>NC_057867.1:60946491-61577491 GCF_019393635.1 Dromiciops gliroides | reverse complement strand
TGCTATGGTTGACACATCCCTTACCTGGTGTCCACACTAGTGACGGGTGTCTTCTGGATTGGCCACTGTGATCCTTAGACAGCAGATACATAGCCCATCCCAGGAGGCATACCTGAAGTTTTGTAGCTTGCTGTTGGACCAGCTGGGTTTTACACAGATGGCAAAGCTGTGGAGAATCCAGAGTAACCTTTACAATTTGGACTGGCTGGAAGTGAAAGAAAGAACTCCTCACTGGAATGTAGTTTCTCATTTGCTTAGCAGACTGAACACTGATTTGCAGGCAACATGTTCTTTAGCAGTAGGAATAATAATATGTGACACTTCTAAAGTGCCTTTAGGTTTGTAAAATCCGTGACATACATTATCTCATATGATTTTGTAAACCCTAGTGATTTTTAAATCTGTTACCTGATATATTTTTTTGAATCGCATATGTTTTATTCTGAAAGACATGTAAAGGTCAGGATGAAGAACTCCATGCCAACTTGATTTGTCCTGTGGATGTAGCTGATGTGCCTGAAGGGACCTTGCCCGATAAACAGAGCACAGAAGAAGCCATACGCTTGCTAGAAAAGATGAAACAAATGGATGGTCTTTTCTTTCTGGCTGTTGGCTATCATAAACCTCACATCCCATTCAGATACCCCAAGGTAAAGATGTGGATGAGAATTGCTCCTCAACTCATAAATATTGGTTGTTTTTTCTTTTTCTTCCAAAATAATGGCTTGGATTTCTCTCACTGAATTTCTTGAATTATTTTTTCTAAAACTTTTGATTATGTTAGGCTAGAAGGCAAGTAACAGAGAAAGACGGTGTTAGGGTGGATTGGAACATGGTCTGGGGGAAAAAGACAATAACTAATTTTCTGGGGTCACACTTAATTTTAAATATAGAGAAGTAAAAGGAGGACATTGTGTGTAGAAAATATATACTGGGGGCAGCTAGGTGACACAGTGGGTAAAGCACTAGCCCTGGATTCAGGAGTACCTGAGTTCAAATCCGGCCTCAGAAACTTGCCACTTACTAGCTGTGTGACCCTGGGCAAGTCACTTAACCCTCATTCCCCCCCCCCAAATTATATAAAGAAAACACATACTGCTTTCTTACATGGAAAGTCCGTTTGATGTTTACCAACTTGGTAGATTTTGGAAGAGATTGGCTCAGAGGCCAAATCCGACAAATAGATTGGAGAGTCAAAGAAACCTCTCGGAATCAGTTCATTTTCTTTTCTTCCCCTGAAGGATTTTATTTTCTTTCTTTGTGCTTAGTGAAAAAAATGTTGGGTTTTGACAGTGAGAGTGCCTTAGAGAAGGGTGCCAGAAGCAAGTGGCGAGATGTAAGAGATAAATGATGGGCCTTGGGAAGCAATTCGAAGGAAACTAGACTGTTCTCAACAATTGAAGTATTTCTCTGACCTTGTCAGCCCAGCTAACTTGAGCTAAAGGAAGTATTGGAACCTTGGACAAACGTCATAGCATATATTTTTAAAAAAATCATAGTATATTGTGCCAGAGTGTACTCATTCTAAAACATGACATTTCTTCCATCCCCATTCTTTCCAGGTGACTGAATACTCTATCATTTTCAACTTTCTGGAGAGCATTTCTTATTTGAGGGGTTGTGATCAGAAAGCACGGTCTTAAAGTTCTCTAAAATTGTCTTGTTTTCATTGATCCAAGGGGTTTTTCCTCCATGGCAAGAAGTTTTCTTGACTATATTATTATCCCTTCTCTCCTGCCTCTTACCTTCCCCTTCTTAGCTCTCTTTGTACAGTAAAATGTGGGACAGTACTCATATGGGATTTGTGTTTTTTTCTGAAGTTTTTTTTTTTTGTGTGTGTGTGTTCTCTCTGCATTTTCCCAGTCTGGGAAGGACATAAAAAGGTCACTTCTTAATTTGTCCAGTGTTATTTGAAAGACTGTATGACAAAAGTACTACTGGGATGATTTGGGGCTGAGGGCCTGGCCTGAGGAATGGATTTTCTGATGAGAGTGTTAGCAAAATCAAAAGGGATGGGTATGTGGCTGTTTGAAAATAAAAAAGCATACAAAAAGCATGACAACCCTGTGTGACTATCTTTCCCCCAAGGAATTTCAGAAGCTGTATCCCTTGGAAAATATTACACTGGCTCCTGATCCTCAGATCCCTGTTGGACTACCTCCTGTGGCATATAACCCCTGGATGGATATCAGGGAAAGGGAAGATGTCCAGGCCTTAAACATCAGTGTTCCCTATGGCCCAATTCCTACAGAGTTTCAGGTACCAAAGACTTTAAAATGCATTTTGTTGTTGTTTTTTTACTGTTTGTTTTTTATTGCACAGTCTTTTCCTTTCTATTCACGCCCCCCATGGAACCCTTCATCGTGACAAAGGAAAATGTGTAAGCAGAACCAGTCATAGTAACTGTGACCAACAATAATAATGATAACTAGCAGTTGTATAGTGCTTTAAGGTTTGCAAAGCACTTTACATTGTTATCTCATTTCAGTCTCACAACAAACCTGGGAGGTAGGTGCTATTTTCATCTCCAGTTTATAGGTGAGGAAACTGAGGCGGACAGGAGGAACTTGCCAAGGGTCACCCAGCTAGTAAGTGTCTGAGGCTAGATTTGGAATCAGGTCTTTCTGACTCCACGCCTGGCATTCTATCCCCTACAGTGCCATTTAGCTATACCAAATTTCTCTCACCTCCCCCTCATTGCAAGGAGGCAGGTATATGTTTTATTATCAGGTCTTCAGGCCCCAAATGGGTATTAGTTACTCAGAGTTTGACTGCCTTTTAGTATTACTTTTTTAACATTAGAGTATATTCCTCTGGTTCTGCTTATGTCACTCTTTTCATACAGGTCTTCCAGTGTTTCTCTGAATTCCTCATATTCTTCATCTCTTTTAGCACAGTAAATTTCTATTACATTCATATGATGAGGTAGATTCATAGCAATAAAGGGCCTCATGCAATTCTTGTGGAAAAGTTGAGGGCATGTGGATGATATAATAATTAGATGGCTTCAGAAGTCACTGAATGGCTCACTGTTAATTTGGTAGGAGCTCTCCTGGGGAATGCCCCCAGGGATCTGTACTGTTAATCATTTTCATTGATGATTTGGATTTAGGTGTAGTGGCTTGATGATACGGTGGGCAGGCAACACAATGCCAGGAAGGAAAGCTATCATGCTAGCTAACTAAGTCAGGAGCCCAAAAAATTTGGACAGGCTTGAGCATTGGGCTGAATCTAATGAGAAAGTATTTAATAGGGATTGTTGTTAAGTCTTACTCTTGGTTTAAAAAAATGAACTGCCTAAGTATAAAATATGGGAGAGACCCTTTGTCTGAAAAAGTTCTGGGTATTTCAGTGCACCACAAGCTCAGTATGAGTCAGTATTGTGATGGGGCAGCCCCCAAAGTTGGTGTGCTTCTGGAGTGGTGCTGTGCTCAATTCTGGTGGCCACAGTTGAGGAATGGAAAAACATTGGTGAGTTAGCCAGTCACCAGGCATTTATTACTTACTTATTATTTTGCAGACCTTAACAAAGTACTATATAAGTGCTAGCTTACGTGGTATCAAGCACTATGCTAAGTGTTAGGAGATACAAAGAAGGGCAGTAACATGGTCCCTGCTCTCAAGACTTTACCTGCTAATGGAGGAGACAATAATAGCTAACAGTAATAATAGCTAGTAGTAATAATAGCTAGCATTTATATAGCACTTTAAAGTTTGCAAAGCATTTTACAGATATCTCATTTTCTCCTCACTACAGCCCTGGGAGGTGGATACTATTATCCCCATTTTTACAGATGAGGAAACTGAGGCAGACAGAGATTAAATGACTTGCTCAGGGTTACATAGCTAGGAAGTAAAGCTAGATTTGAACTCAGATCTTC
Organism: Dromiciops gliroides; assembly: GCF_019393635.1. NCBI lineage: Eukaryota > Metazoa > Chordata > Mammalia > Microbiotheria > Microbiotheriidae > Dromiciops > Dromiciops gliroides. The sequence continues at coordinate 61,573,610 of NC_057867.1, read as the reverse complement.
CTGGCTCTAGGCTCAGCTCTCCCTATCCACTGTGCCAACTGATTGGGCTATGGAAAGGAAAGCCTTCCATAGATGGTAAAATTTGAACTGAGTTATGAAAGAAGGCAGGAGGCAGAGATGAAGAAGGGGAGCATTCCAGTTATGGAGGACAGCCAATAAAAAGACATGGAGTTGGGAGCTATGGAGTACTGCATACAAGGAACATCAAGTAGACCTGTGTGACATAATTGTTGAGTATGTGGAGAGGTGTGAAGTGTAAGAAGACTGGAAAGGTAGGAAGAGGTCACATTGTGAAGGCTCTATTTGTCAAAAAGAAGACTAGTTTTGATCCTGGAGGTAATAGGGAGCTACTGAAGGATATGAGTGGAGGTGGTGGTGGTGGTAGTATAACATGGTTAGACCTATGCCTTAGGATAATCACTTTAGCATGTAAGTGGAGAATGGACTGGACTAAGGAGAGACTTTCATCAGGGAGACTAGTTAAAAATTATTGCCACACTACATGAGGTATAAGGTGATGAGAGCCCAGGTAGCAGTGTGAGTGGAGAGAAGGAGCTGTATATTAGGTATATCGTGAAGGTAGTGACCTCAAGACTTGGCAACAGATTAGACGTGTGGAAGAAGTATGAGAGAGGAGTCAAGGATAACATGACTGGGAGGATGGTGGCGTCCTTGATGGTAATGGGAATATTTGGAAGATGGAAAGGTTTTGGGGGAAAAAGAAAGAATTCTATTTTGGACATGTCGAGTTTGAGGCCCCTATGGGACATCCAGTTTGAGATGTCCAAGAGGCAGATAGAGATGTGTAACTGTAGCCCAGTGGAAAGATGAAGGCTGGATATAGAGATATGGGAATCTTCTACATAGAGATAATGGAACCGATGGGAGCCAATGTGATCACCTAGCAAGATAGAATAGAGGGGCCAGGTCAGAACCTTTGGGGCTCTTTGGCCTATGTTTATAGTGGATGTGACCTAGATGAAGAAGAGCAAGGGAGACCAAGAAAGAGGGGGCCTTCAGGAAGAGAACCGGGAGAGAGCAGCGTCTCAAGTCTAGAGAGGGGAGAGCAACCAGCGGGAGGTGAGCAGTACTAGCAAAGGATACTTCATGGTCAAGAAAGCGGCCCATTATGAGATCATTGGTAACTTGCCCCTACATCATGGTTTGGAAGAGGTCCACAGGAGAGGAAGTAGGGGCATCAGCTATAGATGGCTTTCTTGAGGAGTTTAGCCAAGAAGAAAAGAGCTATAGAATGACCACTAGCAGGGATGATAGGTTCAAGAATGGGAGAGATATGGGCATGTTTCTAGGCATCAGAGAAGGAGCTGGGAGATTGGAGGTGATCAAAGATGAGGGAGAGAGTCGGAACGATAGAAGAAGCAGTAGGATCAAGGATGCTTGTAGAAAGGTTTGCATTGGCAAGTAAAAGGGCATTTGTGAGTCAGGGGTGAAGGAGAAGATAGTGGGGGAGATGTTGAAGTGATGTTTGATGAAGGAAGAAGAGGCAGCTCTCTTGGATAGTGGCCTTCATTTTTTTAGTGAAGCGTGAGATGAGAGGGCAGGGGAGGGTATGCCAGGTTTGCAATAGTCACATCCAGAAGAGGGCTACCAGGACCAGCCTTAGGTCTGTGTTGTATTCTTTCATGACTCATCTCCCCATATCAGGCCATGGTGATTGTCCAGAGCCTCCAGAAAGGTGGTCCCTTTTGCTTCCTGAAAATCTCACCCTCTGCCTACTTTATTCTGGAAAAAATGTTAGCAATAACAGAAACACAGGCCATAAGGCAGGTCATAAAGCTCTCCCTCTGCCCCCATTATTAATCCACTCTTCCCCTCACAATTGTGTTGCTTTAAGAGAATGTACTTGTTATATTTATTGATGCTATCAGCATGGGGAAAAGAATCTTGAAGACAAAACTGTGGAACAGCTTGGACTTGGACCTTCTTAGGCCCAAGGACAGGAAGTGAAGGACTAACAAGGGGCAAGTGGTCAGGGTTGGATGTGTTTACACTGGCCTCAGCAGCTTTTGCTTTTGTGGAAGGGAGGTGTTAGGTTGTCTGGCAGGAGTTTCCATCCATTTCTCCTCCTGGGATGTGGAGTCTCCTGATTTAGCATTTTTTCATGGAACTCAGGAGAGAATATGGGAGACGGAAGCCTTATTTTATAGTTTTCTCATGTCCACTTAGGTTCGAGCTCCCTCTAAACTATTTTTTGTTCAGTCCATTCTAAATATCATTCTCCTTGGCAGAGAAAACAAGTCATATGAGACTTGTGTAATTCTCCCTTCTCTCCATAGTGCATTGTCATGATCTCATCCCCCTGGAGCAGTAGCCCTGCCCTTCTGGTGATCATCCTCACTTTTTGTCTCCTCAGAATAGCCCAGAGGTCCTCTGAGTTGTCCTTAGCACTCCTCCTCCTCAGCTTTGTCTCATTTATTACAGTGCCTAGCCCTCTGGGGATGACCATCAGTTTCTTTGTCAGTGTTTCTAGGCACCACACCAGATAATAATCCTTCGAGTTGGAGGGGCCTTAGAGGTCCTCCCTCTACACCATTATTTTACAGAGAGGGAAGCTAGCCTTGGAAAGGGAAGTACAGAGGCTTGCATGACGCAGAATCAGAACTAGAATCAATTCCCCTCTCTCTGTTCTGAGTTGGTTTTCACTTCACCAAAAGTTTGGGAGCTGGAAAAATACACAGGTTTGCTGGACAAAAGCAGGAAGAGGAGAGTGGCTTTAAAGAATTAAAGGGAAACAGGACTCTTGTTTAGACACCCAGGCCACAGGGTAAGCCACCAGCATGCATGGCCTAAGAGCCTCCTCTGGGACATCTGCACTGAGCAAAGACCAGAGAAGGCACTCCCTGCTCTCAGAGGTGAGGGAGGACAGAAATACATGGACATATATGGGCATATATTAAATAAATACACTATAGTTGAGGGCATTAGCAGTTGGGAAAGGGATTAGGTGCTTGGTGCTGGAGCTGAGTTGTGAAAACACGAAAGCCCAAACCAAAGAAGGGATTGTAGGAGGCAGAGGTGAGGAAGGAGAACATTTGGGGCATGGCAGGGAGATGGAGGATGGAGTGTCGAGTGTGATGAACAAGAAGAAGTCTAGTTTGGCTAAACTGCATCATGTGTGAAGGGGAGTAACTTAATAAAGAAATGTTGGAAAGGTAGGTGAGGCCCAGGTTATGGAGGACTTGAAAAGCCAAACAGGACAGTTTACATTGTGTTATAGAGCCAACAGGGCACCATTGGGGTTTTTTTGAGGAAGGGAATTAATCTGGTCTGATATATGCTTAAGGAGAATCACTTCAGCAGCTGTATGGAGGATGGAATGGAGTGGAGGGAGGCTTGAGACAGGGAGACCAATTAGAAAGCTGTTGCAAGTCCAGGCTAGAGGTCAGAAGTGCCCCAAATTAGGTTGGTGTCTGTGAGTAGGTAAGAGTTGACAAATGCAAGAGATGTTGTGGAGGTAGAAATAACAATTTTTGGCAGTTGATTGGGTATGTGGGGACTAGCGAGAGGGAGGAGTCCAGCATAGATGGTGAGCTTCTGAAACTAGGGGGCTAGAATATCGATACCTTCCACAGACATGAGGAAATTTATTTGAGGAGGGAGGAAGATCCTGAGATCTCTTTTGTATATATGAATTTGAGATGTCTATGAGTTTAAAAGAGACTGAAGAGAGAAGTAGAGGCAAGGAGTATAGATGTTTTTTTTTTTCCTAAGAGTTGGGTTGAAAAAGGGAGGAGAGAGATAGGGAATGATATAGCTTGAAGGTATGGTAGCGTAGTCATAGTTTTTCCAGGATAAGACAGATTTGGGCATTTTTAGATGCAGCACAGAAAGAAGCAGAAATCCTTGAGAGATTAGAGATTAGAGAGATTGGGGAGAGGACAGTGATCGAGGTAAAAGTCTGCTAGAAAAGACAGGATGGGCAGAAGGGCCACCTCTCTGTAAGAGACTAGAGACAGAGTTTTGGGAGCGTGGGCTCATGGCAAAGGCCTGTGAGATTCAGGGAGACCTGATGGTGAATGGCTTGCATTTTCCCAGTAAATTCAGGGTAAAAGGATAAAAGGGGGCAGGGAAGCTTCTACCATGTTTTAGTTGAGAAAATAAAGAGCTCAAATTGGGGCAAAGTATATAAGTAAAGTCTGAATTGAGGGATTTTTGCTTTTTTTAAATTTGCAGCGGAAAATCCGTCAGAGTTATTTTGCATCTGTTTCTTATTTGGATTCGCAAGTTGGTTACCTGTTAAATGCTTTGGATGAACTTCAGCTCTCAAACAACACAATTGTTGCCTTTGTATCTGATCATGGTAAGCATTTTGAAGTGTTCTGGGAAGTGATTCGAAGTTCTAGAATCGTTCTTGAAATGTTTTCTGGCCTTGGAAACACCACCTGTGTTTTTGGGTGAGTCACTTCTTCCTTCGTGTTTGTGCTGGGTGTAGCAGAGCACTCCCCACTTTGCCAGCCTGTAACCACATCTCCTTTTGAGCCAACTTCTTCCATTAAAGGGAATCATTCACAGCTTTTTTTTCTTTTTTCCTCATTGAGCTGCTGTTGATGAGAAATAGTCCTTCCCTAAAGCATTAGCCTGTGGTCTTTCTAAGCCGGAGAATACAGGAGTCATCAGACTCACAGTGTCACTTTCAAATTGCCCCGAGAGCCAAATGGGACCATTCCAAGTGGCAAGAACCATGCAGTGTTCCTGCCTGCCCCGCTGTGGGGAGCTGACGTTCCTTCTCATGATGTTAGCTGTCTCCTTAGCAATTCCAGGATCAAGCATTGTGGAGGGAACTCTCATATTTCAGTGAAACAATAGTCTGTTCAATTATTGTACTTGCCTATTAAATTTGTGCCTACTGAGGAAGATTAGCTTTTGTCCCCGAGGCTATTAAAAGAGCAGGTGGAGTTGATAAGTTAGTAAGGAGTAGTGGAAACACTTATTTGCTTAGCATAGGACTTTCTGATGAGGCATTGGAGGGGGACCGGGGTGGAGACATTAACAGGAAACGGTGTCTAAATTGAACCTGCCATGATGTGATTCTACTTGTGTAATTTTTTTTTGGTCTCTGGGTGTCTGTGTAACTTGTGCTTCTTATTGTCCAGGATGGGCTCTGGGTGAACATGGAGAATGGGCCAAGTACAGCAATTTTGATGTAGCCACTCAAGTGCCCCTGATGTTTTATGTGCCTGGAAAGACTGCTCCATTTATTTCTCCTGGAGAGAAGCTTTTTCCTTACATTGATCCCTTTGGCTCAGCATCAGATGTGATGGTTCCAGGTACAAAAGATGAGTCTTGTAAAGTAAAAATTAACTACTCTTTTATCATAATTCTGCCTTTTAGTTTGCATAGCACTTTATAGGATTGTTCCAGCCTGCCAAGATATCTATGAATCCTGGTTTTATTTTCCATGGGATATTAGCTAATTCTTCCCACCTTTTTATCATCTGCAGACTTAATTGCTCCTTTCATGTCATCCTCCAAATCTCTGGTTAAACAGGTTGAACAACACAGGGCCAAGAAGAGAGCTTGGGATGTACTACTAGATACTACCTCTCTTCTCCCCTTTCCCAACCCCCATTAATCAGTAGTGTTTTGTTGTTCAGCCAGTTGAAAATCCATGTTAAGAGTACTTCCACTCAGCCAACTTTTTCTTATATTTTCCAGTATCATGAGGAACTCTGTGAAATGACTCATGGAATCCTATAGTTAGAAGGAACCTCAGAGGTGATCTAGCTCAATTCTATCTCAATCCTGTCTCTCTGATGAGTAGCCATCCTGCCTCTGTGTTAAGAGGCCTAATGTCATTCATCTATGCTTGGAGTCTTGACACTCATGAAAGGCATTGCGGTGCAGTAGATAGAGTGCTTGGCTTGGAGTCAAGGAAAACCCCCTGAGCTCATCTAGAAAGTGAGAGGGTTGAGCTAACTATTTCCCAAGATTCCTTCCTGGTCTAGTGTCCTATTATCCTCAGGAGCCTCTTAAGTGTTCTCTTATAATTTTCTCCCATATTTTGAGTTTCATCTTGTTTCGGCCTTTTTCAGTTTGCAGTCCTTTATGGAGTAGGCAGGAGCAAACCCAAAGTTTTACCTTTTCTTGCATCTGTATTTTCTCTTCCGATGTGTAGCATCTTGCTAACCATTTCGGCTTCCTATCCTTTTTGTCTTAAACATTTTCCCAAAGTGTGAGTTCATTCTAGGCCTGCCCTAAAGTTCTCTACTGCTATGTTGTCACCATTCTTTGTTCTGCAACCTAACTTGTATGTTACATCTAGTGTAGATGCTTTCATCTCATTTTCCTCACTAAGATTATTCTCCATAATATAGCTCTTTGAAAGAGTTTTGAATCTTCTTAAAATCCATGGAAGCAAGGGATAAGATAATTGGACTCTGGGAATCAGGAGACTTGAATTCTAGTCTCAAGTCTACTATTGACTTGCTCTGTGACTTTGGTCAAGTCATATGACCTCAGAACCTTGTTTGCTTCATCTAAAATGAAGGAGTTGATCTAGTTGATTCTTTTTTTATCTCTCTGATACCTCTTTGAGACCTTGGTAAAAAATCTCTGTAGTAAATCATATTTCTATAGTTCTTTAAAGTTTTCAGAGTACTTTACCACATCAGTGGCTTAAGTGTTCACCCCATTAAACATACTGTGAAACTGAGGCTCTTTAGCATTGGAGTAATTTGCCTAGGATAACATAGTAAGTCCTCAAGCCTGGATTTGAACCCAGTTTGTCTCAGTTCAAATTCTCAGATCCTGTGCTAAGTAGCTGAGGGAGAAAGGGATACTGGAAATTATAATATATAATTCTTACCCTTAAGGAGCCTACATTCTTTTTTTTTTAGTGAGGCAATTGGGGTTAAGTGACTTGCCCAGGGTCACACAGCTAGTAAGTGTTAAGTGTCTGAGACCAGATTTGAACTCAGGTACTCCTGACTCCAGGGCCGGTGCTTTATCCACTGCGCCATCTAGCTGCCCCAGGAGCCTACATTCTAATTGAGAATTAAGACTTATGTGATAGTGCTAAATGTATAGTTAGGTGCAAAACTGTGTTAAGTAGGGAACGAGTAGATATTTTTAGAACTTTAGAGACGAGGAATAGAAACCAGGTAGACTGCTGTCAGAGGTTGAGCTGAAACTAGACAATGATCTCTCTCTTTTTTTCTGGGCAATGAGGGTTAAGTGACTTGCCCAGGGTCCAGGGTCACACAGCTAATAAGTGTCTAGTGTCTGAGGCCAGATTTGAACTCAGGTCCTCCTGAACTCAGTGCCGGTGCTTTATCCAATGCACCACCTAACTGCCCCCTAGATAATGATCTCTTAAAGGGCAGGGACCAGGGACCACACTGATAAATTTTAAGCCACCTTCCCAATTTTGAGCGTCACCACTGTTGAAGCTTAAGACTCAAAGTAGGTACCATTTACTGCCATAAATGCCTGTTGGTTGATTTGCCACTGAGAAACCAGCTTCTGATTCTAAAGGAAGAAAGTCAAACCAAATGGAAACGTTTTTAACCTTTGAGTTATTGGTTTAATTATACAGTGTCCCAAAAGTCTTAGCGCATCTTTAAGCCTTTAAAAAAAAGAACCCGCACTAAGACTTTACATGCAAAGTATGCTGTAATCTATTAGCTGGAAATAAATTATATTGTATCTTTAATTCTAATTTAGTATTTCACTTGGATTTGTAACTTCATCAGTACAGATCACAACTCTTCTAACTTAGCAGATGATCATAGAGAGTTGAAGCCCCAAAATTCATTACCCCAAGACTAGTATGGTTAGGAGCCTTTCTGAACTGAGCAAGGTTGATGCTTAGACCACAAACATTCAGACCACCTCAGAAGCCCATGCATGAAGTCTTTCTAGCTTCAGTGTGGCAGTGAGGTATCAGAAGAGGACTTGAGCGGATGCCACTTTTACATAGCTAAGTTTGCCCTCTAGGTTTCCCTGTCATCCAGCAGATGGAAGTTGGACCCTTGGGTGAACATTCTAGTCAGGACTGTGTTTACCGAGAATGCTTCTCTATGGGGCAGGGCCTAAGGTGAAAGTTGATTATTCTATTCTCTTTTCATCTAGGACACTTAGTAATTAGGAGGCTTTGAAAACCTTTCCTCACACATTTAAATCCTCACACAACAAAATTTCAAAGTCTGTATGTGGTTCAGATGTCTTGGCTGTAACTTAATACTTTTTTTCCTCTCTTAAAGAGTTACCTCCACTATTCCATCATTCATTATCAATCAGCTTTTACAGAATCCGATATCCAATATACTGGTGGTCACTCTGCACTGTTGGGAGGGAGGTAGAGGCTAAGATGACTTTCTCGTAAATAAAGTAAAAAGAACACAATGAAATAAATGTGTAGCGCTAAGCCGTACTGGATTTCTTCTTTTTGCCTCTGTCTTGTTCACTCTGATAACACACTTTCTACCTTGTTGCTTTTTTTTTTCTCCTAGGAAGGCAAGCCATGGAGCTTGTTGAACTTGTGTCTCTTTTTCCAACTCTCTCAGAACTTGCCGGACTGAATGTACCTCCACGCTGCCCATATGATTCATTTGACATTGAGCTGTGCAGAGAAGGACCAAGCCTTGTTAGGTATTTAAGCTTCACCAAATGGGGAAAAGACTCTCATTACAACACCAAGACACCTCTTGAACTTGTGGCATACAGCCAGTATCCACGGCCTGCAGACACCCCTCAATGGAATTCTGATAAGCCACATTTAAAAGATATAAAAATTATGGGCTATTCCATACGTACAGTAGACTACAGGTTTACCGTATGGGTCAGCTTTAACCCTGAGAATTTCACTGCCGATTTTACTGATATCCATGCGGGTGAGCTCTATTTTGTAGACAGTGACCCCCTGCAGGATCATAATGTTTATAACCAGACTGTGAGTATGTATTAAAACTCACTGGGTCATTGGGACCATAAGTTTTTGGTTTTGTTTTTGTTTTTGGGGGTTTTTTTTTGGTAAGGCAATTGGGGTTAAGTGACTTGCCCAGGATCACACAGCTAGTAAGTGTTAAGTGTCTGAGGCCGGATTTGAACTCAGGTCCTTCTGACTCCAGGGCTGGTGCTCTATCCACTGCCCAACCTAGCTGCCCCCAAGGGGCCATAAGTTTTATATAACTAAATGAGTTCTTGTTTACAATTGTTGTTGTTGTCATCATCATTATTGTTATTTTTAACACTTTCCTACTCTCTACCCTACGTAGGTAGATGTGAGAATGGATTGGGGATTTTGTGATGTTTTGGCGCTAACAGAAGTGACCTGGAGAGCAGATAGTTGAAAAGGAGATAGATTTCAAAGATCAATAGTTTATAACAGCAAAGCCTTATTAATTTGGGTTTCTTTAATTTGGAACCTGTGATCATTTGGACTGAAGGCTAGGTAGACAGACACATTATTGATGAAGAAAAGCTTTGCTAGGAAATGAAGAGCCTAAAGAAAAGGGAGAAATATATAACTGTTGAAGAAGAGAAAATGTTTGCAAATATCCTGATACCATTATGATGCCTTTCTGTGAGTCATATTAGGATTCAGTGTCTCCCTTATAAATTTAACATTTTTGAGGTCATTCATGTTTATAAAGTTGTGAGGCTGGCCATGGAATTTAGCAGCTGCTGTAATGGATGACTGTTTTCTTACCTCCAGGCTGTGAAAATATTCATGCAGTTTCATCCATCAGGGAACATGCCATTTAAAGGTGTTTGTCTGATCCTCCAGCAAGGCTTTGCACAGACAGGGATCTTCCATTATGATCACAGTTTCTTGGGGTGTTAATATAGCACTTCTTACTCTTAACCCTGACCAGTCATCATTCAGTTCCTTCCAACTCCAAAAAGCTATGATCTGGGATTCTATTCACCAAATGATGAAAGGGCACCCACATTTAAATGACTTCTCCCCTGAATGTGTGTCTACCCTGCTTCAAAGAAGCCCGAGTTTTTATTCTGGAATGTGTGCGATGGCCCTGAGGCTCTCAGACGTGCCGCCCTGCCTCTGAGAGGGTGCCTGGGCTGGAGACAACAAATGGATCTTTCGGTTGCTCTGGGTGCAGTTTCGGGAGCCTACTGAAATGCTTTTCTGCACATCCTGTTGTGTGCACAGCCCAGGGTATTGTTCCAGCTGAGCAGCAGGCAGAAAAAGAATAGCATAGCTAGTGGAGAGAACAAAGAATTGAGATCTGGGGTAGTGCTTCTGGATATAATAGGAAGAAAGAGTTGGGATGTAGACAAAGTAAAGAGCAAAGAACAAAAGTTAACCAGTTTTTCTTCTACTGTCTCTTAAGCCAGGGGCTATTATTTATGAGGGTAAGAGGGGTTCACAGCTGTAATGAGACTGACATTTACGAAAGCCTTGCTCTAATTTATTGTTGCCGTTTTACTAGTGTACTTTCTAAAACCTTGGCTGGTGATTTATTGGCAAAACTCATTATTTACTTAACGGGTTTTCTGAATTCATCTTTTGCACACTATTGAAAAATGTACCCTGGTATGTGTGTTAAGTGTGTCGTGATTTATCATATGAATAAATCATATTAAATTTGCTATTATCCTCGTGTGCACTTCTTGCTGGTGTTTTTAGTACTGTTTGATGCTACGTTAAAATAAATGAAGCCATTAACTCATCTGGCTAACATGCCATGTGTTTTCACCCCATCTTCCCCAAAGTACCCAATTTTCTCATTATTGTGGATTTTGTGAAGGACTTAGCAAATACTAACTTGGAACGCCTTTATTTTACAGATGAGGGAACTCAAGCCTAGAGAGGAGCACTGACTTGTCCAAGGTCATACAGTTGAATCCTCGACTCTAGGTGACGGATGATATTTGTGCTTGTTAATACATCCTTGATATGCCCAGAAACCTTTCCAAATGTCATCTGGGAATCGGCTATATGGGTGGGTCTTGCTTTAAGAAATTCCTACACGCAAAAATCTGAATGGGTAACTTGGGAGATTATTATTTATCCTCTACAAAAGGATGCGGCCCAAGTTTTCTTTTAGCAGGCCTCAGTGCACTGGAAACGATTGGACTTGTAAAAGTTCAATTTGCATTTCACCTTTTGCAGGAAACTGTAAAGTGAAGTCTGCATACATACAGTTTTGAAAGTATCCTCTAAAAAGAACAATAATAACTGATAATTATATAGCACTTATAGGTTTGCAAAGCACTTTACATATATTATCTCATTTGATCTGTACAACAACCTTGTGAGCTAATTACCTAAGGGATTATCCTCCTTACAGATGAGGAGACAGGAAAGGTACAGAAAGCAACAAGAAAGAAAAAGTCTATGTCAACACATGCTGTGTTGGAAAAGAGGCCTCTTTTATTTGTGTCACTTGTGAGCTATCAAAGTTCCTCCTTTGAACCCTGTCCAGAAAGATCCTCTCCCTCCCCACCTCTCTGGGCTTCAGTTTCCCCAGCTTTGAAGTGATAGAAGTAGACTGGATGGTCCTTTGGGTGTCTCCCAGGTCTTCTGCTAGATAAGGCATTAAATGCTAAGACCCCATCAAGGACATTTGATTGGTACACCTACTTCTAGAAGAGAGACTGGGAACTTCTATGCACTTGCACTCCCTCTCCCCCTCTGCAGATGGCACCTAATGATGGCGAGTATCAATTGCCTTCTTTGCAAGTTTGTTAGGAGTCCATTATCTTCCAGGTGAGTGTTCTTCTTAGTGGCAAAGGGACCGTGATATCCTGGTGTGACAAGTAAAACTATATGCGGTCGTCTTATTTCTGTCCCAAGTTGGGGAAAATTAGCTGGGGTTTCTAATATATTGCTACTTATGAATTAGAAGCTATTCTCTCATACTGGCAACACAATATTACATACATACACATGGCATGCTATTTCCTATACAACCTAATTAAAACTTCAATCTGCAAAATTACCTTAAAATCATGGTTTTGCTCGTATCCTCTGAGACTGGCTCTTTCCTAGAAGCTATATAGAATTTACAGATAACCCTGTGAAGTTATTTACAGGAAGACATTAAACCTCTTAACAAGGATCCAACTCTCAGTGCTCCTCCTGCATTTTGTACATGTAAGTACATCAGAAGAATTTTATATCAGCCCAGATGGAGTTTCTTTGCTTTGTTCAGATGTTCTTCAGGCCTGAAAGGTGGGGTTTACCCTTTTTTTCCTTTCAGGAGACTGGGCTTCTAGTCTAGGTTAGTTCTAGTGAGTTATTAGTTTTTCTTCATTTGCCCTGCTGGGAAATTTCTCATACTTGGTTGGGTGAAACAGCTGAGATCAGGGATTCGATAGAACAAGAGAGTTTCATCATTCTCTGGTGGAGAGTTTGGATCATCCATATGCCAAACTATATATCACTAAGACCTGAGCTGCTAAAATCAGTGGCACAAAATCCACTTACCTTGCCTTACTAAGTATCCGTGAGGTCATGGGGTACTTCATAGAAAATTCAGTGCCCTTAGGAAGCTTACGATCAAGTAATGGGATAAGTAGGGAAATGACGAATATGCAGCTGGATGTGATGTGAGTCATAAGAGGTGCAAACCAATGGGGGTTTTGAGGAAGGGGAGATCACTTCCGGTTAGTTGGGAAATTAGAAATTGGGAGGGGTTCACAAAAGGGACCCAGAAATACAGAATTTCAACAGGTGGAGAATTAGAGATAGGGGAGGGTACAAGACAAAGAGACGAGAAAACATGGAAAAGTAATTCAATTTGACTGGGGTAAGGCAAGAAGTAAAGGCAGAAATTCAGTTCAGTTTCACAAGCATTGAGTGCTTACTGTATGTCAGGTGTTGCAAAGGTAGATTGGAGGTAGATAATAGAGGGCCTTGAATAATAGGAGTTTGGACTTAATTTGTACAGGGAGCTAGTGGAGGTTTTAAATCTCGAAGTGAAATGGTCAGAGCTCCACATTAAAAGGTGAATGCAGCAAGGGGCGGGGCGTGGTGCTGAACTGATTGAGAGTAGAAATTGGAGGCAAGCAGATCAGCTAGGAGGCTATTGACAGTGCAGGTGTGAAGTAATTAAGCCCTAAAATGGGGGGGTAGTAAGTGGGAATGTCAAAGTGGGGATGTTTGAGATAATTGCAGAGGAAACATTTGGCAGGACTTAGCAACTGATTGGATGTGGGTGGTAAAGGGAAGAAACAAAGATGACTTGAAGGATTCTTGCTCATGCATTTTACTCTTAGGAGGGTATCTCAAGCTCTCACTCAGAATTTATTTATTCTTACTTTACATCTAATTTGACAATTTAGAAGCAACAAATAGACAAGGGAAGAGCGGATACTAGAGGAAAACCTACCGCCAACTGCAAGTTACAAGGAAGAAAACTTTACAAGTAAGAAAAATGATTAAAAGCTGATACATTAATTTGAAGAAAATAGCTGTTTGAAGCCATTGATCATAGGACCAAATCCCTCTACCTTCTGCTGCTGGTCCTAATGCAGCTGCCAAGCCCACTACTGCTCTTTCTTTGCTGCACGTCCTACCCCTGGGTCCACCCCAAGTGAGAGAAGACTCTTGGCCACTTCGGTAGCTCCCTGGGGGCAGGCCAATCCTGGGTATGCTAGAGATTGGACCTGGGATTTCATTAATATAAGAGAAAGTGCCCTCTACTAATGAACATTGGCACATTCTCTGTAACTCAGAGTCTTAGAGGGTTGCCGACAGCACCCAGTGTGTTCAAGCCGGTGTTCAATGATTTGTTGGAGGTCACAAAGCCCATATATGCCAAGTCTTCCAAACCAGCTTTCTCTTCACTGTCCTATACTGCCTTTCTCTATTGGGTGACCTAGGAAAAGAATGCTTACAGTGGTTCCCTGAGTCACCCAGAAAAGGCTAGATTATATTCAATAATTTCTCCTCTTCAGAGAGGCAGGGAAATATGCAGTTAAGAAATATTTTCATCTAGAATGGCTAAAAGAAAGGATCTGGAATTCAGAGGGATATTCATGTGGGCAAAGCAGTTCATTTCCTGCCCATGGCAGGTCAATATATGTGTTGTAAGTGAGAGTTAGAAGATGAAACTCAGTTTTTAGTGTGGCTTGTCCTAGGGGCTGGCAATTAGTGGCTCATGAGCCACATATGTTCTCTACTTACGTTAGTGTGGCGCTCAGCCAAAACGAATGAATGAAAAGCAGTTATTAAGCCCTTATGTGTGGTAGGGATACTGTTACAAGCAAGCAAGACCATCCCTGCCCTCAAGGAACTTATATTCCAATAGAGGGAATTGACGCTTATAGCAAAGTAATATCAGGTCAGGGATAGTGTTTGGGAAGCCAGAGAGGATTAATTCACATACATCAACAAGAGTTGAGGCAGAGAGGCATGCATATGGTGGAGTGGCATGGATCTGGTAGGCCTGAGACTGGGCAAGACAAGATAAAAGTTCACCAGTCAGGGCCCAATGGTCACAGGACAGGACTGGGAACTTTCTGGCGTGAGACTGGGCTCACCAGTGAAAGAATCTGTAAACAGGAATTGACTTACACCACTGCCACGGCAGAGCTCAAAACCCCAACCTCAAACAAAAAACCACATGCTTATTGAAACACAGGACCCCAGACTAGGGTGCCCCAAATGGACTTTTTTCACTTAATATGGAGTTATTTACTTAGGGGCCTCTGAACTTTGACAAATTTTGATCATCATATTTCAGTATAATTATTTTCCTTTGTTATCCTATGCATTTTATTCATTTAAAGGCATTATTCTGAGAAGGGGTTCATAGGCTTCACCAGATTACCAAAGGTGGCCATGATATGATAAAGGTCAAGAACCCCTTCTCTAAACTAATATACACAAGTCCTAAAGGCTCTGATTGGTTCTGAAGGGTGAACATCAATGCAAATCCATCCTTTCACTATCTCTCCAACTGCCACATTCACACCAAAAGCCCCCTTTCATACGTGTGTGTGTGTATGTGTGTGTGTGTGTGTGTGTGTGTGTGTGTGTGTTTTCCAAAAGGGGCATCTTCTGTGAAAGAAGTTGCCAGGGATGAATCAATCCCCAAATAGGAAGATCAAGAGGAGGCAATAGCCCTGCTTGGATGAGGATCCCAGAATGTACCTCACTAAAGTAGTTATTTAGCCTGTTTTTAAATTATCCATTGAAGGGGACCCCATTCCACTTTTGGGTAGACTTAATTTTTGTTAGGATGTTTTTTTCTTATCAGTCCTAAATTTGCCTTTCTGTACCATCTACCTATTTTACTGGTCCTGCCCCTGGGCCCAAGCAGAACAAATCTAATCCTCCTTTCAAATACCCAAAGGCGTCTGTCGTAAGACAGCATCTTAAGTTCCAACATCTACCTGGAACACTGCAAGCACTTAATAAATGCTGCTTGAGATCTTAAGGCTCAATTTGCCTTTTATAGCCCTCATTCATCTCTCCCTTATTTTTACTCCCATCACAGACAGTTATTACCATACAGTCTTTCACGGAATCATTTTTTAGTTGTCTCCTAGAATACTGAAGTGGGAAGGGGCCTCAGAGAGCAGCTAGTTCCCAAAGGAAGCCCCTTGACATTATCTCTGACAAGTGGTCCTGTTCCAGTATCTTCCAATGAGATGTAAGATGCTTGGAAACAGGGAGCATTTTTCATAGTTTCAGTTCCTACCACAGGGTTGGGCCCAGGGTAGCAGACACTCAAGATAAACTTGCTTATTGGGTGACTTGCCAATCTGGGGAGGTCCCATTTATTTCACCTAGCTCTAGTCTTTGGTTATGATGAATGAATGAGGCGGCATTTCTTAAGTGCTTACTATATGTAAAGTACCAGGGATACAAATAGAAAGATAAGACAGCCTCTTCTCTCAAGAAACACATGTTCTATAGGGGAAAACAACACGGGTATTTTCCTTTTGGGGTAGTCAGTAGCTTTGGCAAGTAGGAGCCTCAGCACCCAGAGAAACAATTATCTGGTATCCTGATGATTCTCTGAATGATGGTTGTAGGCACTAGCATGGAAGTGGGGACTGTGATGTGTGCCACCCTGCTATTGAGACTCTTGACACTTGGGTAGGAGTTGGGCCTGTGCTATCTCCATCCACGTCTGACGGGAGGTGGTGGTTGAGATGTTTCATCTAGGCTGGCTTGGCTGCCCTATGAATAGCAGTTGGTGGGGATGGCAGTGTGAAGGGTGTAATAAATCAGAAGTCAGGAAGACCTGGGCTCAAATTTCACCTCTTAACATCAACTGTGTGACCCTTAACTAATCCTTTAATCTTTCTATGCCTCGGTTTCCTCATCTGTGAAATGGGATAGCAATATTCATAGTTCATTGGAGGCTCAAATAGGATGATGTATGCAAAGTGCTTTGCAGATTTTAGAGTACTCTAACTACTAAACTAAAACTACAGTTATTATTCAGAGTTTGAAAAGGAGAAGAGGCATCAAAATTAGAATCAGAGAATTTATAGCATGCTAGAGCTGTAAGGAATCATATACAACTTCCTCCCTCCCTGTGTAGAAAAAAATTGGAGCCCAGTGTTGTGAGTTATAGAGCATGCCCAATGTCTTACCCAGCTAGCCTGGACAGGGAGGGAGGAAGTTGTATATGATTCCTTACAGCCCCTTTGGCACATTCTGCTTTTGTTACACAATGGAAGTTTTGGTGGGAAATAGCTTTTTCTTCCTCCCTCTCCCCCCATCTTTGAGGATATTGACAACCAATTGAGTTCCCCTGAACTCAGGGAATCTTTGAGCTCCCCAGTCTTCAATAACGGGTAGGATTTGTTCTCCACCCCTGACATCACCATCAAAGAGGTGTGCACCAAAACAAAGGGATGCGCTTGGGAGAACCTAAACCCCAGGGAATTTGCCTTAGCTATGCCATACATGGAAGCCCCTCCATCTGCTAGCCAAAGAAACGTTTTTGACAGGTACGGTCTCCTGTTCTATTTTAAGTCTTTTATAATGTATGTGTCACCACAGCTTGAGAGTTAGAGAAAACATTTAAAAAACCTGAGTCTGTTTTAAGCAGAGGATCTGAAAAATTGGGTCACCAGTTATGATACATGTTGGCATGTAAGAGAAAATGCCACTTTTGTCTTGTCCAGGCTTCACGGCAACAGGGACAGGCTTTGTTTCCTCATGACTTGCTTGAAACTGCACCTCGGAGCTTTGATACACTGTCACAAGAGGAAGCCAAAGAGATTCCCCGAGCCTTTAACCTCTCTGTTAGAAATTGTCTTAATCCCACATTATGGGAAGACTGTCTGTATGTAATTCTCATGCTCCGCCACCGGAGGTCGCTAAGACATAAAGATAACAAAGGATTGAGGGGGGAGGAAATATGGAAAGAATATATGAATCACATTTATACATAGTATAAATCTGAATTGTAGGTCAGGATTTAAGGAAACTATCCATTTTTAATAAAACAGATGAAGTTATGGCCTTGAATGGGGAGGGGATGGGGGAAGGAAGAACCAGAGAAAGGGAGGTGAAGAGAGACAGAAGGGAAAGAGGGGAAAGACCAAAGAATTTCAGAGAAAAACAGAGGTAGAGGGAGAGAGAAATAGGTATGGAGAGTAAAAGAAGTTCAATATAGTCTGATGTGAATTAGTGAAGTAAACTGCTTTTTTATTACACCCTTCTGTTCGCTTGAATTGTTTGAAAATCCTCTCTGTTGTTCCAAGTCAAATTTTATATCACCTTACGAGGATTTTGATGGTAATTGTAACTGACTTATGTACCTGTGCTAGGCTCTTAGGTAACAAAAAAGCTTATTTACTTTTTTGGGGGGATAACCAGGCTAGGGAATGAAATTACAAACTTTTGAGCAAATCATATATTGATCATGGTTTGCTTCTGTGAGATAGTGTAAATGGCATCATTACAGAGCTCCTTCCTGTGCTACATTAAGTGTTATGTGTTATTACTATCATCAGCATCCCTCCAGGGACAAAACGTCGCATTTATATAGCATTTTTAAGGTTTGTAAGCACTTAAATAATCATAGCTGACATTCAAATGTCACTTTGGGGGCTTGAATGACACTTTACATGTATTATCTCATTATATCCTCACAATAACCTGGTGCTCTAGGTATTATACCCGTTTCACAGGTGAAGAAGCTGAGGCTGATAAAGTTTGTGCTTTGCTTAGGTCCCACAACTTATAAGTTTCTGAGGCAGCATTTGGACCCAACTCTGCCTTCCTGCAGGTGAACCATTCTGATATACTTCCCATATGCCTCATATACTTCCCATATCCCATACTTTTGATATGCCTTCCCATAAGGCATAGGGCAATCTAATAACCCTGTGCTTAATAAACCAATAAATATGTTGAATGACTGACAAGGCCTGAATTGGTTTAGCAATAAAAGGACATTTGAAAAATTAAATACGTTATTAAATTATTTTCTTGTACATATATTAGAATGGAATAGTAGCAGCTTACACATAGGACTTTTAAGTTCTTTCCCATAATTGCTGGTCCCAGGTAATTGGTAGTGTTATCTCCATTTTACAGATGAAGGAATATAGACTCACAGGGCTCAAATGACTTGCTTAGAGTCACACAGAAAGTGATTTAAACCCAGCTCTCCTGTTGCCAAACCCAAATTTGTACTAAATTGCACTTTTTGCCACAGAACAAAATTCATTATAAGATGGATCTCTCTTGGACTCTATCCAACATTTCTGATATGTCAAAATAACTTTCCACAGTACCATCTTCTGGGAGCCCTATGGCCTAGACTCAGAAGACAAGGTTTTTGTGATGGTGAGAGTGGAACAAGGAAAGGTGGAGGAGTATGGAGAGAGTGAAGAGAGGAAGGGTCAGGCATTTAAGACTCCAGGTAAATATCTTGCTCCAAAGCAAATTTTTGTGTTATTCGATAAAGTAGAATGTTTTCCTCTCTCACACTGATTTATCTTTTTATTAATAGAACTTTTAACTAGTGATCACCAACTTTTGTCCTTTCCCCACTGGTGTTTCTATTTTCTTTTCAAGGCTTTCCCAAGCTTTAGAGTATGTTCTAGTCTAGTACAAATCACCCTGATTCCCAAAAGACTCAGTGGGACCCAGATGCACTGACCCCACAGAGGGAAACATACTGCTTGAGCACTGGGTCAATTACACACATACACACACACACACACACACACACACACACACACTTTTTTTCTATTGTTGGCCTGAGTGCTTGCAGTAGAATTGATGGACTATTTGGGGGTAGTAAAAGTAGGCAGATGAAAATGAAGTTCATTGGATTTTCCTGGGTTTGGGGTCATGGTTCAGAGAAATTTTTGTGAGATACACAGCCATAGCATTGTATCTATAGGGGCACCAAGAAAACACAACTGGTTTTCTTTGCAGAGATGAATTATGAGGATGTGGAAAGAACACTAGATAATCTAGGAGAGTAGAGTTTGTGTTCACTCACCACCATTTACTAGCTGTGACATCTTTAGCAAGTTTTGAAACCCCTTTGGCCATGATGTCTTGGTACTTGCACCAATCCCCTCTCTTCCTTCACTTATTGCCAACACTTTATCAATGGCTCAGTATATTTTTTCCTCAAAATTTATTCACAAGGGAAGAAAGTGATAGAACTTAAAATATACTACATAAGGGAAAAGACTCTTGGAGACTCTTAGGCTATCTTATGTAAACAGAGTTCTCTTGATGGAGTTTTTGACCCACCATATTTCTCTCTGCTACACTGCTACATCCAGGTATCCAGCAAAGACAGAATGACCCTGTCATATGCTATTTTTTGAAAACCTCTCAGAAAGTTCAGCTTCAGTTCAATAAATTAAGTGTGTGTGTGTGTGTGTGTGTGTGTGTGTGTGTGTGTGTGTGTGTGTGTGTGTAGTGGGGGGTGGTGGTGGTTGAGCACCACCTAGTAGTTCAGAGGACTGCTGGGATGGCCAGAAGCTGAGAAAAATATAGCAGCAAAGGTGCCAAAATCTGTAACCCCTGCCCTTTGATCTGGTCCTACATCTCTTCCTGTTGATGAGTACAACTTTGTACCTGGATTTAGCTTCATCTGCTGTCAGCCATTGTTTTCATGCCTTGTGAAACCACATCTCGGATTGTCCAATGGTCCAGTCCTTTGCCTTTAAGGATTTTGGTCAATTTAAGTCCACTTTACATCAGACTCTTAATAAGCAACTACCGTGTGCAAGCTACTGTGCTAAGCATTCATCCCTGGCATTTTTTGACCCTTGTCTCCACATTTTTAAGTTATCTTGCTTCTCTCCTTCTGGTACTATCAATAGACTTTATTAGTTCTTTTTATACCCAGAAGTTGATGTGTACCATGGAGAGCAGCCCAGTATCTCCCAGTTCCCTTTTCTACCTACCCCTCTTAAGCTAGCTCACATTCTTCTAAATTCAATAAGTCATCTTTGCTTCTACAGAGATTCTTGAATTCTAAAAGCATCCCCAGATGTACTACCATATATAATATAGGAATATAACATATTCTATGACAATATATAATAATATGTTCACAGTAATATGTAACATGTCTATATGTAATTATATATATATATATAAAACTTCAACCCTCCTCCAGTCAGAGGGAAAAAGAGGGCATCTTTATCTATAAAGAGGGAATACTATTTTTCTAAACCTTCCCAAACACAGGACATACCAAGAGTACGGGGAAGATAAGCCAATTCTAGGTGTGGAAAACAGGAATTTTTGGTGTTGGCATGTATATAAGAGATACTCTAATCCAATCCATACTGGACTAAGACTCCCTTCTATGCAATTCCCAAAGAGTAGGTATCCATTCTCTGCTTAAATACTTTTAGTGAGGGAAAATTCACTAATTCCCAGGGCCACCCATTCCCTTTTGGATAGCTTAATCATTAGGAAGATTTTCCTGACATTGAGCTATAATCCTCTTCTACAACTTTTCAGCCCTCGCTCTTTGTTCAGGTGCCAAGTGGAACAAGTTTCATTTCTTTTCCATGTGATAGCCCTTTAAATACTTGAAGACTGCTTTTCTGCCTGTGTTAAATCTCATTCATCTGAAGTTCCTTTAACCAATCTTCATATAAAATGAAAGCCTGTCCTCTCACCATTCGTTGGATTGGTCTCCTTTGGATGTGCTCCATTTTGACAAAACTACACAGCCGACCCAATATCACCAACTCTCCATTGGGCACAGGATCATAGAGCTAGAGCTGGAAGGGACCCTTAGAGGCAGGTAATATGAGTATCATTCCCATTTCACAGATGAAAAAACCAAGGTGTAGAGGTGAAGAAACTTGCCCATAGGCACACAGCTAGTAAATATTTAAGGTGTAATTAGAAGGCAGATTTCCTGACTTCCACATTTTTTTTTACTGTGCCATAAATCCTTTCATAAAGTATTGGTTTGACTCGTGGATATTGTGGCTCGAGGTTTTCTTAGTTATGAAGTTGGGTAGAAAATAGGCTATAGGTAATTTCCAGGGCTTTCTTATTAGGGTTGTGGGGGAATGAGGTGGGCACCAAAATACATTTTCTTTAACTTTCATACTATATGGAAACGTTAGCCTTAAAAATAACAACATAGGCAGATTCCAACACAGAGCTCTGAGTTGTATTATTTAAAAACAAAACCGTTAGCCAGTACTAAAGATGGAGGCATGGATGCAACAGGAGGAGGATTGGTATTAGCAACTGGGATACTCAAATCAAAGCTCCAGAGGTGATTTCAGGAAATTGTCAATTCAGTTGCTCCAGACAAATGGTTATCCCTTTCTAGCCTTAAGGCCAAGGCATAATAATGGTACAGGTAGCCAAGGAGAATTGAATTCAGAAAGCATTATTGAATGCCTAATATGTGCCTGCCCCTAGATTAGATACTGGGGAGACAGAGACCGAAATGAAGCAGTCCCAGCCCTCAAAGAGCTTACAATCTTTTGTGGGGAAATGACATCGACTTAGGTTAGTCTATACAAAGTTTACGGAGTACATACAACGTAATTTTGGTGGGGGGGGTGTCAGGGACAGCACTAATATTAGAGGGGTCAGGGAAAATCTATAGGAGGCACAGATTCATAGCTCCACCAATGCTGTACCAGTGTGCCTAGATTCCCACAACACTTCCAATGTTGATTTCCCATCTTTTATCAGCTTTAGCAATTTTCCAGATATATGGTGAATGCTCAGGGTTGTTTTGACTTGCATTTCTTTTAATATTAATAATTTGGAGCATTTTTTCATATGTTTATTGTTTATAATTCTTTTGAGAACTTTTTTTTTTAGTGAGGCAGTGGGGGGTTAAGTGACTTGCCCAGGGTCACACATCTAGTAAGTGTTAAGTGTCTGAGGCTGGATTTGAACTCAGGTACTCCTGATTCCAGGGCTGGTGCTCTATCCACACGCCACCTAGCTGCCCCTGAACTATTTGTTCTTAAAGGTTCTTTGACACTAAGCTATTGGAGAATGGATTTGAGTTATTTAAGTACATGCATATTTATCTATGTCTATCTCCCTAATTCTGATTCTAACCCTAACTGACTGTCATATCTCTATCTCGATATCTCTCTAATCTCTCTCTGTATCTCTATCACTATCTATCTTGCATGTCAAACCTTTGAGAAATTTGATTAAAATGGTCTTTTTATCCCATTCAACTGCTTCCCTTATTGATTTTGTTTGTGCAGAAGCTTTTCAATTTCATGTCAAGTCAAGCCAACAAACATTTATTAAGCACCTACTATATGTCAAGGAGGCAACTAGGTGGCTCAGTGGATAGAGTGCTGGGTCTGGAAGACTGTTCAAATCTGGCCTCAGACACTAAGTGCATGACCCTGGGCAAGTCACTTCACCTCTGTTTGCCTTAATGTACTGGAGAAGGAAATGGCAAACCAGTCCAGTATTTTTGCAAAGAAAACCCCATGGACAGTATTGGTGTGCTATGGTCCACAGGGTCACAGAGTCAGACATGACTGAACAAGAACCACCATGTGCCAAGCACTGTGCTAAGAACTGGAGATTACAAAGAAAGGCAAAAAAAGAGCCCCTGTATTTTTGGCAGTTGCCTATGTCTCTTGTTTTGGTTAAGAATACATTTTCTAACCATAGATGTGAAAGGTACGTGATTCTCCTCGAATTGTTTTTGAAGTTATTGGGGAATACAGTGTAAAATATCGTTCTAAGCGTGATTTTTGCCAGATTACTTTCCACTTTTCTCAGCACTTGTTATCCAACAGGGAATTCTTTCCTAAGTAATGTGTGTTTTCTCCCAGGTTCTTAAAAACAGCAAGTACACTCCTACAACTCTCCTCACCTTATATACCATCCCACACTCTCCCACTGCTCTTAATTGTTTCTGTTCTTTGCTTAACTCTTCTATGAATAGGATCCAATATAAACAAATACCCTTATAATCAGTTCAGTATGCAGTAACTTCTATATAAAGATGTTCATACCACTCCTCTGCTTAAAAATCTTAAGGAGCTCCCAGTTACCTCTCCTCCCATCTTACAATGCACTAAATGCTGTCATTCATACTATTCTTTCTTTTCTTTTTTCTTTTTTGCAGGGCAAAGAGGGTTAAGTGACTTGCCCAGGGTCACATAGCTAGTAAGTGTCAAGTGTCTGAGGCCGGATTTGAACTCAGGTCCTCCTGACTCCAGGGCCGGTGCTTTATCTGCTGTCCCCCCCCCCCATACTATTCTTTATGTCTGGAATGCTCTCTATTCCCTTAACCACCCTCTAAAGTCCAATTATAATGGATAATGAGCTAGACAGGAAGAACTGGGGTCATATTCTGTCTTGGACACATCCTAGCTATGTGACCTTGGGAAGTCCACTTCAGCTCTCCATGTCCCAGTCACCTCTCTAAGACTGTTAGGTTGCAGAGATGGTGTCAGTCTATTCTTTTTTTTTTTTTTTTTTTTAGTGAGGCAATTGGGGTTAAGTGACTTGCCCAGGGTCACACAGCTAGTAAGTGTTAAGTGTCTGAGGCCGGATTTGAACTCAGGTACTCCTGACTCCAGGGCCGGTGCTCTATCCACTGTGCCACCTAGCTGTCCCGTCAGTCTATTCTTGATTTAGGAAGTTACTCACCCAAACAAATTATATTTATTAAAATTACGAGTCTGGTCCTAAAAAAGGCCCAATTCAGATGCCACATCCATGATGAAATAGTATGTGATTTTCCATGTTGGTAAGAACCTCGCCCCTCCCCCACACCTAGACCTCACCTACTATATTGACTGACTCCTTCCTAATGTACATATGTCACATAGTTGGAGGCAGGGTGGCCAAGTGGAAAGAACATTGGATTTGTTTTGGGAGAATCTTGTTTCAAACCCTAGCTCTGCCACTTAGCAAAACCTATGTGAAAGCAATAGAAAGTGAATATCAAAGAATTAACAAAGGACTAGTAGGGCCCCAGAGAATCAAGATGAAAAGATACCCACACCCTGCCCCTTTGCAAAGGTGAGAGGTTCATGGAAGTGGAATACTGCAGATATTTTCAGATGTTTTCAGTGTATCGATTGGTTTTATTGATTTTTTTCTCTTCATATTTTCTTTAAAAATTCTACGTTGGGGGGGTAGTTAGGTGGTACAGTGGATAAAGCACTGGCCCTGGAGTCAGGAAGACCTGAGTTCAAATCCAGCCTCAAAAACTTGACACTTACTAGCTGTATGACCCTGGGCAAATCACTTAACCCCAATTGCCTCATTAAAAAAAAAAAAAAACCCTCCATTGCCCCGCAAAAAAATTCTATGTTATATGGCATGGGTTTCTGGAAAGGGGGAGGGAGAGAGATTCCTTGAAAAATTTAAACTATGTAAAAACAAAAGATACCCAATAATATTTTCTTTATAAAATGTATGAGACTTTGGGCAAGTCATTTTATCTCTTTGGGCCTCGGTTTCCTCCTATGTAACATGAGCAGTTGGACAGATGGCTTCTAAGGTTCCTTCCACCTCTAAATCTATGAGGGCAATCTGACTGGGTTTGTGTCTTAATACTCTCCTAAAGCATCTTGTGTCTCCCCTAGGTTCCAATGTTTGTTGTTTTTGCGTATTGGTCTAATGGAGAGGACACTAGAGTGGGAATCAGCCACTCATGTCACTTCCCCAAAGGGCGGTGGACTTGAAGTCAGGAAAAATGTGGAGCTTGGGTTTGAAACCTGTCTTAGACTTATGCTAGCTTTGTGACCTTGGGCAACTCACTTCACCTCTGCCTCAGTTTCCTCCTGTATAAAGTGGGGATAACAATAGCATCTACCTCAAATAAGATACTATATAAATCACATTGCAAACCTCAGAGATCTATATGAGGGCCAGTTGTTCTTATTCTCTTCCCCAAACTTGTTTATTCCACTGTAAAATGAAGGAGTTGCATTTGATGAGTTCTAAAGTTTCTTTCAGCTCCGATAATCTCCTTTTAAATATCCCAGAATGGGGCAGCTAGGTGGAGCAGTGGATAGAGCACCAGCTCTGGAGCCAGGAGGACCTGAGTTCAAATCCGGCCTCAGACACTTGACACTTACTAGCTGTGTGACCTTGGGCAAGTCACTTAACCCCAATTGCCTCACACACAAAAAAACAAAAAAAAAAAATCCCAGAACACCACCTTTGGTGATGATAGCTGCTTAGTGACAAGGTGATGAGGGAAGGCTGGAAGGCTTGATAAAGGGTGTGGCATTTGAAGGATGGGTGGAGGCAGAGAGGGCATTGCAATTGTAATAGAAATTTGGAGTGCATTTCAATGTTTGTACCCCCCCCCCTTGGTGCAGTAGGCTGGCAGAGCCAGAAAACAGGGCTCCAGGACAGCTCTGGGTGGAGCCAAGTGAGTATTGTGGTTTACTCAGCAGAAAGCCTAACTCTCACAGGCTGAAACATTTTGCAACTCACCTCTAAAGCACCATGAATTGCTTTCTAAACTATCAAATTAGTCAATGAGCTCTGATGCTGCAACTCAAAACACGAAGGGAGAGATAGAGTTGGCCAGACTTGGGAAATCTTTGATCTGGGGTGTTGCATACTGAAATCCTGAAATGCAGAACTGAAAAGAGTCTTACATAATAATAGCTATCATTTATATGGTGCTTTAAGGTTTGCAAAGCACTACATATATGTGATCTCATTTGATTCTTATAACAAGCTTAGAAGGTAAGTACTACCATTATCTCCAATTTACAGGAAACTGAGGCTAGCAGAGGTTACCTGACTTGTCCAGGGTCACACAGCTGGGGAGTGTCTGAGGCTGGAGTTGAACTGAGGTCTTTGACTCCAGCACTTTATTCACTATGCCACCTGGCTTCTGAGATCACCTCATCCAACCCCCTAATTACAGATGAGGAAATTGAGGCTCAAATAGGTTCAATGACTTACTCAAAGTTACCCGGATAGAAAGTAGTAGAGCCAAGATTCATACCTAAGACCTCCGATTCCAACACAATAAATATTTAAGTGCAGAGCACCATGCAAGAGCATACATCCAAGTTGTATGGTACTTTAAAACCTTTTCCCAAAGTGTATTCCTGTACATGAACATACTTGATCCCCAGGACATCCCTATGAGGTAGGTAGGGTAGTTACCATCTTTATTCTCTAGACAAAGAAACTGAGGCAGTTAGGTGGTGCTGCAGTGATTAGAGCTTGGAGCCTGGCATCAAGAAGACCCGAGTTCAAATCCGGCCTCAGAGAATACTAGCTGTCTGGGCAAATCACTTGATCTCTCTCCGATTCTGTTTCCTCAACTGTCAAATGAGGATAATAATAGCACCTATCTCACAGGGTTGCTGTGTGAGAACCAAATGAGACAATATTTTTAAAGCACTTAGCACAATGCCTACCACATAGCAGCTATTGAAGAAACATGTTTCCTTTCTCTAAGAGCTCGGGTCTGTATCTCTGTGCCTCATCTGTAAGTGCTGGATAGTCGTTTGAATCAAAGCGATGGTATCTTTTTGAGAGGCTATCTCATCTAACCCCCTAGCTAACTAGGCATGCTCTCTCCCATATTCCTGATGTCTGACCTCCACCTTTGATTCCAAGAGTGTGGAAGATCTTTGGAAAGCATGGTTGGAGAAGGTCAGCATCAGCACCTCAACCTCTACTGGAAATCATGGAATTCAGGTTAGAAAAGGGATCCAGCCTTGGGACTGAAAGGGCACTTTTTACAGGGGCCTACTTTTCCTCAGGCTGTCGAAGGAGGTGGGCGTGGTTCTAGCCTTTCTACCATGAAGAGCCTGTGCGCATGAAATTGCTGGGAGACTCCAGTGAAGGGTTTTAAGGCTCTTGAAGGATTAGAGACAATAGGATTCAGCTGAACCTGGCATCCCAGTGATAGGTTGTCACGCCACTGGAATTTGCTTTAATCCCAATCACCTCTGCTGCTGACTGTGCTAATAGGTCTCCTCCCTTCTTCTCACAACGACCTAAAACCTGAAAATTTAGAAATTAAGCTTTAGTAATGAGGTTTGCTCCCCATCCGCTGGAGGTTGGATTCAAACCAGTGACCTCAAGGGGAAAAAATGTTTTTAATGACTTTTGCTGCTTCCTCCAGGCTTTCAGAAAGGAGCTTGGAACTATACTTTTCAATTCATTTCACACACCACAGATTTACATTTTTGAAAGTTGGAAAATGTCAACACCTCAGAAAAATCAAGGGTAGAATATGTTTGGACATCTGCTCACCTGGAACAGCAGGAATCACAGAGAAAATATTAGTCTTGTGGGAGAGGACATCATTAGACAGTGAGGCCCTGAACTTCCCATCACTTAGGGCTACCTTAAATGGACTTCATTTCAAGCAACATAAAAGCCTCAAAGGAAGATTTCTCTGAATTACTGCTGCTTTTGAAAACCAAAGAATGGGCCAACCCAACTATCAACAATGGCACACTTAGTTCTTTTTTGTTGTGGGGCAGTGAGGGTTAAGTGACTTGCCCAGGGTCACACAGCTAGTAAGTGTCAAATGTCTGAGGCTGGATTTGAACTCCTGAATCCAGGGCCATTACTCTATCCACTGTGCCACCAAGCTGCCCCCTGACACATTTAGTTCTTACTGGAATGAGAGTGTTTTTGAAGAGGTCCATTTCCCAAAATGCCCAAAAGCCTTGAATTAGACTTCTCCAACACTAGAATTATAGTTAGAGTAGAAAGGATGCGTATTATGTCTCATCTTGTCCAGCCTCCTCGTTTTGCCAGTGAACAGGCTTGAGTCTGGAGCCATAACTAAGGTGGTATGATCAGTCTGCCAACATTCTGGGCCATACTTCCCCAGCACTTCAAGGTTATCTTGGGGCCCTGTACCACCCTCCTCTCTGGTCCCACCACCGGATGCCCATTTTTACCTCTCCTATTCCTTCCTTCCTCTACCAGTGCAGATCAGCAACTCCTCTGCAATTGAGAGTTTTATAAAGTTGCCTGGACACTGAGAGGTTGGTTAGGTGTCTTGCTTAGAGTCACACAGCCAGTATGTGCTAAAGGTAAATCTCGAACTTAGGTCTTGATGACAGTGAGGCTGTGGTCCTTTCATCCTCTCTCTTGATTACAGTTTTAGAAAACCATAGACTTCAATTGTAACATAAGGAATTGAAGGTATCTGTAATGTGCACCTGAGTGTTAAACAGCTGAATTGGGAGTGGGGAAAATCTCCTTTTCTGAAAATCTTCTTGGCTTAGCTGGGATTCTGTCCGATGGCACTGGGATAGACCACCATAGGTGGTGCTCTTGGGTTTTTACTGACCTAGGCTCTGGTGAGACATGTCAAAGGGCTCCTGGAAAGTAATGGTGGTCAAGGCAACAATGCTTAATTTCTATCTACTCACCATCTGCTTCCTCCATTGCTGCTCATATACTGCTGAATGGAACTGGAGGAAGTTCCTGTGCATGTCTGGAGCTGACTGGGCCTACCACAGATTTGTTATTTAATATCAACTGGACTCTCATAACAGCAATTTTCTTCTTCTTAGATTGGTTCTCTGTTCCACTCCCACGTTAATTCAGACCCTCATTACCTCTTGTAATAGCCTCCTAATTAATTTCCTTGCCTGATGTCTTTCCCCTCTCCAATCCAACAACCTCCAAAGAGCTTCCTGACTGATTGTCCTTAAACTCAGGTCTGATCAGAACACTCTCTTGCTCACTTATGTCCAGTAGCTACCTATTGCCATTCTCTGTTTGCCTTTTAAAGATGTTGATAACCTAACTCCAATTTCCCTTTGCAAACTCATTATAAATTCTGTACCTTTATGATCTCTGGAGTCCAGGCAAATCAATATTCTTGCTGTTCCTAACACATGATCCTCCATTTCCCATCTTCCTGCCTTTGCATGGCTGTCTGTCCCCCATTGCCTGAGATTCACTCTCTCCTCATCTATACTTCTTAGAATCCCAGTTCAAGGACCACCTTCTGCATGAAACCTTTCCTGATTATTGCACTGCCCCCGGTTGCCAGTCCCTTCCCCCCCAAACTATTTTGTACTCATTTTGCATATAGTTGATATATGCTTATATAGCTTGTCTCAAAAATCTTAGTGCAGTTGAAAGCTTTAATAGCATTACTAGCTAGGACTTTTGGGATGCCCTATGCATGTATCTATTGTATGCTTTGATAGAATATAAGCTTTTTAAAGAGAAAAATGTTTTTATATTCCCCTTTGCCTAACATAATACATGGCAGAGAGAGTAGCACTTAATAAACATTTCTTGATTGATCACTAAAAAGAGATCTCTTCAATCTTCCCTGGTGTGTATATATAAATATATGCATATATATGGCATATTCACGAAATAATTACATAAAATTAGTGTGTAAAATATACTGGGTTTTTCATGTCTTTTGATTGAAATTTTTTTTGGTACTATCACTGTTCTCCGTTCCGTTAATTGTTATTGTCTTACTAAGAGCATAATTATAGGACATACTCAAATGTTATATGAGCCAGATTTGGGGGGAAAATGTGGCAATATGGTATGAAGCTTGAATCAGTTTATCTCAACTAATTTACTAAAAACCTATCTGTAAAATGTGTAACACTCAGTTAAGTAGTAGGATACAAAATAAACTCACAAAATCATTAGCATTTCTATAGAACAATAACAAAATCCAAGAGGAAATAATTGGGAAATGCTATTCAGAATGTCAGATATCTGGTAGGCAATCTACCAAGGCACTCTCAGGGCTTCTAGAAATATAATTAGAAAACACACTTTAAAGAAATAAAGAATTATGTAAATAATTGCAGGGGTATTTGTTGCTCATGTTTGGGTTGGGCTAATATAATCAGTGACAGTACCACCTAAATTAATTTACAGATTTAGCATTATGCCAGGCAAGCTGACAAGGGATTACATAAAGAGAATAGTGAGAAAACACACTTCCCTCTGTTCATTGCAGACGTGGAGAACTATGAGTGTGGGATGTTATAGCTACTATCAGACTTGGGGGATGTGTTACTGCTTTTGCTGAACTGTTTTTTTGAACTGTTTTTTTAATGCTTTATTACATGGGAAGCCTCACTGGATGTGAAGAGGGATATAATAATAAGACATGAATGTGATGGGAAAAAAGTCAATGATAAAAAAATGTAATGGCTTTCTTGCTTCTGGTACAGAGGAGGAAAGCCTTGGGGTGCCCCTCATTAAGCACACATTGTGTTAGCCAAGCTGATGGCCACCTATCATCGTAGACTGGGCCTCTTCCTTTACTACCAATTTGCTTAAGAAGACCAACAGGAGCCCATCCAGCCAAACCTCCTGCCCTTGAACACAAACAGATGGGGCAAACTCTTTGGGCTCCCCAGGAATGGAAGCCTCTGGATGTCACAGAAACTTCAACATGAGTATGAGAAGGGCTGGAAGACTGACTACCAGGAATGCAGGAGATTTCTCAATTTCTTAATGCTGTCTGGAAAGACAGGAAAGATGTTCCTTTTCCCCTTGAAGCTGTCCTGCCATTACTTTCCATTTTGCTCATCTAAAGTGGCTCTCAGAGCTGTCAAATTGTGTTGTATTATGTGATTTTACCTTATAATGCTCACGGCCTCTGGCCCTCTGATATCTTAAGTCTTTCTGGCATGGTCAAAGTAGACCTTTTTACTTCTCTAAAGTCTTCATCTGATGCCTCTTGGTGATATAAAAGCAACCCCGGGGGCTCAGAAGCTGTGCCAGTGGGATACTGAGAGTATGATGCACTGATAGGTCCTTTCAAGCAGGAAAGGAATATAGGATCCTAGATTTAAATCTGAAAGGGACCCCAGAGGCCATTGTACAAATGTGGAAACTGAGGCCCAGGGTCATTGTGACTTGCTCAAGGTCACACAAGTAGTAAGGATTTGAACCCAGGTGCTTTGATTCCAAGTTTAGTGCTTTTTCCTCAACTATGAGCTATATGTCTACTAAGTCAGAGAAGGCTTGTGATCTGCATTGATGGAGGGAGTACTCCCCAAATCTGTGAACTATCAAAGTATCTTTAAATTTTTAAAAAACTAAATGTGACTTTCTCTTGTGGCAAGAAGATTCTACATTGTATTCTGAGCCCTTTATGTACCCTTTGTGCATCCCAGTGGGCCACAGATATGTTTGGCATACAAACCTGCTGACTGGAATTGATTTGGCAGAGATCTCTGCAAACAGGTCATAAGATCCGTGCTTTTACTCACCAGCAGGTGAATTGGCCAGCTGGAAAGATGATAAGGATCTTAGTTGGAATGGTCATTATCCCTCCCCCCTATTAAAAGCTTGACAGTTGGGGCTAGGCCTAGTATTTCTAATACTAATAGCAAAATTCTGCAATATAAGGACTCTTCCCTGGAAGAAAGGAGTGTCCACAGAGTGCTAGTCCCTTGGGAAACTCTCTCCTATTTTCATTATTTAGAATAACCACACACCTTGTAAATCTGCCAGTCATCCCAAATCAACTGGTTTGCCTTGGGCCTTTATCATTTCCTGCATTTTAAAAATGAACTATTTGGCAAGCTGTAAGACAATGAAGGCAGAACCAAGCCCTTAAATCAAGACAGAAAATAAGTTTTTTCCCCTCTTAACAGATCATTTCTTTGCTACCTTCATGTTGCAACCCATTACAAAGATAGTGTCACATTTCTTTCAGTTTGGAGAATTCCAGTTGAATTTTCTCGTTTGGATTTGCCATCTGGTCTGCTGCTAACAGTCTCAGAGAGTAAGAGGCCATCTGTTAATACTTTTCCAGGAAGCTTTTTATAGAGCAGTGAAGTGGCAAATCTCAAAAACACATTGTAATGACTTACAAGATCTTGGCTATGTGTACAAAAAGACTGGTATTTTATTTCTACCAACAGTATTTTCTCCCAACTAGGAGGTATATGCGAGAGGTGGGGTGGGGAGAGAGAGGGAGAGAGAGAGAGAGAGAGAGGGAGAGAGGGAGAGAGAGGGAGAGAGAGGGAGTGAGAGGGAGTGAGAGGGAGGGAGGGAGGGAGGGAGAGAGAGAGAGAAGGAGGGAAATAGTTTATTCATGTGCAAAAATACTTATCTCTAAGTAATTATATGGTAGGACTGGAGAGTTAACAAATGAATGGCTTTATGGTATTTGAAATACTGTAAACCTTAGCTGTCTTTAATTTTCATAACTATTGAGGATACCAGTAAAATGGGTTTTCAAGTATTTGAAGGGATGTCACACCCAGGGACCAGAATGAAAACCAATGGGTAGAAGTAACAGGGAGGCAGATAATCAGCTCAGTGTAATGGAGAACCTCCTATCAATTAAACAATAAAATGGGCTACATTATCTGGTAGTGAGTTCCCCATCACTGGAAAGGTGTTTGCTGAGGCTATATCACTAATCCCTAATGATTTATACTTCACTAGTAGTGGATAGAGTACAGGATTTGGATTTAGGAAGATGTGGTTTAGATCTGGTTTAAGACACTTGCTTAAATAGCAGCTAGGTGGTACAGTAGATAAAGAGCTGAGCCTGGAGTCAAGAAGACCTGAGTTCAAATCCACCCTCCTCATTAATTTCCTGGTTGTGTAACTCTGGACAAGTCACTTAATTGCTGCCTGCCTCAGTTTCCTCACCTGTAAAATTGGGAAATAATGATATCACTTATATCACAGGATTATTGTGAGAACCAAAAAAGATAGTGGATGTAAGGTTTTGGTTTTTTTTTGACAAATCTTAAAGCAGTGCCTGATATATTATAAGCATTTGATAAATGCTTTTTGGTGGATTTAAACTATAACGAATTACTAAACATTAAAGACAAGCACAAATTCATTAAGTGGAGATTATAGACTCATTAGTTTAAAGCTGGAAGGGGCCTTAAAGGTTATCTAAAATGTTTTTATTTTATTTTTCTCAATTACATGTAATAATTTTTCGCATTCATTATCTTTTTTTCTTTTTTTTGGGGGGGGAATGAGGGTTAAGTGACTTGCCCAGGGTCACACAGCTAGTAAGTATCAAGTGTCTGAGGCCAGATTTGAACTCATGCATTCATTTTGTATAATTTTTCATTTCCAAATTCCTTTCCTCCCTTCTTTCCATCCTCCCTTCCTGAAAAGACAAGCATTTTGATATAGATTATACATGTGCAGTCATGCAAAACATTTCCATATTAGCCATGTTGGAAAAGAGCACACAGACTAAAAAAAAAGAAAAAGACAGTAAAAATATACTTCAATCTGCATTTAGATTCTATCAGTTATTTCTCTGGAGGTGGATAGCATTTTTCATCGTATGTCCTTCAGAATTGTCTTGGATCATTGCAATGCTGAGAGTAGCTAAGTCATTCACAGTTGATCACTGTACAGTACTGCTGTTAGCATGTACAAGATTCTCCTGGTTCTGTTCACTTCACCTTACATGAGTCTTCCCAGGTTTTTCTGAAACCTTCCTGCTCATCATTTCTTATAGCACAATCATATTCCATCTCAATCATAAACCACAATTTGTTCAGCTGTTCTGTAACTTTTGGGTATTTCTTTCATTTCCAATTCTTTACCACCACAAAAAGAGCTGCTATAAATCCTTTCGTATGCCACTGGGCCTTTTCCTTTGTCTTTTTTTTTTCTTTCAGGGCAATGAGGATTAAGTGACTTGCCCAGGATCACACGGCTAGTAAGTACCAAGTGTCTGAGGCCAGATTTGAACTCAGGTCCTCCTGAATCCAGGGCGGGGGCTTTAGCCACTGTATCACCTAGCTGCCCCTCCTTTGTCTTTGATCTCTTTGGGATACAGACCTAGTAGTGGTATTGCTGGGTGAAAGGGTATGCACAGTTTTATAGCCCTTTGGGTATAGCTCCAAATTTCTCTCCAAATAGTTGAATAGGTTCACAACTCTACCAATAGTGCATTAGTGTCACGGTATTTCTACATCCCATACTACATTTGTCATATTTCTTTTTTTTTGTCAAATCAGACAGTCTGATAGATATGAGGTGGTACCTCATGGTTGTTTTAATCTGCATTTTTCTAATCAGTAGTGATTTAGAGCATTTAAAAAATATGACTATAGATAGCTTTAATTTCTTCATCTGAACACTGCCTATTCATATAATTTGTCCATTAATTGGAGAATAACTCCTATTTTCATAAATTTGACTAATTTCAGTCATTTGACTCTCATATTTGAGAAATGAAGCCTTTATCAGAGAAACTTGCTATAAAATTCACCCCCCCCACCACCCTAGTTTCCTGCTTCCTTTCTAAACTTGGCTGCATTGGTTTTGCTTGTGCAAAACCTTTTTAATATAATCAAAATTATCCATTCTATATCCTATGATGCTCTCTATCTCATTTGGCCATAAATACTTCCCTTATCCATAGATATGACAGGTAAAGTATGCCATGCTCTCCCAATTTGCTTTTGATATCACCCTTTTATTTCTAAATCAGGCCCATTTTGACCATATCTTGGTATATGGTATGAGATGTTGGTCTATGCCTAGTTTCTGCCAAACTGCTTTCCAGTTTTCCCAGCAATTTTTGTCACATATTGAATTCTTTTCACCAAAGCATGGATCTTTGTGTTTGCCAAACATTAGATTACTGTGGTTATTTACTACTTTATATTGTGTACTTCATCTATTCCAATGGCCCACTGTTATATTTCTTAGTCAGTACTAGATTATTTTGATGATTACCATTTTGTAATACAATTTGAGATCTGGTACTGCTAGGCCACCTTCCTTCATATTTGTTTCATTGCCCCTCTTGACATTCTTGACCTTTTGTTCCATTTGAATTTTTTAATGTTTTTTTCTAGCTCTATAAAATATTTTTTTGGTCATTTTATTGGTAGGACACTAAATCAGTAAATTAACAAGTAGATTTGTCATTTTATTATATTGGCTTGTCCTACCCATGAGCAATTAATATTTTTCCAATTGTTTATATCTGACTTTATGTGAAAAGTGTTTTATAATTGTGTTCATATAATTCCCCAGTTTGTGTTAACAAATAAACTTTTAAGTATTTTATATTGTCCGATGTTATTTTGAAGTGGAATTTCTATTTCTATCTGTTGTTGCTGGACTTTGCTGTTAATATATAGAAATGGTGATGATTTATGTGGGTTTATTTTATATCCTGCAATTCTGCTGATGTTGCTAATTATTTCCACTAGTTTTTCAGTTGATTCTCTAAGATTCTCTAAGGATCACACCATATCTGCAAAGAGTGATAGTTTTGTTTCCTTGTTGACTGTTTGAGAACTTTCATTTTTTCTTCTTTTATTGCTATAGTTAACAGTTTTAGTAAAATATTGAATAGTAGTGGTGATAATGGGCATCCTTGCTTCACCCCTGATCTTATTGGGAAGGCTTCTAGCTTATCCTCATTATAGATGATGCTTGCTGATGGTTTTAGATAGATACTATTCTGCTTTTTAAGGCATTTTTCTTCTCAGTGGATTTTTGTGCCTCCTTTACCATTTGGACTATTCTTTTTTTTAAGTTGTTATTTTCTTCAGTGTTTTTTGTGCCTCTTTTACCAAGCTCTTGACTTCTTTTATGTTTTTCTTGCATCACTGTCATTTCTTTTCCCAATTTTTCCTCTACCTCTTTTATTTGATTTAAAAAAAAAAATCCCTTCCAGGAATTCTTTTTGGACCTGAGACCGATTGACTTTTTCTTTCAGGCTTTGCATGTAGATTTTGGGGAAATCATTGTTGTCAGCTTCTTTTTGCGTTTGTTCATTTTCCTAGCTTATTTCTTGACTTCTTAAAGGTGGGCTATGCTCTAGGAGTGGAGGGGACACTGTCCCAAGCTTCAGATTTTTCATGCTGATGTTTTAAGAGCTAGTTCTGGGGGTCTGAAAGTTTTTAGTTTTTCCAAGGTGGTATGATCTAAGGTGAGATTTGATCACTGTTTTCCTGGCCTTTGCTCTGAACTAGGAGCCTCCACAAGCATTCTATGCCCCTGGGGACTGCTCACCTGTGGCCATGAGAACTTTAGATTTTTCTGGCCCTGTAAGCAAGTGATAGTGCCCATCTTCACCCTGGACTTGAGACAAGGGCCCCAAGTCTCCCATGAGTGACTCCAAAGCACTTCTCTACACCCTGGAACTGTGACCAGGGCTCCAGTGCTCCTGCAGCAGGAAGTGCCAGTATGCTAATATTCCTTGGGACCATGATCCAAAACTATGTATGTATAAGGCAACAAGGTCTTACACCTAGTGCCAGCAAAATGTCCTCTGTGATCTCCTTCTGACCACTTGTCCAACCCCCTCCCACCTGTGTGATGAGACCTCTGAGAGCTCTCAGAGCTGTTTCCCTGCTGATGCAGTCTCCCCCAAAACTCAATGTGTGCTGCCTGAGCTGTGTTCCCAGGGCCCCCCACCACCCTGGTGAGACGGATCTTTCCTGCTGACCTCCTAAGTTGTTTTGGCTGGAAAATTGTTTTTGCTGATAGTTTTGCTGTTCCAGAATTTGATTTGAGGTGTTATTTTAAAGTTATTTGGAGGGGAATTTGGAAGAATTTAAGTGAGTTCCTGTTACTCTGCTATCTTGGATCTTAAAGGTTATCTAGATAAGCTTCCTCATTTTATAGATGGGGTAACTAATACTCAGAAAGGTTAAGGAATTTGCCCAAGTTCACACATATAGTGTGCAGTTGGGTTTTGAACCCAGGTGCCCTGACTCCAAATCTAGTGCTGAATTCACCATCTGTAACATTCTATTAACATTCCCTGCCCCTTCTCTGCCTTGAAGTCTTTGTTATTATACTGTAATAATCTCTATAAGCCAGAGGGACTGTGTCTTATCTAAACTTTGTATCTCCCTCAGCCCCTTACGTAGGTCTCTGTACATAGTAGGCAGGTTCTTGATAAGTGTTTATTGAATTGAATTTGTTTCTTAAGCATTTTCTAGTTTGCGATTTAGATGAACATACCTTCATATTGACTGGTCTATAACATATTTACATTGATTCCCCCCCTCCCCGAAGTCATTAATTATTTTAAAGTGATCAGGCAGATCATCTTTGAATAGCCCTAAACCAATTTCTCCTTTGAATCTGCATCCAATATATGTGATGAGCCACTTGGGAGACTATCTGAAAATCAACTCAGTATCACTTCTCTCAAAAGGAGTCTAACATAAGATGGTTTCAAATCATATAAATTATATTTTCTTTTTACATCACATCATTCCAAGATCTATTACTTTTTTTCAAATTTCTGCTCCTAGCAGGTCCCCAGTACATTCTAAAAATAATTTCTTGTTGAACTTGTGCTGTAAGCCAATACCTGATTTATTGATGTTTTACCATCAAGTTTAAAATAATACTTGATGAGCAATTTTGACAAGATGGTTGCTAAGGTTCCCCTTAGGAGCCATGGTGGGGCTCCCAGCTCTTGCTGATATTAAGTGCCAATCACTGATTGCTTCAGTCATCTGGCAAAAATGGTTTGATATGCACAGGAACTGAAAAGTCATTCTGCCCTTATAAAGCAGTACAGTCTTTGTAAGACTGAGTTCAGAATCAGCCATTTTCTAGTGGTTTGGGTCAAGCTTTTATTTGAAAGTAGCTTGGGAACAACCCTTGAGAGGTTTCTAGATTTCTAAGTAGACATTGGAACACATTTTTGGATGACTGTCTCTCAAAAGTGGGCTGTCAACATAGTGAACAGAATTAGGCTTCTTGAAATCTCTTAATTGATGTTTATTGAATTGAATTTGTTTCTTAAGAATTTTCTAATTTGAGGTTTGGATGAACTTCCCTAAACCATACCTCCTCATTGACACCAGATCTATAACAATGGAATTGAGGCAGAGTCCCCATCAAACTTACCAGCAAACATTAGAGGGGCCCCTTCTATGTAAAAGGCCCTGTATTAGGGGATGTGAGTACAGAGAATTGTAGGACATGACCTCTGCTTTCAGAGTTGATGGACAAGATGGAGAAACAGGACATGAACACAGAAATAGAAATGATATTGTAAGGTAACATATATAAGATGCCAAAGAATAGTATAGGCAGGAAGTGTTAGGACACTCAGGAAGACAGAGCAATTTCTGAAGGCTGTGGCTGTCAGTGAAGAAAACGAAACTTGGTTTGGGTCATCAAAAAAGGCTAGAACTTCTGATTAATAACCTGTTTGTATTTGTTAATGAACAAATATCAGTTGGTAAATGCCTTCAGATTCTCTATCGAGAACTGAGGGGAATATGGATTGTTTCATGAAAATGGACATTTTCATCTAGCCACTAATACCATAGATAATTGAATCCTTTGCCCTGCCTCTAAACGGGACCATACTTCAACTATCACAGGCATCGTTATTGACCTCACTCTTAAGGCTTCCCAGTGAATAATATTCCCTGTTTGCAACTGATAATTTTCCCACTATTCTTCTGAACAGTATATCAATACCTCTCGAGCTGTTCCTTAAGTCTGTTTCTTTTCATTCCATCTTCAGAGAATGTGGGGTAGTATTTGGTCATCTGTTTATTAAACTAGTAGTTCAGGCACTTAATTACAAAAAAGATCACTTTCTCTTCTCTTGGAAATGTATTCCTTTTTCTCTTTAGGGCATTTCTTTTAAAAGGTATAATTGTAACTCCACTGAATATAATGTTTGGATAGGGCCCTTTTCTGAAAGGAGGTTATTTTACAAGTCTCATAGCATCCTTGAGTACAATTTGGAGAGAAATCTAAAGGCTCCCAGAAAATCATAGGCCTGTGAGGGACTTCTGGAGATCAGCTAACCCACCCCCCACTTAATACTATGCAGAAGGGGCAAATAGATCCATCAAGGATGGAGCCACATACCTCTTTTGTATCCTCAGCTCCTCCCACAATTTCATGCATATAGTAGACACTCAGTAAATATTAAATGAACACTTTTTGTTATCTTCCATAATGCTGATCGCAGAATGGGCAGTGTGACATGGAAGAAATAGCTGGGTAAAATTTGCTGGTGTCTGAGGCTGTTTATAGTGGGAGCTTAGAGCAACAAAGAAGGAGAAAGTAACACCATGGAGGCTGGCACTAGGCAGGACTTCTAAGGATGGCAAACAAGCTCACCCTGTTTGTGTCTTGGTCAGGACACTATCTATAATCACTCAGTGTAAGGATCCAGCAGATGTTGGGCAACTCTGAGAGGACAAGGCAAGGCTCAGAAGGCCTTGTCAACCTGTTGTTTGTTACACAGAGTCATCATCACTCAGCCCTTTGTCACGTTATTTACCTATGGCCTTAAGCAGGAGAACATATGTCTTGGTCCAGATTTGAACTCAGGTCCTCCTGAATCCAGCGCCAGCACTTTATCCACTGCGCCACCTAGCTGCCCCTGGGTACCGTTTTAGGGGATTTTCTTCCTTCACTTTGGACCACATTTTAAATCCCAGTGCCACCATATTGCTTGAGTTGTTAAGGACAAATTTCTTTTTTTGTGACAAATTTCTTAATGTCTCAGGGGTCATGGATTCCCTCTCACTGGAGATCTTCATATAGAGGCTGGTTGACCCCTTCTTTGTGATGTTGGAGAGAGGATTCTGGCCCAGGTACCAGCTGGATTTGATGACCTCTAAGGTCCCTTCTGGTTGGGTATTCTGTTATTCTGTGACTGTGCTGACCTATTTCTCCAGATTCCCAATAGACCTTCTTCCTCTGTTCCCTACTCCATTAGTGTCTTGTGATAATGGACCCTTTTGTCGGATCCTGTACTGCTCTAGGGCCCCAACACAGAGGCCATCCAAAAGGGGGAGGGGTAAAGGAATAAGCATTTCTATATGCCAGGTACTGTGCTCCTTTCATTCTCCTAATAACCCTGGGAGGAAGGTGCTGTTATTATCTCCATTTTACAACTGAGGAAACTGAGGCAAACAGAGGTTCAGTGACTTGCCCAAGGTCATACTTATTAAGCATCTGAGTTCAGATTTGAACTCTGGGCTTCCTGACTTCCAACCCAGCACTCCATACACTGTGCCAACTAAATAGAGGCCTCTAAAAATAACAAGGGCCTAAATGATTACTAAGGTACTTCTGAAGCCTATGTCATGGGATCATATATGTAGAGCTGGAAGGGACCTCAGAGGCCATCTAGCCCATTTCTCTCATTTTACAGATGAGGAAACAGTGACTTGTCCAAGGCCATACAGACAAGTAAATGTCAAAGGTGGAATTTGAACCAAGACCTTCTGACACCAGTGCCTGTGTTCTTGCCTCTGCACCACACCTATATGAATAGATTCCTTAACTGGTGCCTCACGTGACATCTATGATTTGGAAATAATAGTCTATAAGTCGTGTTGTGATGTACCGGCTTTTATTCAATAGAAAGGACTGCCATCAAGCTCTGTGCTTTTCAAATGGAGAATTTCATGTAAATGCTATAAACATGATGGGTGCACACACAAAGAGAATGAGAGGATGAGGAAAGGAGCCTCTAAATTTGTACCATTCAGCTGTTATTCCCATTTGACATTTCAATTGCTTCTGTCGGGGCAGCCTGGCATGTCCAACCAGGCAGTTTTCAGCTGCTTGGAAAAAGTATGCACAGGCTTTTGTTCACCAGGGAAGAATTTTTCCCTTTCCATAGACAGTAATAGCCAAGGACTGGGCCAGTGACACATTCCAAAGACTGATTGTATTTCCTTGTGACCAACCTGCCACATAATGGGACTCTGCTCTGCTCTAGGGAATCTCTGTGCCCTAGAGCTGAAGGAAGGGTCATGATCACCAACAATAAGGCAATGGTTAATTCTTATGATCATTATTCATGATAGCAACTGACTCAAAGGTAAAAGAAAGAAGTAGATTTCTTTTCAGCAAGACAGCTGCCTTGTTCATTTTCCATGAAAGGGAAAAACCCAGAATATTAAGTAATGGTTTGAATAGAGAGTGCAGACTGCCAAGGCAATAACTGCCAGAGAGGAGTTATTAAAATATTATTGACATCTTTTGTTTTTACGTAACCTATATTTCCCAATATTGCCCTCTCCTTTCCCCTCTCTTAGAGCCCCTTAACACAAAGAAAAAAAAGAGGGGAAAAAACACCTCAGCAAAAGTTACAAATGTTTCCAGTAAGTCAAACATTGCATTCAGTATTCTACATCCATAGGCCCCCACCTTTGCAAAGAAGGAGGAAAGTTGCCTTCTCATATCTCTCCTTTAGGGCTAAGTTTCATCATTCTAATTTCACAGAATTCTGTCTGGATTTTGTTGTTCTATTGTACTGCTATCGTCATCATATACATTGTTTTCTCAGTTTTGCTTCACTTTGCATCATTTCATACATATACCTTCTCTTTTTTCTCTGTATTCTTCGTATTCAATATGTTTTATAGCACAGTAATATTTCATTCTATCCGTGTGGTATAATTTGTTTCCAGGATCTCTTAACTGTTGTTTTTCTGTGTTAAGGACACCTTTGGCATTCTGGTGAAGCTTATGGACTCCTTTTAGAATCATGTTTTGAATATATAAAATAAAATACCTCGGATTACAAAGGAAAGCATTATACTGAAATACAATTATCAAAATGTATCAAAATACATATATAACCCATATCAGATTACTCCCTGTCTTGGGGAAGGGGGGAGGGAAGGGAGGGAGGGAGAAAAATTTGAAACTAGAAGTCTTATAAAAACAAATGTTGAAAACTATCTCTACATGTAACTGGAAAATAATAAAATATTTATATGGAAACAAAAGAAAAATGTAAAAGGGTAAATAAACATGAGTTAATAAAAATGTATTAAAATAGGGAAGATTGTGGACCTCAGGTTTAAGAAGCCTCAACTTTGTTTCTAGTTCTTTGCTTCTAGAAAAAATGCTGCTACAAATATTGTGGAGTGAGTATATGGAACCTTTTTGTTATTTACCTCCTTGGGGTAAATGCCTAGCAGGAGGATCTCTGGATGAAGGAGTAAGGATATTTGAGCCACTTTCTTACATTATTCCAACTTGCTTTCCAAAAAGGCTGGAGTAAATCATAGCTTGACAAACTGCTCTAATGTGCTGGGATCTCCACAGCCTTTCTAACTAATCGTTTTCATCTTTTGTCATCTTCAGCATTTTGTTGGGAGCAAGGTTAAGTCTCAGGAGTGTTTTGATTTGCATTTCTGTCAATATTATTGATAGTGAGCCGTCATTCATATGGTTTTAATAGTTTATAAATCTTTTTTTAAGAGCTATTTGTTCATATCCTTTTACTACTTATCCATTGGGGAATGGTTTGGGGTCCTATATTTGTATTAGTTGCCTATATGTATCAATATCAGATTCTATTGGTAGCTATTTGATGGAAAGTTTCCCCCCACCCCCAATCTAGCACTTCAGAGAAGAGCTATTGAAAGATAGAAATGGTGTTTATAATGACCAAGGTTGGCCCCAGGAAAGAGTTGAGAAAATGCATTGGCTTTCCTTCATTGCAGAGATGAGAGTCTATGGCCATGGAATGTTAGATATGCAGTCAGGCATGTTGTTTTATTGTTGTTGTTGTTGTTTTAACTGCTTCCCTTCCCCCCATACTCTTTTATCTTTGTTATAAGGGATGACTTACTGGGTGGGTGAGAGATTTATTCCAGAAGGAATGTGATGCACAAACAAAAGGCATCAACAAAATTCAAAGGACAAAAAGGAGAGGTGGAGGAATAAAACCAATAGGAGTGAGTCAAGCCCAGGGACAAAGTGGGTCTAGTAGGGGTAAGTATCCTGGACCTAATTCTGGAAGAAAGAAAGAAGAGCCCAGAAATTATCTCTCACTCTTCTTTCCTAGAGGCAGTTCTCATAGAGGAAAAGCATACTGTTAAGATAATAATAATTGACATTTATTTAGTGTTTTAAAGTTTGCAAAAATATATTATCATTTTTGTTTTTTGTGGGGCAATGAGGGTTAAGTGACTTGCACAGGATCACACAGCTAGTAAGTGTCAAGTGTCTGAGGGCAGATTTGAACTCAGGTCCCCCTGAATCCAGGGCTGGTGCTTTATCCACTGCGCCACCTAGCTGTCCCCCAAAATATATTATCTTTTTCAAAATATATTATCATTTTTTGAGCTTTACAAATGCAGTGGAAACAGTACTGGTTTGGGATTTAAGAGAACTAGGTTCAAATACAACCTCTTTCAGGTACTGTCTATATAACCTTAGGAAAGTCACTTTCCATTTCTGGGCCTCATTTTCCACTAGATTTTCACCAAGGTTCCTTCCAGGTCTAGACTTATAAATCCTGTGATGTAGGTACTATTATTACTCTTTTACTGATGAGAAACCTGAGACTCAAAGCACTTCTGTGATTTGCCTGGGGTTGCACAGTTAACAGTGATCAGGAACAGAATTCAGACCTCTGTCTTGAATAACTACTTGATCAAAAATAATTTAGTCAAGGGGCAGCTAGGTGGCGCAGTGGATAGAGCACTGGCCCCGGATTCAGGAGGACCTGAGTTCAAATTTGGCCTGAGACACTTAACAATTACTAGCTGTGTGACCCTGTGTAAGTCACTTAACCCCAATTGCCTCACCAAAAAAAAAAAAGAATAATAATTTAGTCGAGTATGAAAAAGAAAATCAAAGCCAAGCAGGAAAGTAGCAGCCTTGAAATGGTCACTAAGTTTGAGGCTGTGTACTTTCAATTTTGAGGAGTTAGGTACAATGCCACCTGTGTGGGAGGGGTCACTGTGGGAGGAGGCACCAGAAGCAACCCACTCATAAAAATCATGATGTTGCAAATGAAGGAGACAGACTGGATGGGGCTGAGTGTTCCCTGAGTGTTTGTGGAGTTGAAGTGTGAACCAAAACCACTTGTGACAGGGACTGAACACCCCGCTGGCCAGCGACCGACCAGATGCTGGTGAGGGCCTCACACGTCATACATCCTCTCTGATGTTCCCTGCATGTTTCTGGAATGGACATGTGAACTGAAAACACATGACTGGGGAGAAAAACTAGGCAAAAATGGCCACCAGATGGGAGACAGGATGGCAGCCTTCCATTTTGTGTGATTGCCTCACGTGACCCAGGAGGACCTGAGAGACAAAATGGTCCCTGTGCATGTCACTGCGGGCGGAGGCACCAGAAATGATTCCCTGGAGAGAATCACGCTGCGGGTTAGGCTAGCGTGCTGAGGGGGAGGAGTGTTTAGAAAGCACAGACAAATTTCGAAACTGGGAGGCTTTTAGTTCCTTGAGACCAACAGGATGAGAGTGATCACCTCACGGATAATCTGTATTTGCGGAGTGGAAGTGAGAACCGAAAATACTTGTAGCTGAGGAGGAAACGAGAGACAAAATGGCCGCCATACTCGTGTGTGTGTGTGTGTGTGTGTGTGTGTGTGTGTGTGTGTGTGTGTGAGAGAGAGAGAGAGAGAGAGAGAGAGAGAGAGAGAGAGAGAGAGAGAGAGAGAGAGAGAGAGTGAGAGTGAGAGTGAGAGAGAGTGAGAGAGAGAGAGAGAGAGAGAGAGAGAGAGAGAGAGAGAGAGAGAGAGAGAGAGAGAGAGAGAGAGAGAGTGTGAGTGAGTGAGTGAGGCGG
Organism: Dromiciops gliroides; assembly: GCF_019393635.1. Taxonomy (NCBI): domain Eukaryota; kingdom Metazoa; phylum Chordata; class Mammalia; order Microbiotheria; family Microbiotheriidae; genus Dromiciops; species Dromiciops gliroides. The sequence continues at coordinate 61,528,714 of NC_057867.1, read as the reverse complement.
GGGTCACTGTTGAAGGAGGCACCGGAAGTGAGTCCTTCAGGAAAAAAAAAATCAGGCTGCCGGAAGTGAAGGGGCTGTGGGGGAGGAAGGTGAGGCTTCCTTTAAGGGAGTAGGAACCTTTAAGAAGCTTCCACACTAGGAGGCTTGTAGTTACTGGAGACAGACAGGATGAGACTGACTGCTTTGTGTGACTGAGGAGGAACCGAGAGAAAAAATGGTCCTATGTGAGTGTCAGTGAGTAACCATGGGAGAAGGAAACGGAAATGAGGTCCTCGGAAAAAATCATGCTGCCGGAAGTGAAGGGTTTGGTCCAGCCCTCTCTTGTTTCCCCCTTTCCCTCAGAATAGAACCCCCCCCCAAAAAAAAACCCTGAAACTAGAAGGCTTTTAGTTCCTAGAGACAAACAGCATGTGGGTGAGTGTCTCACACTTAATATGTTCTCTCTGTGGAGTTGAAACGAAAAAGGAAAAGACTCGTGACTGAGGAGGAAACGAGACAATATGGCCATGAGATACAAAATGACTGTGTGTGTGTGTGCGTGCGTGCGCTCGTGCAGTCACTGTGGCAGGAGGTGCCAGAAGTGACTCCTTTAGAAAAAACATGTCAGAAGCCAAGGGCTTAGTGCCCTTCCCCCATCCCCAGAAAAAGAGAATAGAAACTCCTGAAAAGCTTCAAAATTGGAGGCTTTTCCTTTCTGGGGACAGACGTGGTTGTGGCCAAGCGCCTCTCACATCTGTCCTCGTCTCCTGAATCCCATGGCTCTTTATTATTCTCTCTTTCTTCTGCCTTTTATAGCTAAAATCCTCGAAAAAGGCCATGCACAGTAGACGCCACCACTTTCTCTCCTCTCACTCTCTTCTTAACCCCTTACAATTTGGAGGCTGACTGACCTTATCATAGTACCGGAACTGCTCTCGCCAAAGTTAGCAGTGAGCTCAGTTGCCAAATACAGTGGCCGTTTTTCAGTCTTCATTTTCCTTGACCTCTGCAGCCTTTGACACTATTGATTATTCTCTTCTCCTTAATATTCTTCTCCCTAGGTTTTCAGGACACCCCCTCTCCCCTGGTTCTTTTCTTTTTGGGGGGTGAGGCAATTGGGGTTAAGTGACTTGCCCAGGGTCACACAGCTAGTAAGTGTCAAGTGTCTGAGGTCTGATTTGAACTCAGGTCCTCCTGAATCCAGGGCTGGTGCTTTATCCACTGTACCACCTAGCTGCCCCGTGCTCCCATAGATTTAATTGCCATGTCTATTGCTGATGATTCTCAGATTTGCCTATCCTGTCGTAATATCTCTGCTGACCTTCAATCTTGAATCTCCAACTGCCTTTTAGACATTTTGAACTGGATGTCCAGTAGATATCTTAAGCTGAATATTCAAAAGAGAACTCATCATCTTTCCCCCTAAACCTTACCCGCTCCTGTCTTTTCTATTATTGTAGAGGGTAACACCACCCTCCCAGTCCCATAGGCTCAACCTATGAGTCTTCTTGGACTCATTGTCTCTCCCCTTCCCCATATCCGAATTGTTGCCAAAGACTATTGGTTACAACTTTGCAACATTTCTCAAAAGCACCCTCTTCTCCCCTCTGACACTGCCCCTACTCTGGTGTAGACCTCATCACCCCATACCTTGATTATTATTACTTTTTGTTTGCGGGGCAATGAGGGTTAAGTGACTATCCCAGGGTCACACAGCTAGTAAGTGTCAAGTGTCTGAGGCTAGATTTGAACTCAGGTCCTCCTGAATCCAGGGCTGGTGCTTTACCACTGTGCCATCTAGCTGCCCCCTCCCCATACCTCGATTATTGCAACAGGCAGCTAGTGGGTTGGCCTGCCTCAAGTCTTTCTGCATTCCAATCCATCCTCCCTTCATCCACCAAAGTGATTTTGCTAAAATGCAAGTCTTATCATGCCACTCCTCCCCCCTCCCAATAAATCAATAAATTCCAGTGGCTTCCTGTTGCCTCCTGGAGCAAATGCAAAATGCTCTGTTTGGTCTTTAAAGCCCTTCATAAGCTAGCCTCCTGCCTTTCTAGTCTTCTTACACCTTACTCTTTGACATATACTCTTCTCTCCAGTGACATTGCTCTCCTGGCTGTTCCATGAACATGATACTCCACTTCTCAGCTCTGGGCATTCTTTCTGGCTGTCCCCCATGTCTTCTCTCCCTTCTCTACCCTGACTCCTGACCTCCCGGGCTTCCTTTAAGCCCCAACTAAAATCCTATCTCCTACAAGAAGCCTTCCCCAACCCCTCTTAATTCCAGTACCTTCCCTCTATTAATTAGTTCCTATTTATCTTGTATATAGTTTGCTTTATATATATTTGTTTGCATAACCCCATTAGATTGTAAGCCCTTTGAGGTCAGGGAGGGTCTTTTGCCTCTTTTTTTGTAGCTTCAGTGCTTAGCACAGTACCTGGCACATAGAAGGTACCCAATAAATGTTTATTAATGGATTGATAAGTGTATGCATTCATTCATTCATGTATATACAAAGCACACATACGCACAGATGTATACATATACATATACATATACACTTACACAATGCATATATGTATATACACACTCATTGTATATATGAACAGAATATATATGTGTGTGTATATGTATGTGTGTGTATACACACACACACACACACACACACACACACACATATATATCTGTATATGAAATTTTTACTGTGGGGGATGTATGTGACCAATCCTTGAGAATCAGGCTGTTGGAGGAGACGTGGGAGGTAAAAAGTCCTGAAAACCAATGAAGAGAATAGAGAATGGCATTGTGACTATAATGGAGAAAAAGAAGAAAATACTGGTGAAAGAGAGGAGAGGGAGGAGAGAAGGTAACTAGTGACAAAGCTTGGTTTTCTGTAGTCTGTGATAGGATGGTTTTGACTTGTTATTAAACACAACAAAAGGAATTGTAGGGACTCATTGAAAGGCAATTCTTTTAAGAGTGAATATGGGAAAATGGGAGTAGAACTTCTCCCCCGCCACTTAGAAATGCCTATTTCCTCCTAAGGTAATGCTACTCACAGCATGACAGGCTTGTTCAACTGAAGCTAATTCAAGGGAAACTAGAAAGTGAGGCTGACCTCATGCACTGGGACATGAAAACATGCCAGTGCCCGCAGGAAGCTAAATGCTGCAAATTGTCTTGCCATCTCTTCTGAACTCAAGTTTTCTCTGTCCTTGGAGTACTCAACCCTTCTGGCTGTCCTAAGACTACAACATTTTTGTTTACTGAGCTGAACTTTGGTGCCAGTTCCTACTTCTGATCTGAATGCTGCCTCCTGTTTCTGGACCATTGGCTCAGAAACCGGTATCCTTGGTAACTGAACCCATATTCTACATGACTGATTTGATGCTCCGGCCCCTCCCTGAGTGAAGACTGTAACGACATAACTTTTCAGCCTGTTACTCAGCTTGGGAAATCCTACCTGGTGCTATGGGGGACTCCCTGACCCCCCAGTATAGGCAGGTTCCATCCTTAGCCCCACCTAGGAACAGAGCTATGGAATGGAATACTTGTACATGTACACATGTTTAAAGAATTTTCTACCACACAGGAAAAATTTCTAATAAAATCTTTGGGAAAAAGGAGCTCGGATATTTAAATGTGCTTGGAGTTCTTAGATGGTAGATGAATTCCAGGTACTCTGTAATCATTTTCCCTACACCCCAGGCCTTCTTACCTTCCTCTCAAGTCTGACCCTGACAGATATCACTTTGTGTACATACACATACACACCTGACCCATTAGGGGAAGTCAGTTGCTGAGAGAGTACGCAGAGGGAGCCATCACATGATGATGTTGCTTACTCTCCCAGTAAAGGAGACTAATAAAGCCCCTGGCCTGCGTGGCATTCCTACTGAGAGATTAGTTGTTAGATTAGAGGTTAGTTGCTTTGCGTAGATCTGCTTTGGATCTCTCTCATCATATGAAAAACTGAGTTAAGTCTTTAGTCTTCCAATAGCATAACCATAATTACAGAACTAGAGATTGAGAAATTGCCAGGGATGATAATGGAGGCTTCTTATGTTTTTCCATTGGCAGAGGCAGTAGGGTGTACTAGAGGTCCTGAGTTCTGTGGTCCTAGTTGTGACTTTATTTTGCCTTCATATATCTTCATAATTTTGTATCACAGACCATGAAATGATCATGGACATGTAATGGGTCCTGGGGTGACAGTTTCTCTCATTTTCCCAAAAACTTTAGTCTTGTTGGAGTAGAAGTATTCTCCACCCCTACCCCCACCCCAGTAAAAAATACCCAGGATGTTCCATGTGTAGAATTCTTTCTAATTTTATGATTCTGTCCTCATCAGGGACATAGTTGGTCAAATTAATGTCATCTGGCTGTTGCTGAAATTGAAGCAGGGTACAAATTAAACCCAGTTGGAAGATTTCAGAGTTCCTGGAACCCAACATATTTATTTCACAGCTTCCCATTTTTTAACTCACAGATTCAATCTCAGTCTCTCTCTCTCTCTCTCTCTCTCTCTCTCTCTCTCTCTCTCTCTCTCTCTCTCTCTCTCTCTCTCTCTCTGTAAAATAGGAGTGTCTAATGGAGTTAGGTGAAGGACAGTGATAAATGTGTTTGCTACTAAACATGGATCTCCAAGACTCAACTCAATTCCCTTCCTCTTTGGGATTCTTACCAATTTTGCTTAGTCTTTTTCATGGAGCTCTGATCAAGCATGTGGTAAGAGACCCAAAGCATCCTGGGTATTTCTGACCTTTCAGGGGAATGCTTCTGCTTCAAGAAGGCTAAAGTTTCTGGGGGGAAATCATAGAAACTGTCACCCTAGGACCCATTACATGTCCAAGATCATGCTGTGACCCATGATCCAAAACCGTGAAGGTATATGAAAAATGACAGAGGGCTTCACATTCATATAGTTCACATAGTTAGTAGGTTACTTCTTTTTTTTTCCCTTTTTTTTGCAGGGCAGTGAGGGTTAAGTGACTTGCCCAGGGTCACACAGCTAGTTAAGTGTCAAGTGTCTGAAGCTGGATTTGAACTCAGGTCCTCCTGAATCCAAGGCCAGTGCTTTATCCACTGTGCCACTTAGCTGCCCCTCAGGTTAGTTCTTAGTGAGAAGCAAATTCCTTTTATTTTCACTTGTTCCAAGGGAATCCCAAAATGCATATGTCTAGAAGCATATGAAATTTGACCCTCAGGGGCAGCTAGGTGGCACAGTGGATAAAGCACTAGCCCTGGATTCAGGAAGACCTGAGTTCAGATCCAGCCTCAGACACTTAACACTTACTAGCTGTGACCCTAGGCAAGTCACTTAACGCTCATTGTCCGGCCCCCCCTTCCCAAATTGACCCTCAATCTTTAGAAACCTGCTAATTTCATGAAAAGACATGATTGGAATTGTCTTTTACATTAGAACATGCTGAGTTTTGGTTCTGAACTGACTTCATGCTCCTAAGACAGGAACATCTATTATATGATGCTGTTGCTCAGTCTTCTATATAAGTATGATGCTTTGAAAAGCCCCAGATGTCACGCTCGGCTTCTGGGCAAATGTGCCGATAGAGGTTTACAAAGCACATTTTATAAATGAGAACTAATTGTTGGCCACACATGATCATGGTCAAGACTCCTATTTCCTATGCCCTTAATAGGACTTTGCTGGCCCAGCCACCATTCATAGAATATTCATTGGTCATCGGATTTAATGCTGGAAGGGACCTTAAAGATGATTGAATTCAACTCTCTCACTTTACACATGGGGAAAAGATCCAGAAATATTAATCAGCTTGCTCAGTTACATCAGGTTAGTGAGAGACAGCATGATGTAGTGGAAAGAGCCCTGGATGAGGGCTCCATAGACCTGCGTTCTTAAGCCAGTTGTGTTTACTTTACTAGCTTTATGATGGCAGATCACTTCATCCTGTTCATTTAATCTTGCCTTTTCTTTTAAGGAACTGTTCAGTCTTCCTGATAGTGTGGGTGGTGTTGCTTCAGTCTTTTATCCTTCTTTAGGACTTGCATGAGGTTCCCCTGGTAACATGTAGCAAAGCCTCACCCGAATTTGAACCTAGGTCTTTTGACTTGTAATCAAGAGAGGACCCTGTTTAAATGCAAAGGCTCTTTACTATACTGAGGCACTTTTCTCCCTAAGTCCAAATTGTTGAAGTTTAGTTTCTTTGAAGCTCAGTAGGAAAGGAGAAGCTGCAATGATGACTCATTAATATAACTGGTTTGAGTGGCTTCAAATGCCTCTGAGTCAAGCATCCTGTCAATTAAAACTCTAAGGGAGAGCATGGATAGAATCTCAGAGTTGGATGTGACCTCAGAGGCTGTCTTGTTCACTACCTGTAGAGCATAATCAGACCTTTGGAAGAATGGGAAGGATGGTACAGGGAGAAGAGAAGATTTTATTGCTCAGAGATTCATTTTCTCTTTTATCAAAACCTTAATGTAGTAACAGATTCATTCACCTTTGCTCACTCTTCCTTTGGCTTTGAACGTTTGAGTGGAAAACCAGATATCTCTTAGTAGCTGGGATAGGCATCTCTCATTAGTCAATAAGGCAAATTTTATTTACTGCCTACTACATGTGAGGCAAGGTGCTATTGAAGTTTATAATTCTAGTTGAGGAGATGGGGCATAAACTCCGAAATCCTTACTAACAATAGGCATTTTCCCACAAGAATGTAAATTCCTTAAAAGCAGGAGCCATTTAAAAAGTAAGGCAATTGGGTTTAAGTGACTTGCCCAAGGTCACACAGCTAGTAAGCATCAAGTGTCTGAGGCCGGATTTGAACTTGGGTCCTCCTGACTCCAGGGCCGGTGCTCTATCCACTGTGATACCTAGCTGCCCCGGCCATTTGTGTTTTTTTTTGGAGGGGCAATGAGGGTTAAGTGACTTACCCAGGGTCACACAGCTAGTAAGTGTCAAGTGTCTGAGGTCAGATTTGAATTCAGGTCCTCCTGAATCCAGGGCCGCTGCTCTATCCACTGCGCCACCTAGCTGCCCCTCAGTGAGGCTCTTTACCAGAGGTTTGGCTACCAGGGCATGATTGGTTTTTGGACACTGCAAATCATGAAATCATCCACTAAGGTGAGCAGGGATAACAGTCTGTATGAGTAGAGTGATGAAATCAGATTCCTTAACCATGTGTATGTGCCCAAACCATTATATTCACTTTTGGTAGCAGTCAACTAGATTGGGTGATGACGATGATGCCCGATGATACCATTGTTTCCAGCCCTGGGTCTGTATCAGAGCTGGAGGGATTCTAGGTAAGTGAGCTTGGGACAGCTGCCAAATGCTAGAATTACCTTCAAAGAATATGGTCTCCCTTGCTCCTCGATACCTCCTCTCCCCTGATGGCACACACACCCTAAACCCTAGACCTATTTAAAGACAAAGACAGCTGAACTTTCAATCAGATTTTAATTTAATCAAGTTAAAAGAACAATGTGCATCGCTCCCAGTAGCTTCCAATATTGGGTGAAAGGGGTTTTTAAAAATAGCTCTTATTGTTTTTAGCTTTAACCCATCGTTAGAAAGAGGCTGGGAGTCATGGGAGTTGGATGTGATAAAACACCATCTCTACTGCCACTCCTGAATGTTTATTTCTTCCCATCACAGAGATAGCCTAAGCAATCTATAGTATAATTGTATTCTGCCACCAAGCTATCATGAATTCCAGAATGCAGAAAGAAGCTCCAAATGCTTAATGTAGTCATTAGCTGTGCAGTCTAGTAGAAATTCAGAGATATCACGGAGGGCTGGAGAGAAGCAATTTTTTAAAAAACAGAGACAAATAACAGAACATCTGTGGCAGTCCTCCAGGAGACCCTTTATGTTTTCTTCCAAAGAGAGCAGCTGAGAGATTAGTGTTGGATTGAACAGACAGCCACGAAAGGAGGCGGATTCAAAGGAAATGATCTAATAATCTTAGGGCAAAATGGCTGCAACTCCTCTGTCTTCGGTTGAAGGCCAGAAGGGACAGAGGTACTCCATTTCAAAAGAAAACTGGAGCCAAAAGGTGGAAGAAGCCCTTTGATATGCGGAGTGGGAACTGGAGCAGATGGGAACATATGATTTCAGATACAGCATGTTTACTGCCATTTAGATTCAAAGGGTAAAAAGGCTCCTAAGAAAGAGGAGAATCCCTTTTGGAGAAAGAAAGGGAAACCGAGTCTGAAACCAAAGACAGTAGTTTAAAAAAGATTCTCTTCTCGTGAACTTTAGGATATATGTTATTCTGGGGCAGCTTGACATAGTGGATCCAGCACTAGAGTTGGAGGCAGGAAGAATTGGGTTCAATTACTGCCTGGGCAAGACACATAACATCCCTACGACTCAGTTTCCTCATATGTAAAATGAGGTTAGATTCCAGGGTCTTCAAAGTCCCTTCCAGCCCTAAATCTATGATCCTCTGAGCAGAGGCGTGGGGCAATGGGAAGGGTGTTAGATCAGTCAGAAGGCTTGGGTTCAAATCTTTCCTCACTTGTTGTACATATCTGTGTGACTTTGGGTGAGTCATGTTCCTTTCCTGGGCCTCAGGTCCCACCTCTACACAGTAAAGAGGTTGGTGTAGATGATCTCCCAGTCTCTTAGATCTCTCACCTTAGTCATGATTTTATAATCAGTGAATGACTTCATTAGACTTAAAACAATGAAACCCATCTGAAAATAAAATAGGCTGCCTCAGGGAGGCAGTGGGTTGCTTTTCACTGGAGAGCAGAGTGGAGGCTGCTTAGCTGATTTCTGGGGACTAGGAGCTGTCTGAACTCACTTCCACTTCTGTGATTCTGGGAATTTGTGATAAGGGCAGGTTGGCCTCAAGTCCTAGGAATGCTACTGCCTGACATGTCGGGGAAAGAGGCCCCAGCAAGCAGGTGCTGGGCCACAGACAAGTGTTTCTCCTCAGAAATGATGAAATTGCCTTGGCCAGGCAGGAGGAAACAGGTGAAGGAGATTGTCATCATCAGCTGCCTCTTTCTCCATGCCTCTTAGGGGTTACAGTGATTCTCTCTCACCTTTGGCAAATAGTGTTCTTATAGTGGGGAGAGCACTGGGATGAGGGTCAGAATACCTGGCTTCAACTTTGGCATCTGCTCCCTGTGTGACTTTGGGTAAGTCTCCATGTTTCTGTGCCTCTGGACTAGGTGAGGTGTGAGACCCCTGCATGTTTTAAGCCCTGGGGTTCGGGCCTGTATTCTTTTATCCTGCTACCTCATCACGAGAAGGCTTTGGGGTGTCTTGGGCACCAGAGTGGTCAGTCCCGACTAGGGAGGGGCTAGCTTTAAGATCTGCCTCTTCATTGCGCAGAGGATGTCTCTCAGGGCTTCATTTCTTATTCAATTTCCCCAGCTCCCCTGGGATTCCCTTCTCTTGGCAAATAGGCTGCCCTTATTTTTGTGGCAAGGTTCCTTGGCTGCCAATGGAAATGTTTCCAAGAAGGGAAAGAGATGCCTTGGGGCAGTGGTGTCTGCGTGCACTTCCCTTTGCTGGAAGTTAATGAATTTCTTGGGACTATTTCTTGCACATTTTTGATACACCCCAAAGACATTACCAGACATACTTAGCAGTGCTAAGTCCAAGGAGTGGCATAGAATAGTGGATAAATTGCTGGATTTAGATTCAGGGACACATGGGTTCGCATCTCACTTCTAAGCTTACTAACTGTGAATCAGACCAAGTCACTTAAAGTGACTGAGCTTCAGGTGACTACCTAGGACTTCCCTGCTAAGCTACAGAGTGGTTATTTTCTTTGCTGATGGATGGCCTTCCTACACCAGAAATTCCACATTTGAATCCATTAACTGCCTTTTTTTGAGGAAAATATAAGAAAGAAAGGAGCAAGCTTTCACAGAGTATGTTCTATATTGGACCACATTTTCACAGTCACATAACAGGCTGAGGGAATATGAGAACCTAAGATCCAGTTATGTACATATTGTTTACTGAGTTCAAGAAAGCACCTTCCTTGATAGAAAAACAGGCAGTCTTAAAGATCCCCTCAAGCAACACTGGCCCCATGCATATATAGGCCATATGTGAACAGAAAATGTGATGAGATGAGATGAACCTGTCATAGCAAGGATGAGGCATGACAGTTGGTGTAGTGTGAGTGCAGACAGCTAGATTCACAAAATAATAATAAAAAAATCTCTAGATTTTGGGCACATTGGGTGGATCCTCTATAAAGGAATTCTGGAAAGACGTGGATATGAATGACACATCATGAGAGAGCATGGTGGGATTGTGCTCAGTACTTATAGTGGATACCTGGATGAGATCTTTCCTATTTACTGTTGGTTCCTGGAGCATTGCATATTTGTACTCTGTGCTCTCTTTGGGATGGCCAAAGACAGAATTTCTGCTTCTGAGGTATTCTGTAACCAGGTGAACAGGCTATCTTCACTAATGGCTCGTTAGTGGAAAGATAACTGCATAAAAGCACTGAAAAATTTTGTTTCATTTCCATTGTCACTGAGCTCATGCAGGCAGCTGTCCATCGTAGCCAGCCTGAGTCATAATGTTTTATTACTTTATTCCAAAGTCATTTTCTACCATCTCTTTCCTCCACGTTCTTTCTGTCTGGGATGTTAGTATTTTCTTCAAAGGAATAAATACAAATTTGTGCATAAAAAACTAGAAGAATCAATAGCTTAAAAAACCCATCAACCACTGGGGGACAGAGAGAGGATAGTTAAAGTGGAGCAACATTGGTTTTCTTTGGCTTCTTTTCTTTTGTTCCTCCAGAAAAATCTGCCTTTACTGAAAAAAGTGAGCAAGTGAAAACTCAGGGATCCTCCAAACACTTGGGTGCTTTCCTAGAACTAATGGGGGAGGGGAAAATTTCCTGGTAGATTAATTTGTGAGAGGCACTGTTGTATATTGAATGGAAGGCTCATTGCCAAATATGTTATTGAGCAAAACTCAATCTAAGAATCGAGTATTTTTTAAGTATCCATAATCACCTCTGCGGAAGTTAACAACGGCAAGGCAATTAATGTCAGTATTCCCATAAATAGTAATGCTAATAGAACCTTGTTAAACAGTATATTAGATATGGCAGCATTGGGACAATGGCAGTAAGAAGGCATTTCTTTACCCAGTTTCATAGACTTACAAAATGATAGCATCCTAGAGTTGGCAGGGACTTAGGAGGCCTAACAGGCCAACCTCAGCCTAAACAGGAATCTCCTTCACGACATACTGACAAGTGCTCATCTAAACCAGAGTACAGCACTCACTCCCCGGTGCCACCAACCAAATTGAAATGTAATTGGGAAATAGTTAACCAAATACATAAAAACGCAATAGAATATAAATAATGTTATGTGGGGGTTTAAATCAATATGTAACCTGAGAGGGAAACCACTATAGCCTGAGGCAGCCCATTCAGTTTTAGGGATTAGTCTAGATAGGATCTACAATTTCATCCACGGCTTCCGATTCTGCTCTATGGGGCTGACAAGTCTCGTCCCTTTTCCATTCCCACTTTCTTCCATGGCTTTTATTTTAGCATGGTCTTGCTATCTCTGTTCCAGAAACAAGACACTCCATGTCAGGGCTTGGAGCATTTTCTCCAGCTGTCCTCCATGCCTGGAATGCCTTCCTTCATCATCACTGCCTTTTGACCTCCCTGGCTTCCTTTAAGTGCCAATTACCATCCCACTTTGTACAGGAAACCTTCCCCAATTCCTCTTCATTCTAGTGCCTTCCCTCTCTTAATCATTTCCTATTTATCCTGTATGTAGCTTCTTTGTACATATTTGTGTGCATGTTGCTCTCCCATTAGATTGTACACTCCACAAAGGCAGGGCCTGACTTTTGCCTCTTTTTGTATCTTCAGCAAATAGTATAGTGCCTGATGTTTATTGATTGGCAAACCAAGACAAGAGAACCCTGTACAGACAGTAGCACTTGTCAATAACATCTGGTTTGTCTAGCCATTCTTCAGTGCCTGAGCCAACTGAACAACAGTGGCTGAGCATTCACTTTCTTCCAGTTTTTTGCTCTCATGAGGTTTATTCCTAATAGTGGTATCACTTGGTCACATGGTATGTTCAGTTTATTGACATTTTTCCAAATCGTTTTCCAGGATATTGGGACCAATTCTCAAGTCAATAAGCATTTATTAAGTGGCTGCTGGGGATATAAAGGAAGACTAAAAAACTCCCCACAAACCACCTCCCCCCAGTAGTACATTAGCATGCTTGTTTCTTATGTCTCCAGCATTATGTCTTATGTCATCTTTACCAATATGATGCTTATGAGGTAAAACTTCAGAGCTATTTAAGTTGGCATTTCCCTTATTATTTGGATTATTCTTTGTTAGCTTTCACTTCCTTTTTTGAAAACTTCCTGTTCACATCCTTTGATTACTTATCCATTAGTGGGTGACTCTTGATCTCGTATATTTATATAGATTCCCATCATAGCCTGGATATCAGACTTTTATCAGAGAAATTTGCTGCAAAGTTTTCCCCCCAATTAACAGCTCCTTTTCGAATTCTAGTTGCTCATTAGTTTATATCCAAACTTGCCAATTTCATGTAACCAAAATTGTTTATTTTATCCTCTGTGATTGATTGCTTCTATCTCTTGATATTTAAGAATTCTTTGAGGGGCAGCTAGGTGGCGCAGTGGATAGAGCACCGGCCCAGGAGTCAGGAGGATCCAAGTTCAAATCCGGCCTCAGACACTTGACACTTACTAGCTATGTGACCCTGGGCAAGTCACTTAACCCCAATTGCCTCATCAAAAAAAAAAAAAAAAGAATTCTTTGATTAGTCATCGTTGTATAAAATACCTGCTTATATTATCCTCTATTTCTTTTGAAGGATGTGATTTGATGCTGGATTTGAACTCAGGTCCTCCTGAATCCAGGGCCATTGCTTTATCCACTGTGCCATGTAGCTGCCCTGAATGATGTGATCTTTTATATTTAGTTCAAATATCTATTTGGAGTTTATTGTGGTCTATAATTTAAGATGTTGGTCTAAGTCAAAGATTCTTCAACCTTTTTGTCTCAGTCGGGTGAAGCCTATAGACATCTTATAATAATGTTTGCAAATACCTGAAGGAAATTCTAAATTTCAGTCAGAAATCAGTAAAAATAAAGATGTAATTTTCCCTGAGTCAAGTACATGGACCCCCTGAAATCTATCAACAGACTCCTTGGATCTCGGGTGAAGAACAGCTTTTCTAAGAGAATTTCTTTGAAACTGTGTTCAAGTTTTCCCAGTCCTTTTTGTCAAATAGGAAGTGCTTATTCCAATCATTGGTCTCCTTGGGCTTATAAAAACTTAGGATGCTATGTTTGATTGTTGCTGGATCTTGCTTACCTAGTTTATTCCATGGATCAATTTTTCTTTTTCTTTAACCAGTTATAGGTAGTTTTGATGATTACTTCTTTATAGTATAGTTTGAGATCTGGCATCCCCTTCATTCATGCTTTTGTCATTGTTTCCTTTGAAATTCCTGACTACTTGTTTCTTCATTTGAATTTCGTTATTCATTTATTTTGGTCTAATTCTATCAAGTAATCCTTTGGTAGTTTGGTGTAGCAGTAGATCTGTTGGAAAAAAAGTAGTATTTTTATTATGTCGGAGCAGTCAACCAAGAGAATTTAATATTTCTCCAATTATTTGTCTCCTTTCATTTCTGTTAAAATTATTCTGTAGTTGTTTTTATATAAACCCTAAATGTGTCTTGGTAGGTTGAATCCCACCTATTTTATGAATATCATAGTTACCTTGAATGGTATTTCTTTTCCTTCTAGGTTTTGTTAGTAATAGTCAGAAAAGATGATGAATTCTATGCACTTAATTTATTTCCTGCCTCTTAACTGAAGTTACTAATCATTTCAATTAGATTTTTTTGTGGAAACTTAAGCATTCTCTAAGTAAACCATTGTATCATCTGCAAATACATATATTTTTGCCTCCTCTTGACTTATGTTTTCTCAATTATTTTTTATAGCTATAGCTAGTATTTCTAGAGCTATATAAAGTAGTGCTAGAACAGTGCTGTCATTAGAAAAGTTTTTATTTTTTCATTATAGATAATACACTTATTTTTAGACAAATGCCATTTATCATAATAAGGAAAAGTCCTTTTATTTCTATATATTTTGTTGTTCAAAACATGAAGGCATGCTGCATTTTAACAAAGGTTTTTGCATTTATTCCCATCATATAATTTTTATTGTTTATGTTATTAATATGGTCTTCTATGTTTATAGTTTACCTAATATTGAACCTGTTTTATGTCCAATCTGGTCTTAATGAATAGTCTTTCAAATATATGTCTGTATAGACTCAATATTTTTGATATGAATATTATATAGTAATATTATTCTGTAGTTCCCCCCCCCACCCCCCTGCTTTCCTCTTGGTCTTGATATCAGGACATAACTGTTTTATGAAAGGAGTTTGGTCATGTGCCTTCCATCTCAAGTTTTGCAAATAACTTGTGACAGGGTAGTTAGCTATTCTTTGAGAAAATTTACTTGTCCATCTGGCCCTGAATTTTTCTGGCGGAAAAGGGAGGAAAGGAAGAGACCATTTATGCCTCATTCAGTTTCTCCTTCTGAGACCAGGTTGTTTGAAATCTATATTTCTTGTTCATCTTGTTATTTTATGTTTTTGTAAATATTCATTTGTTTTCAGTTTTGTTTACATGTAATTGGTCATGAGTTTAATGATTTTCTTTCCTCTTCATCTCTTGTGAATTCTTTTTTTTTAATGGTTTTTTTGTTTGTTTAGTTTTGGTGAGGCAGTTGGGGTTAAGTGACTTGCCCAGGGTCACACAGCTAGTAAGTGTTAAGTGTCTGAGGCCAGTTTTTGAACTCGGGTCCTCCTGACTCTAGGACTGGTGCTCTACCCACTGTGCCACCTAGCTGCCCCGTGAATTCTTTTTATATTTTGATATTTCAATTTTCATTTCTCTCTTGACTAGATTGCCTAATAGTTTATATAACTTATTAGTCTTTTTTTAAAGTTCCTAGTTTTATTTATTAGCACAATAAGGTTTTTTTGGTTTGTTCTTATCTATTCTTTAATTTCCAGAATTTCTTTTTTGTGTATTTGAGGGTTTTTTTTGTATTTTCTATTGTTTTTCTATATTCATCAATCTCCTTTTTTATTGGTGAAAGTGTTTAGAAATATACATTTTCCTCTATAATGACTATTTTGGCTATATCACAAAAGTTTGGGTATATTGTCTCATTGTTATCATTTTCTTGGGTGAGATTATGTATTTTTTCTTTGATCAGTTTTCTAATGCACTCATTCTTTAGGAATATATTATTTAGTTTCCATTTAAGTTTGATTGCCTTGATTGTAATTGTATTGTAATCTGTGAAGAATTTGTTTAAGTAATTGTTAAATTGCTTTTCTGCATTTGAGTTCTTTATGCCATAGCACATGGTTAGTGTTTTGTAGTTGTACCATGCAATTTTTTTTATTGAGGTAAGTAGTTTTATGTAGTTTATATATTAGTTACTATTTTTAAAGCATTTTATTATTTTCCAGTTACATGTAGAGATAGTTTTCAGCATTTGTTTATATAAGATTTCCAATTTCAAATTTTTCTCCCTCCCCCCCCCCCAGACAGCAGGAAATCTGTACCATGCAAAATTAAGAAATGTTTGCTTCTTGTGATTTTCATTCAGTAATCACCAGAGATCTAGCATATCTTTTTTTCCCCTAAAATTGTGTTCTGGTTCTTAACAGTATAATATAATAGAACAAATGTTGGGTTTGGTGTCAGAGGATCTGGGTACAAATCTTGGCTCTGCTGTTTATTACTAGTGTACCCTTGGGCATGTCACTTAATTTCTTTGGGCTTCAAGTTTCTTCAACTGCAAAATGGAAGTGAAGAGGGTAGACTAAATGATATTGAATGTCCCTTCCAGCTCTACAACTATAATACTATGATCTAATGGACTACTCTCTTTCTGATAGATTTATTTAGGTCTGAAAGGGTCCATTGAGGTATCTAACAATTATTGTTTTTCTATCAATTTCTCTTTGTATTTCGATTAACTTTTCATTTATACACTCAGATACTAAGCCAATCTGTGTGAATAAATTTCATGGGTTTTTTTTGGTGGGGCAATGAGGGTTAAGTGACTTGCCCAGGGTCACACAGCTAGTAAGTGTCAAGTGTCTGTGGCGGGATTTGAACTCGGGTCCTCTTGAATCCAGGGCAGTGCTTTATCCACTGTACCACGTAGCTGCCACCTAAATTTCATGTTGATATATTTGATTGTCTGTAGTGGTTTTAAAGCATATTGTTTCTTTGATTATTTCTTTTAGCCTTGTCTGTTTTTACTTTTGTCTTTTCTGAGGGTCATGATTTCCATCCTCTACTTTTTTAGTCAGCTGAGACATAATAGGTTCCACTCCATCTCCCCATTTTAACTCTGTGAATCTTTAGCTATATTCATTATAAACAACATACTATTGGATTTTGCTTTCTGATCCACTCACCTACTCTGTTTTGCATATTTATATTCATGGTTGTAATTAGGCATAAAAACAGCCTCTTATTTCATTCACAATGAAATCACTTTCCATGTGAGGAAACTCCCTCTACAAATGCTGGTTGGCACCTTCTCTTCAACTTTTTTAGTCTTAGCTGCCTAGGGCACTGAGAGGTTAAGTGACTTGTCCACAGTCTCACAGTCAGTATGTGTCAGAGGTGAAACTTGAATCCAGGCCTTCCTGGTTTTAAGGATGGCTCTATCACCCATATGCCAAGCTACCTGTCATGGTTATGATTAAGTTTCTTTTTCTCTCTATTGTACCCTATTATAATAAATATTTCTTCTTTTCCCTCCTACCCCCTTCCTTACAAAGAAAAAGGTGGTAGGGAAATGAAATCAATACTTGTATGTTGGAACTGTATGTACCCAATTTTCTTCTTTCCCCTTCTTCACCCAGCCCAGACCTGGACCACTAGGTCTTTTTCCCTCTTCCTCTCCTTTCTTCTCTTTCTTCTCACCTTTCCTCTGGACTTTTAATCCCTTCTATTTAATTAGCTCCATGTAATTGAAATTTTGTTTTCGTTGTCACTCTTTCCTCCCCAACTTTACTCTTTTTTTCTTAAAAACGCCTAGATCTTTGTCAGACAAATAATGTCAAACCATCCCTCCACCATCTTCTATTTGTAAAGGTGATTTTTTAAAAACCTAAGTGTAAGACTTAACATTTATCCCAATTTCATTTCATATGATTAGATTCAGCTCAATGTTCTCACCTGTCAAGATGTTTTTGATACTGACTCTGTCACCTACTGTGTTAGCTCTTCCTCCCAGTTGTATGTCATCTGAAAATTTGATAAGTGGCCTTCTATTCCTGTATTCAAATCATTGATTAAAATTGTTCAGTTTAAAGGAATTAATTCCCGAGAAGAGGAGACTTAGGGGAGAATATGATCGCTCTCTTTAGATATATGAGGAAGAGGAATTTGGCTGGTTGTGTGGTGTTCCAGACTGAGATCTAGGTGATGGATGTTATGGGGAGATCCATTTTCACTCAATATAAAGAAGAGAATTAGAATTATCTGACAGTAAAATAAGCTACTTGCTGAAATAATTGGCTCCCCACCACTGGAATTACTCATTCAGAGGCTTGCTGGCGTTCTCTGGGGAGAGTGTAGAGGAAGGGATTCTTTCTGCATCGGTTGGGCAGTAGCCATCCCAGAGGTCATGTGGTCTTTTCCAACTCTATACCTCGTTTGGGTGTCTAGTGCTATTAAATGAGGGAGAGATATCATGAACAGAGCAGGAGAAATTGCATTGTATTGTTAAATGAGAAGCCCTCAGTTTGAATTCTGGCTGTCATTTAGTGCATGTGAATCCTTGAGTAATAACCGGTCTAGGCCTTATTTCCTTATCTGTGAAACGAAGGAATGACATTGGATGAGCTCTTAGGTCCCTTTCTGCTTTATACCTATGATTCCATGAATGTGTCATAAGTCAACAACAACTGTTCCCATTTCTATATCATTTTAGGGTTTACAAAATGCTCTCTTAACAATAGCCCTGGGAAGTTTCTTTTTCTCCTCCTCCTCCTCCTCCTCCTCCTCCTCCTCCATCTCTTCCTCTTTCTCCTTCTCCTCCTCCTCCTTCTCCTCCTCCCCTTCTTCTTCTTCTTCTTCATCATCATTATTATTATTATTATTAAAAATCCTCCTTAGAACAATGGAGTTGAGACTTAGAGAGGGAAATGACTTCTCCAAGTAATAGGACTGGGAACCTGGGACTCTGACCCAGGTCTTCTGACTCCCAAATGCACTGTATAATTTTCTAGCGCTTGTGCAACAACCCACAAGTCTTGGGGTTTGTTTTAGTACCTTCTTCCAGGAAAGTCTCCCGTGGGCCAAATTAATAGTCAACCCTTGTCAACCTCTTTGAGACCTCTTGGTATTGATGGGATGGTTTTGAGAACCTTGGCAAAGCAATGAAGTGGAGCTAGAGCTAGAGCTTGGGATCCATGGTATTAGTTGGAGCTGCCCAATGTTGTCAGCCTACTTATTTTTCTACTATATAGCTCTTACACAGAACTTGATGTCCCCTACATTTTACTACATTTGGAAGAAATAGAAATATGTATTTTCATACTTAACATGGCCAGAATATTTTTGTTGATACTCTTTGTCGTCTTTTCCTTGGAAAATCTCAACGGCTGTCCCATTTGGCTATCCAAAGCTCTCATAGGTATCCCCAACACCATCTGTTATAACACATGTGATTAGTAATATCTGTCAGTGTTGCAGCTTTCTGTGGGGAGGAAAAGTGAGAGAACCACAGCTTCCATTGTAAGCCCAACATGCTAAGTAGCTTTTATGCTAATAAATTAAAGATTTGCTTTTGTGCTGCTATGGAGATGTGTATGGGAGGGATGGTTGTGTATGTGTGGGGGGGAGCAAAAAGGACTGTGAAGAAAACCTCTGACTTCCATCTCTTCTCTGCCTTGCCTCCGTTCTTTCTTCTGTAGCAATGAAAGGACTGGACAAAATCCAAAGGCTACTTCTGGCTCAGATATCTTATGGATATTATCTGATACATTTTCCAGAATCCTGCTTTCCTCAATTTGTACCCTGCTATTTGCAACCCAAGACACTTGCTTCACAAAGTTGTGAGGGCTGAACAGATGTGAAAGGAGGTGGTACAAAGTAACCAAATGAGAGAGGAGGAAAGTGTGGAGTGGGGATATGATATCATCTCACATATAGGTGGAGGATGTGAATAGAAAAGGTCTGTTAAACAATGGTGCATTAATCTGTTATATAAAATTCCTGCCTCCAGCTTGGTACTTGGTTGCTGAATCGCTATACCTGCTGCATTTGGTCTTCATGTCACTGTTGATAAGGCCAAAGTTAGGAATTTCACATCTGAATTAATAAGAGAAATCTTTATAATGCTTTAAAGTTTTTGGGGTGCTTTGCAAGCATCCTCTTATTTGATCCTCACGATATCTTGGTGAAGTAGTACTATAGGTATTATTATCTTCATTTTTACTAATAAGGAAACTGAAACTTACAGTTGTTGAGTGACTCTCATAGGATCACATAGCTAATAAGTGTCCAACTCCAGTACTCTATCTATAGTACCTACTGACACTTAGCTGTGTTTTCTATCTTAAGAGGGACTTGGATTGAGAGAGTATGTAGATTGTCAAAGCTCCTTGTTGCCCCCTACTCAAATAAGTGACTTGAAAGTGGGTTATCATCTTGACATTTTAAGGGCAATGCTTTTTCCTATGAATTTTTGAATCCCAAGAATAAGCAAAAGTGTGAATGATGTCTTCTAATCCACTACCACTTGGGTTTCCTCTGGCACCAATTAGGTTAGGTTTAAGGCTTAAGGATTTTAAGTCCCTAGCATGCCTTGTTATTTCACTAGTGACTCTACTAATTGGTAAAAAGTTTAGACTGTTCAGCTGGTAAGGACCTTGGACATCACCTTGTCCAACACGGTTAGTGGCCAAATTAGGACCAGAATCCAGATTTCTTGGCTCCCAGTCCTATGTTCTTTTTCACTTAATACAAGATTTGGAGGGAGGGGAGGCTGGCAATGAGACCAGCAGGGTATAAAAGGAACCACCAGCATGGTTTCTCCACCCTCCTCATTCTCTCCAGCCTGTTAGCAGTTGCTAACTTTTTTTTTTTTTTTTTTTTTTTTTTTTTTTTTTAGTGAGGCAATTGGGGTTAAGTGACTTGCCCAGGGTCACACAGCTATTAAGTGTTAAGTGTCTGAGGCTGGATTTGAACTCAGGTACTCCTGACTCCAGGGCCGGTGCTCTATCTACTGCGCCACCTAGCTGCCCCCAGTTGCTAACATTTTTTAAAGGAAAATATGGTGGGGAAGGCAGGGGTGAGAATGGAATGAGAACCAGAGGAAGGTTAGGGGGGAAACTTTGTAAGGATTGTTATCTGTTCAGGAATGAGCTGAAAAGCCAAGAAAAAGGGGAAATGTGTTCCCTTCCTGTTAAATTATTGGTTTCTCTTCACTAATTCCTTGTAACCTACTTGGATTAAGAAATATAGAGTTAATGTCCAATCTTGGGCTAATGACTTGTTTTTCCTGCATGAAAAAGTTTTCACATGGTTTCTCTTTTCTTTGGACATGGGTCAAACCCAGATTCACTGGATAATAGGCAATCATAACTGTACCAGCCACACATCTAATTTGTGGGTATTCATAGGATTGTGTATTTAGAATTAGAAGGCACCTAAGAGGTCATTGAGTCCAACTTGCTCATTTTACAAGTAGAGAAGCTGAGGCCTAAAGAAATTAGGTGATTTGCCGGATACTATACAGCTAATAAATATACGAGGGGAGAACTTAGGTCTTTCTGACTCCAAATTTAGTGCTCTGTTCACTACATTTTTTCCTCTCTCCTCTCATGGTTCATTGAAATATGACCCTTTGCAGCACTGATTTTTGCCATGAGTCATTTGGGAGGCTGAGATTTCTAGGTGTTTTGGTTGTTTAAGTGACTGTCAAGAGTGGCTGCCATTGGGATCCAAAACAAATCCATTGAGTTCTTTTTCTTTCTGATAATTTTCAATCTGTATCCTAGATTGACCCTCTTCTCTGCTTCCTGTGTGTTAGGGATATGATTTGTTGTCTGTGCTAGGGATTATGGGACCCAGTTTTACATATTATGATCATTGACCCCAAATGTGTTTCATGTGTAATGTGGCATGGACTGCCAATTAGGGGAGGGTTACAGTGGCAGAATTCTGTCTTGTGTGGCTGTGGTGGAAAAGAAGACCTGTGATCTGGGACAGCATTTACAAACCAGACAAAAACCTGAAATGGTGAAATCAATTCTCCATTCCCCTCTCCGAACATGTCTTGATTTACAAGCTCAGACTCTCAAGCTGATTGTACAAGTGCCTAAAATGATCTCTGGACTCTCTTAAGTAAGAAAGAAGATAGTGCCAATTGATGTAGGGTCATGGACTTAGAGCTGGATGGGATCTTACAGGCAATCTAGTCCAACCTTCTTGTTTTTCAAATGAGGAAACTGAGGCCCACATAGAAGAAATTTGCCCATGGTAATAAGTAGCAAAGCCAAGATGTGAACCCAGGTCTTGTGACACCAAATCTAGCTCTCTCTTGGTCATAGCCAAAGCCTCAGAATTCAATTCAACTAATATCAAGCAATTATTGGTAATCAAAAGATCATTTTATGCTTGTGTGGTGGTGTCAGGAATTGGGCACCTTCCACAGTCGAAGTAAAATATCCCTTTGGTCACCGTGCAGTTTTAAGGAAGAGTGGGACCTATACCCCCCTTCTTTGACCCATAAAGCACTGGTTACACCACCTTGAAAATGTTTGAGCCTACAGTGCATGCCTAGGAGGCACAGAGACTTGGGCTCTTCTGTGTATTTTGAAAGGAGGTGAGTTATGTTTTAGGGAATAAAGAGGGGACCAATAAGAAGGAAAGACACTTGGAAATTCACCCCTTTTTCTATCATTAACTGATTTTCCTTCTCACTTATTGGGAAAGCTCTAGGCTAAGCCACTTGTTGAGGGAGGAAGGCTGGTTCAGGGATGAGAGGTGATGATATCACTTTTGGAATAATACCCTCTTAATGAAAGGTCAGACCAAGGATTTCAGTACTTTTGTCAGTGCCTTCTGTAGCATGGCCCCAGAAGGCTGCTGCTCATACCCTCTTTACCTTGTTCTTCTCCATAAGTGATCTACCTGTCACATCAAGTATTTCATTGAAAGCAGTGGAAATTGTGAAGCATTCATGTTTTCCTGCCTACTTTGCCACATTAACACATCCTTCCCTTTTCAGAAGATGATAGTGCCAATCACTGTGATGAGCTGAAAGACACCATTCATTGTTAATTAATTATTACCTGTCAACTCAAAGACTTTATTGAACTAAGAACATTCAGTCAGGTTGTAGATTTCCCCCTTTTAAAAAAAATCAACAATGTCGTTTAGAGGATACTAGACACCTTTAATTATCAAAGTGCATGACATCTTTTCACTTCTGGAAGTGAGTATTTCTACTGATAATTAATATTGTAATTGAATGAATACACTAGAGGTGCTTAGTGCGTGCTATTTTCTCTCTTTAAGTGTTTGTTGAATGAATGAATGAATGAACGAATGAATGAGTAATGTCAGGGTAGAAGAAGAAGGAGATGCTCTTTGTCCTCAAGCTGTCTGAACATTTGAAAAGTAACAAACCTGAAAAAGAAAACCTGATGTTCTTTGGGTTCACTACAAGCTTCCAAACAGTGAAGTGTAACCTCTCAAAATGGGATGCAGTGACTAAAGTCTCAATCTTTCTAGTATTTTTTTTTGCTCACATGATACTTTAAAAAAATCCACTTGAAAATAAAGTGTCCCCCTTTTGACCACTAAAACCTCTTGAGAAAAGTATGCTTTGTGTAGGTGGATGTCATTTTATGTAACCACAGTGATTCTGAGAAGTTGTCTATGATATTAATATTTGTAAA
Organism: Dromiciops gliroides; assembly: GCF_019393635.1. Taxonomy (NCBI): domain Eukaryota; kingdom Metazoa; phylum Chordata; class Mammalia; order Microbiotheria; family Microbiotheriidae; genus Dromiciops; species Dromiciops gliroides. The sequence continues at coordinate 61,505,727 of NC_057867.1, read as the reverse complement.
TTGTCATATTAGAAATACATTGAGAGGGGCAGCTAGGTGGCACAGTGGATAAAGCACTGGCCTTGGATTCAGGAGGACCTGAGTTCAAATCCAGCCTCAGACACTTGACACTGGCTGTGTGACCCTGGGCAAGTCACTTAACCCTCATTGCCCCATAAAAAAAACAAAAAACAAAAAAAAACCTCCAAACTTAAAAAAAAAAAAGGGGGGCAGCTAGATGGCATAGTGGATAGAGCACCGGCCCTGGATTCAGGAGTAAAAAAAAAAAGAAAAAAGAAATACATTGAGGAATTTCCTCGTCATAGTAATCTTATGGTGAGTAGAATCAAAGAAAAACGGGATTTAGAGCAGGAAAGGACCATGGAGACCACCTAGCCGAGCACTTTTATTTTTATGGTTTCTATGACGACCAGTAAAGTAGTAGGGGTCTCTGGAACTGAATCCTAGGCCAGATTACTATAGAATGGGCAAGGCATGCATGATCAGGAAAGTAAATATGTCTGGTTCTCTGCGGGTCGTCTTACTGTTCCACAAGCTTTCAGAGCCCTCCCTCACCTCTCCTTGCCCCTTCCATTGAACAGCTAGAAGGGTGATGGGAAACCAGCCTGGAATTGACTTTTTGGTCTGTTTTGATTGGATGTTGTCATAAGCACTGTTATAGACTTGCGTAAGACAGTGGTGAGAGGTTGGGTCACCTTTAAAATTTTTTTCAACTTTTAACCCTTTCTTAGTTGGTTCCATATAGTATGACTAAGCTACCTTTCCAGGCTTATCTCACTTTATTCCTCCATGACTCCATGTTCCATCTTAAACTAGAATCCTCACTTCCCCCTGAATGTCCTTTGGGCCTATCTTTGAAAGTATACTCGTGCCATTCCTCCTTCCCAGATTGCCGCTTATACTACCTACCCCCAGCTATGCAAATCTATACAGCATTTAAAGTCTCAGCTTGAGATGAAGAGTAAAGTGGGGTGAGTTTCAGTCCAGCTCTGCCATCAACTGGCTGTGTCACCTGATCATATTCTTTCTTCTCTCTGGACCTTAGCTTCCTCATTTATAAAAAAAGAAGGTTGAATGAGATCAGTGGTCCCCCAGCTCATGGATCATGGTTGCCTTGGACGGGAGTGGGAGGTGGGGTTGTGGAACATGGAACATGTGTCCTCAGTATTATCATATTGTTCTTTCTTTAGCAGCATGGGAGCATCTTCTGTATAGCCAACACTTGGCATAGAGCCTGCCGCATAGTAGGTATTTAGTAAGTGCTTATTGAATTGAATCAAGGCATTCGTTGATTTATGCAGTCCAGTTAATGTGTTCCTGAAAAGTGTTTTGTAAATGGCGTTTACATAAATTGAATTCTATGGACTGGGGAACCTTTTGGTGAATCCTTTAATAAACTGAATAATGGCTACTTATTGCTGGCTTGTAAGTTTGGAATTTCTGATACTGGATATTCATAGCAGGCTGCACCTTTATAGTCGGATGTTCCGATGGATTGTTTTGATATTATATAGATATAGCCTTCAGATTTCAGTCATGCATTACTCCCTATGCTCTGTGGTTCAGCCAAACTGGTCTCTCTGCTGTTACTCATATACACTACTTCATTGACTTGCTGTCACCTCTACCTGGAGTGTACTCCCACTTCACCCCCATCTCTTAAAATCCATCATTTCCATCCAAACTCTTCCAATACATAGAGACATTTTCTAAGTGATGTCTTTAGTGTCCCCCTGCCCCTCCATGCTGCTAATGTCTTTCCCCTCCAAATTACCTTTTTAAATTTTCTATATATTTTGTATATGTACATGTTGTCTCCTTTGATCAGATGTAAGCTCCCTGAGGGAAGGGATTATTTCACTTTTGTACCTTAGCACCTAGTGCCTCTAACATTGGAGGCAATTGAGAAATACTGATCGATTGGTCAAAGTTGGTATCCTCTCTGTGAACTCATTATTTTCCTCATTGTTATGTCCATGTTTGGATGAACTTTGAAGTTCTTTTCTGCTATTCCACGATGGAATGGAAGTGACCCTAGGTCTCATTTGCTCCAAGGACCAGCCTAGCTAAGTTTAGATGCTCATTACCAGGTTGGGGGAAATGATGCACTCTGCAGTTTTTCTTCATGATGGAAATGTTACTTTTTATTAGTGTTTCTTTTGCTACCATTGTTATTATTCAGATCCATGAAGACAACATTGAGCTCTATGGAATAATTTTGCAAGAGAAAGGAGGTCAATGAAAAGCTAGAGAATGTTGTAGGAAGCGGGTAGAGTTTGGAAACAAGGGAAACCAGAGGAAAAGAAGTAAAGCAGGGGCAGCTAGGTGGCTCAGTGGATAAAGCACCGGCCCTGGATTCAGGAGTACCTGAGTTCAAATCCGGCCTCAGACACTTGACACTTACTAGCTGTGTGACCCTGGGCAAGTCACTTAACCACCATTGCCCTGAAAAAAAAAAGAAGTAAAGCAGGAGTTGGTGGTATTAAGTAGAGTTCAGTTCTTCTGCACCTAATTCATATCATAAAATTTACTCTCAGCTCACAGCCATTCTGACATTAAATCTATTGATGGACCTTCAGGGAGAAAACAAGACCAGGTATCAAAAGACTTGAGCCTCTGCCTGATGCAGTGCCCACAATCATGGACAGATTGATCTATTGCAGAGACAAGGAGTCGGTCCACTTGGTGGCTTTCTAATGGACCACAGCTGCCCTGCTACATGGTGGATTTGATAAAAAGCATGCGTTTATTAACCATGTGGTCCACCATAGTGGCTTCTCTGTCTTTTCTTTTTTCTTATGAAGTTATATGAAACAAATATACACAAAAATTTCCACACTGGTTCTTTCTGAAACTGTATGTCTTATTCTTTACCTCGAGTTCATCCTCTTTCTGTCAAGAGATGAGCAGCCTGCCTCATTATCAGCCCTCTGGACTCATAATTGATCATTGCAGTCATCAGGGTTCTCAAGTCTTTCATAGTTGGTTTTTTTATAATGACAGTGATGCTTAATCATCAACAAACCCAAACATTTAAATATTCCAGAACAAAAAAAGATTGTATATGAAACAATGAGTTTTTAATGGACTATTTGTTTCAAGGTACATAGCCAATTTAACATAAGAATAGCAAAACTGTCTGGTCTGTGTCTCCTTTGGAATCTTTTTGTCTTCTTTAGAGCAACTCTTGGAGACCCTCTATGAGGGGGCAGCAAAGTTGCAAATTATGTCTGTGGAGGAAACGAGTGCAAACATGCTAAGAAATTAGTTTCTTGAAGTATTGATCAATTAAAGGGAGTCTGAATGAAGCTGAAAGGACTGGCTCAGTGAAAGCGTTTTTTAGATTTTGTAGAGTTTCCATTTTTGATCACATTACCAGCCATTCTATCAGCAAGAGCTGATTTCCCCCAGCCCTCTATTTAATTTACACATGCAACTTCCTCATTGCTTGTCCATGCTATCCTGAGTGATGTTTGGGCATGTCTGTATAAATCACAAACTTTGGCATTATCAATTGCCCATAAAATACAGGCTGCAACTTGCCTAGAAGTGGAGCCATGACAAATCTGAGTCAGTTTGGCCGTTTGCTATTTGCTGTGTTAAATTATTGGGAATGCCGACATGATGTCTGGGTGTCTGTAAGGTCATTCCTTACGAGGTAGAAAATCATTGTAGAAATCTGAAAGCACAGTGCAGAGATTGCTCATGTCCTTTGAGAAGGAACCATTTCTAGGAATAAATCATCTTTCCAACCTGGTTGGTGGTTGAGGGACTTTTTGCTGCCCATGGGTAGATGGAAAGTAGTGGAGAGAGAATAGGAGCCTTTCCCTCTCCTCCCACTCTTAGCCTGATGTTGACTTCATTGGTATATTTCCATACAGCTAGGGTTCACATCTCTGCTTTGACCACTGAAAGTTGAAAAAACATTGAAAAGACTTTGTCTTGTGTCTTGATATTGTGGAAAGGGCTCGGCGAATCCCTTACACAAAGGACTTACATTCTATTGGGGCTGGGTGAATGATGAAACATGTACATAAAAAATTTGGCATAAATCTATACAAAGTAAGTTTTGGGAGAAGGGTACCAGCGACTGGGAGGATAAAAAGAATTTTCTTGTAGAAGATAGTACTTGAGCTGAGCTCTGACGGAAGCTAGTGATTCTCTGAAGGGAAAGGAAGGAAGGGCATAAGCATTTCGATAGTGCCTACTTTGTGCCAAGCACTGTGCTAAGCACTTTTTACAAATACGATCTCATTTGAGATATGCCTCTATGACATGGTGGTGAGGAGAGAGAAGTGGGAGGGCATGGAGATCGGAGATCGGAGATGGGATGTTGTGGGAGAAGAACTGCAAGACCAGTTGGGCTTAAATGTAATGAGAGTCATCAATCCCATTTGGATATTAAGCTTGAAGAGGTAGTCTGGAGCCAGGTTCTGAAGGGCTTTAAAAGCTAAATATGGGCATCTGCATTTGATACTAGAAAAAAAGGCCATTTGTTATTATGGTTGCTTTTGTTATCGTTGTCACTGATTAGGTCTATGCAGACAACATTCAACTATGCAGAATTACTTTGCAAAAGATATCAACTCAATTAAAATCCAATTAAAATTTCATCTAGAGGCAAGAAGAGCCATTAGAGTTTATTAAAGAGTGACCTGGTCAGATCTATGCTTTAGAAATCTCCCCTTGACAGCTTTGTGGGTGATGTATTGGAGTGGAGAAAGACCAAAGGCAGGGAGACCAATTAGGAGGCTATTTCTATACCCCAGGTGAGAGGTGATAAAGGTCTGAACTGGGATGGAGGTCCCCCCCCCCCCCATGTGTGACTGAGAAAGAAGTTGTGGGAGGGAAATTTGCAAGACCTGGCAACTGATTGTTGTCTCCCCTATGAATGCAAGCTCCTCGAGGGCAGAGTATTTTTGCTCTTTTTTATATCCCTAGTGCCTAGCACTGTGCCTGCCACATAGTAAATAAATAATGCTTGGTATTATGTTGATTGGGTGAGGAGGAATGAGAGGAAGGGAGGGGCCAGAGTGGAAGGTGATTCTAAAAGTCGGAAACCTGGATGACAGGAAGCATGCTGAGGGCTTCACCAGAAATGGGTGAATTTGAAAGAGGAGAGAATTCTGGGGGAGAGATGATGAGTGTTGCCTATGTTGGGTTGGTAGTGTGGAACCTGGCGTGTGGGACAGACACAAATAGAATGCTTTGAAGGTGGCAGAATTCTTTATGCTCCCTCATGTGACCTAAGCATGAGGACCTGAGCAGCCCTGTGAGGTAGGTAGACTCATTTTGCATATGAGAAAACAGATACTAAAGGTGAAGTGACTCATCCACAATCATAGATCGAAGTGTCAGAGGTCGAGTTGAGCTCAGGTTTTCTTGGCTGCGAGTCCAGCATTTCAGCTAGTGTGTCAGGCTAACTCTCATAATGCTGTTTCGATATTGGAAGGAGAGTCCCTAGGAAGCCCCGAGGAACAGGAGGGGGTCACTTCTCCAATATTTTCGAGCTTCCCTTCTGTAATAAGCAGGTTGGGTTGTTATGGTCTAGAGGGAATGAGTCTGGTGCAAAATGAGCACAGGTTATGAGCAGTGGGTAATAAATTGCCTCTGAGGATTTGAGAGAAATGCAATAAGATCGAAAAAGGATGAAATATGAAGTGTGTATCGAGCTGCTTTCATTGACTTCTTGAGGCATGTCTGTCTTGGAGGAAAGCTTTCTACAGAGAAAATGGAGGCAGTGGTAAAGTCAGCTTTTGAGGGGAGCTACATGAAGCTTTCCATGAGACTTGAGGATTGAGCAGTCCACAGAAGCCCTATTTCACCAAAGCAGGCAGGTTGGTGTTAAGTCATTTTGAGCTGTTAGATTTGATTATTTTTCATAACTCATCCTCTTGAAGAAGGAGAACAAAGTACCTGCAGCCTGCCATTGTCATCTGTTCCTTGGTGAGGCATTGACTTTTTCCTCAGATGGTTTCTAGGGTCCTGTGAAAAGGATGTGAAAAAAATGAGATGCATCCATCCCTCCCCTCCACCTTCCCCATTTTCCCTGAATGATGGATGTGTTCTTGAAATGAGTCAGCAAGAGTTAGTTATGCTACCAGCGGAGAGTAGTGAATGACGGGTAGCCAGGGTTCCCGTTGACCTACAAAAATCGATTTATTATTGGGACTGCCTGTTGTTAAATCCTGTTTCAGTGTCTTCTCTGCAGCTCTGTATTTCAGGTCTGAGCAAGAGGGTGGCACGTAGAAATAATAATAAAGTATATTACTAATTAGCAAAGTCATCTAACCTATCTTATTGGAAAATCTGTCGCTTGAAGGCAGGGAAAGACATTTGGTCCAATGTCTAGGGTATCTGGCAAAGAACAAGTCCTAAAATTGAGTTTAGAATTTATTAAAGGAACTTAGGGAATAAAGATGTCATTCTCTGCAAGAAGAGTGGCCCATTGGTTAGAGTGCTGGGTTTGGGGTCAAGAAGACCCAAGTTCAAATTAGGCCTCAGACTTTAACTGGATAACTACTTAATTCCGTTCTTCTTCTGGTAAAATGATGATAATAATAGCACCTACCTTCCAGGGTTTTTGTGAGAATCAAACAAGATAGTATGTGTCAAGTACTTAGCACAGTGCCTGGCACAAAGTAGGTGCCTAATAAATGTTTCCATCCTTTCTAATGTGTTTGAGTGGCATCCCGGATGTCAGGAATCTCATTCCAGACAGACCAATGAATTGTAAATTCTGTACTTGCTGCCCTCCAATGAACAACTTGATTGTACAAACATTTATTGACCAACAACTTATGTTCTAGGCAGTGACAATACGAATAGAAAAGTGCCTTCAAGGAACGGCTTTCTGTTGGGTAGAGCAAGATTCCTGCTCTGCCCACTTGCCATAGGGAGGGGGACTGGGAAACGGAGTTCAAAGCTGAATAATTAAAATCTAGTTTTTGTGATTGTTTCATCTTTTTTTTTTTTTTGCGGGGCAATTGGGGTTAAGTGACTTGCCCAGGGTCACACAGCTAGTAAGTGTTAAGTGTCTGAGCCCGGATTTGAACTCAGGTACTCCTGAATCCAGGGCTGGTGCTCTATCCACTGCGCCATCTAGCTGCCCCTGTTTCATCTTTTTATATTACTTCCTGCTTTTTAATGTGATGTATTTCTGATAAGGTGTGCATTTTTTACAGGGTTAGTTAGATGCTGACAAAAGAAGAAAGGTGTCTGAGTTGCTTTGCTATTGCACTGATTCATGTCTTTCCCAGAATGAGTTTAGAAGGATGAATTTAGTGAAGAAGTTTTGGATTCCAATTGTATGCAGTGGAAGATAAGACAAAGATCAAAATACTGGGGACTGGAGCTGCTTACATCCTGAAGGCAGAGCTTACTTGTTCAAATGGCTCTTGCAGATTTCTTCTTCCTGGAGATGAAGGATAAAAAACCCATACCACCAGACATTCTTGCTTAACGATGTCATTGTCACTTTATAGTTGAATGGATTTGCTTATGACAGTATGGAAGCTATAGGAATTTATTCCAAAGCTTGGTGAGTAGGACAGAATTTTAAAGTCATTAGGCTAGTTGTCTCCTTCCCTAAGGAGAATTCTTCCCTTTTTGAACACTCATAGGAGGCAGTCGCTGCATTTTCCAGTCCTGGTTTCAAAAGAGGGGAAACAGGAAAGGAGAGAGACCTGGAAAATTGCTGATGGAAGACTGACTAAACTTTTCTATTGCTTTCAGGAAGATATTTTCAACTTTTTTCGCTATTAAATTTAACACATAAAACCAGGAAAAAGGAAATGAAAGGACCGTTAGTCTCCTGAGACAGATTATTACATTAAGACTAACTGTAAAAATTGGAATCAGTCCCTCCCTCCAAGAAAGAAAATATCTCCTCCAAAGCGAGCAAGCCTGAGGAATTCTACTTCGTCCCCACTGCTTAAAAGTCCCAGAAGGAGGGAAGAGGTGAATTGAAGTGGTGACCTCAAAGATGAGACTCTCTTAAGGAGACTAGCACTATCAAATGTCATCGAGATAAATAAGGACCCCAACTCCCAGTATCTTAAGTAGCCAGACTATTGATTAAAGAATCATGATGAATGAGTAGAGGGCTGTGAAAGAAATCAATACTGTGAAACTTCAAAGTCAATCTTTTGGCTGGACTATTGGAACAGGAACACCAGAAAACAGCACCCTAGAGAATGACTCATCTTGAGTCTGATGGATGCCTGGAAGACTTTTAGATTCTCTTAGAAGTCCTTTTGAGGAATATATATATATATATATATATATATATATATATTTTTTTTTTTTTTAAAAGCAGTACATCTGCATGTATAACCATTCTGAGTGGCTTGGGATGCCAAATGAGACAAGGATATATTCAATCGTGATCATCTAGCCAAATATTCAAATTGTAAATCACCATCTTGTCTCGGAATAGAATTAAGCAGGAATCTAGCATTTTCAGCAATCTTCAAATGACAATTACTATGAAGTGCAGCAGCAACTCCTAGGGGGAAAAGTGGAGAAAAGATGGGCTGCAAAGCAGTCAGGGAAGAGAGAAGATGAGGGGGAGAATGGAAAACTGAATATTGTGATGCCTCCTTTCCACTTCATAGTGATTTTCAAGAAATGGAGAATTGAAAGTCGAGTAAGTGGTAAAGATTCCATAGGTGAATGTTGTTGGTAAAGAGTCTAAAGAGAAAGAATATGCAGGAGTTTTTGATCAGTCATTTGTGAAATTATTGAAACTTCGCTATATTCCCCTTATCCTGGTTTTGCTATTTACTGTCCACAGCAGAGATTCTTAACCTGGGGACCACGTACCCCAAAGGGACCCCTGGATTGAAATTGGATGGGAAAAATTACATCTTTATTTTCCCTAACAATTGTAACTCTATGTATTTTATTCTGTGCATTTAAAAACATTCTGAGATGGGATTCATAGATTTAACTAGAGTGCCAAAGAGGGTCCATTACAAGAAAAAAAGTTTATGAGCCTCTGCTATTATAGGACTATAGGCAGGTCACTTAACTTATCTGGGTCTCAGTTTCCAAATCTGTAAAATGGTAGGTCTGGCCTAGATGCCATGTAAGGTCTCTTGCAGCTCTGGACCTGATCATTACTATTCTATTCTATAATACCAGATAGAGTTGACCTTTGAGCTCTATGAAATGGCAGCCACTATGATAATTGAAAACGATCTCTCCAATTGGGCTTTAGAAGGCATTAGGTGATTTTCTTAACAGGAATCTTACTTTCCTGGTTCCTGGTTTGCCTGCTCAGGCAAAATTTATAAATGTCAAATCTCCATGCTGAAATGGGGACTCCTCGTTTCTCAGGGATTAGTTAATTAGCTTGTAGGCTCCCAGCATCTGGAGGGGACGGATGACTGGGGAAAGAAGGAGAGGGGAGGGAAAACTTCCCACTTGCTGAGATGACCCCTTTTCCATAAGCAAACCCCTAAGGTCAGTAAGCCACAGGTTGATAGAGTTCGGGTTAGGTTGATAGCAGGGAGGGGAATGCCGCTCAAAGACTTGCTTGGCCTTGATGTGGTTCTCAGCTGTTTGTTATAATCTTCTTAAGAATATAACTTCTCGTGCAGCTAGGTGGCGCAGTGGATAAAGCACCGGCCCTGGATTCAGGAGGACCCGAGTTCAAATGTGACCTCAGACACTTGACACGTACTAGCTGTGTGACCTTGGGCAAGTCATTTAACCCTCATTGCTCCCCCCAAATAAAAAAAAGAATATAAATTTTAAAAGAGCATCTTTATATCTGGGTATGTTATATACACATTATAAAAACCCATTTGATCCTAGAGGGATTTAATGGTAACTTCAACTGATTTCTCTGTTTCCTAGAGCTGTAGAGCTGGAAAGGACCTTAGAACTCACCCAGTTCAAGGCTTTCATTTTATAAAGGAAATGGAACCTGAGGTATAGAGAGGTGAAATGACTTGCCCGAAGTCATACAGGGAGTAAGTGGGATTTGAACCTAGCTCTTAGACTCTTTCTGGTGTGTCCTGCTATGGCTGCAATTAACATAGTAAAATCGTCCCTTTTTATAAAATCCACACACATAGTATAGGAATGAGAGGAAGGCCCCTTGAGAGCACAGGATGGCTATGAGGATAGGTTTAAGTACATAGAAGCAGGCAGATCATTCAGCTCGAGTACACAAATAACTCCTACCTGCCTGTTGACTTAACTCAGCAGTGGTCAAATACATTGCAAAATGCAAACAATGCAGTGCTATCCTCTGAAGTAAGCAAAGGCCAAGTCTAGAATGTCCAGACTCCCCTCCCCTTGCCCGACTCCGTTTCCCATCCTCCTACTCCTATTTGTGTTATTTCCTGGCCCCTCATTCCTCTCCAACCCCTTCTTCCAAGGCTACAAGGAGCTAATCTGATAAAATGGTTGGCCTAATGGGGAACATACTTCTCTGGTTCTTTTGAGAAAAAAGACTTTGGAATTTGTGCTGAAAAGAATATATGTAACTTGATGATGTCTGTCTTAAGTGGATTCATTCTCTCACACTCCCTAACCTTAGCTGTACTATTAATTCATTTAATAAGATAGGACAGGGTGCAGGGGACATCCCATAGGGCAAGCTCAGAGTTGCCCTTCTTGGTTCCAGCTGACCACATGGGAGGGTATGGCTTCTAGTCATATGGTGGGTGGCCCAGTGCTGGAAGGACCAGGCAGGTTGGTATGATGGGGAACGCCCTGAGCGATCACTTTGTTCATTCCTTGCCCCATGACAACAGCAGGTGACAGAGTGCCTCATCAATAAAAGTAGAGACAGCTTCTTGGGGGGGGGGGCCCCCCCGCATTGCCTCAACTCTCCCACCTGACAGGATGTAATTGGACCTTGTCTCTGGGTTTCCGATGAAAGGATTTGAAGGGAGTAGAATGGGGAATGCTCCTTACTCAAACACTGCTATCCGAGTGGATGTGTTTAGACTTGGCTGTGACTTGATGAGTTTGAGAGGTCTGGGAATTTGGGTCCCATTCGGATGTAGTTGATTGGAGGCAGGAGGAACTTCTGTATTAGAGAGGATGGCCACTGGCAAGAATAGAGTTCAAGCCTTGCCATTTTACCAGCAGTTATGCCTCAGGACTTGTTTGGACAGTGAAGAGCTGAGGTGAAATGTAAAATGCCTAATTAACAATCTTGCAAACTGCTTTATGTTCTCTTAAGGTTTAAGTATTAGCTTCCCGACAGATTTTCACAGTCGTCATAAATTGTTACTGAATCCTGTTTTAAGTCATTCTATTAATGCACCCTGAGTCTTTTATGTTTCACATTTCTTTTGTGTATAAGGAATAAATGATGTGAGCCATAACCTAAGCTATATATAAAATCATCCCCAAGCTGCTGGGTGGGGACTTAATGAACCAACAGCGAGTAAGAGAACAGGGGACCTAGCCCCCCTCCCATTAGCAGGCAGAGGCCCCAGAACTGAACCTGGGCCAAACCACATGCCGGAGTACAGAATGGGGAGGTGCACAGGAAGAGTACTGAGAGGCTAAAGAGCCTCTGGGGGGTCAGCAGCAGTTCTTCAAGGTTAGAGTAAAAACATACTTGATAATTAGTGCAAAGGTAAACTTGCAACAATGCACCTCAGGGGGAAAAGCAAAGCTCTGCTGCATCTTTGCAAATTAAATTCTGTGAAAACGTTTCCATGCACTCAAAGGGAGAGGGAATGGGCCCTGGGCTCCACGGTGGCCTTCTCCAGAGGCCTTGTGGAGTGAAGTATTACTGCCTGCCCCAACATGATTGGCTTTCCCTATGCGTTTCTCTCTTCCAACCAATTGCAGTGTGGTTTGAGAAGGGAAGCCACTGTGATGTTACTATGGAAAGAGAGAGGAGGGGAAGCAAATGGAATGGTGGGAGAAGGAAGGCATCTGCACAGGAAGGCGCTCAGGCCCGGGTTGTGTTCCAGGAGCTTCCCTTTCCTTAGCCCCTCCTTAAAGGGTTACAGCTATAAAGCACTCTGCATAGTGCCTGGCTCATAGCAAGTGCTTCAGAGATGTCATCATCTTTATCCTCATCCCCATGGCAGAGGTGTGAGGTGACTCCTGTTTTCAGGCCTGCTACAAAGTTGTGCCGAGCTCAGAGGATGTTAGCAACGCCGACTGAGCTTTTCCCCAAATCTTGTAGTGTGTTTATAAAGAGCGAAAAGAAAAGGCAAAAAAAAAGTCACTCCATTAGAAGTGCTAAATGAGGATCATAATGAGATCTCCAAAGTCTTGCCAAGTGAATTTAATCACTTTCTGATCCCAACAGCCACACAATTCAACTTTCTTAGCATAATTAAGCAAGTGACAATGAGGATACTATTCTAAGACATGGTAATGAGATGCTGTGGGGCCAGAATTCAGCTGGAGGGGAATTCCTATTAAATATTTATTAGCTCTGCAGCTTTTCTAATAGCTAGAAAAAATAGAAAAGGAAATTTCGTTAAGTAAGGTCCTTTCCCTCAGAAATGAGACTGAGGCTCCCTCATGGTTGTGGCTGGAGGGCTTTGTTCAGCTGTAATAAAAATCATAGTTTAGTCTGAGCAAGGCCAGAGGTGCCCAGGTTAGGCAAGGAAATGAAAATGGAGGGAGAGTGAGACTTAACCAAGTGGCTGGGCAATGTTTTAGGAAATTCAGCTTCCTTAAATTGCCCACTTTTGTCAATTCTACCTCCAGAACATCCTCCCCATCCATCTCTTCCTCTTTAACTCATATGGCTACCACCCTAATTGAGGTACCCATCCCCTCTGACCTGGACTAATGCAGTGACATCCTACTGTTCCTCTGATTTCCAGGTTTTCTCCGCTCTCTTTCCACATAGCTGGCCAGTTGGTATTTGTAGGTCTGAGCATGTTATTCCCCTTGCTCGAGAAGCTGCAGTGGCTCACTGTCACCTCAAGGATAAAGTGCAAAGTCTTTGGTATAGAAAGCTCTTGACAAAGATGATCTTACTTGGTTGATAGAAACAGAGCCAACCTCTGTTTAAGGCAGTGTAAGGTGCCCGATCCCTCTTTGGTGGCTTTAATTCAGTGTGTCCCTTCACTTTGGAGAGCATATAATTAAGTTCTCATTTATTAAGTGTCCACTATGTGCGAGATACTAGGTGGTGGTAGTATGATACTATATTTGTCATCTCATGCACGTGGCTCCTCACCATGTCTAATCTAACTCCGGAGATGGTATGATTAAATTAATGTTTATTACGTGCCTACTATGTGTAAGATGTAGTTTGCCATCTATCCACAACCTCTTGTACCGACCACCTCTTATCCATGTTCTCCCTTTAATCCTCTGAAGGAAGTCTACCTGACATGTTGGGGACCTTCTAGTTCAGGGATTCTTAACATTTTTCCACTGGCAACCCCTTTATGCTTGAGAAATTTTTATGCAACCCTGGGGTATATAGGTATATAAAATAGGTATACATAACCTTTTGCTATTGCCAAATTTTTGTCACCCCCCCCATTTAGTTATATGACCCCATATGGGGTCCCAAACCCATAGTTTAAGAAGCTTTGTTGTAATGGACCTGACCTCAGGCAGCTTACGTTCTTTTCATTGTGAGATGTGACATAAATAGATAAATATAATACAAGGTGGGGTCCCTCCCTGTCTAGGTGTGACCTAGACAAAGTACTCTAGGAAAAATGGAGGAGGAAGAAAACAAGTTTAGCTGGAGGTGGGTAGAAATGGTTGTCTAAGAGCTGTGCCTAGAAGGAAAAGTTTTGGTAGGTGGAAATGAAGAGGGAGTGAATATTGTTGTTGTTTGTCCTTTATACTCAGAGGATCATGACATTGAAGTGATGTCATGAAGTGCAGTGAATTGGATTTAAGTGATGGAAGGCTGTGCAAAGTCACCAGCCTCACTCTTTCTTCCAGAGCCATCTGGGCCCAGTGGCAAGATATACATCAAGATGACTGGAGTTGGCCCCAGACATTTAAGGCAATTGGAGGTAAGTGACTTGCTGAGGATCACACAGCTAGTGTCTAAGGTGAGATTTGAAATCAGGTCTTCTTGATTCCAGAGCCAGTGCTCTATCCACTGTACCACCTAGCTGTCCAAGAAAAGGAAGTGAATGGGGAAGCTAGGTGGAAGTTTAAATCTGATCTCAGACACTTGACGCTTACTAGCTGTGTGACCCTGGGCAAGTCACTTAACCCTCATTGCCCTGCCCCCCCCCAAAGGAAGTGAATAAGAGACATAGCGGATGAACTGCATTGAAGTTAGGAGACTACATGTAGAATTTTGGGAACCGTCCAGTTTACTTGGATTCTAACAGGCATATGTGAGAAGAATTAAATCAGCATAGTAGATAGAGAGATGGTGCTAAAGTCAGGAAGACCTGGGTTCAAGTCCACCTCAGACATAGACTGGATCTGTGGTGAAGTGCTTAACTTCTCAGTGTTCCAGGCAACTCATGGAGAAGGTGCTAACGTGCCTTGGGAGAGGAATTTCCTCATACAGGAGTTCCCTGTAACAATCAAATCACAGTTCTAATAAAAAGAAATGAAACTGGCTAGATCAAGGCCAGATCAGTTGGGGCTCAATGCCAAGATGAAGAGGTTAGACATTATCCAAGATGCACTGGGATGCCAAACTTTATGAACGGAGGAATAATATTATTTGACCTGTGCCCACCTTATTTTGGCAGTTGTGCAAAGGATGATTGGAGATAGGAGAGACTGGAGGCAGGAAGACCAGAGAAGAGGCTTTTCTAATGATTCAAGTTGGGGGCAGCTAGGAGGCGCAGTGAATAAAGCACCGGCCCTGGATTCAGGAGGACCTGAGTTCAAATCCAGCCTCAGACACTTGACCCTTACTAGCCGTGTGACCCTGGGCAAGTCACTTAACTGTCATTGTCCCACACACAAAAAAAGATCAAATTCTAATGACTCAAGTAGAGAGGGTGGTGACAATGGGGAGTGGATAGCTATTCTTAAATGCCCTTCCTATTTTCCCTTTTCTTCCTGCTTGGCCCCTTCTCACTCAGTTTTTCTCTCCTGTATTCTTTCCTTGTTCTCTTCACCTTCATCCTACCCTCTCATTCATCCCTCACCTTCCCCCCAAATATTTGAAAGCCAAGGTGGGGAGGGGAAACCTGGAAAAATTAGTGTAATTTTTTTTCCCTTTTGGGAGCCTTTATATGTTTTTTCCCCCAGGAAAAATGTAACCTATTGGATCATTCTTTCATTTCTTTATTTTTTAAAAAGACTGTTGAATAAAATGTTTAGGAGACATCTTATTCTTTCCTTCTTCAAATGATTTCAGAGAACTATTTCTGAGGCAAGTTGCATTGCTGACTTAGGATATGGTTGATGGAACATGAGCCAGGCTTGGCATTCAAGAAACCTGAGTTTGAATTCTGCCTCTGACCTCCTGTTCATCACTGCCCTGTGCTTCAGTTACCTCACCAGTAAAATGGAGATGAATGTTTGAATGGAGTAGTTGAAAGGAGCATTGTGCAGAAAGGACTATCGAAATGCCAGCTCTTATTGTAACTAGGTAGTAGGAAGTTTGACATGAAAACCAATGTTTAGGACCAGTTCATCCTAGTTCTTGTATGTTGTGGAGAAGCAACAGAAGACAATTATGAAAAGAACGAAGAGAGAATTTCTGCTCTCAAAAGGGGCTGTGCAGTCTTAGTAAGGAGACGGAAAAAAGAAAGGCTCATGGCCTCGTTACTTGTGGCATCTTTGTTGCCTTTGGATTGGCATGTCTTCTCTTGATTAGGCCTCAAAGTCCTCCAAGTAGAGCAGTAGTGTCCCATTGGACACTGTAGAGATGAGGAAACTGGAGTCTGCCACCTCTTCCTTCTCTTTACACCAAATCAAGACATAAATTACTCCAAAAGGCAGAGAAGCTTATCTCAATTTGGGCACACCCCCCCCAAATTTTTGAAGTCCCAAAAGATCAGAGGAATGAAACATCAGAAGGGGGAATATTTGTTGACAGTAAAAATTCCTAAAAGGGGGGAGGGGACTAAGGAAAAGTAATATGTGGTAAAACATTATATTTCATTTATCTGGGATGCATCAATTTTCCTTTTTTTTCTCCAAGCTTCTTTTGTGGAAGTCGGGGCTTTCTGGGTAGGATTGACACAATAGAGGATATTAAGTTCAGAGAGCACACTAACTTTCTTTATTCCACTAAATTTTATTTTCTCCTTTTCTCAGACTGTTATTGCTTATAACTTGACAAGCATGAAGACAGTCCAGATTTTAAAAATTGTAGCTGATGTTTCCATGGAGAATAAAGGCTTACAATGCACTTTATCTGCATCATCTCCCTTGAGCCTCAAAACAGGCTGTGAAATAGGTACTTCAGGTATTTTTATCCCTATTTTGCAAATGAAGAAGCTGAGGCATAGAGAGGTTATGGGACCATCATAGAGTTAGATAGATCTGGACAAACCCATGTTTCTCTGGGCTCTGTGACCAATGCACTATTTTTGTTTGTTTGGTTTTGGTGAGGCAATTGGGGTTAAGTGACTTGCCCAAGGTCACACAGCTAGTAAGTGTCAAGTGTCCGAGGTCGGATTTGAACTCAGGTCCTCCAGACTCCAGGGCTGGTGCTCTATCCACTGTGCCACCTAGCTGCCCCCCAATACACTATTATATCCCTTAAAGCATAATAGCTTGTAGTTCCATTTATAACAAAAAGAAAACCTTTAAAAGTAAATTCAATTAGGAAATTTGTAATTGTTTTCTGAATGTTAGATATTTTAACATGCTAACAATGATTTTATTAGCAAACCCAATTATATAAAGTATATCTTATGTTTTTAACTACAAAAGTGACTTTAAATCTATCTTTAAGGAGGGGAGAGTGGGGTAAGTAGCAAGGGTACGACATTTAGAACCAGAGGAACTGTGACCTGTGTAATTCTGAGCAGGCCATTCTGTATGGGCTGCCAAAAAAGGGAATCAGGTTAGATGATTTTTAAGGGTTCTTCTAACTGTTTAATTTCATAGGATTTTTTTTTAGTGAGGCAATTGGGGTTAAGTGACGTGTCCAGGGTCACACGGCTGGTAAGTGTTAAGTGTCTGAGGTCGGATTTGAACTCAGGTACTCCTGACTCCAGGGCCGGTGCTCTAGTCACTGCACCACCTAGCTGCCCCAACTGTTTGATTTCAAGTAGTGTATATGTTTGTTTTTTCTCCAAATTGCAGTCTGTACCCTCTGCCTCCCTAAACAATAGTACCAACAAGACAATCTCCCATGAAGATGTTTTCCTGTGGCTTTAGCATTTTCGCAAAATTTTATGTCTTCTAGCAATCTTGATCTTGAGGACATGGTTGATGTGGGACATTTAGAGAGGGATATTTTAAAGTTATTGTTCTCCTCTTTCCACCGCCTGTCTAGCCTCCTCTCTTGTAATCTACAAGAATATAAAACATTGTTTGTCCAGAAAAAGTTCACAGGTGAAAATGGAAAAGAATTGAGGAGGGCGAATGTGATGAGAAGGAACACCTATAAATTTACCACAGCCCACTTATGACTTGGTAAAAGGACAGTGAAGCCCATAGGAAAGGGACAAAAAATACAAAGGACTTGTAGGATTATAAAGGGGCCTTATGGGTAATCCAGGCCAACATCCTGGCCTCTCTCTAGCGGTGAAGTAGGCAAAATGACTTACGCCAGGTTATACAGCTAGAAAGTAGCAGAGCCAGCATTCAAATGCAAGTCCCTGACTCTCTTCTTTCTATCATATAGATGCTATGATGAAACTCTTATGATCTATATTTATAAACCTTTTAAAATGTTTTCTTCTAGCAGTGATATAAAGTCTTTGAGAAATGATTTGTATTTATATTTCTACCAACAGTACATAAAAAGTTATTTAGGTAGAAGCATTTAAAAATATCAAAGCGGGAAAATATTCTCCTTGGATTTCTAATGACAGGCAGATAAACCCTCATCCACACTAGGAACTTGCCTTGTTTTCCTTTCCCATGAAGATTGGATGCATGATTGGAAAAAGGGGCAAGGTGAGATTTTCTCTGTATTGATACTGTCAGTCAATCACTTGAAAAACATTTATTAAGAGCCTACTGCGTGACAGATACCGTGCTAAGTATTTTCAGAGCTGGTATTTGAAGCTGATATAGGACACAACTGCTCCCAAGTTGGTAAAACTAGATGGCATTAAATTAGATTCATTTTAATTCACGAAAGGAGGAAGCTCGGCGGTACAGTGGGTGAAACACCAGACACTTATTAGCTAAGTGACCCTGGGCAAGCCACCTCACCCTGTTTGCCTCAGTTTCCTTATCTGTAAAATGAGCTGGAGAAGGAAATGGCAAACGACTCCAGTATCTTTGCCAAGAAAACCTCAAATGGGGTCATGAAGAGTCAGACGTGACTAAAACAACTGAAAAACAACTCACAACAGAGAGAATTCCAGTCTCTGAATAGTCCAAAAGACCTTACAGTAGCTTCATGTGGGAGTGGAGGTTGCTCTGTAATTGTTACCATCTGAAAGGAGAATGCCTGCAGTTGCCTGGGAGTTTTTGTTCGTAAGAGAATAGGATTTAGAGCAGTGATTTTGTAGTCTGACCCCCTTGTTTTACAGGTGAAGAAAGTGAGGCCAGGGAAGCTAAGTGATTTGTCCAAGGTCATGAAGGTGACAGAGCCAGAACCCCTGTTCTGTTTCCAAATGGATGCTCAAATTCAATCAGGTCCCTTGACCATTCTGAAGGCATGTTTAAAGAAATGATATCACTGAGTAGAGTTTGGATTACCAACAAAAAACTCATAGTGTGTGTTTTAAGGAGTAGGTGGGTGGGGAGAGAAAGGGATAAAGGAGGGAGTTATCTTTATAAGAGATCCATGTGTCCCTTGGTAGTGCCAGAGGGTCAGTGGAAGAGTTCATGGAGATCAGATTTCTGTTACTTAAAAATGAGCTCATGTCTAGGATCTCCCTCAAAGGAGGGAGGACTAGCCTCTGAGGTGCCTTCTAGCTTTAGAGGTAGGGTCCTATGAACTTAAAGAAGGAACAAGAATA
The DNA here is from genome assembly GCF_019393635.1 of Dromiciops gliroides. Taxonomy (NCBI): domain Eukaryota; kingdom Metazoa; phylum Chordata; class Mammalia; order Microbiotheria; family Microbiotheriidae; genus Dromiciops; species Dromiciops gliroides. The sequence continues at coordinate 61,486,702 of NC_057867.1, read as the reverse complement.
ATGTAGCTTCATAAGGCAGCTAGGGTGCACTGTAGTGGATAGAGTGCTGGCTCTGGACTCGGGAAGACCTGAGTTCAAATTTCACCCCAGATAAAGCGTGTGACCCTGGGGAAGTCACTTCACTCTGTTTGCCTTAATCCACTGGAGAAGGAAATGGCAAACCACTCCAGTATCTTTGCCAAGAAAATTTCATGGACAATACTGCTGTGCCCATGGGGTCATGAAGCATTGGATGTGACTGAACAACTGAACAACAACTATTATGTTCTCTTGGGAGGTTGATACTTAAGACATTAAGACATAATACAGAGGGAAATGACTGAAAAAATTGTGGTATATGATTGTGATTGAATACTATTGTGCTATAAGAAATGATGAGGGGGATGGTTTGAGAAAAATCTGGGAAGACCTATGTGAATTGATTCAGAGTGAAGTGAGCAGAACCAAGAGATTATTGTACACAATAATAGCAATATTGTAATAATGACCAATGGTGGAAGACATAGCTACTCTTATCAGTACAGTGATCGAAAATGATTCCAAAGGACTCATGATAAAAAATGATATTCACATCCATAGAGGCAGCTCATGAACTCTGAGTACTGAGATATATTTTTTTTCACTTTCTTGTGTTTTGGGGGCATTATGTCTAATGTGGAACTGTTTTGTATGATTTCATATATACATACACACTCGCATATATATAACTGATATATTATTTGCCTTCTCAATGAGTGGGGAAAGGGGTAGAGGGAGAGAGAGAATTTGGAATTCAAAATTTTTAAAAATGAATGTTAAAAGTAAATCATAAAAGTTTATAAATACAGGGGAAACGGCAATACAATTTGTGGGACTGGTAAAGAGGCATTTTACATTTTACCTTGGCTTTGTGCTGTCCAAACAATTTCCTCCCAGGCTCATGTCATCTGGCAAACTAGGCCAGGGTTTGAGCTCATATTATTGATAGTTGTCTCATTCTCCCAGAAGCTCTGCAGTAGATGTAGATAGGGAGAATGCTTCCTAGAGTGCCACTGACACTTGGTGAGGACCAAGTATCTCCAGACCTCTTGAATTCACAAGACTGCTTCCAAGGCTGAACATGTCTATCTTTGCAGTGCTGTTAAGTCACCTAAGATGAGGAAAGAAACACAAAGGAGAAAAGATGGCTAGAGCCCCAATGCCTAGGTTTGATTCACTTAGCTGAGTCTATGCTTTACCTGTCATGTATTGCTGGGGTGGAGCAAAGGGTTCCCTACCTTCCCTACCCCATCATTAGAAATCTAAAGAGGAGAGCTACATGGTAAAGGTGAGGGTCAAAGGAAGAGAGAGCTAGAGGGTGAGGCCACTTATTTTAAAGGCCCACCAGGTTGACAGTCTTCCTGCTTAATGGCTGATGAGTGTATTATTTCATCTTTTCAGAGCAACATGTCCTTCACAGGTGAGTTAATGTGTTTCTTTCTGTTTAAAAAATGTATTTATTTATTTTTTGAGGGGCAATGAGTGTTAAATGACTTGCCCAGGGTCACACAGCTAGTAAGTGTCAAGTGGCTGAGGCTGGATTTGAACTCAGGACCTCCTGAATCCAGTGCTGGTGCTTTATCCACTGCACCACCTAGCAGCCCCCAGTGCATGTGTTTCTGGAAGGATTCCCATTAGAATGACTACTCTTGTGATTTTTCAGGTAACATAAAAATGATCTCCAAGAACTTCCCCATTGATCTACTAGAACTGTCAAGGGATATTTCTTGGAACCAGTGAAAGGGTTAGGGGAGCAAAATATATGTATATACACATGCATACATATATACACAAATATGTGTTTGTGTATCTTAGATGGATCTATTATATACATATATACATATGTATGTATGTATGTACGTATATATATTTTAGATGGAACATTTACCCTGGATATTTGAGGTGAATGAAAGTTCAGCTGGATTTCAATGAGAACTTTTCTTTGTATTTTGTATGAATGATATTGGGGAAATTTAAAACTTCTGGATAAAATTTTTGGCCTCTTTTATAATAAGCTGAACAAAGTCTGGTGGTGTACCTGAATGATATAATGGGAAGGAATATTTGCCACCTGGTTGGGAGCATCAGGAAAGACAAAGGTACTGACAGAATAGAACACAAGAATGAATCTACTAAGATGACATTTAATAAGAACAAATGTTATGCTGTACATTTGGGCTAAAAAATTAACTTCACAAGTACAAGATGGAAGAGGCATGGTTGGATAGCCCTGAGAAAGAGCTTTGGCTTCTATTGGACTGCCCACTTAGTGAATGGGCAAAACATCATTCATTTCAATATTTAGATAAACTGACAATAACTGTGGTAAACAACAACAACTTAATAACATAACTCAAGTTCTCTCATCACCACTCCTTTGGGAGAGGTTACTTTACACAGTTATTTTTTTTTTCATTGTGCTTTTAATCCTTTCAAAGATGTTGCTCCCCTAGAGATTAAGACTCCAGGAACTATGTGGCATTTGGTCGTGGGAAAGATGCCAAACATGGGGCCATCACGATCTGAGCCATATTGACCCAGGAGCCTCTGAAATATCAGTTCAGGGGCTGTTCATAGGCTGCCCATTGACTTTCCTTTTGAAAAGGTGTATGCAGAGCAGATCAAAGTCTGAAGGGAAGTTAGTGATCACTTGATCTTACTTATTTTACAAATCAAGAAATCAAGACAGTGCAGGGAAAGGAATTGGCCAAAGTCAAATGGTTAGTTAGTGGTAGAGCTGAGACTAGAACTCACATATTCTGGCTCCCATCCTAGTGCTCTTTCTATTGGTGGGTATCTGAACTAACTAGATTGGTGGAGAGAGTACCCAAGTACTGTGTTAAGTCCATATCTTCACTGTTTCCAAACTGTGTGTGTATGTATGTATATAGGTTTGGGAGATTAATGCATACATAAGCAAAGCAACTTGAGAACAATTACAAAGTAATGAATGATTCATTCAGCATCTATACTCCACAGTTCTTTTTTTTCCTGGATTTGGAGATCCTCTTCTATCATGAGTTCCCTGGAACTCTTCTGCACCATTGCATTGGTGAGAAGAATACTATTTCTTTTGTTTTTGGTGCTGATGTTTTTCTGTTTTGAGGTTTTTTATCATCGCTCTGATTTTTCTCTTATAACATGACTAATGCAGAAATATGTTTAATGTTATTATGCATATATATACATATATACATATATACATATATACATATATACATATATATATATATACACACATACACACACACACACTCATATATAAACCTATATCAGATTACCTGCTGTCTAGGGGAGGGAGGGAGAAAAATCTGAAATTGGAAAGCTTGTATAAACAAAAGTTGAGAACTATCTTTACATGTAATGGGAAAAAAATAAAATACTTTATTAATTAAAAACAAAACAAAACAAAAAACCAAAGTAATGAATGAAAAGTGACAGTAGAGAATCATCTTCAGCTGGAATCCCAGGTAGGCCACTTACTAGTTAAGCAGCCTATCATTGACACTGGCCTCATTTTCCTCATCTTTAAAATGGGAATAATAATACCCACATTTTCTGCCTCACTGGGCTGTTGGAAGGAAAGTATTCCTTAAGTCTTAATGTACTAGAGTACTGTGAGGTTGTATTAAGTACCTCCTATGTGCTAGACACTGTTCTAGAAGCTAGAAAGTAATAGATTGGAGCATGGGGCAAATGAGAACAGAGAAAGAAGTTCTAGTTCTACATTGGGACAGTTGGCTTTGTTGCATTCCCTAGCCATGGCCTAAATGGGTACTATTGGAGTCCAAGAGGGGCTGCCCTTGTGGACTCTCAAAGTGCCTGTCTTATTGATGAAAAGTTAATAGTGTCTTTGGCTTTACATAGAAGATACCATGGGCTTACCCAGAGGAATGTACCCATACCTTCCAAGTGGCTGTGAATTGCCTTATGTTTAAATTTATATTCATTTTTGGATACAGTTTTGGTATATATTTTGAATCTGTATATATTATAAGTTCCTAGGTTAGGTTGGATTATATTTTGCCTCTAGTTTGTGGCTGATCAGTATGTGCTGAATAAAATAGCGAATCTCTAGGTTGAAAGGACTATCCTGCTATCATGTAGTGCAAGGGAATATTGCTCACTTGATCTCTCTTGATAGATTACCTCTTAGAGTTATTGGACTGCCAAAACAATGAGCTTTGCATAGGCCATTTTTGAAATCTTTCTTCCCTCTCTCCTAAATGAGCCTCCAGATGGACTGGCGGTCAGCCAGATCATTTAAGGACGGCAGATATTCTAAAACGTTTTTATTCACTTAAATGTTCCAAAGGTCCTTGCAAAAAAGAAATCTTGATGGTGTGTCTAGGATATAGACAATTTCCCAGCCCTTTCACCTACATTCTGCTATGCATACTCTATTAATTGAGCTTCACGATAGCAAAGTTAAATCTTGGTAGATAATTTCCTGAAAGATTTTAATTTTTCAGACTGTTCCATGATGACAGTGATGATTTAATGACAAAATCACCTTTATTTAGAATCCTACTGAAACGTGTGTGTGTGAGTGAGAGAGAGAGAGAGAATGAATGAGAATGAGAATGTCTCTGAATAACTGAGCCGATCATAGGCTTTTCCCAGTATTTCCCTGGAGACCATAGTAAAGCCTCACTAACTCACACTTACTCTAAGATGGAAACAATGACTTGTCTCTAAGACTCATGCAAAGCACCAACCTAAGAGATTCCCTGCTGAAAGTATTCCATGCCTCTCTTATGCACTTCCCATACTTTCCTGTGTTTTATATTTATTTATAGGCATATTTTATTTTCCTTTCTAGATTATAAATTCCTTGAGAGTAGAAACCCATGTCTTATTCATTTTTGTCTATCCAGTGCCTGGAACAGAGCCATGTACACAGTAGGCACTTGATAGATATTTGTAAGATGAATGAAATACAGCATTTATTCAAAAGTATGAATAAATGGTTACAAACAAAACAATTACCTGGTATAGCTTCTCTTAATTTTTTCACCAATATCCTTCCCCAAAACCTCATCTAACATCTATGTGACACTGGGTTCTTGAATACTATTTTCCAGAGGAGCTTTTATTCAGGGCCTGACAGTGAACTGTAGATCTGTCATAGGGTAAAAGGTTCATCACCAGATCATGCATGAGCCATGAAATGATGAAATTTTCAACTAGAGTAAGTTAAGAAGGCCATCTAGCAAGGCATGGAGGATCTTCATCATTGGACGGAGTGTTCATACCAATGAAATCATGGATCCCAGCAGTCCTGGGGTAAAGAAGTTGTCAAATCCTCAAGCAAAGTACCATAGGTGTGGTCAACAAACTTAAAAACAACATTTGTAACTAATAATGGCTAATACTAATTGCCAGTTAGTAAATTTTACCTGCTGATCTTTGAAAAGTGACTATTATGAAAGGTACTGAAGTCTCTAAGTTCCTTCCTATTCTCCAACTGTGAGCCCAGCAGAATTAACATTTGATTATTTGGCCTACACTTTTTTTCAGGCCTGTGGCCTTTGGAAATCCTGTTCACCGGCCGGAATCCTGGGAAATGGCCTTCTGGCACTTCAAGGGCAATTGCCCCATGGCCTGAAATAGCTGACATCACCTGTGAAACAAGAGTCATTGATTTTCTTTCCCTTCGTGGAATCAGCATTATTATTTTGAGCAATCAATGAACAAGCAGCTACTGATTACCATCCATGGCAACTGCTTATGTATTTAATATCCTCATTTTGTACCTTTAGGCAGCATGGCATAGTGGATTGAAGATTGGAATGGAACTAGGTTGACCTGAGTTCAAATCTTGTCTCTCAGTGGCCATGGACAGGTCAAACCTCTCTGAACCACAGGCAACTCTAGGACAATACATTAGAGATAGATGGTGACATGCTTAATGTTGGGTTTGACATATTGACATTATATATCCTCAATTCTCCTCACCCCCACTTCCCTTCCTTCTTCTCCTCATGCCTCACTCCCCTCAGTGGTGGTGGGAAATTATATTAACAACAGCTATTTGTAAAGAGTTTGGCTGACCTTGGAAGAAAGGTGTTGGATACATGGCGATATTATTACCGTATGTTGAAAAATGTCCAACTCCTTTTCTTTCATCCCTACCGCAGGCACAAATTGCATGTGGTGTGTTTTTGATTCCAAGCCCTGTTTGCATTTCTCAGTGGTTTTAGCTCATTAAATGGACCAGCCTATGAAAAAGACCAGGAGGAAAGAAATAGAACTCTGGGTAGTAGTCATACCAGGAAAGGCGCTAGAGGTCTGTGCAGCTTCCAAGAGCCCCTGGCTGCTAACACTTGTGTGGCAACACAGCTGAATACGTGGCTGAAATGAATCCCAGTATCCGAAGCCACTGTTCTTACTGTTATCTGAATATCTAGCTGTGTCCGATATACCTTTCCTATCTTGCTGCATGTGGTGAGATCCATTGAAACCCCTAGTGCCTTGGGACAGTTAGGACGACCTTTTCTATAATCCCTGTCAAATGTTGTATCATCTGCTCCTGTGGAAAAAGTAAAGGCTTGAAACTCTCTGTATATTTGTGTTAGAAGGAGTTGGTAAAGTTTGCCTCATTCCAAGGTTAGGGCAGAGATTGGGGTTTCCTTGAGGGGGAAACATCTACTCAGAGCAGGGAGAGAGCCCCATTCTTCTTCTTATTTTCTGAAATGCAGGGGTCTCTAATATGACAGCAGTGGTTCCACGACTCTGCTTTTAATGGAGTGAGCAGATTGCAGTAAGAATGTGATGCTGTTCAGTAAATGTAATGACTTTATGAAGATAAATGTTTCCCTTCTGAGGCCCCTTCTTGTCAGGATACATTTAATACCACCATCGCTTTGAGGACTAAATTCCTGTAGCACTTTGCAGCATATTAACATGTTTTCCTCACCACATGAAATTGCACGAAATAATAATGTTTCGGCATCCCCTTGTACATTTTTATTACTGCCAATGAATAGGAGGAAATTAACCATTATGGCCAACATTATTCACAGGGACAAATTCCTAACTCATTTCCCGGAGAATAATAAATAACAAAATGAATAAGATGCCTTTAATTTCACATGTGAATTATCAAAGATTCCTCCAAGCCACAGAAGAGAGCCAGTCATGTTTATCTGCAAAATACAAATATATGGAAAACATTCTCCATGGCTGCCTCAATAATACCCAGTCTACCCTGGCCTCCTGTGCTAAACAGCAACACGATACTTCTTTTGAATGTCCCAAGGGAATTGTAGTCTCATTGTGAGTTCCCTTAGGTAGGGCAGGGCTTCTTAAGCTTCTTTAGATCACAGACCCCCTTCTCAGAATCATGTTTTGAAATGAATAAAATAAAATGCATAGGATTATGAAGGAAGCCAATTATACTGAAATAGAGTTGTGTATATATCTATATATAATATAAAGAAAACAAACCAAAACCCCCCAAGAAGTTCTTGGATCCCAGGTTAAGAACCCTTGCTCTAGGCAAACCTGGCACACCCTCCAATTATAAACTTGAGGAGCTGTAATTAACTTTGACGCTTTAGCCAGAGTTTGGGGTTCTCATATTGACCTTTTTATTCTAGAGACTTCCTAGAGGCAAAAATTAAAACGGGTCAACTGTATAAAAATTAATTCTATTATATGAAAAATCCCCTGGTAATGACAACATTCTAAGCCTGGCCCAATAACTCACTTATTTTGAGCTTGCTCAAGTGCACCTAAATTCTAGGGTAGTGAATTAACATGAATACCCATTTATAGTTTATTATCATTAGATGTCTGACCTGGAAGGTATCTCAGTGATGATGTATTCCAATCTTGTCAATTTATAGAGGAGGAAACTGAGGCCCAGAGAGGGGAAGACGGTTCCTCAAAGATACGCAGTCAATAGGTGGCAGCATAGGGATTAAAACCCAGGATTTATGACTGAATCCAGTGCCCTTTCTAATACCTTAGAACCTCAAGCTATACTAGGAATTCGATTGAATTCAACAAGTACTTATTAAGGACCTACTATGTACATACTAGGCACTGGGAGTTCACAGAGAAAAGTCCTTACTCAAGGGGCTGATGTTTCACTGGCAAAGGATAATCAAAGATTGAAAACAGGATAAACAATTTCTGTATTTGGTGACCTTTTTGGGCATTGTCCTCAGCACTATTTAGTACCTGCTACATATAGGTGCTGGATGTTCAGAGAGGTGTAAGATGTACAGTTATCCCTCCCACATCGCAGGGGTTAGGAGTGCAGCACCACCACAATCCGGAAAATCTGCGTAAAATTGTTTGGCCCTCCCTTCATATTAGAGGAGCCTGAACTTTTTCTTTTATAGGTCGTTTACAGCATCTTATTGTAAAATTTGGGTTAAGCATTTGGGCATTGTTGTCTGCTGGCCTTTGAGTCTTATCTGTGGCTTCCACAAAACTCCCCCCACAACATTCCCAATTAATTTCTTATGCTGACCTAGGATATATTGTAAAACCATAATGGGGAAAGTCACAACGTGGAAGAGATAACCATAGTTCCTACTCTCAAAGAGCTTACAGTCAAACTGGGATGACAGGGTGGATAAGTAGAAGGATAAATGATTCTAAATAGCATATGTTAAGCCCTAGGAGTTCAGAAAAGGCAGCATTTGGCAAGGACTATAGTGGTGGGGGAAGAACTCAGACGGTATCATATAATGAAAACTGACATTTACATGGCAAACTTGAAAGTTTGAAAAGCTCTTTACAGATGTCATTTAACCCTCACAACAACCACATGAGATGATTACTGAAGGCATTATTATCTCCATTTCATATTATACAGATGCAGAAGTTAAGTGGTCCATGGTAAAAGTGCTAGTAAGTGACACTGGTGGGGAGTAGAAAGTCAGACAATCCGTGTACAAATACCAACTTTGCGACTTGCGTTCAACATTTATTTTATTTACCACATATATGATTTTTTTCAAGTTACCTGACATCTCGGGCCCTCAGTTTCTGCATCTGTAAAATGAGGAAGTTGGGCTAGATGATATCTAAAGTCCCTTCTAGCTTTAAGTCTATGATCCCATAATTGGAATTTGGTGAATGTTAAGACAAACACAAAATGGCAGGCTGGAGGAAAAGAAACCAAACAAAATAAAAAACCTGTCTTCGTCATATCAGTAATGGCATATAGATGAGGGGTAGGCAGTGTAATTTGGCCTGGCCCTTTCTCTTGGCATGGAAACTATGAAATGGAATTTAACACAATGCATATTATATGCAAAGGTCTTTAAGCTAAAGCTACTTTTTCACTTTCTTTTAAAAAATATAATTTATTATTTTAACATTCTTTTTTAAAAATTCTGAGTCCATGTTCTCTCTCTCCCTTCCACCCTTCTCCCACCCACTGAAAAGGTGAACAATATATCAGTTATATATGTGAAATCATACAAAACATATTTCCATATTAGCCATATTGCAAAAAAGTAATAAAAGTAAAGAGAAAATTTTACTTCAATTTGCACTCAGAGTTCATTAGATCTCTTTGTGGAGGTGTATAGAATTTTTTTCATCATGAGTACTTTGGACTTATCTTAGATCATTGTATTGATCAGAGTAGCCAAGTCTTTCATAGTTGATCATCATTACAACATTGCTGTTATTATTGTGCACAATGTTCTTCTGTTTTTTCCCATTCCAATTTGTATCAGTTTATATATCTTGTGATGGTTTTCTGAAAAAAAAGTCAACAAAACCCTTGTCATTTCTTGTATTCCTATATTCTATATACAGCTGAGTGTGTTCTTCCTTCTTTGAACCAATTCTTATGAGAGTGAGGTTCAAACATTGCGTGCCACTCCCCCCCCACCCTGTTTTCCCCTACAATATAAAAGCTCTTCTTGTGCACCTCTTTCATTTGAGAAAAATTTCCCCATTCTACCTCTTCCCCCTCTTCTCCAATGCATTCCTGTTTTCACTCCTTCATTTTTTGGGAGATTATTCTAACATAATCAACTCGTACCCTTGTCCTCTGTATATGTAAACTCCTTTGAACTGTCTTAGTAATGATAAAGTTCTTAGGAGTTACATTTATCATCTTCCCATTTAGGAATGTCAACAGTTTAACTTTGAGTCCTTTATGATTATTCTTTCATGTTTACCTTTCTATGTTTCTCTTGAGTCTTCTGTTTGATTGTCATATTTTTTATTCATCTCTGCTCTTTTCATCAGAAATGCTTGAAAGTCCTCTATTTCATGAAATATCCACTACTTCCCCTGAAGGATTTTACACTCAGTTTTGCTGAATGGGTGATTCTTGGTTGTCATCCTAGCTACTTTGCCTTCTGGAATAGTATATTGCAAGTCATCTTCTCCTTTATGTGGAAGCTGCTATATCTTGTGTGATCCTTGACTTTGGCTCCATGATATTTGAATTGTTTCTTTCTGGCTGCTTGTGATATTTTCTCCTTGACTTGAGAGCTATGGAATTTGGCTGTAATATTCCTGGGAGTTTTCATTTTAGGATATACTTAAGGAGGTGATTGGTGGATTCTTTAAATTTCTATTTTATCCTCTAGATCTAAGATATCAGGGCAGTTTTCCTTCATAACTTCTTGAAATATGATGTCTAGGCTCTTTTTGTGTGTGTGTGTTTATTTTAAAAAATTTTTATTTTTAAGTATTTTATCATTTTCCAGTTACGTATAAGGATAGTTTTCAACATTTGTTTTCACAGGATTCCTTGAGACTTTTTTAATAGGTGTTTTCACACTGTTGTTGTCTTCTGAGTTTATGAATTGGTCTTCCCTGCTCTGTAGCAGCTTTTTTATGGTTGAATTATTTTTTGTTGTTAGCTTATTTTTCCAACTTATTTCTTCACTTTGAACTTTATGTTAAAGTTGAGCTCTGCTTACTTGGGGGTGGGGAGGTACTGTCCCTAGCTTCAGACTTTTTTATGCTTCTGTTTTTAGGGCTAATTCTGGGGATCTTCAAGCTTTTTGTGCTATGTTGCTGTCACCAGATCCCTGGTGACCAATCACCAGCACTCCTCTTAGCCCTGGAACTATGACCCAGAATTGTGTATGGGAAATGAGTTGAAGCAATGTCAGTTGTACCCAGTGCCAGCAAAGGGTCCCCTATAATCTTTCTGACCAGTTGTCTGGCCTCCTTACCATCTCTGTGCTGAGAGTTGCCAAAGCTGCTGGTGCTGTGGCCACATGTGTGAACTTCAGGGAGGCCTTCACCTCCATGACAAAAACTTCTTCCTGACTTCTTAAGTTTTATCACCCTGACTTTTTGTTGGCTCTTGTTCCAAAATTTGACTTGAGGTGTTATTTTAATGTTGTTTGGAGGGGAATGTCGAAAGAATTCAGCTAGGTGGCTGCCCATAATACACCATCTTCTGCAGTCTGCCAAAACTACTTTTTAGAGATATTTAGTCACCCCTTCTCTGAGGGGGATGAGATTTGTTATTTAAGAATTTTAAAAATGGGGCAGCTAGGTAGCGCAGTGGATAAAGTACAGGACTTGGATTCAGGAGGACCTGAGTTCAAACCCAGCCTCTGACACTTGACACTTAATAGCTGTGTGACCCTGGGCAAGTCACTTAACACTCACTGCCCCCACACAAAAGAAAGAATGAAAGAATGAAAGAGCACACTAGACAAAATTACCTTTGCTAGTGAAACTTTTGGGACTTGCCAATGGATCCCATAATGACCCTAGAAAATCAAGTATATTATCCCCATTTTACAGATGATGAAACTGATGCTCAGGTTTGTTAAAGTGACTTACTCAGATTTGTACTGCTAGCAAATGTCAGAGCTGGGACTCTGGACACCTTTACACCTGCATTTTATGATAGGATGTACTCAAGGAACTTTATAATCTGAGACAACCATGGGCCCCAGACCATACTGTAGGTAGTTGAGAGGATGATCTGAGAGACATCATGAGATAACTGGCAGATTTCAGGATTTGGAGTCATTTATAACTGGGTTAAAATCCTGTCTTTGATAAAGCAGTGTGATCCTGGGAAAAGCACTTCATCTCTCTAAGCCTCAGTTTCCTTATATATAAAATGAAGGTAAGAATAGTAGAGGCTCATATATAGTGGTTATGAAGGGCAAATGGGCTAATGCATGTAAAGTACTTGGAGAGCCTTAAAGAGGCAGCTCTCTCCATTCATTGGAATCCATAGAAGACTTGAGCAGTGATTGAGATTAAGTGACTTGCTCAAGGTCACACAGCTAGTGTCTGAGACTGGATTTGAACTCAGGTCCTTCTGATTCCAGTGCTGGTGCTCCATCCACTATGCCACCTAGCTGCCCCATATGGAAGCGTTTTTGTACCAGTATTAGAAAGTAGGAGGACCTCCTCAGATGAGGAAGAGAAGCAGCATGGCGCAGTGGATAGAAAGCACACCTTGAAGCCAGTGAAAGCTGATGGAAGTCTTGCCTCTAACATACTCTGGTTTTTTCGGGTGAGAAGTCACAGAACCACATTGGAAGAGGAAGTTTCTTCGCCCAAGAATCCCCTATACAGATGCAAATCCCAGATGCGATCCCCATCCCCATTCTGTCAGGTGCCGGGGAAGGAGGCAGGATGAAAATTGACACCACGGGATAGTCTTAGTGTTCGATGTGAATGCCTGCTAATTCATGCCCACGTGTAAGGTCCAGAGTTCTTTGGGGCTCTAACTTATACAATAATGGTGAAGACAGGTAGCATTTTTGTGGCATTTTAGAGTATGCAAAGTGCTTTAAAATATTCCCATTTTACCCTCATTCCACTGGGAGGTAGACGTTATTAATATCTCCATTTTACATATGAGGAAATTGAGGTAAGCAGAGGTTAAGTGACTTGTATAGGGTCACATAGCTAGTTAAATTCTGAGGCTGGATTTGAACTTAGGTCCAATGCTCTATCAACTATGACACAGGGTCAGTGTAATATGAATAGAAGACTGCTCTTATATCTATAGGATCAGTAAAGTGAGGTTTTTTTCCTAAATTGCTTGATAAGAAGTAAGGAATATGGGGCAGGGATGTAGGGAACTTAACATTAATTGTGTCAATCGAGCAAGAGGCTTAAGGGGGAGGCATTAATGCCCAATCTCTGGATTTATTGGGCTTGGCATGCTTGCATCCTAGGGGGCTTGAGCTATACCAGTCAAACTAGTTTTCACTAGTTAACAGTGTGTGACCTTAGGCCAATCCCTCCCCACTAAGGTCCTGCATTTGTAAATTGAACTAGTTAGGTCTGATGTTGGTATTGTTGTGTCTGACTCTTCGTCACCCTATTTGGGGTTTTCTTGGCAAGGGTACTAGAGTGGTTGACTATTTCCTTCTATAGCTCATTTTACAGATGAGGAAAGTGAGACAACCAGGGTGAAGTGACTTGCCCAGTATCACACAGCAGGTAAATGTCTGAGGCCAGATTTGAACTCAGGAAGATGAGTCTTCCTAATTCCAAGCCTAGTGCTCTATTCTCTGCACCACCTAGTTTGATTAGGGGTTCTTTAAGGTTTCTTTATGTTCTCAAGTTCTCTTGACTATGAAAGGAAACAGACTTTTTCCGATCACTTCTAACATTGTGTGACACAGACATCAATTGGTCTAAGAAGAGCTTGGAATTAGAGAGCCATAACATTGTAATAATCAAATTGATTCTTGTTTCCCCAGTGCTGTTTTTTTTTTTTGGGGGGGGGGCGGGCCAGTGAGGGTTAAGTGACTTGCCCAGGGTCACGCAGCTAGTAAGTGCCAAGTGTCTGAGGCCGGATTTGAACTCAGGTCTTCCTGAATCCAGGGCCGGTGCTTTATCCACTGTGCCACCTAACTGCCCCCCCCCCCATGTTGTTTTTAATCATGTGAAATGCGTTATTTGGATTCTTATCCAATTTCTTTTTTCTTTTTTCTTTTTTTTTTTTTTTGCGGGGCAATGGGGGTTGTGACTTGCCCAGGGTCACACAGCTAGTAAGTGTCAAGTGTCTGAGGCCAGATTTGAACTCAGGAACTCCTGAATCCAGGGCCGGTGCTTTATCCACTGTGCCACCTAGCTGCCCCTCTTATCCAATTTCTTGCTGAAGACTGGGATGGCTATTTTTTAGGGAGCAAATATCTTTTCTTGTTTGAAGTGATAATACCATTTATTTTGAAGCTCCACACAATGTAGACTTATTCTGTTGACATTCCTAGCTCCTAACCTTATCATAGCTGAAATAGAATCAGAGGACAGCAGAGAGCTGGGAAACAGGGCTGGCCTCCAAGGTGGGTGGTGGCAGTGACTGCCTACTTGCTGTGTCTTCTGGGTGCTGGCTCAGGCCTCCCTTGACGCTCTCCTGCCACGTCTGTGAAACTCAAAATGCCCTGAACAGAATGCATTACTCCAGCCCCCCCCCCCCCATCCTTTCTCTGTACTTCCCTGTTTCTCTCAAGGATATCCCAAGGTCACCTAGGTTTTTAGCTTCAGTGTAGTTTTTCACTCCTTATTTTCTCTCAGCCCACATATCCACTCACTTATTAAATCTTGTCATTTCTCACTCTACAACATCTCTTGCATTTATCTTTCTCCTCTTCATTTGCATAACCACACATAACCTTTCTCCTGGCCTATGACAATTGTCTCCTACCTGGTCTCCTTGTAGCTGCCAAAGTGATTTTCCTTAGGCATAGGTCGAATCATGTCATTATTCTCTTAATAAATTTCAATGGCTCCATATTGCCTCTAGGATCAAATATAAATCCCTCCGCTTGGCTTTTAAATCCCTTCACGATTTGTTTCCAACCTACCTTTCCAGCATTATTATATGTTACTTCCCTTCCCACACTGAATAGTGTGGCCAAATTGGCCTTAATGCTGTTCCTCAAGCCCAATCCTCGATCTTCTGAGTCTTTGCTTTTACATTGGTCATCCCTCATACCTGGAAGTCCCTCTCTCGTTACATCTACCTCTTAGAATCTCTTCCTTCCAGAATCAGTTCACACACACCTAGGCTTACTTGATTTTCTACCTCCCCGACTTTTAGTGCCCCCTCCCTAAATTACTTTGTATTTATTCTGTATATACTTAAAGGATATACATATTGTCTTCCCAATAAAATACAAACTTTTCAAGAGCAAAGCCTGGTTCAGTTTTTTCCCTCATTCTTTCTTTTTTTGTGTGGGGCAGTGAGGATTAAGTGACTTGCCCAGGGTCACACAGCCAGTAAGTTTCAAGTGTCTGAGGGTGGATTTGAACTCAGGTCCTCCTGAATCCAGGGCTGGTGCTTTATCCACGGTGCCACCTAGCTGCCGCAGCCTGGTTCAATTTTTGCCTCTGTATCCCCAGACTCTAACAGAGTGGAGGAGCTTAATAAATGCTTGTCAATTAGTTGACTGTTCAATCATAGAGGGGAAAGGGACTTCTCCATATATCTTGGTGTGTGCCTACTACACAAATGCTAAGTTCCTAAGATCATAGAAGATTCCATGAAGGGTTTGATCACAGAGATCATTCTGTGCAACAAGTCTTAATGCATCAACATCAAGTGAGACCAAAATCAGGGAGATAAATTTTTTTTGAGCAGGGCAGTGAGGGTTAAGTGACTTGCCCAGGGTCACACAGCTAGTAAGTGTCAAGTGTCTGAGGCTGGATTTGAACTCAGGTCCTCCTGAATCCAGGGCCAGTGCTCTATCCACTGTGCCACCTAGCTGTCCCAGGGAGATATAGTTCACTCATGGATGTTCTGCCCAAAGTCCAATGAAAGAGATTCTCCATAGATGGTGAAGCCCTTCAGATGTTCCTGTTTGCCAAAAATGTTATGCTGACCTCATCAAGTCCCAGAACAACTAACAATATTCTTAGGTCTATTCTTTTCGTGAGGGTCATAGAGATGAGTCACAGTTTATTAGGTGGATGGAATTTTGTTGCCCTTCATCTGATTTTCTTGTGTTTCTATTCTCAACTAATCCCCAAGCATTTAAGTGTCTACTACCTGTTGTAAATTTAGAGGACACCAAGATAAAAAATGCAACTGGCCCTGCTCTTTCCAGGCAGATATGTACATGGATAATTAGTATGTATAAAATGCAAAATAACTACTAAAGGGTGGGCATCAGTAATTCTGGGGACAATACTCATGGGAGAGGTGATGTTGGAGCTGAGCTTTGAAGGAAGCTAGGGGTTCTGAGAGATGCAAGTGAGGAGAGAGTAAATTCCAGGCTTTTGCCTGCGCAGAGACAGGGAATTCAATGTTTTGTGATAGGGATAGCATGAAGGCTAATTTGGCTGAACTTTTGGGTGCACGAAGGGAAGTAATGTGTGATGAGCCTGATATACAGAGTGGTAACAGTTTGTGTAGGACTTCAAATGCCAGACAGAGGAGTTTGTATTTGATCCTATAGGTTATGGAGATTAACTGGGGTTTGAGTAGGGGAGTGACATGATCCCATTTGTGCTTTAGAAATATCAGTGTGACAGCTGTGTGAAGGCTATAGAGGCAGAAACACCAATAAGGACGCTCTAAGAGTCCGGGTGAGAGATGGTGAGGGTCTGAACCATCGAGTGGTGCCATCAACAAAAGTAGGTAACTTCACCATAGGAATGGATTTGGGCAGAAAGATTCCGTGTTCTGTCTTGGACATATTGAGTTTGAGATGCCTAGGGGACATGAAGTTGGAAATGTCCAATCAGGGGGGGTGGCTAGGTGGCGCAGTGGATAAAGCACTGGCCTTAGATTCAGGAGGACGTGAGTTCAAATCCAGCCTCAGACACTTGACACTTACTAGCTGTGTGACCTTGGGCAAGTCACTTAACCTTCATTGCCCTACCAAAAAAAAAAAAAAAAAAAGAAATGTCTAATCGGCAGCTGTTAATGTGGGAAACACATAAGGCCTTTGTCTGAATTCTAAACCAGTGCTCTAGCCAAGAGCCCACACAGGTTCTCCATGTGTGAAAAATGTTTATTCCTAAAGGAAGTATGGGGAAGTGCCCCCTAGCCTCAGGTATAGAACACAGCCCACAAAACTGGGTGTGCTAAGATAGGTGAGTGCCAGTTCTATTAAACACAAAGCATTGAACATTTATGGCTTGGCTTAAATCACCCAATTGTGCCAAATAAAAATGCAGTACTGGATTATGCATGCCCCGGAGACAAAACCTTGGTTTTGAAGGGGAAAGTAATGGGAAGAATAGCATTAACTCTGACTTTTCCTCTCAGAGCTGCTTGCTTTCTTAGCAACATACCATCATCCACAGGGTTCTCTTGGCTTCAACTCAACTCCTCATGAAGAACTCTGCTGAATTCATTCCTTGCCCATCCTTTAATGCTAAAGTAGAAGGTCAGATGCCAGGTTGAATTGATGTTGAACTTGTGAGTTGTTGGTCTCCGTACACTTTGGGTCTTCATATCTAGGGATGGCATTGGTCCTGAAGCCTGAAGTAGGGTGGAACTTAGAGCTGAATTATACATGACTCTGGTTAGGAAAGTTAGCGAGATGCAGAGGCAAGGAGCAGGCTAGATCATCTCACTACCTCACTGAAGCTTTTAAGGATGAGTAATACCAGTTCTTATTTCCGTACCACTTGTTCCGGTTTTCAGTTCTGAAAGTTGAAGACATAAGTGAATAGGTAAGGCTGGCTGGCTGTTTCAGCCTGGGCCTCATGTGGTGGTGTTATCACTATGCATTATCTGGACCTCTTATTTGTAGATTCAGAAACCAGATGATCACTGCACCCAAGGGCAATCCAATAAACATTTATTAAACACCAGCTGTGTGTGCACAAGGCACCATACTGGGTACTGAGTCATTAGGCCCTGATGCATTCATTCATGCTAACCAAACTTATAAGAGATTAAATCTTTAACCAGAACTTAATTTAATTAATTTACAATGAGAAATATAGCTGCCAAATGTACTCAAAGCATAACCTCATTTCATCTTGTATCCTCTGTGCCTAACACAGTTTTCCGCATACAGTAGACACTTAATAAATGTTGATTGATTGATCACCAGAACCTACCTGCATATAAAGCAGCCATGAGCTCTGTCCTCTGCTGATGGGGAAGTAAGAGTTCAGTCCCCTGTGGTGGTAAATAACAGCACCAAAACCATAAAAAGAGAAGTAGGATTAAAGGGCAAACAGGTGCGGCATGCTCTTGTTTATCGGGCTAGCTTAATTTAAAAGGAAATACACAAGTAGTGCTTTAAGAGGAAGCCAGGGTTGAATTTTCCAATTGAATAGCCACCAGTTCCATCAGAAAGTTTTTATATGAAACACCTTTTATCTATTAAAGCACTGTATGAATCACCAAGGCCTCTTATCTTGGAGGTCAAACCTTTACCATTAGATTGGTGAAGAACGTACATCCAGTGTTTAGATTTGGGGAGAAAAAATCCAGAATGGGGGGAAATTACATCAGAATATGCTTTGTCAGATGATAGCCAGTACCCAGCACACAAAACAATGCTTGTTGATTCCAGGATAGCACTTGATTTGGTTAGCAGAACTCACTCTTTCCAGGGATGTATGTGTTTGGCCCAGTTCTGCCACTGATTATTTGTGTGATCTTGGACAAATCACTTCGGGCCCTGGGGCCTGTTTCTTCATTTGTACAAAGAGGCAATTGAACCAAATGGTACCCAAGATCCCTTCCAGCTCTGCATCTATGATCCCAGGATTTCGGATTTCACAAAGACAACAGCTAAACTGCTGGCCCAAGTAGTTGTCTTCTCTTTGAAAAGCCATACTGCTATAGTAGCTTAGAGATGCTTAAGAGATAATGTATAAATCCAATTGATAATGACAGCCAGTTAAATCACTTTGGGAAAAGCAGCCATCACTATTGTTAAATCTTTCCAGGTCAGACAAAGATTACCCCAATTCCCTGCATATCTGTAGCTCCTCTCAAACCGACGGTAGCCTCAGCTGCTTTCCCATATCATTTTTTTCCTATTGACCTGGATTCTTGTAACCCAGGATTGATTGGATCTTTAGCTTCTGGCTACCTTATATTCATTGTTGCTTCTTATAACTCTTGTGCTCTTTCACCTCAGGCCTACATTGCAGGGTATGGAGGGCAGGATCCCATCGATTTTCTTAGTTCAAAGCTCTATATACACAGTAGGTGCTTGATAAATGGTGGCAGACTTGACTTCCAATATTCCCTAATTTTCTTGCCTAACCAAATGACTTTCTGAGGATTGAGGAAAGGGCCAGAAAGTCCTTTCTCCAAAGGACCCTATGATATGACTTTTTTCTACACTTTCACAGATGACATTTGTTTTTCAACAATGTGCCTTTGAAATCCACAAAATTTTATTAAGTACCTTTCATGAAAAGGCCCCATGCTCAGTGCTCTGAGGGCAGCAAAGATGAACAAGATTCAGTCTTTTTCCTTATGAAACTTCTAGTCTAGTGGGTGGATAAAGACAGGCATGTAAATGACTATGATACAAAAAAGGAAGGACTAGAAAGTAAAATCAAAGGTTGCAGTTTGCCAGCCAGGAATGCAAACAAGGAGATGGAGTTAGGGCCAAAGAATATGGTGATACTGTAGTTTTCATTGAAGGGAAAAAAGCTGCCTTCTCTCGCCCCCTTTTGAAAGTTTTCCAGGCTTTTAGAACCCAATGCCTTTTTTCTTTTTTGGAAAAAGCTGACTTTTCTTTCTTTGCCAATACATGACTGTGTATGTTTTCTGACTCTCATTTGCCCATGGCTACTTCCCTTTTCAGCTGACTGCTATTTCCATAAATACTGTGACATGTTTTCTTACAAAATGGTGAGATTTCAAAGCAGAGAAGACAGGACAGTGACAAATGAAAAAGATTGCTTTGATCAGTAGACCGTTGACATCAGTTCAATATCTGGCAACACTGTACAATTGGGCATTTCATTTTTGGTGCTGAGAGACCAGTTTTCTGATCTGGACTATGTGGTAATTGTTCAAAGTAGGGGTGGGGATATGGGCTTGTTCTGGTCTTGGTTAGAGTGACATCTACAGTTTATTTAGCTCATCATGGCTCTTAATTTATCTCCATTGATTTTGCTAGATTGCCTAGCGCTGGATTATAATTTCTATGGACGCATATCCTCATTCTTCCCCTTCTTCAAAGGTCTAGGCAAAGTCTTTCAATTTCTTGGACATCTACAAACCCTACTGCCTACATCCTGGCTTTCCTTTCCCTCCCACCAGGACTGGGAGTATATCCCCTGGGCCCCTGGGTTCTTAGAGATGAGCTTTTACTTTATCTTGCCACAGGAGTGCCCTCTTCCCCCTCTTCCATTCACCCTCTGCTTCCCTTTCAAAATTTTCTATGTTTTATCTAAGTTTCCTAAGGGAAGACTGTTCTGTTTTTGTATTTCTATTCCCAGTGCTTAGCATAGTACTTGGAATGTAGTATTTAATAATTTTCCTTCCTCCTTCCCTTTCCTCCTGTCTTCCCTCCTGCCTCTCTTCCTCCCTCTTTTTACTACTTTTTCTCCTTTTTATTCTTTTTCTTCTTTCCCTATATGCTTTGGTCTTCCTTCACTTCTCCCTTGCAAATAGCATTAATTATACATACAGAATACATGCATGTGCGTGCGCGCGCGCACTCACACACACACACACACTCTAAGTTTTTATCTTGGTCTGTGATTGTATCAGTGGTAGAGAATTTCTATAGTGGGACTTTACTTCCTAGATGCAATTCACCAAGTAGTCTGTCATAGTCTTAAAGAGTGGCCTGGAGCACCTCCTATGGTATGGTAAAAAAAAAAAAAGCACCTGGGTGAGAAGCCAGAAACCTGAATTCAAATGTGAGCTTTGCCATTTATTCCTTGTATGACCTTGGGTGTGTGTCATAACTTCTCTGCATTTTATGACTTCTAGTCCTTTCCTTCTGCATGCGTGTGTATCTGAATGACTTGGCCATGGTCCTATAGCAACTATGTGTCAGACAGAACCAGGTCTTTGAGACTCCAAGGTGACTGGCCCTCTTGCCACTGCACCGTTCTATTTCCCAGTAGTAATACTACCTCCTTATATTTGTATAGCACTTTACACGCAAAAATTCTCCCAAGGAATTTTCTAGAGAAATGAAAGGGAAAGGAGGCAAATATGCATTTATGTAGCACCTACTGTGTGCTAGGCACTGTGCTAAGGCCTTTGCAAATATTTTCTTATTTGATTTTTCCAACAATCCTGGGAGGTTGTTGTTGTTCAGTTGTTTTAGTCATGTCTAACTCTTGGCAAATAGAATGCTTGGCCATTCCCTTCTCCCGCTCATTGCACAGATGAGGAATCTGAGGCAAACAGGGTGAAGTGACTTGGCCAGGGTCACACATCCAGGACATGTCTGGGCACAAATTTGAACTCAGGAATGGAGTCTTTTTGACTCTGGGCCTGGCACTTTATCCATTGTAGCACCTGCTGCCCCTGCCATTGACCCCATTTTACAGCTGAAGAAATCGAGGCCACCATAGGTTAAGTTACTTGCCTACGGGCCCATAGCTAGTTTCTGGCTCAGAATTTGAATTCAGGTCTTCCCGACTCCAGGCTCAGCACTCTGTCCACTGAAGTGCCACCCAACTGCTCCTACAGAGGGATCCAGGCTTACTGAAAAGAACAGTGGCACTTCAGAGTTAAATTCAGACTCTGGCGCTCTCCCCATCCCTGTTTCCTAACTCTTATTTTCCTACTTTGCAAAATGTGGATCACCTGTCTCCCAGGAATGTTGTGTGAAAAGTGCTTTGCAATCCTTAAAGTCAAAATGACATGTAAAAAAGCAATGGAAGCTATCATCTTTAGGTTTTTCACACGTATTTGAAAACAAGGAATCCTCAATTGATTTATGAATATTTTGGCATGAGATCTTGCAGGAGGGATAGCCTTCCCAACCAGGCTGAATTACTGAAGTCTGTGTATAGTGCCCAAGGTGTCAGGAGCAGATGGCAAAGGAGGACCAGTCTCCTCCTCATTGCTGTCTGCTCTCACGCAAGCGTTTTAATCTGTTTCTATGAGGAAAGTCTTTGTTCCTGCATTGTATTTGATTTTTAAAAATTTTTGGTAATGTTTTCCCCTCCATAGAATTTGGTATTTGTCTTACACGGGTCATTAAGAACCCCCCCAACTTCCACCCCACCTGCCACACACACATTTTCACTCATAAGGAGCAAAAGACTTTTTACCATATTTACATTCCTTGATACATATTTTGAGCTCCCTTTCACCTTGTATCTTATTACAACAATGTGCCATTGTGTCTTATAGTGCAACTATAATCTTGGAATTAAATGTTAAGCAATTACATTTTTAGAAGGCATCAGGGAAACCTTTGATTTATCTTCTAAATACAGCTACCGTTTGAAGCAGGGTTCCCACAGTTCAGTGCTTTTGCTACTTCTCAAAACCTTTAATCCCAGAGAACCTTCCCCAAAGCTTTTTGTCAATGAAAACTCCATAGGATCTAGTTGAATAGTCAAGGGTTAACCATTCTCCCATTTGAAACTTCAGGACCTGCCTATTTCAATTTTTAAGAGGAGAAACATTTTCTTAATAGCTCTAAAGAAAAATAGATATTTCATACTAAGCGGAGTCCAGGCAGCAAAATCTGTCTGCCTGCCTCAAAATGACAAAAGCAGCCTCTTGTAAGCAAGACTCAATATAATATTTCCTCCGTCATCTCTGTGGTATATTATTTCTATTCAGCTTTGGTTAGTGTTGTAACTGCTGCCAGACATACATTTGGCATATAATAAGAGAGGCAAGAGGGCCTCACTAATGACTTCATGCTTGAAAAAAAAGGAAGGTAATTGCACAGGGCTCCAAAGATAGATTAAGAAAAGCTATTACAGTACAATCCTGAAGTGGGGACAGAGGTTCAGTGCTTTCTGATACCAAAGGACAAACAACCATAGTATTCAGACAAGAAAACAAGGTCCCAAGTGTCTGATGAACACGTGATAGCAGTCAGCATTGCCTTCCTGTTTGATTCTTCTGGGTTTTAGACATTATAGTTAAAATGGAGATCTGACGTGTGGAAGGCTTATCACATGGGAAGCTGAGAATTGCTTGCAATGGCTCTCTGATCCCAGTTACCTTTGGTTATTATCCAATGTTACCATGATATATTAAGGCATACACTGTCATTCCAAAAATGGAAACCAGTGTGGAATTAATGACTTCTCTCCCAAGGCTCCAGTATATACAGTCTGGTGACAAGCAGGTACTGGTAAAAGAATGACATGTGCTGTCAGACCCATCAAAGCATCATCTCCGACATCTGCATCTCTGGCTCCACTGGAAAGGCCATAGTCCCACCACCTGTGCTGGGACTAAAGCTGATCCTGAATTTTAATATATGGTCCTTATGATAATTTTTAGTAGGAAGCCTCCAGCCATAGGCCAATGTATTTTTCTTTTTAGTCAACATTTTCTCTTACTGATCTCTCTGCGTCTTCTAAATTATATAACCCTCCCATCAGTTGAGTTGTCTCCTTCTCTTAGCACAAGTAAGCTTTTAGGTGATGGGAAAAGAAGTGGAAAAAACAGAAGAGGGGGGGCGGCTAGATAGCACAGTGGATAAAGCACCGGCCCTGGATTCAGGAGTACCTGAGTTCAAATCTGGCCTCAGACACTTGACACTTACTAGCTGTGTGACCCTGGGCAAGTCACTTAGCCCACATTGCCCCACAAAAAACAAAACAAAACAAAACCAGAGGAAACTGAACAATAAGTGTACAGGCAACATTCATGAATATTGAAATCTCATAGTTGTATCAGAGCTTAAAAGGACCTGGGTAAGCCAATTCCCCCTCCTCCAGTTTTAGGTCAGAAACTGGAGACATAGGGAAGTAATTTGCCTAAGGTCACAAAATGGTAGAGTGAGAACTAGAACCCAGGTTCCTTGGGTGCCTGCAAGTGATACTCTTCTATGAATTGTAACAGTCTTCTCCCTTGAGTTTCATATCAAATCAAACCAGTGGGTGGGGTCGAAGAGTGATGAATACCCTAGAATTTTGCTATTAGGCTCCCCTTGAGGCACAAGCCCTGAGACTTCCTATAGGTAAAAGCTTCTTATAACAAATTCTTTTAGTATTTTAGAAGTCACCTCCCTCTCTTGGATGGGGGTGAATTAATTCTCTGTAGTGATTCTGTCATAGTGAAGTAATACTGTGGAATACTTAAATGGTAGGTGGAGGGAAGGCAGAACAAACAAGAAAGTATTTATACTTTCTGTGACATCCTGCACAAATGATGTTTTTATGTGAATAGGGATATTGAAACCTAGTTACTGAGTGACTGGTGTGGAACAAATTTATTGCAACACACAGCTATCTATTTAATTTTACGTTTACCATTTTTCTATAAAAGTTATAGTTACTGAGAATGAAAGCTCTGGAAAGAAAGAAAAATTCTCTAGCTAAATCTGTACACTTGGGAGAAGTTACAAACACTGTTGTGAGAAGTAACTGAGGTATGTTTTAAACACCTAAGGTTGCTTCTAGCTCTATGGGTTTGAGACTCTTCTCTTTTGGCTCTGGCCAAAAGAGTGCTGAGGTGAAATGAATCTCATTCCCAATCTCTCTCCTTCTCTTTTTTCTTTGTCTCATCTCTTTTCTCGCATCCCTTTTCCTTCCCCCTTCCTTTCCCTCGCTTCCTCCTTCCTTATCCTCCCTCTTTTTTGTCACACACGTCCACACAAGTCTTCCTAAGTTGAGAGCATTTTATGAGGATCCGTAAACTCATGGACTTGGGAGAAAGGTTATATAGCTCGATAAAAACATGTAAAACTATTGATAAGGGCCTCTCCATTAAGAATATGCATTTCAGGGGCAGCTAGGTGGATAGAGCAGTGGATAGAGCACCAGCTCTGGAGTCAGGAGTACCTGAGTTCAAATCTGACCTCAGACACTTAACACTTACCAGCTGTGTGACCCTGGGCAATTAACACCAATTGCCTCACTAAAAAAAAAGAATATGCATTTCAACACTATGTCTAAAAATATAGACCCAAACTCATGCAATTTCTGCAAAGAGAGTGGAATTGGCTTATGCTGCTTCCTTTCCCTGGCCTCCAAATGGGGGTTATTTGACCTGAGGTTCTCTTACTTAACAGTTCTGCACACTGCAGGTAACAGATTGAGTCAGATTATTGAAGATCATCCTAGCTAAGTGCAGAGGGGCCCTGGCCATAGGCTGGGCAAGTGGTCCTGAATGTGAGGAGAGAAATCTGAGGGGAAAAGAGAAGAGAGAGCAAAAACAGAAGAAAAGGAGAGAGTTGAATGCTACTGAAGTAGATGCCCAGTAGTGAAAGAGGCCATGGAATTTGTTATGGCCTCTGTCCTACCAGAGAGAATGTGAAAAGAAATCTTTTGTTCTTCTTTACTGTGGTTCCCACAGTTCCACCCTCTTTAGGTCAAGTGTAGGAGTCTAAGAAAATGACCTCTCCTTGTTAACATTTCTCTATCTTGCTTCTCAACAGCCCTTGAGATTTGGAGAACAAAACTATGCTTTCCATTTTGTAAGCTAAGTCTGATAATCAGAGTATCCGGTAGTGGGGTGACTATTCTTCCGGGACAGCCTCGTTTGGAATCAAAAGGGCCCTCCCCTTTTATCCTTCAGTTCAGTTGCATGGCCCATTTTCAATTGACACTTACAGAATTACTGATCACTGAGGCACTTGTAAGGAGATGAGACAGACATTGAAATCCTTACGCATGTGCTCTGCTTTCTAGGCAGTTTGCAGTGACTGTTTTTAGATAGGAAAGGAGGATCAATATGTATACATATACAGTCCTGAGTCTGCTTGAAACTCCAAATATCATAGTGCTATAGGATTTAGAGCAGAAATTCACCTTTGAGACCATTGTGGCATCGGTTTAGAGCTGGAAGGGACCTTAGTGGTTATTTAGGCCTGGTGTTCCAAGCCAAACCTTTTTTTGTTCAGAATCCCTTTGGTAGTCTGAAAAATCCCATGGCTTCCTTCTCGAAATAATGCTTTTAAATGCATAAAACACATAGGATTACCAAAGAAATCAGTTGTATTGAAATATGATTATCAAAACATTAAAAAATTTTATGGATAAAAAGTTTAAAACTCCTTCCTTTTACAGAAAAGGGAACTGAGGCCCAGAGAAGGAAGTGACTTGCCCAAGGTAATGGAGCCAGTAAATGGCAGAGGCAGAATTTGCACCTGTGAATCATCTAACTTTGGACCTTTCCATTATACAACACTGCTTCTTACTTGTAGAGCCATCCTTTGATTGCTTGTGTGGCCCTAGGTGTTGTGAAATAGTCAGAAAGATGTTTTGAGGAGGTAGTGACTTGTGTCCAAGGTCAGTTCCCACGAATCATGACTAATTGGCACTTCTGGGAAAAGGGCTTTTGGAGTGGTGATCCTAGAGACTGTTGGAGATGTGCCATATCAGATCCTGGATGGAGTTAAATAGGACACTGACCAAATACCAAACACCTGAGTTCTAGTCCTAGATACATCACTTAGTAACCATATGGTCCATCCCTTTCTTTGGACTTGGCCATAGATGATGGCTTATGTTTAGCTCTGAAGTTACTCTTTTGGTTTTCATTAAATTCATGAACTTCGTCAGAGTTGGAAGAGGCTTTTAGAGATTACCTCTTCGAAGAATCTCATTTTATAGAGGAGAAGACTAAAGCCCAGAGGGGTTTCTCAAGGTTACCTGGTGAATTACTATTGGAAAGGGATAGATAAAAAAATTTCTTTTAAGTGGCATAATAAGATCCATCACTGGGTGGGTTCCAGTCTTGCCAATTTGTCTGTTTGCATGATAAACAGTTGGGCAAATCATTACTGAGCAAACTGCAAGATAAACCCCCTTGACATTTGTTAATACTGTAAACACCATTTGTTGGCAAATGATAAGCTTTATTGATACCTCTAATGTGCGTATTTGTAAGAACAATGTTCCACAAAATATTCACATCTGTCAACCTAATGCAAACTGTTCTAAGTCACTGTCTTTTAACGCTGGAATTATGCGGTAACAAAAGAAAGGGATGAAAATTAATGTGTTACCAAAATTAGATATAAATAATAATTTTGCTCAGCAAACAAGCAAAACTTCTCTGCCAAAACCATACTCCCTAACCCACTACCGAACAAAGTCTGGGAATTGAGATTGGTTATTAAATCTGACCTTGATCAGGTTTTTATTAAGTCAGGAGAAAAAAGGGTGCTTAAAAGAGAGAGTTGTCATGGGATTAGAGTCCACCTACAGCAAGTTGTTTCCATGGCAACAAATCCGACACCATTTCCTCCAGCTCTGGTCTCCTACTTCAGAACTATGAACTTAGCATTGAATAATTATAGCAAAATGCAGTAATGTGGCATGAGAACCAAAAAAGAAGAGAAAAAGAAAATCAAGCTGGAGGCAGTGATTTATGTTAAAATGACAATTAACCCCCTCAACTTGGTTGTTTTACAGCCTGTTCTTGTGGTGACAGGTCCTGAGTAGGTATTTGATTTTACAAATTGAAAACATAATTCTTTTGGCACAAGGAAAAGTTGATCCATAATTCTATCCAAATGAATGAAGTCTGAAAGCTCTAGGTAATGGCTATAATAGAAATGCAGAGTTGTGTCAGAGTGTTCCAGAGGCAGGAACATATGATGCCCTACCTGAATTTTTCTCATGTTTGAAGGATCTGAAAACATACTTGATCCTGGTGCGTGGTTAGTGTCCCACAACCAATGAGCTATCTAAATTCATAGGCTTCAATGTCACACTACGAAAATCTTGGGAGAAAGTTAAACTGGTGAGCACCATACCACTTAGAACTTGGAGAATAACTTAGAGCTATTTACCTTATCTCTGGCCACACCATATTGCTGTCTAATTGCATTCCTACTGTATGATTCTTCTCCATTGCACTTAGCGCAAGAGTTCATCTGCTGGATGACAGGTGAATCATTCCTTTGTGGATGAGTCCAGCTTCTCTTGAAGACTTTGTTATCTTGAGGGGGAAAAAGACTAAGTAGACATCTGGAAGCCTCAGTCCCTATGAAAGCTTTTTGAGGGCAGGTGCTCTCTATTTACCTGTGTATCACCGGTGCCAAATATATAGCAAGTATTTAAGCATTTTTGGATTTGTGGCCTCCCTGTGATTTTAATTGCAAAGTAGCAATATATGGAAAGTCCTTCCTAAAAGGAGATGAGCAGACCTGGACACGATATTCCAAATGTGAGCTGGCTTGCACCAAGCAGCGTAGGTTTATCATTACCCTGGTCCTGGAGAATATGCCTTAATGCAGCTTGACTTCACCCTGTGAAGTACTTACATATGGTTGTGTATTGTTTTCTTCCTGTGTATGTGTCCATGTCTTATTTCTCTTCTTGGGAGCTGAGGCCCTGTATGATCCACCCGTTTTCCTCACAGAGCCTAAACAATGCTATGCACACTGTGGATGCTTTCAGGGATTCTTTGTGGATTGAACGGAATCATACTCCATTTCCATCAGTTTTGTGAGGTAGAAAAGTGTCTTTGGAGGTATAGCCAGAGACAGTAAGACATACACTAGGAGTGACCATTGCCTTGGAATTCCACTGTGATGCTGCCTTCAGGGTCTAGACCGTAAGAACACCTTGCGATGTTATCTTTTTATCATTTCAGCAACTAACACTCCCTTGGCAGGGACCCCAGTTTATATGAAATTCTGTTCTGAAAACTGAGTATGACTTTTGCAATCCAGACTGTATTGTTGTTAAACTATTCATATTCATATATGAGTATGACACATAGATATACATAAAGTATTCATGTACTTTAACTGAGACTGGTGTTTACATGGTATCAAAATAACTAGCTGAAAAGTGGGGAAGACCAGTTCAAATAGACTCTTTTTTAGTTTCTTTTGTGAATGGAACAAAAGCACCATTAATTTTGAGGGAAACTGGCTTATGATTTTTAATTAAACTTGATGAAGCTGGGCTGAGTCAATAAGACTTCGTCAACAAGACCATAGACACAGGCATGGATTCTGTGACTATCACTGAAATCTGTAATATTTAGTATGTCCTGCAGACACAGTGCTTCAGAAGACCCCGTGGCAGTCATTTAGTCCATCTTTTGATGTCTGTGTGGGAAAGCATGAAAACAAAATCGCAAATATTCTTGTCTTCTCCCTCTCCTCCCCTATCCTATGGCATTTTTTCGAATTGTACAAAATCTAATTGGAATAAAATGGCCAAATCTTGAAAGAGTCAGTTCCAGTTGGAACAAGTATGTAAGATACCATTTTGCCCCATCTCTATGAACAAGGACAATGTTTTATACTGGGGGAAGGAGCAGGCCCAGGAAAGAGCAATGAAAGAGCTGCCCAGAATGATTTCCTCATAAAATAAAAGAAAAATGATCCCTGCATTACCCTTAAAATGGTATTTATATGATTTGGGGTAATGAGAGCAATAATGATTATATTACTCCAATAATAAAAACAGAAAAGCACTGCACATCTGAGCTGACCATATGGGAGACATAAGGACTGTAAGTACATACACTTGGCGATGCCATTCCATTATGGACTCCTAGTTGCCAAACAGGTAAGAGATGTGAAAGTGGGCTTTCTTTGGGACTAGCTTCCCTCCTCCTCTTTTTTGGGGATTGAAGGAGTAAGTGCCTGAGGTGCCAGAAGTGGGGCTGGACTTTCATTGATATCAATATTCCCTCTTTGATGCAGATCCCATCCCATCTCTGCCTCCCCGTGACCCATGACCCCTGCATGACTCATGTCTTCTCCTAAGTCAGCCTGAGAGAGTCTACCCGACGTGATGGAGGCCCGCTTCAGCTCGCCTATTTTGGCTCAAGTACGCCCTGGCACACATTCCAGATCCAGGATTCAAGGGTACCCTGTGGTGAGTCTCTTTTCTGATGCCTCAGTAAGCCGAGGCTCCACCCCGCAGCTGTATTTCCCCCATTGTTGGGGACCAGTGGCTAGTGCTCCAGTTCCTTTTAACCACTTAGGATCAGTTAGTTTTTACAGTGAATATTTACTTCAAAGATGTAGCAAGAAAAAAAGTACATTCTATACCCTTCCCCCAAATATCATCAGGGGACACTTCATTTTCTACATAGCACTGGCCTTACTAAGTTAACATCTAAAGAGGCATGGATGACAAATGAGTCTTTGTCTCAGTTGTCACTGTTGTCCTGGATTTCAGAGTTCACTCCTGAAGGTCCTTCGTAATGTTGATACCTTGCTGGATGCAGACTTGAACACTGAAATGTTAGGATATGGGGGTGTCTTGACTTTTTTGAAACTTACAAGTTTGAAGGCTGTACTCCTATCACTTAGAACAGAAAAGAACACAGAGGCCAATGAAGGAGTCCCATTTCCCAGGACCACATGGTCTCATAGGAGAGAAAGTCCCAAGACATCCCCCCTTATAGCATGGTCTCTCACCCAAAGCTGTGAATGAAGAAGTTCAATAATGAGCAGAACATCCAGAAAAAAAAGGCAAGAATGATGGCCGAAGGCAACTAAAGCCTTTTGAATGCCTAGACAGTGAAAAAGCCTCCCATTCACATGGTGAGCTGGCTGGAACCAGGTACGGAGCATCTACATGTTTTCCATGGTCTCTCCAAGACATCGCTCTTAGATGTCACCATGGCTCTCCCCAAAGCAAGCTGCTCAACTTTTCCACATGGGGAAGTTGCATCAGCTGAATGAGCAGATTCACTCTGAGCAGTTTTTTGGTCATTAAAGGGATTTCAATGGATTGTCCATCGATTAGCCCTCTTTTTCCCTGTGTGGCTGACTCACCTTACCTGGCTTCCTTTAAGACTTGGCTCAGATGTCATCTTTTGCAGGAGACCTTTTCTGGACCCCTGCCTCCAGCTACTAGATTCTTCCCTTCAAGGGTTACTTTTCACTGAAACTCTATGCATATTGTATATCCCTAGTGGTTTGTGTATTCTCTCTCCCATTAGAATAGAAGCATCTTGAGGGCAGATGCTTTTCTTTGCCTTTCCTTGTATCCCCACCACTATCACAGTGCCTGGCACATAGCAAGTGCTTAATAAATAATTGTTGACTGAGTAACTGTTTTTTGGGGGCAGGGCAATGAGGGTTATGTGACTTGCCCAGGGTCACACAGCTAGTAAGTGTCAAGTGTCTGAGACCGGATTTGAACTCAGGTCCTCTTGAATCCAGGACCAGAGCTTTATCCACTGTGCTACCTAGCTGCCCCTGTTTTTGATGCTAACTTAGATAACATCCTTTACTTTGCTTCTCCTGCATGATTCCTTGTTTATAATGTTTTACTGCCTGCTTGTGCCTGTCATGTAGCTCTCCTTTGCTCAAGGTCATTTTTTTTTTGGTAGATTGTCATGTTCCGTGTCTTAAAATCATTGGATCATAGATTTTAGAACTGGAAGGAGCCTTAGGGATGCACACCATCACTGGAAAAAACATTAGTGTTAAATTAGCCCTTGTTTTGGGGAGCTTAGGGTTAGGAAAAGAGCTGTGCAATTTCTTAAAGGCAATCCATACCATAGTCCTCCTTCCATTTAGTTCCAGATCAGTTTATTGTCTCCACAGAGTGGCTGTCCATTTGTTACTACTCTCGTACATTATTTGCTTCCTTTTCCAAGAAGCTTTCCATGGTTTCTTCCTTCTCCTTCCAATATCAGTGTTCTCTCCTTCCTCATATCATCTTCTGTTGATTTAGCTGTGCACATGT
Organism: Dromiciops gliroides; assembly: GCF_019393635.1. Taxonomy (NCBI): domain Eukaryota; kingdom Metazoa; phylum Chordata; class Mammalia; order Microbiotheria; family Microbiotheriidae; genus Dromiciops; species Dromiciops gliroides. The sequence continues at coordinate 61,455,013 of NC_057867.1, read as the reverse complement.
TTTACACAAAATGAAAGCTTCTTAAGGGGAAGTTGTTACTAGGGAGGGGCAACACAGGATTTGAAATTTAGAGGCTGTATTAATGTGCTTGTTTTCCTGCAGCACTCTCCAACATTTGTCATTTTCCATTTCTGTCAACATGGTCATTCAGGAAAACATTCTAGAAGTATGCCTCCAAAGGTACTAAATTATGACCCTATGGCCCAGAGATGCATTCACCCCAAAGGATCAAAGAAACATGAAAAGGACTCCTATGTACACAAAAATTTAGCAGCTTTTTGTGGTGGTAGAGAACCGGAAATTGGGAGGAGTTTACCCATCAGTTCGGGAATGGCCGAACAAGTGACAGTATGTGGATGTGATGGAATAGTATTGAGCTGTGAGAAATGATGAGGGGGATGGTGTCAGAAAACCTGGAAAGATTTGAATGAAGTGATGTAGTGAGCAGAACATTGTCTATGTTAACAACCACATTGTAAAAATGAACAACTTGTTTGTAGACTGGAAAAGAAGTTTTTTCTTTCCTCAAACTCATACTTTTCTTTTTAATAAGCTTTCATTCCTCTCCCAGGTGAATAATTAAAAAAAGAAAAAGAAAATATAAATAAATAAAAACAAAACCTCTTAACAAATATACATAAGCAAAACAAATCCCCACATCATTTTCTCCATAACTTTGTCTTTTCTGCAATTTAAGTCAGGAGGTGGGCAACATTTGTCATCATCAGCCCTGTAGAATTGTGGTTGGTCTTGGCATTGATCAGAGTTCTAAAGGCTTTCAAAGTTATTTTTCTTTATGATGATGTTATCTCCGTCTAAATTGTTCTCCTGATTCTACTCACTTCGCTCTATAGCAGTTCAAAAAAGTCTTCCAGTTTAATTTAAATGAAAAAATGGCCAACTTTGAAAGACATGTTTCTAGTTAGTATTGTTCCTATCCACGATTGCAGAGACCAGATGACAAAGAATACAGGGGACTGCCCGAGCAAATATACAGACATTTTTTTGGATCATGGTTAATGAAGAAATTTGTTTTGCTTGATTATGCATATTTGTTACAAGGTTTTTTTATTTTGTTTTCATGGTAGGGGGAAACGAGGGGTAGAGAGAAAATGCTTTTTAAAAGAAAATATTTTAAAAAAGAAATGTAGAGGGCGCTGATAGCAATTGCAAGCCAACCGAACTTAGCACCAGTTAGTACTAATTAGATAGAATAGGAAAGATTTCTTTCTTAGGATACCAGTTCCCATTAATTAAGACCCACCCCAGGTTATTGCAAGGTCTGCTGGTAGAGACCGGTATCCTGGGGTACCCCTTAAACTAAATTTGTCCTAAAAAGTTAAAGGATTGTTCCCACAGTGTTTGGCTCCAGTGCATTCTGTGAAATTTGGTGCCAAAATTGCTAGTTACAGTTCTGTCAGTGACTCTCAGTTTTGGCTTTGTATTCCCATTCCCTAGCGTAGGGCCTCACGATCAATCATTCAAACTGCGTTTATTAAGTACAAAGTTAAAAACGAAACAGTCCCTGCATTCAAGGAGCTTATACTCTAGCAAGGGAGATATGTCCATAAATAAGTTAAACCATCATTTCCCATAAATGCAATTTTTGAAGGGATGACAGTAGAAGCTCAGGAATCAAGAAAGGCTTCATGTATAAGGTAATGTCTGAGCTAAATCTTGAAGGAACTGAGAGATTCTAAGAGATGAAAGTGAAGGATTATATCCTGTCCGGGCCGTGCAGAGACCTGTAATAGAGTGTTTTGTGTCAGGGACACCAAGAAGGCCAGGCTGGTTGGAGCCCAGAGTTTGAGGGAGGTTCAGCTTTCAAAATGTCAAACAAAGGAGTTTTTATTTGATTCCAGACACAATGGGGAGCCACAGGAGTTAGCTGAATAGAAGAGTGACGCAGTTCGATCTGGGCTTTCGGAAAATCACTCGGGCAGCTGTGTGGTGGGTGGATTAGAGCAGGGGTTCCTCACCTGGGGTCTGGGAACTTGTTTTAACAATATTTCAATAACTGTGTTTCAGTCAAATTGGTTTTCTTTGTAATCCTCTGTATTTACTTTTATACATTTACACGTATTAGCCTCAGAAGGGGGCCGGGGGCTTTACCAGTTTGCCAAAGGGGGCCACAACACACAAAAGGTTAAGAACCCCTGTATTAGAGTGTGCAGAGTCTTGATGCAAGGAGCCTAATTAGGAGGCAGGAACAGTGGTGGCTGTGCAAGGAGAGGAGTAGGTGCATTAAGAAAAGATGTTTATTGAATTGACTTGAATGTACCCCTTTCCTGGTCTTTGTATATAATGATGGAACTACCTCTCTATGAAAGGTACGCGATTTGAGGATTTTTTTCAGTACTGGCTTTCACTAAGCTTTCTACCTGCTAGAGGAGGCAGTCTCCTTTCATGGCTAGTGGCTTCTGTTTGCTTCTGTTGGGATGAGGTTAGGGGTGCTGTCTGAGTATGGAACAAAACAGAGTGTATATTCATTAGGGCCTGAACCTATGAATTTGGCTTCATTAGAATCATATTCAGATCTGCTGGGGTAACCAGCCACAGATGTGATATACATATGAAATGATGACAGTTACTGAGTGTATGGTATAATTTATGATTCAAAATCTTTTTATCAAAATTTGAAAAAGATGAAGCTGCCCTGCCCTTTGAGAGTCGTTAGTGGCATGGCTATAAATAACAGAGCAGATTGTGCCTTTGTCTGGCTATACAAATTGCTAATGCTGGTGGAAGTCTTGGGGAGGTGAGAGCAGAGATAGCAAATAATTGGTCAAGCGGCTGCAGTAGTACTACCTTTCTATCAGCAGATGGAGTTCCCCTCTTTCCATTTGCCAAGTAGCTTAACTTCTAGACAAAATTATTGTCTGAACACTAAGGTCCCCTAGGTTTCCCAAACTCCCATTTAAAGATCTAATCACCAATGTTACAGTACAAGAAGTACCCTGCAGGTTGCAAAGAATTATTTTCATTCTGAGGAAGATTTGCTGATATTCTGCAGATTGTCAGTAATGGTAAGCTACAGTACTAATCAAGGGTAGCAAGAGATTGTCAAATGTAAGTAATGGGGCCCTGAAACAGCTTTTGAAAAAAGCTTTGATGAAAAGTCTATTGTCTTAACATTCCACAGGGGAACAGAACAGCCTTAATGATTTTCTTCCGAAAGGAATACTACTAGGTGGTGTTAACCTGAAAATTAATGAAATAATCAATATAGGAGAAATAAGGTCTTTAATCTGGGCAGAGAAACTCGTGGTATCACAAAGCAAGATGCTAGGAATACCCAAAGAGGACTGAGGATAGGTTGATATGGGGTAACAGAATAGAGGGAGCTATGAGACTGCCCTTGGGAAAAGTAAGTTTCTTACAGACAGAAACTACTTAATATAAATGAACCTTTTTACATAATAACCTAAAGTTTAGGAAGTAAGCTTGGGAATCTTTGGGAGGGGAGATTTGTTTGGGGAATTGTTTGGGGGAGATCCATAAGACAATCAAGAGTCTGGAACTGACCGAGATTGGTTAGTCCCGGGCCATTCATTGGCCCGGGAATGGGGATTAGGTGGGGATCAGTTAGTTCTCAGTAAATTGTCTTTATCAATGGATATGTACATTTCCTTCCCATCCATTACCTTGACATATTAAATTCATCTTTAAATTTCCCAGGTATCTATGTATTTACCAACCTCATTCAATGCATTAAAGTTGAAACCACATGAATCATTACATTTGTTTGGCATTGTACTATCGTTTCCTAGACCTGATCACTAAATTGATCATAACCTAGTTTGGTATTTTCCTCTGTACTAACAACTGATTTCCCACAGTGGGACTGACCCTGTGGCACTGCTATACTCTGGTTCAATAGTACAGAGGCAGTTTAATTTCTTTGCTTTTATGGCTCTTCTCCTTAAATAACGAAGGGAGGGATGTGTCATGATGATGGAAGAAGTGCCTTTGTGACCGAAAAATCACAGCACAGAAAGTGGCATTTTTGTGAAGTATTAGGGGAAACTTTATTTTGGTGGCACTCCTACCTCTCAGCTCCAGGTATTTTCTCTGACTGTCCCCCATCCTTTCCTCATCACTTACTGATTTCTTTTAAGTCCCAAATAAACTCCCATCTTCTACAAGAAACCCCTCTAAATTCTTTTCATTCTAGTGCCTTCCCTCTCTTAATTATTTCCTATTTAACCTGAATTATAGCTTGTTTGGACATACGTTTGCTTGTTATCTCCCCCCTTTTTAGTTTGTAAATTCTTTCTCTTTGTGTCTCAAGCTCTTAGAATAATGCCTGGATTACATTTTTTGGTTTGGACCAGGGTTTTCAGGAGTTGTGAGCTGGACCATAGAATAGAGCAAAGAAGTAAAAATAAGCAGTTATGCTGTGTGTTACTTCTGGACTGTCCTCATAAACTGCATGAAGCATCATGTTGTGCTTCAGAAACTTTCAGTCTCTTTTTCCCTAATGGGGGTCAAGTATGCATAATACAGAAAGGGAAAACTGTCACGGGCTTACTTGAAAACCCAAATACTTCTCCATGTGTTGGCAAGTGCCAATCCTGGATGCTATGAAATCTTGGCTTTTATAGGATGGGAATAATTGGAGTTTCAGATGATATTCTTTCCTGCTAGGAGGGTACTACTTGCATGCCCATACAAGGACTGAGTCCCTATCTTCCTTTTGAACTCCCCACAGCTACTAGGATGGGGTTTTACACCCCAGGAACACCCAGTAGATATTGACTGACTGACTAAATTATGTTATCAATGTGGTTTAATGAATAATAATTACTTGTGAGAATTATAGATATGTACCTATGTCAACTACAAGGAAATTGAGGTGTCTGTTATCCTCAAACTATAATTAGATAGATTTCTTTTGCTGGTTTTCCCAAGATAAAATATGATTATGTTTTCTGTAGAGCATTGAACATTAGCACTGGAAGGGGATTTAAAGAATATAGAATTTGTCCCAGAAGGGGATATTGGACATAATTTAATCCAAACTACTCATTTGACAGATGAGGAAACAGACTCAGAGAGAGAAAGTCACATAGGTGGTGAGCAGCAGATCTGGAATTGAAAACAGATATTACTGCTTTAAATCTAATATTTTCCCAAACCATTGTTCTTTACACACACACACACACACACACACACACACACACACACACACACACACACACACACACACACACTGCAAACAAAAAAGCAAAGACATTAACTTCATAAGAATTCAACAAATGTTTATAAACAGCCTGTGTATAAGACAGGACACTAATGTCTAAGATAAACTTCTATTTTATTAATATGCTACCACACGTATATAGGTAAGAAAAACTTTGATCAAACAGCAAATGCGAACCTTGGAATTCTTGACTATTGGAGTTTTTAAGGGCCTTTAGAAGTCACCTATCCAGTCCAGAGTTTTCAAGAACTTTCAGAAGTCACCTATCCAGTCCAGTCCTCTTGACTTATAGATGAGCAAACTGGGGCCCCAAAAAACAGTTCATAATTTTGTCATAAAGGGAATGCAAAATGTTTTTGGAAACAGTTCAAACAATCCAGATGAACAAACACTTGAAGCCGACTTCTATTTGACTCTTCAGCTCCCCCCCCCCCTCCCGTACACACTGATCCTCTTCAACTTGCTTATGAGTCATTTGGAAGGCCAAACAGTTTCACAGTTCCCGCTTCCCGGCAAGCTTCTGGTTGACCTTTTTTGTCGTCACAGGCAAAAGCTAGCAGTGGAAATTTGGGGTGCCAGGCCACACTTAAAGTTCCAGACTGACACTGTATCTCCCAAATCTTGTCTCCTGTCTCCACTTCAGCAATATCAATGAGATGATCCTCAGATGCCGATGCGAGCATTTTCCCATCATGGCTGAAACTGAGGGTTGTTATTGGCCAGTCCAGCCGGGAGAGGCACCTCACACACACCAACTCGCTAAGATCCCAAAGACTCACCAGGGAATCAGCACTTCCGGTCGCGAAATACTTGCCGGTTGGATCAAACTTGATACAGATGCAGTTGGAAGTATGGGCATTGAGTGACTGCACAGGCTTTAAGTCCGGGTAACTCAGGATAGTGATGTAGCCATTGCCATTGGTGAGGAAGAACAAGGTATTTTCATTATTCCAGGATATCTCATTGACCTCATGCTTAAAGCGTTCCTCCGCCTTGGCCTGGTGGGTGCGGGCGTCAATGAACGTAACTACGTCCTTTCTGTTGCCCACTGCAATGGTACGGCCGTCGGGGCTCCAGCATATGTTCAGGTTCTCACCTTTGGTTCTGATGGTGCTCACACACTTGGTATTGCGCACGTCCCAGATGCGAATGCTTCTGTCCCCCGAGGCCGTGACGAACAGGTCAGGGTTGCTGGGGTGCCAACACAGCTGGTCAACACTGTCCGTGTGGCCTTGGTAGCTGTGCTCCCGCACCAGGCAATTATCTTCCAGCAGGAAGACGTTGGCCGTCTTATCAAGGGAGCCAGAAGCAAGGCGAGCCCCGTCACAGCTCCAGGCCACCGAGAATACCTTGGCGGTGTGTGCCCGGTACCCTTCCGTCCTGCCATAGCTACCGAACCGCTTCTGCATCTCAAACACAAAAGGGGAAGGAGGTTCCTCTCTCCCCCAACCTGCTGCTGCCATGATAGCAAAAAAAAAGTCCTTACTGTTGGGATAGGAGGAGGGTTTAGGCGCGGCCCAGATATGCGTGCTGCCCCTTGAGGTGGCGGGAGTTGGAAGGCTGGGGGTTTTGGGGAGGGGAGAAGTGGCATTTGCGCAGGCGCAGTTGGAGGGATGGGCGGCCATTAGGAACACGTGGACTGCTTGCGGCGGTGGGAGGGGGAGTTGAACAAACCCCGCCCAGCGGATGAGAAGAGCAGCTCAAAAATAATTGAAAGTTACTGGGTAGTTAGTCAAGGTGCCGGAAGTGACTTATTCTAATTCCCAGGTAGGACAGTTTCATATCCACATATTCCAAGCCCCTTCATTTTGCAGGGGGCAAAGGTCAGAGTATAACCTTCCGCAGTTCACACAGAGAGGAAGCAGCAGAGCTGACGTTTGAACCCAGAGAGCCTCTGACGCTTTCTGCGTACCCTCCAAAAGCACCCTCATAGACTACTTTTAAATGAGTCAAGTTGACCCGTAGAAAGCACCAATCTTTTTTCCCATATAAATATTTTATTATTTTCCAGTTATATTTAGAGATAATTTTCAACATTTGTTTTTGTAAGATTTCTAGTTTCAAATTTTTCTCCATCCCTCCCCTCCCTCTCCCCTCCCCAAGACAGCAAGTAATCAGATATAGGTTATATATGTACAATTAAATCACATTAAACATATTTCTGCATTAGTCATGTAATGAGAGAAGAATAAGAGCAAAAAGGAAAAACCTTAAAAAAGAAAAACAACAACAACAACAACAACAAAAACATTAGCAATAGTATATTTCAATCTGCATCCAGATTCAACAGTTATTTTTTTTCTGGATGTGGAGAGCATTTTCCATCATGAGTCCTTTGGAACTATCTTGGACCACTGTATTACTGAGAAGAATCAAGTCCATCACAGTTGATCAACATGCAATGTTGTTGTTACTGTGTACAATGTTCTCCTGGTTCTGCTCATCTCACTCATCAGTTCATGCAAGTCCTTCCAGGTTTCTCTGAACTCCTCCTGCTCCTCTTTTCTTAAAGCACAATAGTATTCCATTGCATTCATATACCACAACTGGTTCAGCCATTCACCAATTGATGGTCATCCCCTCAATTTCCAATTCCTTGCTACCACAAAAAGAGCAGCTATAAATATTTTTGTACTTGTGGGTCCTTTTCCCTTTTTTATGATCTCTTTGGGGAAAAGACCTAATAGTGGTATTGCTGGGTCAAAGAGTATGCAAAGCTTTATAGCCCTTTGGGCATAGTTTCAAACTGCTCTCCAGAATGTTTGGATCACTTCACAGCTCCACCAACAATGCATTCGTGTTCCAATTTTTCCACAGCTTCTCCAACATTTATTATTTTCCTTTTTTTAGTCATATTAGCCAATCTTATAGGTGTCAGGTTGTACCTCAGAGTTGTTTTAATTGGTATCTCTCTAATCAATAGTGATTTAGAGCATTTTTTTCCTATGGCAACAGATAGCTTTGATTTCTTCATCAGAAAACTGCCTGTTCATATCCTTTGACCATTTCTCAATTGGGGAATGACTTGGATTCTTATAAATTTGATTTAGTTTTCGATATATTTTAGAAATGAGGTCTTTATCAGAAGTACTGGCTATAAAAAATGTTTCCCAGTTTTCTGTCTCCCTTCTAATTTTGGATGCGTTGCTTCTGTTTGTACAAAAACTTTTAAATTTAATGTAATTAAAATAATCCATTTTGCATTTCATGTTCTTCTCTATCTCTTGTTTGGTCATAAACTGTTTTCCTTTCCAAAGATCTGAGAGGTAAACTACTCCTTCCTTTCCTAATTTGCCTATGGTATCACCTTTTATGTCTAAATCATGTACCCATTTCGACCTTATTTTAGTAAAAGGTGTAAGATGTTGGTCTGTGCCTAGTTTCTGCCATATTATCTTCCAGTTTTCTCAGCAGTTTTTGTCAAATACTGAGTTCCTATCCCAGAAGGTGGAATCTTTGGGTTTATCAAACAGTACATTATTAAAGTCATTTACTATTGTGTCTCCTGTGCCTAACCTATTCTATTGATCCTCCACTCTATTTCTTAGCCAGTACCAGATAGTTTTGATGACTGCTTCTTTATAGTAAAGCTTCAGATTTGGTACAGCTAGGCCTCCTTCCTGTGCATTTTTTTCATTATTTCCCTTGATATTCTTGACCTTTTGTTTTCCAGATGAATTTTGTTATTATTTTTTCTAGCTCTATAAAATAATTTTTAGGTAGTCTGATTGGTATGGCACTGAATAAGTAAATTAATTTAGGTAGAATGTCATTTTTATTATATTAGCTTGGCCTATCCATGAGCAATTGATATTTTTCCAATTATTTAGATCTTATTTGTGTGAAAAGTGTTTTGTAATTGCGTTCATAGAGTTCCTGGGTTTATCTTGGCAAGTAGACTCCCAAGTATTTTATATTGTCTACCATTACTTTAAATGGAATTTCTCTTTGTATCTCTTGCTGCTGGACTTTGTTGGTCATGTATAGAAATGCTGATGATTTATGTGGAGAAAGCTCCAATCTTAAGGCCCTTAAGAAATATGTGTTATGATTGGAAACTTAGTATGCATAAGTTGCAAATGATTATAGTTGCAAAAGACAGTGCAAAAAACAGAAATTGTTGCCTCCCTGCAGGATTTGCTATTGGCATTAGGAGAACTTTTGTCCTATAGATATGAGCTTTGCAGAAATCCTTAGGGGGATATACAAGGACCCAGGTACCATGTGCATTGAGATAAGTGAACATATAGATGAACATCCTGGTGTTCTTTTTTTTTGGTGGGGCAATGAGGGTTAAGTGACTTGCCCAGGGTCACACAGATAGTAAGTGTCAAGTGTCAGAGGCTGAATTTGAACTCAGGTCCTCCTGATTCCAGGGCCGGTGCTTTATCCACTGCGCCACCCAGTTGCCCTTGTTCATTTTCTTTTGCAGGAAATTAGCATGCTTTTATCTGGAAATAAATGCTTCTGCAATTAAATGCATTTGATTAGTAGAGACATTTAGTTCAGAAGTAGACAGCGACTGTATTACAAGCCTTTCTTGATTCCCTTAATGCTAGTGCTTTCCCTCTTTTGATTATTCCCAGTTTCTGATGTGTATATATTGTTTATCAATTAGGAAAATATTTGTAAAGAGCACTTGCACAGTGCTTGGCATGCGGTAGGTGCTGCATAAATACTTCTTCACTTCCCTTCCTTCTCCTTGTTTGTCCATGGGGCAGGGAGGTGGTACAGTGGATAGAAACCTGGGCCTGGAGTCAGGACAATGAGTTCTAATATGAAAGGCTAACTTGGCACAGGACCTGGCACAAAGTAAGCACTATAGAAATGTTAGCTATTTATTATTGTTCTTGTTGTCTCCCCCATTAGACTGGGATCTCCTTGAGATCAGGGACTAGTTGTTTTGCCTTTAAATTCCCAGGGCTTAGCATAGTGCTTGGCACATAGTAGGTAAATGCTTACCATTTGAGGTTGACAAATAGTTATGCAAACCCTACACAATATAAACTTAAGGTAAATGCAACTCTTTCAAATTATTCACCTGGGCAGGGCGGGGGGGTGGCGCAGCTGGGTGGCACAGTGCATAAAGCACTGGCCCTGGATTCAGGAGGACCTGAGTTCAAATCTGACCTTAGACACTTGGCACTAGCTGTATGACCCTGGGCAAGTCATTTAACCCTCATCCCCCCCCCAAACAAAACAAAACAAAACAAGCCAAATTATTCACCTGGAGGTAGATAGAACTTCATTTTTGAAAACCCATGTTTGAGTGCTACTTAACACATCAGGGCTGCTAGGTGGTGGTGCTGCAGTGGCCAGAGTGCTGGGCCTGGAATCAGGAAGACTCATTTTCCTCAGTTCAAATCTGGCCTCAGACACTTGCTAGCTGTGTGACCTTGGGAAGTCACTTAACCCTGTTTGCCTCAGTTTCATTATCTGTAAAATTAGCCGGAGAAGGAAATGGCAAACCATTCCAGTATCTGTACCAAGAAAACCTCAAATGGGGTCACAAAGAATCAGACACGATTGAAAAATGACAACAACATTAGGAAAGCTTTGTGCATTTTGGTGTGAGGTGAGTGCTACGTAGTGGTAAAGGTTGAAAGATATGCTTCAAAACCAAAATAATCATTTCCCCCTCCTTTATAATTTCTTTCTTCCTGCCCCTCTTAGTGATATCACTGTTCTTCCAAATACTGAGACTTTTTTCTTAGAGTCTTCTCTCTCCTTCATATCCATTATATATTTAGTTACCTGACCTTGTTAATTCTTTATTTGGAATCTCTAATATTTTGCTTTTTAAAAATGGATTTTTATTAATATCATCTATTTTTACATTCTCTAAATTTCTCTGTGAATCTAATACCTTCTAATCCCATTCCTTTAAAAGAATTTCTAAAAGAAAGGGAAAATGGGAAAAGAAAAAAATTAGCAAAACTAATCAATGCATTGAAAAATTGTTATCGCGTGCAGTGTTTCATACCCTAACCTGCCACCATGCAAAGGAGTGTATATCTCTTCTTTTTTCTTGGTCATTTTTGCATTATTCATTTTTGATTGTTTTGTGTTTGTCATTCTTTTCACTTGTGTTGGTATGTGATTTCTTTTTTATGATGTAAAAAGATGATTTTTTTCAGTTTTTAATACAAAGGGGTTAATGAGGACACTAGGCAGGCAAGTCCAGCCTGGGAATCTGCTCTCTAATGTAGCATTTCCAGAGGTCCCAATAGTGAGAGAACCATAAAGTATTTCCTTCTGTGTTTAAAGTAACAGATTTCCCTGAGTGAAGGTATTTGTTTCCATAAGACTGATATGCAATTCAGCAGGAGCAGCAGGGTGGCACTGGAACAGAGGCCCAGGAATGGGAGGACGGTTTGGACTGGGTTCCTAGCTGGACCTTTATCTTATACTAGATACAGCATCTGGGAATCCACCTCCAGGGAATGCCCCTAAATCCCTGGGCTAGGATGGTCACTCTTCCAGGAAAGGGACTTCTCTGATTTTGTCTTTAGAAGCAGTCCCTGACCTGGACAGTCTGCAATATCTTCAAAAGCTCTCTTCTTGCAGTAGCCCTGGCAGAGGTTAGAAACTCATTTTTTGGCCTTTGGGCTTCCACACTGGTCACATTTTGCATATTTCAGTTTCAAGGAAGGGCCAGAGTTTTTGCTTGTGTTCCTCAGATTCTTTTTCTGCTTGTTATAGGAGGGAAAAGTCTGATCTGCCATCCTTCTCCTTCAAGGCTTGCTTGCCTTGTCTGCTGTGATCAGTTCTGCCATTCTTTTTGCTCACCTCTCTAGACCCAGGTCAGCATATAGCTGACAGGGCCAATGGAAGAGTCTCCTGTTGGCCTTCTTCCTTCTGGCTGGCTACTTCCTCCTGATAACATAGCTTCAGCTCTCTGAACATTCTCTGAAGCAATCCCTTCCAAGGTCTTGGCTTTAGCGAGCTCTTCCTGAAACTGTTGACATATTTGTAGTGTCTGATGTATCAACCTGGATGTCGGACAGGGGATGGAGGTGCTGCTGCAGAATGTCTAGATCTTCCTCAGCCGTCTCCCACGCCTCTGGCTTTTGACCCTTCAGGCTGGGGTGTGTAGGTTACACTCTGCACTCATCACCCCGTGTAGCCCTGTTTCTTGGATGTACTTTTGCATGTCATTGAGGTATTGGATGTTTGTTTCCATTTGCAAATACAGGGATATTCACTGCCTTCCGCATGGCCTTTGTGTGCTCCCTGGACACAGTTCCAGATAGTGGACCCTTCTCTTCTTGGTCTTGTCCATGAATTGTTACTAACTGGCATCCAGCTTTCTTCAACAATTGAGCATATTTCATAGTCTTATTTATTTATTTATTTATTTTTCATATTTCATAGTCTTGCCAATTTCTGGGAAGACATGGCTTTTGCAAGTGACCCAGAGAGTTTCTCATTTCCAAAGGAATTGGATTCTGGAGTTGATCCCACTCTTCTTGTAAGAAGGATCCATAGTATCCTCTCTTGGTGATCATTCGAGGAGAGCCCCAGTTCAGATCTGGCACATTACAATAATCTTGAGCCAGGAGAGTAGCCTTGACAAATACCTCTGCCTCACTGGCACAACAAGGAGTTGATCCTCAGGGCACACAGCTCGATACAGATTCTCCTTTCAATAGTTGGGATCTTGAAGAAAAACTTGAACATGAAACACAGCTATGTAGCACAACGGAGATGGATCGTGACAGCTCAGTAGTCTCCAAGACAATTTACTTTGATCTACCATGGCAGGGGGGCTACATAATACACCCCTTGTTAAGTATGTCTCCAGAACTCAAATTTCTGCAGCTTTGGCGTCTTTTCTAGACTACCTCTCCCCTAGTGGCTCCAAGAGCTCTGTCAGGGCCTGTGGCCATCACCTCCAGGACTCATGGTCCCAGTTGCCCTTTGCTGGTTAGGCCTCGCACTCTGGTGACACCGTTAACTGCGGGGCCATACCTCTGCATGGAGGCAGCCAGAAGCATGTTTACTTTCTTTAAAAACTGTTTTCCCCATTAACAAGCATTTATTTTCTCTCCTTTGCACTTCCCTCTCTATTGGAAAAATAAAACAACAAATGCAAAAAAAGCCTGCAACAAATATGTAGTCAGCAAAAACATTGCCTTGTGGACAATGTCCAAAAAGTTGTTTCATAAATCATCTTGGAAATTGGAAATCAAAGGAATGTCCATCAATTGGGGAGTGGCTAAACAAGCTGTGGTATATGACAATGATGGAATATTATTGTGATATAAAAATGACAAAACAGGATGATTTCAGAAAGGCCTGGAAAGACTTGTATGAACTGATGTATAGTGAAGAGAGCAGAACCAAGAGAATGTTGTGCACAGAGACAGCAATATTGTCTGATGAAGAATTGTGAAATACTTAACTATTCTCAACAATACATTGATCCAAGACAATCCCAAAAGATTGTTGATGAAACATACTGTCCACCTCCAAAGAAAGAACTGATGTTGATGGAACACAGACTGAAGCATGCTATTTTTTACTTTCTTTCATTTTTTTCTTTTATTCAAGTTTTCTTATACAAAATGACTGATATGGTAATGTTTTACATAATTGTACATGTATAACCTGTATCTGATTGTTTACTGCCTCAGGGAGGGGGGAAGGGAGGGAGGGAAAGAGGGACAAAAATTGGCACCCAAAACTATTAGTAAAAATGTTCATTACTTCTAAGTAAATGAATGAATGAATAGATAGATAAATAGATTAATAAGTTTTAAAAAATAAGTAAAACAATGAAGTTGTATTGCACAGAAAAAAAATCATCTTGTATCCATCAGATATGTTAGGAAGTAAGTACCATGCATCATTATCATTCCCCTAGAATCCTAGCTGGTCATTGGATTGATCAGTGATTAAATATTTAGACCATGTTTGTCTTGACAATGTTGTTGTTATTGTATAAAAGTTATATTCTTGGTTCTTTTCACTGCACTCTACGTCAGTCCATACAAGGTTTCCCAGGTTTCTTTGAAACCTTGCTTTCCTCATTTTTTTACTACAAATAAAATTCCTTTACATTCACATACCATCATTTGTTCAGCCTTTTCCCAATTGATGGGAACCCACTTAATATCAAGTTCTTTTGTACTATGAAAAGAGGAAGAGAAATAATGAAAAAAGTGGGAAGTAAAGGGACCTAACAGTACCAAATCTCAAAGTCTGCTACAAAATGTGTATTATTTTATTACTTCTGCTTACTTCATTTTGTTGTTCAGTTTTGTCCAAATCTCTGTGACCCTGTGAACCATAGCATGCATTCCAATGCTGTCCCTGGGACTTTCAAGGCAAAAATGTTGGAGTGGTTTGCCATTTCCTTTTCCATTGGATTAAGGCATACAGAGGTTAAGTAATTTGTCCAGGACCACACAGCTAAGGCTAGAATTGAACTTCAGTCATCCTGACTTCAGGCCCAGCATTCTGTCCACTGAGCCACCTAGCTGCCTCCTTTGCTTCATTTTACATCATTTCATCTAAGTTTTTCCTTGCTTTTCTGTACTTCTCATATTCTTCATTTCTTACTTACAGTTCAGAAATATTCCATTACATTTATGTGCTGCAATTTATTTAGTCATTCCCCAAACAATAAACGCTTACTTTGTTTCTGTTTTTTGGTTAACAAAAATGCTGTGATAAATATAAATGTGGATCCTTCTTTTTTGTAAATTAACTTCTTGTGGTATATGCCTAGCAGTAGATTTCTGGATCAAAGACTGGATGTTTTAGCAACTAATTTGTATAATTCCAAATTAATTTCCAAAACGTTTATACAAATTCATAACTTCATCAACAAGACATTAGTATGCCTGTCCTTTTATGACCTTTTGAACATTTACTATTTCCATCCTGTGTCGTCTTTGCCAATTGGTTAGACATGAGTGATATCTTGGGTTTCTTTTGTATTTGTAATGATTGCTAATAGGTTGTAATTTCTTTTTTGAAAACTATTTAAATCATTTGATGACTGTTCATCCTTTCCTTTTTATTCCTTTATCACTGGTTATCCCTATGCCTGGAATTCTCTCCCTCCTCATCTCTGCTTTTTGGCTTCCTTCAAGTATCACCTAAAATCTTACCTTTCACAAGAAACCTTTCCAACCTCCCTTAATTCTAGTGCCTTTCCTCTGATGTTTAGCCATTTTTCTGCATATAGCTTGTTTGTATGTAGTTGTTTGCAAGTTCACAGTTCTGATACCTGGAACAAATTTCACTGGGGAGAGAGAGAGAGAGAGAGAGAGTGTGTGTGTGTGTGTGTGTGTGTGTGTGTGTGTGTGCATGCACGCGCATGCATGCGGGCAGGTACTCTTTACTTCCATGAGCTTTCAGTCCATGGAAGGAAGTGGCAGAAAGGGAGAGGTAGGTGGTAGGGTTGGAAATAGAGGAAGGTGAGCCTATGAAGACAGGTAAATTCCTTGGTGGTGACTTCATTTGATATGGAGAGGGCAGAGGACCATAAAGCATGAGGACAGTGGGCCAGAGGTCCATTCTGGGATTCAAATATACTCACTGGATGTTGAAATTCTTTGGCAAGGCTCTGGTTACCCTACCCTCGTTAAAACTTTGGACTGTGGCATAGATGATACATTCACTAAAAGATTTTATGTTTATTTGCGTATAGTGATTGGAACCCAACATTGACTATTGGTCATGACTGTGAAAATTCTTAGAGTGACTGTCATGGTGTGAGTCAGTTTGCTGCCATGACAAGACCATAATGTTAAGTGGTCTTTCGTCCAATATGAAATGAAAGCAGGAATTAGTTGGGAATAAATTATAATCTGTTGGGTGATTTCAGCCCACTAGTGCCTGCAAAAACCAAATATTCCCAGACGAACTTTCAGACAAAGGGTCCAAATGGAAGCCAAGCGATCAGATGTTCTGGCCTTTGGTGGGCAGGTAGTCGGGCCAGGTGCTGAGTTTGAAAGTGTAACCTTGGTATCGATTCTTGTCTCAGCCTCCCTTGATTCTCATCCTTTCATTTCCAGCCCTGAAGTAAAAGCTCTCTTGGAAAATGAAGCTTGAAGAGCTCATTTTAAAATAACCTGTGGAAGTTTTTTGAAGATATTACTGCCATAAGAGATAAAGGAAGTTCAATGGATATGTCATGCTTAGATTTTCAAAAAGGATTTGGCCAAGTTCTATATCAGAGATTGATGGCGAAGGCAAAGGGTAATGGGTTAGGTTAGGTTAGAAAGTGGGTTGAATTAAAAAGAGGTTTTGTTTTTCTAACACCTAACTTTGGACTCCTGGTATTAAATCTTCTCTGGTATGTTGTATTTCTTTCTGTGTTCCTAGAATTGATTCAGGATTGCAGCATGCGACAGTGAGTTTTGGTCACTGATCTCCTGATGGATTTCTCTGCATGTTTTGCTTCTTCATCCCTTTACCCTATGGTAACCATCAGGAGAGAATTTTGTCCCACTTACACTGGAGATTCCAATTTTCTTACAGCAAAACAGGAGAGCACTATTGCTTGGTACTCTATTTTAAATTATGATACACAAGCAACTGGTAAAAATATTTCTGCAGTTTAGTCTTTGCATCTGATACTGTATTTTCACTTCATTAAAGCACAGGAAAATCCAATGGTTTACCAGAGATTAAACTTCAGATTTCCATGTTGGTTTGGGATTCACAAAGCAGAATTTGTCAGGGTTATGAAAGTCCCACAACCATCTAGGTCTTTTCTTTTGTTCTTCCAGCATTATAATTTTGAACATAGAGACATAATGGAGCATTTTATCATGAAATTATAGGAAGACATTAGATGCAAAGGGGTGGGATCTACATTATGTCACTGAAACTTCCTTCAAGACAGTGAGTCAGTGCTAGTACTGTAGACTGGAACTCACCGAGAAGAGCAGTGCTAGGGTTTGTAGTAATGAAGTGAGATATTAGATCTGAAAAGGCCCCATGTGTTTTCAAGCTCACTTTTTACTGAACTCTCTACTTTTCTCTCAAACCATTTTTAGGGGATCTGCTTAGAATTTTGCCCTTCCCATCCAGAAAAATTATGCTATCATGTCTTCACAAGTTTGCTTTAATTATATCATAATCCTGACAAGTAGTCATCCAGTTTTTAAATTTCCCCTTTAACAAGCATTTATTAAATGCTATGCTTTATGCTGTGGGTACAAAGACAGAATGAAACAGTTCAAGGCCCACTAGGTGCTTATGTTCCAGTTAGCTTGTTCTCTAATGATTGGAAAGCCCCTAACTCCTAAAGGAACCCATACCATTTTTTGAAAATTGGAATTGGTAGGAAGTTTCTTTCACATCAAGCCTACATTTGCCCCTTTGCAACTTATTTGTTGTTGTTTGGTTGTATCCACCTCTTTGACCTCGTTTGGGGTTTTCTTGGCAAAGATACTGGAGTGGTTTACCATTTCCTTCTCCAGCTCATTTTGTAGATGAGGAAACTGAGAAATATGGGGGTAAATGACTCACCCAGGGTCACATAGCTAGGAAATGTCTAAGGCTAGATTTGGACTTAGGAAGATGAGTCTTTCTGATTACAGGTCCGGTGCTCTATCTACTGCAGTGCTACCTAGTTGCACTCTGCAATTTCTGCCCACTGTCTATTACTTCTTCCCCTGATATTTCTTAGGATACATGAAGACAGCACTCATGGCCCTTCTTCTCATGTAGATGCTGAGCTAACTTGTCTTTTTCA
Organism: Dromiciops gliroides; assembly: GCF_019393635.1. Taxonomy (NCBI): domain Eukaryota; kingdom Metazoa; phylum Chordata; class Mammalia; order Microbiotheria; family Microbiotheriidae; genus Dromiciops; species Dromiciops gliroides. The sequence goes on along the minus strand of NC_057867.1, from coordinate 61,437,095 downwards.
CATCAAATGCCTCTGCTTTTCATGTTTCCTTTTTCTGTTTTTTTCTTCCACAAGGAAAACTTCAGAACCATCTCGAATTCTTAGTCCATATACCAGTCTCCTCTTAAGATACCTTTTTTTAGTTTCAGTTTGGAAGAATTTCCCTCATTCCTCTGATTCTCAGTAAACAACATGTATAATGATTTGATGCTATGTGAATCATTGCATTTATTTGTCTTTTTTGTATTTTTAAATGATTCTATATCATTTTCTGTTCAAAGATCACTTGTATTATCAGCCTTGCATATGATTCTGCATGGCACAAAAATATTGCTTCTTGAATCAGGGAGGAGATAATTGTTGCTCTAATGAGAAGACTCTTTGCCATTCTTATGTACTTCAAATATTGTTCTGTGGTTTATAGCCTGACAGTAAAGCTCCAAATAAGAAGAGTGTTCCCTGGATGTGACAAGGCAACCAAAAAAACTATTGTAATTTCAGGCTGTTTTTTAGGCCTGGATTTTTTTTCAATTTTTTTAATTCAAAGTTTTGAGTTCTAAATTCTATCCCTCCCTCCCTCTCTCCCCTTCCTCTTCCCTGAGATGGCAAGCAATCAGATATAGGTTATACATATGCAAGTATGTGAAACATTTCCATATTAGTAATTTTGTACAAAAAGACTTGAATATAAGAAAGTAAAAGAAATAAAACAAGTGAAGCATGCTTCAGTCTGTATTCAATTAATATCAGTTCTTTCTCTGTAGGCAGATAGCATGCTTCATCATTAATCCTTTGGGAATGTCTTGGATCATGGTATTGCTGAGAATAGCTAAGTCATTCACAGTTCTTCATAGAACAATATTGTTGTTACTGTGTACAATGTACTCCTGGTTCTATTCACTTCACTATGAGTCAGTTCATATAAGTCTTTCCAGGTTTTTCTGAAATTATCCTGTTTGCCATTTATCATAGCACAATAATATTCCCTTACAATCATATACCGCAGCTTGTTTAGATATTCCATAGTCAATATGCATCCTTTTGATTTTCAATTCTTAGCTACCACAAAAAGAGCTGCTGATGTAAATATTTTTTATTTTTATTTATTTTTTATTTTTTGTTGGGGCAATGAGGGTTAAGTGACTTGCCCAGGGTCACACAGCTAGAAAGTGTCAAGGGTCTGAGGCCGGATTTGAACTCAGGTCCTCCTGAATCCAGGGCCGGTGCTTTATCCATTGTGCCATCTAGCTGCCCCTTGTAAATATTTTTATACAAATAGGTTGAGGCTTTAAATTTTTTTTCATAAAAGTATTTTATTATTTTGAGTTACATGTAGAAATAGTTTTCAACACTTGTTTTTATAAGATTTCCTGTTTCAAATTTTTCTCCCTCCCTCCCATCCCTTCCCCCTCGCCAAGACAGCAAGCAACATGTGTGTGTGTGTGTGTGTGTGTGTATATATACAATATACATATATATATATGTACAATCACATCAAACATATTTCTGCATTAGTCATGTTGTGAAAGAAGAATCAGAGCAAAAAGGAAAAACCTCAAAAAATAAAAACAAAAAAATAGAAATAGTATGGTTCAATCTGCATCTAGATTCCATAGTTCTTTTTTTCTGGATTTGGAGAGCATTTTTCATCATGAGTCCTTTGGAGCTGTCTTGCACCATTGTCAAGCCTATCACAGTTGATCAACACACAATGTTGTTGATACTGTGTACAATGTTCTCCTGGTTCTGCTCATCTCACTCAGCATCAATTCATGTAAGACCCTCCAGGTTTCTCTGAAATCTGGGTTCAGGCTTTTAAAAGAGAGACACTGTGTCCATGAAAAGGAAGGGGTTAGTCTTGTGGTTTTCTGCCCTGGTTAGCCACTGCTGAGGTACCATGTTGAGTTTTTATTCCTAGATTGGAGAAAGGACATTAACAAATTGGAATATGTGTAGAAGAGGGTAACCAGGATGGTGAAGAGCCTAGAGAAAATCCCATCCAGGGATTTATTGAAGGAACTGCCAGTGCTCCGCTTGAAGTAGACAAAGCTTATGGGAGGCTTGGTACGTGGCTTCAAGGATTTGAAAAGATGTCATGGAGAGACTGCTTAGACTTGCTCTGCTTGACCCCAAAGGGCAGTACCAGGAACAATGACTAGAGGTTGTATGTGGACTCGTAGACTTGGCCTTGATATGAGGAAAAAAATGGTTTCTAAAAATTCAAGTTGTACAAAGTAGAAAGGGCTGCCTTAGGAAATAGTTTATTCTCCCTTGCTGGAGTACTTCAAGCTGAGACCTGATGATGACTCACCAGGGATATTATAGATAGAGGAGATTCTGACAGAGGTACAGGTCGCACTAGTTGCCAGCCGAGAGATGCATGTAGCTCTGTGCTATGAGAGGTTGGTCTCTAATGCTAAATAGCAGAAATGAAGCTGAAGGGGTGGTAGTGGTGTGGGGAAGTGATGGGCTTCTAGCCAGAGTCAGGACCAAGTGGGGTTCATGATCTCCTTTGGTGAAATGGTTTCTAAGTGAACTGCTTTTGTTTCTACTGATGTAACGCCTTTGGCTACATCGCCCATTTACTGTACCTTCAGGTCCTCTGAGCTGCTTCCTTAATTGCTGCATTGGCATTCACCAAACCAACTTTGGCTCAGGGCCGCTTATGCATACAGGCCAAATGGAGGAGGGAGGCAGGAGGATAAGCTAGGAGCACATTACTCAAATAGCTCTGTTCTTTTTTATGCATGAAAGGCTTTCATATCACGCAGAAAAAAAAAAACTGGCGTGGAAATCCATCATCTCCTGGCATTTAAGTAGAATTATAGGGAACATGTATATTTATCAGAAAACAAATGGGAGCGTAGCAGGTATCTGAACAGAATTTTTGTGTGTAATTGTTATTTTCCTCAAAAAGCTTGACAGGAAAGTCAGGGTTATATGAAAGACAGAGAGGCAAATTATTGCAATTCTAATCCCCTTTATTGCTTGAAATGTATGGCAGCTGTGGGGAAAAAAGGCAACCCATCGTCAGATGTAAAATTGTCCAGAATCAATAAGATGTGAACTGCAATCTGTCAGACTCTTGGATGTGGCCACCATCTACCACCACAGCTAAAGAGGAAAAGGAAGAAGAAAAATCTGTTTTATTCAATGCATCTTTGTGATAGCATTCTAACTGTTACTAGTGATGTAAATCATGGAGATTTCTCTGATGTTAATGCTGAAGAGGAAGGTCATTATCATGAATGGTGGGTAAAGGGTGAAGAGTGGGACAGGAAGTCAGAGAAGGCTTCCTGGAGGAGGTGGCATTTGAACTGGGTTTTTAAGGATGAACAGGAGTTCTCCTACTTTGCTAGAATATTTTTCTGGTTGTCTCTGCTACAGGTCAAAGGGGTCAAAGGATTACAGCAACCTTTTGCCTTGGAGGTGAATATATTCTGCGACTGAATAAAGATGGCAGGTCTCAGGAAGTCATAGAAAGGAGCACATTTAAATGAAATGCTGCCTTCTAGACCAACCACACTATATGCAATATGAGGAGCTAGTGAACAACAGTTTTCCCTGCTGTCGGTCTGTGTCTCTGTCTGTGTCTCTGTCTGTGTCTCTGTCTGTGTCTCTGTCTGTGTCTCTGTCTGTGTCTCTGTCTGTGTCTCTGTCTGTGTCTGTGTCTCTCTCTCTCTCTCTCTCTCTCTCTCTCTCTCTCTCACACACACACACACACACACACACACACACACACACACACACACGCGCACACACACACACACACACACACACACACACACACACACACACACACATCAGCCCAGGAAATGGGAAAATAACTTGAAATTCTTGCAAGACTCACTTGCTGAAATGAAAAAATTTTCAATATTGCTTTAGAAAAACCTAGTTTAATTATTTTCCAAGATGAATGACCTACAAGGTACCTTGACAGAATTAGGTATATTGACATTTGGAAACAGAGGAGATTGAATTTGGATGATGTCTTACACTTTTTTCAAAGGTTATGACATTCATTCTCTCATTTGATCTTCACAAGAGTCCCAAGAACTAGGAAAGGCAAATGGTGCTATTCTCATTTTTAAAAGAAGCTGCATGAGGAAATAGACACAGGTCTGAAGCCACTTGCGCAAGGTTGCACAGCTAGCTAGCAATCAAAACAAATTTATTAAGCACCTACCATGTGTCGGGCAATGTACTAAGCAGTGAGGTTACAGAGACCAAGGCAAATTAGGCCCTCCCCTTGTGGAACAAAGATGTGGATGTGTAGGGATATAGAAGGCATACATAAATCATATACAAGGTGACCTTGGAAGGGAAGGATCTAGCCCCTGGGGGCTGGGGGGACCAGGAAGGGCTTCATGTAGAAGCTTGCATCATTGGAGCTGAGTCTTGAAGGAAACCAGGGGTTTGAGAGAGAGGAGGGGAGCAGGGAGACCATGCTAGGCCTAGTGCTAAAACTGATTGTTGGGGCTGTAGAATGGGAAGTAACAGATGAAGACATTAGAGAAATAGGAAGGAGCATAATTGTGCAGAACTTTAAAATGCCCATCTACAATGTTGGCATTTGATCCTAGGCAGTAGGCAGTAGAGAGCCACGGGAGCTTATTGATGGGGGAGTTGGGGACAGGGTTAGAAGCTTCCAGAGAGTCACCTTTGCAACTATGTGGAGGCTGGATGACAGTAGGGAGGAGAGACTTGAGGTAGGGAGCCCAAAGAGTGTCATTGTAATAGTTGAGGCAAGAGGCATGAAGGCCTGAAGTAGGCTAGTGGCCATGTGGGAGTGGAGGCAAGGGGACAGATGTAGATGGATATATAGAGAAAAATAAGATTTGGCACCTGGTGGAATATTTGGGGAGGAGAATGAAGAGACAAAGATGGAGCCAAGGTAGTGAATCTGGGTTGCTGAAGGGATGGGGTGCCTTTATCATTAATAGGGAGGTTCAGAATAAGGATGAGTTGGAGGGGCATAGATAATGAGTTCTGATTTGAACCTGAGGTGATTGTGGGATATACAGTTAGAAATGTCTGATTGGCTGTTAGGAGTGTGCCTTGGGAGCTCAGGAGAGAGGCTAGGCATAGATATAGACATATGGATATATGAGAGAAAGAATAGGGAGACAGAGACAGAGAGAGGGGGAGGGAGAGAGGTGGAGTTGGAGGAGAAAGAGAAAATAGGGAGAAAGTGAGGGAGGTGTGGGGAGAGAGGGAGAGTGAAAGCGAGGGAGGTGGTGAGGAGGAGAGGGAAAGAGCTAGCATTCTCCTGGCCAATGTCTAGGTCTGGTTCTCTTTCTGCTATTTGTTATAGATAACATTTATATAACCCTTTAATGTTTAGAAAGTACTTTGCATACATTATCTCATAAAGAGACTGAGTTGGAGCTCGAGTTGGACCTGGAATTGGAGGGTGAGGCTTTCAGGGGTTGTGAGTTGCCTAAGGTCATACAATTAGGAAGGAGCATCTAGGCAGCTAGGTGGTACAGTGGTTAGAGTGCTGGGCCCGGAGTCAGGAAGACCTGATTTCTCAAGTGGCCTCACACACTCCCTAGCTGGGTGATTCTGGGCAAATTCCATGGCTCAGTTCCTCTGCTGTAAAAGGGAGATAATAGTAGCCCCTCCCTTGCAGAGTTGCTGTGTGAGGCTTAAATGAGGGAACATGTGTAAAGTGCTTAGCACAGCTCCTGGCACATTGTAGGCACTTAATGCTCGTTCCCTCTTCCTTCCCAAACCTGGCCTTCGCACCCAGGTATCTTCTGACTTCCTGCTTAGTTACCATGCTGTCCCTATCTCAAGTTAGAGTCTACTGTACTGGAACATCAATGCATACAACTGTATTTGCTTAGATACCGTTTACATTTCAGTTCATTTCAATGCATAAAATGTTAGACCAATTTTTTCAGATTTTCTTGAAGTCCCCTAGAGTATCCTTTGTTCACTCATTCACTTCACCTCATGATAGGGTTTAGTGGATAGTCTATCATTTTGTTTGTTCGCTTTGTGTTATTTCAGAAGAGGCTTTCCAGATTTCTTTATATGTCTTATGATTGTTCCTTTTAATCTGTTCTGTGGTAGCTATTTTCTTCCCGTCCACTTTGTCTGCTGCTATAGCCCCCGGACCACTCATCCTTGCCATCTGTCCTGCTGCCGAACCCTCCTGGGGCCTTAAGTTCTTCTGTGCTTGTACTCCCACTTTGGGGGGTCTCTTCTTTCCTAACTGATGGACATTCCATGATTGAAGTGCTCTTCGCCATTTTCTTCTCATCAGCCCTGCCTGTCACAGAACCCTCCAGACCAGTAGACTTGGCCTTCTGCCCTGTTTCACTGTGCTTACCCTCCTGGACACCCTTTTTCCACCCCTGGAAGTATAATCAAATCAGTAGTGCTATTGCCATTATGAAGGTGGTGTCAGGCAAACCTCCTGTAGGTACCTTCACCATCTCTAGTGTTTAAATACTTCTTCATTCATTACTTTATTCATATTTTATCTTGCAGCCATTTCTCTTGATTTTGAGGCTTTACTTGTAGATGTTTTTGAGTTGTTGTCCTCTGTGATTGAGTCTTGAGCTTCTCTATCACCATAATAGCTCTTTATCATTGGCCTCTTTTTTGTTTGCTCATTACTGCAGCTTACTTCTGGTCCTTGGACTTTGTTGGTGCTGGGCTGGGCTGGGCTGGGCTGCATTCTGGGTGAGATGTGTGGCCTTAGCTTCTATCCTTTTACCCATCCTTCTTCTGCTTTCACAGTTCCAACTGGGGGCCTGCAGGCTTTCAGTGGTCCCAGAATGGTCATCCAGGGGATGGTATATTCATTGCCCCACTGGTCTAAGTTCTGAAAGTTTCTGACTTTGGTCCTGTTGGCTTGTTTCTAGTTGGGAGGTTTTTTTTTTTTTTTGCGGGGCAGTGGGGGTTAAGTGACTTGCCCAGGGTCACACAGCTAGTAAGTGTCAAGTGTCTGAGGCTGGATTTGAACTCAGGTCCTCCTGAATCCAGGGCCGGTGCTTTATCCACTGCGCCACCAAGCCGCCCCCATCTAGTTGGGAGTTTTAAAAGATTGCTGCTGAACTATCTTACTGTTGGACCATTGGAAGGCTCTGTGGGTTCCAAGCATCTGAATTGCCTTTGGTCATTGATGCTGTGCTGTGCTCTGGGGATAGGAGTCACACAGCTACTATTCGCTTCCCAGAAGTTGTTCTTAGGGCCAACCTCATGATCACTCCTCTCCACTCTAGATCTTTGACCCAGCTCTGGCTGGTGGGTGATATATTTGGCATTTGGCACCCATTTCTTCACCCAGTATTTACTTATTGGTCCCCTGGGATCTCTCTCTGCTGCCTTGTCTTGGCCCTCTTTCCCTTCTTGGGTGCTGAAATTCTTTCCCACGGCTAGCCAGATTCCCCCACTCTAGTATATGGAGACCTCTCCTTCTCTTTCCCTAAGCTCACTCCCTGGGTGGAAAAATACTCATGGTGAGTCCTTGGGTTTTCCCATCAGAATTCTGTTGAGATATTCTCTAGAAGGAATCTAAGTATGTGAGACAGGGAGTCAGGAAGACTCATCTTCTTGAGTTCAAATCTGGCCTCAGACACTTGCTAGTTGGGTGACCCTGGGCAAGTCACTTCACCTTGTTTGCCTCATTTCCTCATCTGTAAAATGAGCTGGAGAAAGACAGGGAAAAACCACTCCAGTATTTTTGCCAAGACCCCAAATGGGGGGCAGCTAGGTGTTGCAGTGGATAAAGCACCGGCCCTGGATTCAGGAGGACCTGAGTTCAAATCCGGCTTCAGACACTTGATACTAGCTGTGTGACCCTGGGCAAGTAACTTAACCCTCATTGCCCCCCCCCCAGCAAAATATCTACCAAAAACCCAACCCCCAAAACAAAAAACAAACAAAAAAAGACCCCAAATGGGGTCACGGAGAGTTGGACATGGCTGAATAACAAATTCTCTAGATTTTTGTAGAAGGGGATGTGTGAGGGGACAGCTTAACTCTATTTTTTCCTTTCACTCCGCTATCTTGGCTCCACCTACTGTTTCTTCTGTTTTGTGTGTGTGTGTGTGTGTGTTTTTTTTTAAGTGAGGCAATTGGGGTTAAGTGACTTGCCCAGGGTCACACAGCTAATAAGTGTTAAGTGTCTGAGGCCGGATTTGAACTCAGGTACTCCTGACTCCAGGGCCCGTGCTCTATCCACTGCGCCACCTAGCTGCCCCTGTTTCTTCTGTTTTTAAAGTAGCTTTTATCGATTATTTTTGTTGTTTACATCAGGCCTTTCCTGAAGTTTCAAGCCAGTGGTATACTATACTAACCTCTCATTATTAGTATCTGTGATTTCCAGAAAGGCTTTTAACCAGTTGTAGGGGGCAAGGGACCCTCTTGTTCCCTTGGTCATACCCAAATTCCTGGGTTACCCCATTTTTTTGTATCTGCCTTCTAGGTAGTGCTAATATGATTGGTTCACTAAGGACATTGGGCCTCTTCTGCTGTGTAAGGGTCAGGGGCTTGTGTCAGGCTATCAAAGGGAGGGCTGTCAGAATGCCAGGTTGTGGGCGTTGAGTATATAGCTTCTCACCTCAGCAGCTTGCTCTGACTCAAAAGGGGGCGTTCATTGTTAATTTGAATCTTCATTGGGATGAGTCACTGTGATTAAAAGTACTGGAAAAAACCAATTTGGCTAAAAGCAGCAGGACTGGCATTCATTCACCTTGGCTGTCTCTGCAGAGAGAAGCAACCCTCTGCTTCCTCAGATAACTTGGGGAGGAATAATTTCTGAAATACCTAAATGAGAATTCACTTGAGTTCAGCTCAATATTGAGTCCTGACTATATGTGGTGCTTGGTACTGGGCATAGAGATGAGATGAGACAAGGTCCCTGCCTTCATGTAGCTGACAGTTTAATGAAGCATCGTGACATGTACAAGGTGGAGGGTGATAAGGATAGAGACCCAAATAAAATGTCTTCAAAAAATCAGGGAGAGAAGGATCATTTTCAGCTCCTCCCACGAAGAAGTAACAACAATAGTAGCTGATATCTCAGTGAAAAAGCGATGTCATTTTCTTTATGTAGTTGATATTCTTCATGTCTTGCATTTGCTATTCATTCACTCAAGAAAAAATTATTCAGTGCCTATGTGCAAGGTATTGTGCTAGAGATAGAGAAAAAGCCAATTTGCCAAGGAGTCTACAGTCTTTGGGGAGGATACCACATTAAACCAGAAAATCCAATATTATTTGAGGATGGAGAAAGGCTTTCTGTAGGAGGTAACACCAAAGCTAAGCTTTGAAGAAATCCTTGGATTCTAAGAAGAGGAGATGAGGAGGGAATGAATTCCAGGCATGGAATTTGTACACAGCCTGTGCAAAAGTATGGAAGTAGGAGATGGAATGCCAAGTTCAGTGAAGCGTTTAGGAGGCCAGTTTCACTAGAAAGTAGAATATGTGACGAGGAGTAGTGTGAAATCAATGTAAATATAGGTAGCCTTGTGTCAGATTGTTCAGGGTTTTAAATGACAAAATGAGGAGTTTGTGTTTTATCCTCCTGACAGTAGGGGACCACTGAAAGTTCTCCAGTAGAGAAGCAACATGATCAAACCTCAGATTCCAGAGTCAAGTGTAGACTTCATGTAATAGGAAATGAGGAGTCTCTGTAAGACTTTTTGCCAAGAGTACATGCTGATGAAAGTGGTATTTATGGAGCCTTAGTTTGGTATCCTTTGCTGAAGTTACCACAGAGGGAGGAGACTAGAGAGATATAGAGACCATTCTAAATGTTACTGGGATAGGGCAGATTCCTGACTCTGGTGGCCACTGCTTTTTCCACTGCTGCATGATACTTCATAAATTAAGAGCAATTAAGAACTTGATTAGGAGATTTTGTTTTGATATTGTCCTAAATTAGACTCCTGGACGTGTCTGTACATTAACACCAACCTGACCATATTGTCAGGATCTTAAAAGCCTATTTCCGTAGCAATCTGTTACCATTGTTGAAGGCCAAAGAATCTAAATTAACTGCATTGTGGCCCCATTGGATTTGGTATCCGTGAACTTGACTTGGGATGTACTATTATCCCAATTTGAAAGTAAACATTTCTTGGAGATTGTCTTTAACCAAAAAGAGGTTTGAATATAGAATCCATTCATTCAACAATATAAAAGAAATGAAAGAAAACTTTTTTGGGTTAGCTCTCTTGTACATGATCAATGGACTGGACCTCTCATTTAGAGCCGTTTCAGTTTATTATGTCAAGGCCTACTAAGGGATTATTGATACTAAACGACTACAAATCATGTCAAGATCTGCTTGGGGACCCTTTAATCCGTGGAATATTGACACCATAGACCATAATGGTTTCTTCAGAGGGAGACTGCAATAACCATGCTCTCTTACAGGAGCCCCACCACAATGGAGGTTGTAAACTTGACAATGTGAATTAGTTTTATTTATTTATTTTTATACAACAGATGTTGTTTGACCTAGAAGAAGGAATAATATTATAGAAATTGAGATCAGTCTGAGGGAAAAATAAAGATGTCTAAAAAGAAAATACAAATAACAGCTGCTGGAATTGTATTTCTAATATATCAGTGTTGACAGTTTTCTTATTCTCAATTGAGTTTGGCATTCATGGGGAAGTATTTGAATGGGAAGAATTATTATAGGAGGGCACAGACAGTGGGAAGGGAGACAACACAGATACATGGGAGGTGTTCCTCAGTACACTCAAATTGCCTATTTTTAGGGTGTCCTTGATATTCTGGCCTGAAACTCTGGCAGCAAACTCAGGACCTAGAGCAGATGTGCCCAGCAGCAGGTCTTAAAGGGCAAACTCATCTCCAGCAGTTTGCCATGTGGTTTCCTGGAAATTCAGGAGACCTCAGATCTGCTGATTTTTTTGTCGTATACATTGCCTCCTTTGTTTGAAAATTGCAAATCTCTCTTAGACTAGATATCAATAGATTGGCAGCAGATGCAGTTATAAAAACTTCCAGTGGTTCCATATAGAAAATTCAGGACAGAATTTAATGCCAAGTTGGATGGCATTAAGTATGGAAAAATACAAATAGCTCAAATGTGACTGACTTTTTGAGGAAGAACTATGTATGTCTCTGCATATATAGAGATCTCTGTTGATGTCCTCCTTGTGCCCTGGAGATGACCCTAGGCTCTTGGAAGCCCTGCCAACAGGTCATACTAAGTTTGAAAGCCTTCAAACATGGGTTTGGCTGAGAATATTGATCATCCAAGGACCAACATAGCCAAGTACAGAGAACTCATTTTCTGAAAAATGAGCACCAGGTGATGAAAATTTTCACCTGTAGCAACTCACAAAGACTATTTGCTAAATTATAGAGAGGCTAAATGTGTGCACACTGACATCACAAATCTTTGAAGTACTTCCTCCAACAACATGGAACACCTACCCCAGCCCTTAGTAGCTGATCTTTGTGAGCTTTCCTTCTCTGCCCTTAGCTAGGCTGGTCCTTTCTAGCTTGGTACTAGGCCTTACCTGAGCTTGGATTTCACTGGCATGGCCTTAAAGAACCTAGGTCCACCTCTGTGCTACAGCAAGGTATTTGACTAGGATTTGAGTGTTCAATGTATATATATACATACATACATATACCCATATGTTTTTCTTTGTCTTTCTATCTATTCACTCACCTTTAACAGTCTATAATATGGATGCACATGTATATTTATAGATGGCTAGAAACAGCACATATAGAAAAGAACTGTTTGATAAGCTGAAAACTCAATGTGATGATGAGACATTGGCCCAGCTATTTGGATAAAGATGGAAACTCTAAGCATAGGATTATTAGTTTTGGTGTTTAGTGGCTCAGCTTTTGAATCATGATGAGCAATAACAGGGTTGAATATGAATATCCAGTGTTGCCTTTAATGTCATTGCTTGTAAAACAAATACCTCTTCTTCTCTGCTGCCTGACTAGGCCTTGGGTACTAAGGCTTATCCTTTCCCTGAAGAAAGGCATCCATTTGTTGAAAATCATTTGTTCCATATGTTGTTGTTTCCATATTTTGTTGTCCTTTGTTCTCAAAGAGGACCCATGACATTGGGGTGATGTTATGACTTGCAGTGAATTGGATTTTGAGCGGGGCAGGGCTGTGCAAGGTCACAAACTTCACTCTCTCCCCCAGAGCCATTTAGATCCAATGGCATGATCATTGGGACAACTGGAGGTGGCCCCAGGATGTTTGAGGCAAGTGGGGTTAAATGATTTTCCCAGGGTCGCAGAGCTAGTAAGTGTCTGAGGTGAAATTTGGACTCAGGTTCTCCTTACTCCAGGGCAGCTCTATCCACCGCAGCACCTAGCTGCTCCTGAAAATAATTTACTCAGTTTGGGAATGACTTGTATGACTCTGATCTGTCTGGGGAAAGTGTAAAAGGCAACAGAAATCACGATAGTCTGATGAAGGATAATGTCTCCTGTAAGTTGTTTCTATTTTCTCTCTCCATAGATAGGTATCTATAGATAGATGCTACCCTTAAAGCTCATGCATTTCAGGTGGACTGGACTCCTGCTGATTTTGAAATTAACAAATGGTAAAGGAACCCTTTCTGAAGTTTTCCTGAAAAATTCCAATTATTTTTTGCTACGCTACTGACAGGTTTACTACTAAAGATTTGCAATTTGGGTGGATGTACAATATGTTTTTAAGTTCTCAGAGCTGCCTAAATCCATATTACTGGTAAGTGGATGAATTCCATCTTTAATTTTTATACAAATATGCTTAACTTCATTTTTCGTGGTGGTTCTGTTATGGAAGGGGAATTTATGATGTTCATTCGCCATTAATTGGACCCTGGCTCCCTTGATTTCCAAGGCAAGTATTGCCCTGAAGTTGATGGCACAGTTTCTTCCTAGGGCAGTATTGTCAAGTAATATCCCTAGATCTGTGGAGTCTATTGTTCTATTAAGCTAGAGAAACATTGCATTGATAAGGAGAGAGAATGATCATGAATGCCACGGTGGCTGAAAATAGAATTCTTCTTCAGTGCCGTGATCCTTCTGAATGGACCTTAGATTCTTTTGCCAGGATGGCCTGTATGTGGGGGATAAGAGTGTACCCCAAGGATGGATCTTCCTATGTTTTTCTACCAGACAGAGTTCAGTCTAGATCACTCATTAGATAAACACAGAACTGCTGATACGGTCTCTTTATAGGAGTGTCAAAGCCATCACTGTGGTCCTTGACAGCATGACAATCCACACTAATATAGTTAAATCCCTTCTCTAATGTAAATCCCACTTCAATTTTGGCTTATCTCCTCTAAGTTTGTCCCCCGGGGAAAGGAAAATGGGTGGCTCTCATGACCCAGCTCAGCCTGGGTACAACTTAACATGAAGTGTGGGAAGCCACATACCAAGGTGGGAAGCCAACATATTTGCTTTCTGTTTGGAATACGTGATATGCCAGCTGGCTGAAGAGCATGCCCTACGGGGTTTGTATGATGATACATTTTCTGAGCTCTTTTTTGGCATCCTGGAGTTGTTGGGGAGTTGTCTAAGAAGTGGAAACAGTGTTCTTTTTCCTGGTAGATGTCATCATTGCTGCAGGTGCCATTGCAGATGGGTTCATGGCAAGTCCCCCTCTACTTCTCAATGAAATTCAGTTGGCGCTCTGTGTTTGCACTTATTATGGAGCATAAGGGTTCTTTAACACCACCTCTGAGGCCTACCTAGGCACAATGTAGATGGAGTTCACCATTTCTATTCTTTTTCAGTCCTGCCTCTTCTGTCTTCTTTGCTTGCCTTCCTCATCATTTTCACTATGATGTATCGTTGTATAGTGGCTGCCCTGGGGTTTACATAAATTGTAGGTCTTCCCCTTTCCCAATTTTTGTTTGCCGCATTAGAAGTTAGCCTCAAGAAGTACCCAGAGCAGATATTTGGCTTGCTCTTGGTGATTTCTTCTTGTCTTTCCCCAGGTGCACAGCTCTCAGGTCCCCATTAACTCTTCTTTTTTCAAGGTTAAACATTTCCAGGTCCATCACCCTGTTCTCCTATGTCAGGGTCTTGAGGCCCTTCACCATTCTGTTTCCTCCTTTCTAGATGACATTCAACTCATCAGTGTCTTTCTGCAGATATGATGCCCAGAAATGAATATAATACTATGGATGAGATCTATCCATAGCAGAGTGCAACAAGACTGCCACTTTTCTCGTCCTGGAAGGCCTCTTAGGAGACTAGTGCAATCAATAATTCAGGCAGGTGATAATGAGGTCCTGTCCTAGGGTTGTGGCAGTGAGAATAGAGCTTGGATAGACAGAAGAGATGTTTCTGCAGTAGATAATGAGATCCTGTCCTAGGGTGGTGGCAGTGAGAATAGAGCTTGGATAGATGGGAGAGAGATTTATGCAGTAGAATTGACAACACCTGGTAAGTAATTGGATAGGAGAGATAAGGAGAGGGAATAAAAGAAAGTTAACACTGAAGTTTGGAACATAGAAGAATGGGTAAATAAGTAAGGTCATGGACAGAAAAAGTGAGACCAAGAGAAAGAGTAGGTTGGGACATGCTGAATTTTGTGAAGCTGATTTAGAGTTGAGAATGGAAGCTGAGTCTGGAATTAGAGTCTTGGGTGTCACTTTCATAGAAGTAGTAGTGAAGCCTTGGGAGTTAACGAATTTGAAGAGAATTAAGATTAGGGAGAGAAAAAGGAGGGCCAAGGACAGACTTGGGGAGCACCCACGTAACAGTGTTGGAAAGAGGATAAGCTAGTGAAGGAGAAAGGGAATGAAGAGTTAGAGAGGTAGAGGGAGATTGAAGAAAGTGTGATACCTCAGAATCCAGAGGAGAGAACAAGAAAATGGATATCAAAGTGACTTTAAATGTTACAAATGCAATGCATGTTAATTGTTCTTGGACAGATTTGGGGGTAAGAAAATGCCGGCTTATTGTAATTTAGAGAGAAAATTGTGTTGCCGTATCATTTTGTAGAGAATTGGAAGTGTTAGCCTTTGCTGACACTTGAAAGCCATGTAAAGGCTCAGTTAGTTGAGAGAGAAAAAATCCCTTCATCCAGTTCTTAGTCTGAAGTATAAACATGGAGAGAAATGGGCAACTGTCGAGAGATTTTTTTAGGGCATACACTGAATCATAGGTTCTTTTTTTCTGTGTATGCTTTATTTTTGGTGGGGTTTTTTTGCAGGGCAATGAGGGTTAAGTGACTTGCCCAGGGTCACACAGCTAGTAAGTGTCAAGTGTCTGAGTAGGATTTGAACTCAGGTCCTCCTGTATACAGGGCTGGTGATTTATCCCCCATAGGTTCTTTTTTGAAATTTACTTTTTTTTTGGTGAGGCACTTGGGGTTAAGTGACTTTTAAGTGACTTGCCCAGGGTCACAGAGCTATTAAGTGTTAAGTGTCTGAGGCCGAATTTGAACTCAGGTCCTGCTGACTCCAGGGTCAGCTCTCTATCCACTACACCACCTAGCTGTTCCTGAATCATAGGTTCTTAGTGTCAGGGTTAGAATGGACCTCTTAGAACATTTGAATCGGAGGTCCTGGGTTCAAATCCTAGCTCTACTAAATACTAGTTTGAGCAAATCACTTAAAATCTCTGCATGTCACCTGTAAAATGAAGTGGTTAGACAAGTTATTCTCGAAGAGTCCTTTCAGAAGTAGATCTAGTGAAATCTAAGCATTTTATAGAAAAAGACATTGAAGCTCAGAGAGGAAAAGTGAATTAGAATAATAAAATGTCAGATCTGGAAGATACCTTAGGGATGATCTAATCCAGTTTGTTGTTTGTAAGAGGAGGAGTTTGAGGGAAGGGACTTACTGTTATAGGATGTTAGTATTGGAAGGGAGCAAAGAGGTCCTTTAGTCCAGGGCTTCTTAAACTCTTTCCACTCATGATCCCTTTTTGCCTGAGAAATTTTTACATGACCCTGGGTTTATAGGTAGGTATGTATATAATATTTTACTCTTGCCAATTTTTTGCAACCCCCACATTCAGTTATGCGACCCCATATGGGGTCGTGACCCACAGTTTAAGAAGCTGGGGTTTAGTCTAACCCTGCCTCCTCACAGTCCCCTGCTCATTTTCCGGGTACTAAGGCCCAGAAAGAGGAAGTGACCTATTCAGTGTTATACATCAAATTAGTCTGTGCTGAACTAGGCCTAGAACCCAGGTTTCCTGACTGCACTGCAGCATGCTGCTTCTCATGTTGGCTTGTGGGTACATGTAGGTAGATGAACATGAGTTTTAGATCAGAGGTCAGTGGATGTTTACTTATGCTTTGTAATTACTGATATGGGATTCGGATTAAAATATGTGCTCTCAACTATGAAATGCCACTCATCCACCACCCCCTGACCCCCCTGCCCCGGGAATATTAACCTCTCAATATAATGGCTTATGTTTCATGATATAATTTCTGAAGGAGGAGGTGGGGAGAATATATTCAAGATGCCTTAATATTATGTATTTGATATTAAAATCAGGGAGAAACAGAATTAGAAAGCCAGCCTGGATGACAGAGACTATGTTCGAGAACCCTGGCTCTATAAATACTGCAAGTAGGTAAATTAACTGTCAGAGGGCCTCTGTTGAAATTCTGATAGCCGACTTGTAAAACTCAGTCCTTCCCCAAATGCCTTTTGGGATTCTGTTGCATGTGTCAGCTCAGAAGACTCTACTTATTAGCTAGCCCTTTGCTTTCATGAGTGACTCAAAACAAATGACAAACTCACAATTACTGCTTGGTTGCTGGCTTGGGGAGAAAAAGGAGGGAAGAGTTATTAAATTAATGGTTGAAAGATCCTTTTAGAGAGAAGAATTTTTACTACTTCAGGGTCACAAGATTAGCCATCTTAAATGGATTTAAATAGTGAATTATTCACAAAGTAGCTAAACAAATAACTGTCTACCTTGCTTGGAAATCATTGCAGGCCCATATAGATGATGCTATCTAGCCTTATCCTGTCTTTGGGAAGCAGGGACCAGGGATGTGTCCTTTATTGACTTGGAATTTTAGTCCCAATGGTGAGGGTCGATTCATTGGTATCGTTGGACAATACATTATCTTGTCCCCTTATGAGAAGTACAGTGCATTTGCCAGAGTATGGGGATATTGTTTGGGCAGAAAACCCAAGAATGTTAAATAATCACTAGTATGGCATGGTATGGTGTGTGTGTGTGTGTGTGTGCGCGCGCATGCACGTGTGCTCGCACATGCCATGTACATGGGGGAGAGAAGGAGAGAGAACTAGCATTTCTTAAATACCTACTATGTGCCATGCATTATGGAAAGTAGCTGTTATTGTTATTCTCATTTACACTTGAGGAAACTAAGGCACATAGAATTTAAGTTACTTGCTCAGGGTCAAATAGCTAGTAAGTGTCTGAGGGTGAAATTGAACTCAGATCTTCTTGACTCCAGGCCCAGTGCTCTAACTCCTATACTAACCATCTGCCTAAAGAGAAAGAAGAAAGAAAAATATCCATTTATGTATTGTGGCTAGGGACTGAACTTTGTTTTGTATCCACAGTAGGGAAAAACCAATTACCAGATTCATGAATTGTACTTCTATGTGCACTCCTATTCCCAAGGCTAATTATTTAAGAGTTTCTGCTCTGATTACTGTACTTTGTTAATGAAATCGTGTTTATATTTCACACTAGGGAGTAAGGTTCAGCAAATGTGTTCTTATGCTTCTGACTTGAATCATGTTTAGAGCCTAACAGAGAGTTACTGAAGAGCTGTGTTCTATGGTGGCAAGAGTTTGAACTTGGAGACAGAAGACCTGAACTAAAAATTGGACTAAAGCACCAACTTTGTGAGCCTGGGCAAGTCACTTAATGTCTTTGACCATCACTTTACTTGTCTGTAAGATGGGGATAATCATATTTGCCCTACTACCTCCCACAGGTCTTGCAGGGAAAATGGTGTATAAATAATAAATGGGTGAGAGAAATATTGTAAAATATTAACTAAAATTGGACTCCCTTTTGGCAAATTCAAAATATAAGCAATTGACACACGTCTTAAGTGCAAATTACTCTATCTCTTGCTTTCCAGATCATTTGTTTTCAAGAAGCAGATACCTTACCACTTCTTCCTTACTAGTTTTTCTGTCTTTTGACTTTGCTCTAATATTTCTTGTTGTGTTATTGAGTTATTGAGTTTTGTTTCTGCTAAACTTCCCTTCCCCCCTTAAACCTTGCTTTACTAAGTTTTTTTCAGCTTCTATTTTAAGTAATCCATCCCACGTCTCGTCAGTTCTTTTATTAGTCCTTTCATCCCTTCTTGGGGTTCTTGTGGCTAACTTACTCTCTTTCCTGAGATTCTGATTGTAATTATGGAAGAATTATTTCCTTATTTTGGGATTCTCTTGTTCTATATTATTTCTTCATTGTATTATACGTTTTTCTTTGCTTGTTCATTTACTCGGTATGTTTTGTTGCTGTTGTTGGTTCACCCCCCCCCCCGCCCCCTACAGTGTGCTTAATTTTTGAATCTCTCCAGATTGAAAAATGGAGAAATCTAGTTGAACAACTGCCAAGGTAGACTTGGTTAGACTAGGAGTAGCTTGGGAAGGCCTTTGGTATGGATATATACCTCTGCCTCTACCAAGGAGAGGGGTACATGGGCACACAAATCCTGGGACAATGATGGTTTTTAGTATTCTTTGGGTGATTTATCTGCTGTGAGTGTTTCTTCCCCCAGGAGGGATGGATAATCATGAGCTTCTCCAAACACAGTCTACCCCTGGACACTTAGGCTAAATTTTTTGTAGCTTGGTAGGATCTGTTGATGCTTATATTCTGTCAGTATAGCTTTGAGAATCCAGAGTCACTTCCATGCTAATATGAGGCGTAAGAGGATTATGATAGTGAAAGAGAGGTAGTCATGTCTTATAAGAGAGGTTCATGTTTGCCCAAGAGGATTGTTGGCTTTTTTCTAGAGAGAATCTATTTCTAGAAAGATACTGAACCTACAAACTCCAGAAAGTACTAGGTTTGAACCTAGTAATAGGGAAGTTCAAAGCCTCTACTGGTAAATAAAAATGGCGTACCTAGAGATTATTGAGCTCCAGAGAAGATTTCAGATCCTAAGGTATTTTTGAACATCCTTTGATGCTACAAAGTAATGCATTTTGCATATTATTTCTTTGAACATATTATTTATGTCTAGTGTCCCACTTCCTCCACCAGGGTAGCATTATTATACAATAAGGCTTTTCTATGCCACTTCTAGGGTTTGTAACATAGAACATTCCTCCAGATTTGAGACTCTAACTTAATTTCGATACTATTGAAAACATTACAAAGCATAAATCAGTTCAATTTTGAAAGTTCCTCTGTGATATTTTGAGAGCAGCCAGATTCCTCCCTTCATCTGGACTCTGTCCAAGGCCCTGCCACGGCTTGTGGCAATCTAAATAACTGTGGAGAAAAAGCAGATTTCCAGTGCAGCCTCAGATCATTCCGTCACCCTTCCCTCATGGCAGACAGGCCTCTGATGAACATGGGGAATGGGGACCAGAAAATGAGTTCATTACATTATGTCCTTATCACTTAGAAGCATCTAGGAGTTTGGCCCATCTGCTAGCTAGGACCAAGCCTTTGGCATGTTTCTGAGTTATAAAAACAATAACTGTTTCTTCACCCCCCTCCTCCAGGAATCAGCAGGAGGAGGTTGTTCAGATCCCTGATGCAAGTAGTCCCCCTGCAGTCTGATTATGTCCAAGTACAGGGATATTTCATTGTTTGATTCTGAAGGCTGGCTTTTTTCTTTTGTAGAACTCTGTCCTATATGAGAATGGCTATAACCATTTCTTTGTTGTTAATTGTGTGCAAAGCAGTGTTTGGTAGTAGATAGAGGGGAAGCCTTTGAATGAGGAAGATCATAGTTCAAGTTCTACCTCTGATACTTTGTTACCTCCCCAGGTGAAGTCACTTAAAAAACTCAATAGAACCATAATTAGGAAATTTTCCACCTGAAACAAAAATTGCTTTTGTTATTATTGATGATTTTGTACTGTTTCTTGGACCTTGCTCTTCTGGGGGCTTCAGGGGAAGCCAGGTACTGAAATGGGGGTACAATGACTTCCTAGAAATGATTATTCTTTGAGCCAGTATGGACCAGTGGAGAACTGTGAAGCAAGGTGTGCAGATGGTGGTTGCTATGGGAAGATGGCCCTACTCCGAGGGAGTTACTTCCTCAGTTGTCAATATCCTAAGGCAGTCCCATTTGCCCTATGCTAGTTATTGCTGTGGCTTTCAGTATATCAGACAACCTACCAAGACTGTGAGACTTTTCCACACTGGTGGTTCTCAACACCAATGAAACCACAGGTCCACTGACACTGCTCCCCCCAATTAATCATGTAACTAAAATCATAGAATCATATATTTATAGATGGAAGGGACTTTGGAGGTTATATAGTCCAACTATTTCATTTTATAAGAAAGAAAACTATGGCCCAAGGAGAGAAGCAGTTTATCCAAAGTCACACAAATAGATTAAGGATTCAGTCCCAGGTCCTTTGTCTCTAGCCTCTTTTCACTCTACCACATATGTTTTGTTATTATGATTTTTGGACATCATTTGGCTACTGTGGATACACTTGGAAATACCAGTCTTGCATCTTCCAGCTGACACCTCTAAATTTAGCATTTAGGCCATTGACTGTCACTTGCTTTGGGTAAAATGATGAATGGAAATTTTTTTAAAAAGCTTTATAACATCATTGTTGGTCTTCCAGTTTCAAAAAGGAAGAAGGGAGAAGCATTTTGATTGAAATTGAAATAAATGGATTCCTTTGGCTAGCTGGTATTTTCCATTATTGATGGAATCATTTGTACTGTTTACCCTGAAATGTCTATTGGGAATCCTAATTTAGTCTCTGACTGCCACTGCATGATAATTGCTGCTTTCAGAACTTGGGGGAGCTTGAGAAGTGGCAGTAAATAAATTTAATTCCACCAAGAGGAGGAATGCCTATAATTCCTGCCCTCCTGTGATAGTTTAATATCCAGACTACTTTTTTTTAATTTCCTCCCGGGTGCAAATGCAGGTAATTTATCCAATTAGACTTAGGCCATGTGCAGAGAGCAGAGCAGGACTACATGGTATAGATATAGCTGAGTTTGGAATTGCATTAAAATTTTGTTTCTGTCTTAAGAGCTGTGTGATCATGGACAAGTCACTCAGCATCTATCTACCTTAGTTGTAATTTCTGTAATATGGGGTTAATTATACTTGTTGTGAATGCCAGACAGGGTTTTTAGGGGACTTCACTGAGATAATACGATATGATATGCTAAACATTTATTAAGTGTCTATTATGTGCCAGGCACTGTGCTAAGAACTGGGGATACAAATAAAATAAAGGACAATCCCTGCCTTCAAGAAGCTTCATATTTAATATGTGGAAAATGCTTCAGAAACTATAGGTTATTATTAAATTGCCAGTACTTTTGGAGGACAGAGGATGGAACATGGTGGCCAAGTACTGTAATCAGTTAATTTTGAAAGAGCTAAACATGCTGCTCCACTTTGAAATCGGAAGAAATACAGCAATGTTAATGGATCTTAGGAATAGGTTAAAGAAGAGGCAGCTTCATACATGTTATGATTTGAAGGGCAACAGGAAGCACCTCTTAAGTACCCTACCACCAAACCCTATAAATAGCTCAGCAAATGACTCTACCAGTTTTCTCATTTTCCCAATGGAGATCCATTTCTTTAGGTCTTGAAGTCTTCTTGGTTTTTATAAGCTTCCTATTAAAATTCAGGTACTCGGGGGAGAATTAACAAATATCATAAGCCATAGTTAGCACAAAATCTCGTAATTGGAAGATATTTACTAGTCCTTTTAATCCAACCTCACTCCCCATGAAGGAGTACGAGAGTTGTTCCTGACAGGTTGTCAGTCACTCATCTTCTTGAGTAAGAGATCACTTACCTTGCACTGCCTAATAGGCAGCTCATTCCATTTTAGTATGGTTTCAGTTGTCAGAAAGTTCTTTAATTTGAACTGAAATCTACCTTCTTGTCGTGTTCTTGACAAATCTAGTGGCTGTTTCTCAGTTTTTATCCTTCTTGACCTCTCTGTAACAACTGACACTTTTTACCACCCTCTCTTGGATTCCCCTTTCTTCTCTGGATTTCTCCTCCTTATATTCTTCTTTGCTGGATCATTGATAACATACCCCGTAATGTTCTGCCTTAGTATCTCCTCTTCTTTCTCTGTGTCGTCACAATTGGTGACCTCATCAGCTCTTGTGGGTTTAAGGATCACTTTGAGATTCTTGATCTTTTGTTCCTCCAGATGAATTTTGTTATAATTTTTTCTGACTCTATCCAAGTAACCCTTTGATAGTTAAATTGGAGTGACATGGTATCTATAAATTAATTTAGTTGGTATTGTCAGCAACCTCTCATGGTTGGTTATGCCAATATAATACAAATGACAGTACTGTGTAAGTTATTTTACAGATTTATTACCATGCCATGAGGAAATAAAACCATCACTTTTTGCAGATGATATGATGGTTTAATTAAAGAACCCTAAAGAAACAATTGAAAAACTAGTCAAAACAAGTAACAACTTAAGCAAAGTTGCAGGCTATATAAAAATAAAAAACCCAAATCATCAGTATTTCTATATATTCCTAATAAAAACCCAACAGGAAGAGATAGGAGAAATTTTATTTAAAATAACTGCAGAAAGTATAAAAGACTTAGGAATCTGCTTGCCAAGACACACACAGGAGCTCTGTGAACACAATTACAAAGCACTTTTCACACAAAGACAGATCTAAATAGTTGGAGAAATAATAATTGCTCATGGTTAAGCCAAGCCAATATAATAAAATGAGAATACTACCTAAATTGATGTACTTATACAGTGCCATACCAAACTACCAAAGAATTACTTTATAGCTTTAGAAAAAATACTAATGAAATTCATTTGGAGAAATAAAAAGTTTAAGAATTTCAAGGGAATCAACGAAAAAAGGAAGGGGGAGTCTATAATAGTACCAGATCTCAAACAACATTACAAAATGGTAATCATCAAAATATTTTATAGTGGTAATCATCAAAACTGGATAAGACATAGAGTAGTTGATCAATGGAATAGAATAGGTACGTGATATACAGAAAAAATAAACACAATACCTTAGTGTTTGAAGATCCCACATATTGGGGCAAGAACTCACTATTCGACATAAATTGCTGGGAAAACTGGAAATCATTTTGGAATGAACTAAGTAAGCATAGACCAACATCTTACACCATATACCAAGATAAGATAGGTACATGATTTTGACTTAAAGAATTATATAAGTAAATTAGGGGAGCATGGAAAAAATTATCCAGGGGGCAGCTAGGTGGCGCAGTAGATAAAGCAATGGCCCTGGATTCAGGAGTAACTGAGTTCAAATCCGGCCTCAGACACTTGACACTTTCTAGCTGTGTGACCCTGGGCAAGTCACTTAACCCCCCATTGCCTCGCAAAAACAAAAACAAACAAAAAAAAATTATCCTTCAGATCTATGGATAAGAGAAGAATTCATGACCAAACAGGAGACAGAGAGGTTCACAAGAGGTAAAATGGATAATTTTGATTACATTAAATTAAAAAGGTTTTGCACAAATAAAACCAATGCAGCAAAAATCAGAAGGAAAGCAGGAAACTGGGAGAAAATTTACAGCAAGTTTCTTTGATAAAGGTCTCATTTCTCACTGAGCCAAATTTATAAAAATAAGTGTCATTTTCCATTTGATAAATGGTCAAAAGATATGAACAGGAAGTTTCTAAAAGAAATAAAGCTATCAATATTCATATGAAAAAATGCTCTAAATAATTAGAGAAAAGCAAATTAAACACTTCACACCGATGAGATTGGCTAACATGACAGAAAAGGAAAATGACAAATGATGGAAGGGATATGGGAAAATGGGTACACTAATGCACTTTAGGAGGCAGCTAGGTGGCTCAGTGGATAGAGTGCTGAGTTCCAATTTGGCCTTAGACACTCATTAGCTGTGTGAACATGAGCAAGTCTCTTAACTTCCGTTTGCCTAAATCCGCTGCAGAAGGAAATGACAAACTATTCCAGTATCTTTATCAAGAATACATCATACAGAGTCATGAAGGGTCAAAAATGACTGAACAACTCCACAAGAACAAATACAGGTGTTGCTGCAGCTGTAAACTAGTCCAGCTGTTCTGGAGAAAAATTTGGAACTGTTCCCAGAGGGCTAAAAAAAAATTGTACTTACCCTTTGACACAGTAATACCACTACTAGGTCTGTACTCCAATGAGATAACAAAGGAAAAGGACCCATATATACAAAAATATTTATAACAGGTCTTTTTGTGGGGGCAAAAAGTTGGAAACTAAGGGGATGCTCATCAATTGGGGAGTAGTTGAACCAGTTATGGTATGTGATTGTGATGGAATACTGTTGTGCTACAAAAATGATGAAGGGGATGGTTTCAGAAGAACCTGGGAAGACTTATATGAATGGATTCAAGTTTAAATGAGCAGAACCAAGAGAACAACGGACACAGTAACAGCAATATTGTAATGATAATTAACTGTAAAAAAAAACTTGGCAACTCTGATCAATACAATGCACCATGACAATTGCAAAGGAATCATGGTGAAAAAATGTTGCCTACCTCTAGGAAGAAAATTGATGAACTAACTCTGAATGCAGATAGAAGCATATTTTTTCACTTTATTTTTCTTCTTCCCCCCAACAACATGGTTAATGTGGAAATATATTTTGAGTAGCTTCCTATGTATAATAGGTATTGTATTTCTTACATTCTCAGTGCAGTTGGAACCGAAGATAAAAATAAATTCAGATTAATTGCCATGATGATCAAACTGACAAAAGGTTACTTGATAGAACTAGAAAAAATGATAAAATTCATGTGGAGGAAAAAGGGTCAAGAATCGCAAAGGAAATATTAAGAAAAAAAAGCAAGAAGGAAATGCCAGACCTCAAACTATACTATATAAAGCAGTAATCATAGAAACGATTTGGTATTGTTTTAAACAACTGACCAGAGGAAAAAATAGATACATGAGGTGCAGAAGCAAATGAACATAATGGCATAGTGTTCCTGGGGTAAGTACTCACTTTTGTTGTTGTTCAGTCATTTTTCAGTCTTCCTGCATCCAGGCCTGGCACTCTAACCACTATACCACCTAGCTGCCCCAAGTACTCACCATTCAACACAAAATGCTGGGAAAATTAGAATGTAGTATAGCTGAGATCTCAAACCATATATCACAATAATCTCTAAGTGGATACATGACTTAAAAGGTCACATCCTATATTAATATATAAAATTATATATACACATATATGTATGTAGTTATACAGTTGAAATGATATAGTTACATAAAGATCACATCATACATATATACATATACATGTATTTAAAATTATGTATGGTTATATAGTTATATATAGTAAAATACATATACACATATGTGTATAAATAAATACATCATATATAACTAGAATATATCTTTCACAATTGGGGATAGGAGAAGAGTTCATGATCAAATGAGGGATCTAGAGAATCACAAGAAATGAAATGAAGAATTTTTGCTACATAAAATTGATAAGTATTTTTTTTACATTAATACAATCAATGAATTTGAAATCAGAAGGGAAATAGTTAATTAGGAAAAAAATCTTTGCAGTCAGTTTCTCTGCTAATGAAAAAGAACTATTCCTCAGGAGATGTGTGATTGAAGGATATGGACAAGCCTCAAAAGAATAAAAACAGGCTATAAACAGCTGTATGAAAAATTCTCCAAATCACTAATAATTAGAGAAAAGCAAATTAAACAAATCTGAGGTTCCATGTCACACTCATTAGACTGCCAAAGATGACAAAAGAAAAACAATTGTTGGAGGGGCTGTGGGAAGAAAGACACAGTAACATTCACTGCTGGAGCTCTAAATTGATCCAGCCAGTTTGTTTTGTTTGATGATGCTGATTTGCTATAAGGGAGAGATCTTTTGTGTGTGTGCGTGCAAGAATTTTTAAGGGAGTGGGAGGTATAGTGATCATGAAAGGAGAAAAGGAAAAACATGAATGAAACCTTTAAAATACGTAGGAGAGGGGGCAGCTAGGTGGTGCAGTGGATAAAGCACTGGCTCTAGATTCAGGAGGACCTGCGTTCAAATCCGGCCTCAGACACTTG
The DNA here is from genome assembly GCF_019393635.1 of Dromiciops gliroides. NCBI lineage: Eukaryota > Metazoa > Chordata > Mammalia > Microbiotheria > Microbiotheriidae > Dromiciops > Dromiciops gliroides. The sequence goes on along the minus strand of NC_057867.1, from coordinate 61,410,896 downwards.
ACACTAGCTGTGTGACCCTGGGCAAGTCACTTAACCCTCATTGCCCTGCAAAAAACAAAACAAAATAAAAAAACCCGCAAAATACATAGGAGAATAGAAGAAAGTTCAGAAGGAGAGAAGGGGACACATACAAGCAAGGCAGTGTTGGAATTACTCTGTTGTGTTAACTATATACTTCTTAAAATTTGAGATTTGGAGTGTCATATACATTACTATTTGTCTGGTTTTTGTGTGAGGAAATGTATGTTTTTGTTTATGATTGTCACATTAATATAAATAAAATGAATTTTATTTTAAGAGCTCAGTATCTAAATCAAAAGTGTGATCTGGCAGCCCAGAAAGCCAATGGGATCTTAGGTTGCATGAAGAGAGGCACAGGTTGTAATAGGACCACTGTACTCTCTTGGTACAACTGAAATTGACAACCAGGAACATGCCCAGAGGACGCTGGCTTCTATTTTTAGAGGACTAGCAGAGTTACCTTGAAGGAACTGAAGATGTCTAATCCCAAGAGGAGAAAAACTGTGGTGGACAAGATAGCTGTCTTGAAATATTTGATGGCTTATTATATGGAAAATGGATTGTCTCTGTTTTGCATGGTGTCAGAGGGTAGAACCAGGAACAGTGGATTGCAGTTGTAATGAAACAGATATTAGCTCAGTATGAGGATACATTTTTTAAAAAAATTAGAACTGTGGAACCATCAATATTGTAGAATGGGATACCTTAGCAGGTAGTGAATTCCTCATCATTAGAAGTGATCAAGCAGTGGCTTGAATTGGGGGTGTCGTAAGGAAGTAGTATGCTCAAGTATGAGTTAGACTTGGTGACCTCTAAGGTAGCTTCCAACTCTGGAGTTTGATGATTCTATGATCTCTTGATGGTTAGCATGGTATAGTGCAATGGGGTCAAACTTAAAAAGAAATAAGGGGACAGGAAACTCTATGCAGGGATCCCTGTGGACCACATGTTGACTTAGAAAACGATATGTTAATATTATCTATGTATTATTCCAGACTTCTGAAGGATTGGCCATATCCAATGCTTGTGAGCATACTTAAGTGGGAGTGGTATATTTAGTTCACATGTAGATTTTGTAGCATGCACAGACATTCTGGTTCTGGTCTGCTAACAATGAAGTAAAGAGAGAGACTTTTGTTTGGCTTCTGACCTGTAAATAGGTATGTTCAAAAGACACTAAGAGGCCAAAGTGAGCTTTTAAAAATTCTTGGCTGCCTGGCTATGCTGCAGAGAGACCTATTTGACCCAGCACAGATCAAAAGCAGTCAAGAGGGAGCTACAGTAATTGATCCATTGGCTATGCTGGATTTGTTAAGTAAGCTTGGTGTGGCAAATGCTGTGAGGAAACTCTTTTCAGTTTGAGCCCATTAAGCCCAGGTATTGAGGTGGTATAGGAGAGAGTATTCCCCTAGGTTTTGGAGGGAAATGCTTTATGACTTCTGTTCTTGCTGTGTCTACAAAGTAAATAACCTTTTTGTGAAAGGTAATTAATTTAATTAGTTGAATGAAATTGGGAAGCTAAACACCAGTGAACATTGTGGGGAACATACCATAATGAGTGTTGGAGCTTATAGCATTAGAGAAAGGCCCTCTGCCACAACCCTTATGGGCATCCCTGAGAGGGAAGATAAAGCCTTATTATTAGGGACTCCAGGTGGAAATTGGGATGAGGATCTTGAGAGTGTTATAGGGGCAGCTAGGTGGCACAGTACATAAAGCACCAGCTCTGGATTCAGAAAGACCTGAGTTGAAATCTGGCCTCAGATACTTGACACTTGCTAATGTGTGACCCTGGGCAAGTCACTTAACCCTCATTGCCCTGAAAAAAAAGAAAAAAAGAGAGTGTTATAAAGGCTACATGCGGAGGCTCATTTGGAGTATATTTGGGTGCCCTCTGTATTTTGGGGGTCCCAGAGAGATTCTCCGTCTAGGATTGTCCTTCTTGGATGCCCAAGTTGTATGAGAGGAAAATGTTTTTTTCTTTTATTCTATCCTATAATTGGGTAGCTTATTTTCTAGTATGTTTCCTTTTAAAACCAAACTAATTCCTTCTGATGTAACTTTTGCTTAATTGAATATTAATCTTAAAAATTATATATTTTTAATATTCTTTTAAATTTTTACTTCCAAATTTTCTCCCTCCCTCTAACACCTTCCCCTACCCACTGAGAAGGCAAGCAATATAATATCAATAATACATGTTCAATCACACAAAACACATTTCTTTATTAGCCATATAGCAAAAAAGCAAGAAAAATAAAGTGAGAAAATTATATTTCACTTTGCCCTCAGGGTTCATCAGTTCTCTCTCTGGAGGTGGATAGCATTTTTTGTCAAGTCTTTTGGATTGTTTTGGATCATTGTATTGATCAGAGTATCCAATTCTTTCACATTTTATCATCATTACAACATTTTTGCTGTGTACAATGATCTCATTGTTCTTTTCACTTCACTTTACATTAATTCATATGTGTTTTGCCATGTTTTTCTGAAACCACCCTTGTCATTTCTTATAGCACAATAGTATTCCATCACAATCATGCCACAACTTGTTCAGCCATTCTCCAGTTGATCTCCAATTCTTTGCCACCACAAAAAGAGATGCTATGAATATTTTTGGACATAAAGGTCCTTTTCTTTTGGTCTCTTTGGGATACAGATGTAACAGAGATATTGCTGTATCAAAGGGTACATACAGTCGCATATCCCTTTGAGAATGGTTCCAATTTGTTCTTCAGAATGGTTGGACCAGTTTACTACTCTACCAGTAGTTTATTAGTGTACTTATTTCCCCCTTTTCCCCTCCAGCATTTGTCATTTCTGATAAGTGTGAGATGGCAATCAGTTAATTTAATTTGTATTTTTCTAATCAATAGAGATTTAAAGTATTTTTTCATATTTGATTTATTTTTCTGAAAACAGCCTTTTATATACTTTGTCCATTTATCAGTTGGGAGATACCTCTAATTTTTATAAATTTAACCCAGTTCTATACTCAGTATATATCTGAGAAATGAGGTCTTTATCAGAGAAATTTGCTGTGTTAAGGGTTAAAATTCTAGCTAAACTGTCTAAAATATCTAATGAGTGGTCGCCAATAAATTATAAGCTTTAGCAAGAGTTAGACTTTTAAGCATTTATTAAGGAGAATAAGAATTTGGTAAAGAGAGAGAGAAAGGCCTAGATTTCTATCTATTAAAGGGAGAGCACATTTTTAGCTCCCTTCTCCGCCAGCGTCCTCAGGAAAGAGCGCGAGACTGAGCGCCAGTCTCTTCCTTCCTCCTCCCACTAGCCCGCGTCACTTCCTGACTCCTGGTCTTGACCTCAAAGACCTTCCCTTCATGGGCAGAACTCTTCTACAGTAAGTATCCAGCAGGTGGCGTCATTCCAATCGTTACAGTCCCCCCTGTTGTTCCTCAAGAAACAAAATGTTTCCTTGACGGAACAGTAAAAACAATATAATAACTATTGCTAACTAATAATATGTGAACAACAATATAGAAAAGGAAGAGAGGAAAGTTTTGTCCAGAGGGGCGATTTTTTGTCCTCATGAACTGACGCTTTGACATTAGTCTTGCAAAGGGAGGGCCTCTGCAGAGAATACATGTTACAGATGGTGTATATTATAACAGAAAGAGAAAAAAAAAACAACAAAAACAACAAATCAAAACTGTTCATTTAAAGTCTCTGAAAGTCTTTTCTCAGATGTCCTCTAGGTGTAGTCGTGGAATGGAAGTCTTTTCAGGGGTTGATGTGTGGATACTGGTAATCAGCCAGGAAATTTCCTACAAAATTGAGCTTAACACAACTTTAAAATAGCTTTGTCAATAATCAAATCAAACAATGAAAGTTCTCAAAAACATGTCTAAGGGAATACAGAATCTTAGTTGTTAACACGTGAAACATACAATAAAACAAAAATTGAACCATTCTTTAAAATTACATTATTATTATAGTCCCCCCTTATGGAGAGTAATTGAGAAGACAATTGCTGCGATATTAATTTTTAAAAATAATTTTTATCTTTGTTTCATCACTTTTTGCATCATCTGCCTAATTATCCTCATGCCATTATGAGAAATTAGAAAATCTAATATAATTGGTAACAGGTGTCAAGGCCAAATTCAACACTGTTATTTATCATGACACCTGAGATAATTATGGGGGTTACCATAAAAGAACAGAGAAATGATGGGATATGAGCATTCCCACACTTGAGCAATATGTACTGTCCATGCAGTATGCCAGGCTTAAAATAGGTGGATGGAATATATGTCCATGCCACCGAACATATTGGAGGAAACTGAGTCAGACTTAATCAGATGCATGGGATTGAGATGTCCATGGCATCAGGCATATAGGAGGGAGCATAGAAGCCAGGTGTAGAAGTGAGATGGGTGGGATGAATACTTCCAGCCATCTGTACAATATTGTGGGGAAAAATAAAATAAAATATTAAACCAAGAGAATCCAACCTCAACATTTGTCAAAAGCCGTTCCCTCGGCCATACCTTGACTTCATGCATGTCTCCCCTCATGTGACAGTTCAGTGTCTGCTCTTGCATGTATTCCTCTTGTGATTGGATGGCATCTTGGCCAACTGGCATCTGATAACTCAGAATAAAGGCAATTAATGTCTTAAATGATAAGTTCCCATAATCCAAGTCTCATATGGATTTAAAAATTGAGGATAATAAATGATTATAAAAAATGTGAATACATCTTGACTCAGAACACAATATATAATTATGCAACAATTTCAAATAATACCCCTTTTTTGTACTTAGTATACAATTACTTTTGTGAAAAATCAGAACATATTTAAATACAAGTTAAAGCACAACAGAATCTCAAAGAAAACTTTTTTTAAAAAAAGAAAACTTTTACAAATGTTCCCCTCTTTTTTTTTTTTTTTTGGAATATGCTTATCAAAAATAATACTTCTAGAATCAATTTACACTTGCCATGGCAACCAATTTGCCAGGGAAATGCTTTGAAGAGTTTGATCAAATAATCAGTTGAGAAAAAATAACAAAAACAAACAACTCAGAACATGGGAGCACAATACTCCTAGAATTAACATTGTATTATGAAATCAAAACCATCTTGCAATTTTTAAAAATTAGATAAATGTATAGAAGAAAATACACATGGAACAATAAAAGACAGTGAAATTCAAACTAAGGAAATCTAAATGAGCATGAACTTAATATTAATGAGTATTATGAAATATAAACTTGATCACATGACTATAAAAAACTTTTACAAATATTCTCCTTGTTTTAGAAACTAAGTATAAGACACAATCTCAAAAGCATTAAAATCTCTATGAAAATAAACCTATACCATTAATTCCAAAATGTATATGTAATAGCATAGAAATCCTATGTAACCTCTGAACTGACATTAATAATCTGAGTGAATTCAGAACACTCTTGATTCCGATATCTAAAATCCCCAATACTCATATCAATACCTTGCTGCTTACTTCTACATTTCTGTAAAATATATACCCTTCCATGGCAAAAGAAGCAGAGTCTTGAACTATGTTGACTGTCATTCTTATTCAGCTTAAGTTTTTCTTCTTTAACCCCTCTATATTGTCTGTCGGGCTTTTCACCATACAAATGCTTTATAAGATTACTAATTAAAGACAAAAGCAGGTTAGCAAAATTATGAACAAAACGAGCATATCTGGAATTTAAAGAGTTTTCTAAGATTGTCTCAAAAGCACAGCCAGGCCGGGGAAGGGCTGAGCCTGAAGCTGCAAATGCAGGTAGAAAAAGTTGAGCATGCGCACCAGATCTCTGGACTTCCCAGGCAGGGGAAGCTATGGGCTTGGCCATAGGAGGAGTAGAGGGTGGGGTCTGGAGAGGAGGGGAGGGACCAGAGCAATTTGAATCAGACTTGATTTTGAACTCAGGCCTGGATTCCTCTTCCCCCACTTTGCCTCCAGGTGCTAGGGGATTAAAAGCTTCTAGAGGGTGGGTCATTGCCTCCAGGCATGCAAAATTAAAGCAACAATTAGTGTTAGAACTGGGAAAAGCTGCGGGAATCTCTTCAGGTTTCTCTGAAAAAGCATGGTTGGGAGAGGGAGAGATATTTCCTTGTGTGAGTAAGTTGCTGGCTCTTTTAACAAAAATAAAAAGAAAAAAAGAAAATCCACAAAAACAAAGCATTAACATGATCTTATCTCCCATTTGTCTGGTTAAACAGACTAAAATCAAAAATAAGATAATTAGGGTGTTTCAAAGGTCCATTTGAAAAAATTTAAAGGGAAAACACAGCCAGTACACCAGTACTTAGCAATTTAAAGGGTAGGGGAAATTTCTTACCCAACCAGAAGATCAGAAGAAGACTGAGGTTTAGCTTTCCTCTTCGTGGTCAGCCATCTGTTAAGGGTTAAAATTCTAGCTAAACTGTCTAAAATATCTAATGAGTGGTCGCCAATAAATTATAAGCTTTAGCAAGAGTTAGACTTTTAAGCATTTATTAAGGAGAATAAGAATTTGGTAAAGAGAGAGAGAAAGGCCTAGATTTCTATCTATTAAAGGGAGAGCACATTTTTAGCTCCCTTCTCCGCCAGCGTCCTCAGGAAAGAGCGCGAGACTGAGCGCCAGTCTCTTCCTTCCTCCTCCCACTAGCCCGCGTCACTTCCTGACTCCTGGTCTTGACCTCAAAGACCTTCCCTTCATGGGCAGAACTCTTCTACAGTAAGTATCCAGCAGGTGGAGTCATTCCAATCGTTACAGCTGGAAAATTTTTTGACATTACTTCATTTTCTTTGGGTGTATTTTAGCAAAATGTAGTTTCCCCTAGGATTTCTTTTTTTTTCTTTTTTTTTTTCCTTTTTTTTTTTTTTTTTTTTGCGGGGCAATGGGGGTTAAGTGACTTGCCCGGGGTCACACAGCTAGTAAGTGTCAAGTGTCTGAGGCCGGATTTGAACTCAGGTATTCCTGAATCCAGGGCCGGTGCTTTATCCACTGCGCCACCTAGCTGCCCCCACCTATGATTTCTTTTAATTAGGTCTGCTTTTGTTTTAGTTTTGTCTGAGATAATGATTGCTACTCCTGCCTTTTTCACTTTATCTGAAGCATATTAAATTGAGCTCCAGCCCTTTGTTTTAACTATATGTCTTTCTGTTTCAAGTATGTCTCTTGTAAACAACATATTATTGGATTATTGTTTCTATTCTATTCTATTCTGCTTCTGTTTTATGGGTGAGCTCATCCCATTTACATTCAAAGGTATGACTACTGACTATATTTCCCTTCATCCCATTATATTCCGTTTCTTACTTTTGCTTTTTATCCTGTCTTTCCTCAAAAGTCTATTTTTCTTTAAACACTCTCTCCCTTAATCTGTCCTCCACTTTATCATTCTCTCCTTCTCTTCTTACTCTCCTATTTCCCTATTGAGTAGCTTATTTCTATACCCAATTGAGTGTGTGTATATATTTTTCCCTCTTTGAACCAATTCCCATGAGAGTGAGGTTGAAACGTTGCTCACCACCCCTCTGCCATTCCCCCCTCCATTGTAAAAGCTCTTCTTTGTATACCTCTTTATGTGAGAAAATTTCCCCATTCTACTCCCTTCTCTTCAGTGCTATCCCTCTTTCTTACCCCTTAATTTTTTTTGAGATCATTCCAACATAATTGGCCCACACCCTTGACCCCTGTCTATGTAAACTCTTTTTCACTGCCCTAATAATGATAATGTCCTTAGGAGTTACATTTAGGAATGTAAACAGTTTAACTTTGAGTCCCTTATGATTGCTCTTTCATGTTTATCTTTCTATGCTTCTCTTATGTCTTCTGTTTGATTGTCAAATTTTCTATTCATCTCTGGTCTTTTCATCAGGAATTCTTGAAATTTCTCTGTTTCATTAAGTGTCCATTTACCCTCTGAAGTACTATACTCAGTTTTTTTAGGTAACTTATCCTTAGTTGTGATCCTAGCTCCTTTTCCTTCTGGAATAGCATATTCCAAGTCCTCTGCTCCTTTATGTGGAAGCCACTAAATCTTGTGTGATCCTATCTGTGGCTCCATGACATTTTAATCATTTCTTCATGATTGCTTGAAGTATTTTCTCCTTAACTTGGGAGCTCTGGAATTTGACTATAATATTTCTGGGAGTTTTAATTTTGGGATTTCTTTCAGGAGATGATTTGTGGATTCTTTCAATTTCTATTTTACCTTCTGGTTTTAAGATATCAGGGCAGTTTTCCATGACAATTTATTTTTTTGTGGGGCAATGAGGGTTAAGTGACTTGCCCAGGGTCACACAACTAGTAAGTGTCAAGTGTCTAGGTGGGATTTGAATTCAGGTCCTCCTGAATCCAGTGTCGATGCTTTATCCACTGTGCCACCTAGCTGCCCTTAACAGTTTCTTAAAATATTATGTCTAGATGCTTTCTTTGATCATGGCTTTCAGGTAATGCAATCATTCTTTGATTTTTTCTTTTTTTTTTTTTCCCTTAGTGAGGCAACTGGGGTTAAGTGACTTGCCCAGGGTCACACAGCTAGTAAGTGTTAAGTGTCTGAGGCCGGATTTGAACTCAGGTACTCCTGACTCCAGGGCTGGTGCTCTATCCACTTGCACCACCTAGCTGCCCCATGCAATCATTCTTAAATTATCTCTCCTAGATCTATTTTCCAGGTCAGTTATTTTTCCAATGAGAAGTTTCACATTTTTATTTTTTCATTTTTTGAATATGATTTGATTGTCTCTTGGTGTCTCATGGAGTCATTAGCTTCCACTTGTCTAATTCTAATTTTTAAAGAATTGTTTTCTTCAGTGAGCTTTTGTACTTCTTCCATTTGGCCAGTTCTACTTTTCAAGAAGTTCTTTTCTTCAGTGAATTTTTGTATCTCTTTGTCAATTTGGCCAATTCTACTTTTGAAGGAGTTTTTATCTTCAGTGAATTTTTGTACCTCTCTTACCATTAGGCCAATTCTGTTTTTTAAGGTATCATTGTCTTTAGTAATTTTTTGTGCTTCTTTCAATAATTTACTTGCATCACTCTCTTTTCTTTTTTCAATTTTTCCTCTATGTCTCTTATCTCTTTAACTCTTTATGGATTCTTATTTGGCTTGGGTCCAATTTTTTTGGTAGCAGTTTTTACATTGTTGTCTTCTTCTGAGTCTATGTATTGGTGTTCCCTGCCCCTGCAGTAGCTTTTTATGGTCAAATGATTATTTTTTGTTGTTTTCTCATTTTTCCAACCTATTTCTTAACTTTGAATTTTATGTTAAAGTTGGGCTTTGCTCACTTCAGTGTGGTGAGGCACTATCCCAAGCTTCAGACTTTTTTGCTGCTTTTTTCATAACTAGTTTTGGGGGTCTGCAAGCTTTTGTTCCTTCAAGGTGGTGTGATCCAGGGAGAGGTGTGGTTACTGCTCTTTTGATCTATGCTCTGGTCTTAACCCAGGATGGGCCACCTGCAGCTGCACATACTACTGCTCTTCTCTGTTTTAGTGCTGTGATCAGGGCCCCTGCTTCCTTGTGACCTCCCACTAGTGCTCCTTTCCACCCTGGAAATGCAACTCAGACCTGGGTGTGGACAGTAGAATTGCTAGTAAGAGCCAGTTTTACCCATTGCCAGCAAGGGGTCTGCTGTAATTTCTTTCTGACTAGTTATCTGATCCCTTTAATGTCTGTGGGCTGAGAGCTCCTGAAGCTGCTGCTGCTATGGCCACTGTTGCTACTGCCATGTGTGTGAGCTTTCGACAAGCTTCCACCATAGTGTCACAGACTTCTCTTTCAGACATCAAGTTTTCTCACCCCAACCTTTTGTTCACTCTGCTACTCCAAAATTTGATTTGAAGTGTTATTTTAAAGTTGTTTGGAGGGGAGTGTTGAGAGGTAGTTGTGTGGCTACTGCTAATCCCCCATCTTGGCTCTGCTTCCTCCTTCATTGAATATTTTATACTGATAGACCTATTATATTGTGTATGTAACAAGTGTGAGAACTGATTTGAGTGAAATAGATATTGTATTCCTATAGCACTGTTGTGTAGCAATGAGACTACAGCTACACAAACATCTAGTTAGTGAAATACTACAGGACTTGGACAAGGATACTGAGAACATTTTTCAAGGTGCTATTAAAACTTTGGGGAGTTGTTAAATAGTCACTGAGGAAAATAATGCACTATCCTTTTTCTGTAAGTTATTTGAAGAGAATTTAAAAACTCATGATAAGATAGGAATTTTAGAAAGTTTGTTGGGGTGTATACCCCAACATGATTGTGCCAGTCTAAAGCTATTTACTTCCTCAGATATTATTGCTCCTCACTCTCTATTAGTCATTGTAACTGATTAAATTACAAAGTCAGAGGACCTTTCCCCTTCTTGCTGGAGCTTCGTGTTTATCTAATTGGTATTAAGGAGAAATAAAAGTGTCTAGAGTAGGATCAGTTGCCAGACACAGTAAGCCAATTTATGAAAGATTTCCAAGCTATAAAGAATAATATAACTTAGTAAAATTCTAATTAGTCTAGCTTCAGGGTATCTTTATATATCGGGACTATAGGAACCAGGCAGGAGTGACCACCTCTTATCACCCCCATTCAAAAGCAAGTGCCCACAGAAAACACGCTGAGAGAGGGAGCAGCAGAAAGTACTGTTACATTAAGAAAAGTTAGAGTCAAGAGGTCAAAGGTTGTAACTATTAAATTCAAGCACAACATCAGCAGAGAACAGGTTAATGGACAGAGCTATCCTCTGCTTCATTTATAGCATTGTTGGACTTTAGAGTGACACAAGAGAGGAAGGCTTAATTTGTATGGGAGAAGCTGAATTTCTGAAAATAGAGATGAGAGTAGAGTTGGAGTTTACTCCCAGGCCCCAGAGACTCTAAGCTTTACCTCAACACCAATTGCTTGTGGGTTCCATCCACCTGGATTCATATGACTTCATGCAGACGTGACAACAAATACTTTATATGTGAAATGCACTACTATACTGGACAGCACATTCCAGGTGACTATTGTGCTCCAGTCATTCTACAAAAGATACTTGAGAAAAATTCAGTGGCAGCCCCATAAAGGGTTAGAAATCTATCAACTAAGTGACAAGTACTATTCTACTTGGGCTACATTATTGTGAACCTGAATTTTGCTAAGGAAGTTATTAGTGTTGATAGGGAAGTGGATACTTTGGCTTTTATTATGTTCAAATCCAGAAAATACCGCTATGTCAGCCTTGATTGGGATTAACTCCAGTTTATTCAAGTTCCTGGCAGCATACTGTAAGTAGCATGCTGGGACTCAGAATCTGAATATTTTAACCATCTGTACAGTTTTTGCTAAAGCATAGAAAAATAGAAAGAAAATTGAAACAAGTGGTGACTGAGAGTACCATAAGAACCCTGATATTTGAAATTCTGTAATGTATCCAGAGAACTTTGACTTGGGTTACACCCCAGTGCTTGAAGAGTCAAAGGACCATTTGATGCAGCTGCTGAGTGAGAAGATGAAGTCATTCTCATTGCAAGAGTCAGATGTGAGGTGTGCCCGAGAAACAACTATCAGAGTCTATGAAGTAGACTAGATCTTTTTGAGAAAGATCAAGGAATATTCCCGTATCTGGGAAGAAAGATCTCTGAAACCATCTGAAAGAACAGCTCATAAGTGGTATTGTCACTGAATCTATCAGACTGTAGTGTCACCTGTCATGATAATTTGAAAGAAGATTGGGAAGATCCAGATGTTTGTGAATTACTAGACTTAGAACAAGTGGACTACTGCCTATGTGAGTCAATTGACCAAATATTTAAACACTTGACTTTTATACAGACATGAGCAAACCCTTATGTAACTGTAATCTGGGCTTGTCTAAACATACCTAGTTCAGGTAACAAGGGGGCATCTTTGAAGGGCCTTTAGAGTATGTTTGGATTGTTTCTGTTTCCCTTACCATATGGATAGGAGTAGCCTTTTGGGATTGGTTGTCTGCATCTTTCAAACTAGCAAGACTGAATTAGTCACTCTTTTCCATCACTCTTTTCTTCTGTTCTCTTTGCCATCAGTCCGCCTGCCACCTCTAGAGATGAAGATCACAGCTTACCCACCGTTTGGGTGCTGTGAACTGAAGTGGTGGGAGGGGAAGGACTTCCTTCCCTTGCTCCCTTTCTTTTACTAGGGCTCTGAGAAATGGTACTGGGGTTTTTTGTTTCTGTTCTGTATTGCTTGTCCTTCCCATTATCAGGTGCCAGAGGCGGTCCCCATAGGACACAGGAATTCAGTCATGGCAAGCTTGGAGCCAGGATTTCAGGCAAGGTGGTGCAGCCAGCCTACCCAGCATGGAAGCCCTGAAAAGCCAGAGTGCCTGGAACCTGAACATGAGCATTGAACAAGTTTTGCATTTGAAACTAGGGAACAGAGGACTACTACAATTTTGAGGAACACAGTTGATGGGGGTTCGAGCTAATGGCACAGTGCCTAGACCCCTTCAAACCTCCTTAAGTGTACCAGAAAACCCTGTGGGAGGGGTGAACTGTAGCATAACTGACCTTTAAGCAATAATTATGAAGAAATAATATACCCAAATCTCTGGAATGCAGTTAAAGTAGTCCTCAAGAGAAAGTTGTTATCCCTACCAAGGTACATCAATAAAATAGAAAAAGAGAGAATTGATGAGCTGAATGTGCATTTAAAAAATTAAAAAGCCAACAAATTTAACAAGCACAAAGAAGAGATATTAAAAATTAGAGGAAAAAAGATAAGTCGGAAATCAAAACTAACAGAAGACTAATTAGAGATCTTAAATAATCCAATCGCAGAAAAGATTTTAGAACTAGCTGTAAAAGAATTATCAAAGAAAAAGATACTCCTCTCCTTGATTGATATGTGTAGGAGAATGCTATCAAACTATAAAAGAACAATTAGTACCATTGCTACGCAAATTATTTTCAAAAATTGAGGAAAAAAGCACCCTATCAGATTTCCTTTGCGAGAAAAATATAGATCTTATACCTAAACCTTTGAAGTATAAAGCACAGAAGGAGAACTATAGGTAGATCAATATGATTAATGAATATCGATTCAAACATTTTTAAAGCAAGAAATCATTTATCATGACCAAGTTGGATTTATGTCAGGAATGGAAGGGAGGTTCAACATTAGTAAAACAATCACCACAATCATTAAGAACAAAAACATTCAAAACCACATGTTTATTTCAACAGATGTAGAAAAAGCATTTGACAAAGTACAACACTCAATTATACTAAAAACTCTACAAAGCATAGGCATAGAAGTGCTTTTATATCATAAAAAGCTGCTATATAAAACCAAAAGCAAGCATCATATGTAATGGGAATATACACTAGAACCTTTTCCAAAAAATAGAGTAAAGCAAGCACGCCCTCTTTCCCCACTATTAATTATTTGACATAGTTCCTGAAATGCTAGCAATAGCAATTAGGCATGAGAGAAAATAAAGACATAAAAATTCATAAAGAAGAGCCAAGATTATTCATATCCACTCATGATATAATGATTTATGTAGGAAATCCCAGGGAATCAGTAAAGATACTAATTGAGACAATAACTTCAAGAAAGTTGCATGCTACAAAATAAACCCACAAAGGGAAAATTGAAACACTATTTCACTGTTAGTGAAGTTATATACTGATTCATTCATCCTGCAGAGCAATTTGGAATGATGCCCTAAGGGCTATAAAACCATGCATACCCTTTGACCAGGTAATACCACTGCAAGATCTGTATCCTAAAGAGATCAAAGAAAGAGGAAAAGGACCTATATGTACAAAAATATTCATAGCATATATTTTAATGGTGGAAGGAATTGAAAATTGAGGGGATGGCATAAATTGGGGAATGGTTGAACAAGTTGTTATATGTGATTGTGATGGAATACTATTGTACTGTAAGAAATGATGAGCAGGATATGCTCAGAAAAACCTGGAAAGACTTACATGAATTGATGCAAAGTGAAATGAGCAGAACCACAATCTAAAGTAACAGCAATATTGTATGATGATCAACTGTGAATTACTATTCTCAGTGATAGCAGTGATCCAAGACAATTCTGAAGGATTTATGATGAAAAATGCTATCCATCTCCACAGAAAGAACTGATTGAGTCTGAATGTAAATCAAAGCATACTTTATTTTTCTTTTAAAAAATGTTTTCTTTCACAACATGATTAACATGGAAATATGTTTTGCAGGACTGCACATGTATAACCTATATCAAATTGCTTGCTTTCTCAATGAGGGGAGGAGGGGAAGGAGAGAATTTGAAACTCAAAAGTTTTAAAAATGAATGTTAAAAATTTTTTTACATGTAATTGGGGAAAATAAAATATTAAATTGAAAAACAAATGAAGGAAATCAAAAGCTTCAAGAGAAGGATTAATGTTTGCTACAAACATCACCAAAAAATTATCCAAATGAAAAAATAGACCTACAGAAATGAATAGTGTATCTATATAGTAACAAAATATAAAGGCAATAATAGAAAGGGAAATCCCATTCCAAATAACTTATGAAATGTAAATAATATTTGGGAGTCAGTCTACCAAAGTACCTTCAATACTTGTACTGATTCAATTACAAAGTGCCTTTTAAAGAATGCATAGCTGAAAAAATGTTCAATGTTCATGGCTGGGTCATGCCAGTATAATAAAAATGACAGTATAACCAATTAATTTACAGTTTTAATGTCATACCAATGAAAATATTAAAGGTATATTTTATGGAGATCAATGAAATAATAAAATAATTAATTTGGAAAAACAAAAGGTCTAGAATACTGAGGGAAATGATGAAAAGAGGTAGAGATTAAAGCAAAATAATACTTTCAGACCTCAAACTGTATTACAAAGCAGCAATACTATACAAGAGAGTACTAGAAAGAATAGAACTAAGTAACACAATGGTCTAAAAACCAGAAGACATTAATTATTTATGAAAAGCCTTCCTAATTGGTTAAAAACTGCTGGAAAACTAGTAGACAGTTTGGCAGAAATTAGGCTTAGATCAACACCTTATAACACCTCTGGCACAGTACACTTAAATAAAGGTGTGACCTTAATATTAAAGATCATACTATGAAAATATAAAAGATAAATAGATCATATACCTCTCACATCTCTGGGTAGGAGATGTATTCATAACCAAACAAGGGAGAGAGACAATTACAAAAGGCAAAATAGATAACTGATTACTTGAATCTGAAAATTTTCTACACAAACAAAATGAATGCACATAGGAAATGAAAGTGGTCAAATGGGGAAAAATCTTTGTGTCAAATTTATCTGATAAAAGCTTGTTATATTTAAGATATATAAAAATGAACAAATCTATATATATATTTGTGTTAGTGTATCTCTATTATATATGTGTGTATGTCAATAAACAAAAGCTGTTCACCAATAAATAAATGGTCAAATGATGTGGCCAAACAGTTCTCAAAAGAACAATTGCAAATTATTAGTGATCACACAAAAGAATTTTCCAAATCATTTCATACAAGAAATGCAATTCAAAATAATCCCGAGGTTTCATCTCACACTCTAAAAATTGGCAAGGATGACTAAAGATAGGAATTGTGGGAAGGGAGGGATTATGGGAAGATAGGCAAGCTAGTATATTTTTTTGTTGGAGCTGTGAAGCAACACAATAATTTTGGAAAACAATTTAAAAATATGGAAATCATGTGACTAAAATGTTCATGCAATTTGACTCCAGATATTAAATTTCTAGACTTATATACTGAGAAGACATTGATAAGAGGAAAGTCCCTATATATACCAAAATATTTATAGCAACACTTTTATTTTTGCAGGGTGATGAGGGTTAAGTGACTTGCCCAGGGTCACACAGCTAGTTAAGTGTCAAGTGTCTGAGGCTGGATTTGAACTCAGGTCCTCCTGAATCCAAGGCCAGTGCTTTATCCACTGCGCCACCTAGCTGCCCCCTAGCAGCACTTTTTTGTGATAGCAAAGAATTAGAAAAATATGTGGCTGTCCATTGATTGGGGAATGGCTAAATACAAATTGTGGTACATGAATATAATGGAATATTACTGTGTTGTAAAAATAATGAATATGATGAATACAGAGAAGGATGGAAAGATTTACATGAATTGATGTAGAGTGAAGTAAACAGAGCCAAGAAAACAATTTACACAATGACTATAGCAATGTCATAACCTCAAAAAGATTGAAAGCAAATGTGGCAAAATTATAATGAATAAACATGGCTTGAAAGAAGGGGTATGAGATAATACTTTACCCTACCCCTTGGCAGAGGTGGTTGGTCCTCAAGTGTTGTATGTTAACGGCACATATCTTCAGTCTGTGTCCATGTATCATTCAGTTATGTTATATTTTCCCCCTCTTTTTTGTCTTTAAAATAAAAAGAAAACTTAATTGCTCTATGGGATAGCTCTCTGGGAGGGAAAGAAAAGGGATACTGGAAGAGAATTATGGTAATGAAAAAAAATCCAGAAGAGATCAATAAAATTTGCAAAACACTTGTGACATTTATCTAGTGCTTTCAGTTTTGCAAGTGCCTTTCATGTGTTATCCAATTTGATCTGCACAATAACCCAGCAAGGCAGAACAGATATCTCCATTTTACAGATAAAGAAACTGAAACTTGACAAGGTGAGACTCAAGCTTAAGTCTTTGTGGAGTTCTAGTCCAGCACTCTTCTCGTCATGCAACACTACCTCCCCACAAGATTTAACCCAAAACAGTGAACAAAATGTCACCTTTCATCACATGTTGTTGGGTTGAATGGACCAAGAGAATCTTCTTTGGCACATTTTAGTATTTTTCTCTGAAACTGGAAGTGCAGGAAAGCCACACAAAGTGACCCTTTGGTTTTTCTAATAAATTTAAGTTTTAGTAGATGTGAGACAGTAGCCTTTGAGGAAATGTGGTGCTGTCTAGCATTATATATGAAATGATCTCATATTATCCTCTACAGCACAAATATAACATACTTTGCACTAAGTAAGTAGTCGGGCTTAAATATTTTTTGCTAAATAGATTTCTTTAAATATGTCTATTTTCTATAAAGAATGAATATGTTATCACTTGTTTCTTGCCTAACACTGTGTAGGAATAAAAGGACTATTACCCCCAGAATCCTTATTATTGTGAAAAATAACAAGGTGGAAGTAGAAGAATGATTTAGTGTATGTCCTATTTTGTTTTATTCCAATTCCATATCTCCCAGATTTGAAGAGTAAAGGAAGTCACATTCTGAGGGTGGGGGTGGAAGGGATGCAGTTGTTCATGGGAACTGAGCTCTGTTAGTTTACCACCTGGACATCGTTTTCAAATCATGGCAGAGGAATTACATTTTTTAATACTTCAGTTCACTATCTCCACCCCCCTTCTTGCCCCCCAATATCAATTCTCTTGTCTTCCCCCTGAAGTGAGCCCTGTGAAGCTGCTAGAACTCTACGAGCATGAAAGCAAATGCTGCAGCTTGGAGGTCAGCTTGGAGGTCACGCAGCAGGTTTGATGTGTCAGTGGATAAATGATGGGATCACATCTGGAACAGTTTGGTGAATAAATAAAATGGCAAAGCTCATATATCACTGCCCACCTTCCAATCTGTAAGGGAAGGAGAAAATAAATCCTCTAATAACCTTGTAAAGCACATAAAAGATACCGAAGAAACTCTTGAATTTTTGTGGCTAAAAGTGTCCATATTAAGCAACGAGCTTAAGAGCAACCAACTAGTTTGAAATATGGTATGAGTTGTGCTCATAAACTGTTGCTTTATTTTATGGGTTATTTATTAGTTCTTACTTGGATAGCTTTGAATAATATAATCTGGGGTCTAACTAGGTATTATAGAAACACTCTTCCTTTAGAGGTATTTTATATTTATACTTAGGGAAATGAGTTCTCCATTTTTCTTAGAGAGCTCTATATTATGGCTTTGTCCCTCCATGCTGCCACCTATAGCCAATAATAATTTATGCCTGTTTTCTGGTGCCATAAGCAGCAAGTCTTAGGGCCACAGATATAGGAAATCCTACTACAGAATCAAAAGCATCACCTCCTCTCCCCTGACCCTCAACAAGGCAGCATTATGTAGTGGAAAGAATCCTAGAATTGAATTTGATTCTGGCTTCTGTTGAAATCATAAGATGTTCAGATAAAAATGAAGTTGGAAGCAAGTGAAGAGATGTGAGTTTGTCTTGATTACCTCTCCTATCTAGTCATATGAACTTATATAACCATTACAACTCCCTGAACCTTACAGTTTCTTTCTCTGTGAAACAAGAATTATAATCCTTACTTTGCCACATTCTGATGATAGCAGGGATTAAATGAAACCGTGAATGTGAACGTACTTTGAAAACTGGGAAGAGTTGACTATATGAAGGCAAAATGGTAGCATTATGGTTGTCTGAACTGAACGTTGCACCAACACAGGTTTGGGTAAAATTCATGTCTTTAGTTGTTATTAGGTCTTTAGTTGATCAAAAATTGACAATTGGTAGGCTTTTAAAAATTAAATTATATTTTAAAAAGAAAATCCCCTTTTCTCTCTTCCCCTCCACCTCATGGAGAAATATGGTATAACAAGCAAAACAAAACCCTTGTTACAAAAAATATGTAGTTGAGCAAACCAGATTTCCACATTGCCCATGCCAATAAAAGGTGTGTCTCAATTACTATTCTGAGTCCATCACAATCTTTAATGGGAGGTGGATAGAATGTTTTGTCTTGAGTTCTCTGGAATTGTGTATTGATCATTACATTGGTCAGAGTTCCTAAGTCTTCTAAAATTCTTTGATTTTACATTATTTTTATTAAATCCGTTTTCTTCCAAGTTCCGCTTCAGTTTTCATCAGTTCTTCCAAGTCTCCCCACATTTCCCTGTACCCTTTCATAATTTATTACAGCACAATATTATTCCATTACATTGGTGTATCATAACTTGTTAATCCTTTCCCCAATTGATGAGCTCCCCACTCAATTCCTAAGTCTTTGTCAGTGTAAAGATATCTAGTAAATATATTTTTCTACATTCGGATCTTTCTCTTTTGTCTTGGATCTCTTTAGGATATTGACCTCACAATGTTAATGCTGGGTCAAAGGGTATATTCTATTTAAAAGCTTTTCCAACACAATTCCAAATTTCTTTCTATCATAGCAGGACCAATTCATATCTCCATTAATGTACCTGTTTTCTCATAGCCCCTACAGTATTTTTCATTTTTCCTTTTTATTAACTTTGTCAGTCTGATGAGTGTGAGGTAGAACCTCAGAATTGTTTTAATTTACATTTTTCTGGTTATTGGTGATTTAGAGCATTTTTATATGACTATGAATAGCTTGGATTTTCTCTTCTGAAAAATGCCTGTTCATATCCTTTGACCATTTAATATATGGGTCAGTCAGTAAATATATATTATATAGGTACTATGTGCCAGTCACTGTGCTAAGTAAGCCCTGGGAATACAAAGAAAGGAAAAAGACAGTCCCTGCTCTCAAGAGGGGAATTTAGTGGAGGAGACAACTTGGAAACTAGTATGTGCAGACAAGCTAAATACAGGATATAGTGGAGATAATCAACAGAGGGAAGGCACTAGAACTAGGAGAGAGAAGTAAATGTTTCCTGTAGAAGATGAGCTTTTAATTGGGGCTTGAAGAAAATCAGGTAAGTCAGAAAATGGAATTGAGAAGAGAGAACATTCCAGGCCAGGGGGAAGCCATGAAAATGCCTGAAGTTAGGTTATGGAGTATCTTATGTGAGGAACAACAAGGTGGGGAAGTGTTACTGGATCTCAGAGTATATAAGATTAGAGAGTGCAAGGATTAGAAGACTGGAAAGGTAAGAGGAATCCAGGTTATCAAGGGCTTTGAATGCCAAACAGAAGATTTGATATTTGAAATTGGAGGTGATAAGGTGCCACACTGCCAGACCTATACTTTAGGAAGATCACTTTGGCAGCTTAGTGGAGGATGGACTGAAGTGGGGAGAGACTTATAGCTGGAATACCTATCGGGAGGCTATTACAATAGTCCAGGAGTTAGGTGATGACCTCCACTAGGATAGCAGCAATGCCAGAGGAGAGAAGTGGTTGTATAGAGATGTTAGTAAGGCAAAATTGACAGACCTTGACAGCAGATTGACAGAATCATGTGATTTTTCAATAAATTACTCAATAAACATGAAGCACCTACTATGTGCCAGACATTAGGCTAAGTGCTAAAGATACAAAAAGAGACAAAAGACATCCCCTTCTTCCAAGGAGCTTACAATCTGATGGGGTAGACAATATGCAAACAAATATATATAAATGAAGTTATATAAAGGATAAATAGGAAAATTAACAGAGAGAAGGCAGTAGAATTAAGAAGAGTTTGGAAGGGTTTCCTGAAGGTGGAGTTTTTAGTTGGTACTTAAAGGAATCAAGAAGGTCAGTAGTTGTAGCAGAAGAGGGAGAACATTCCAGGCATGGGGGACAGCCAGAGAAAATTCCTGGAGCCAAGAGATGGAGTGTCTTGTTTGTGAACAGTCAGGATACCAGTTATTAGAATGGTCAATTATATTTATAGTTTTCCTAATATAGAATCAGACCTGTATTCCTGATATAAATCTAACCTGATCATGGTGTACAGTCTTTGTGATATGTTGCTTTAGTTTCCTTGCTAATATTTTCTTTAAAATATTTGATCAATATTCATTAGAGATATTTGCCTATAGTTTTCTTTCTCTGTGTTAGGAATCTAGAGAAGCTAGGTGGCATTGTGGAAACAGTACTGG
This sequence comes from Dromiciops gliroides, assembly GCF_019393635.1. NCBI lineage: Eukaryota > Metazoa > Chordata > Mammalia > Microbiotheria > Microbiotheriidae > Dromiciops > Dromiciops gliroides. The sequence continues at coordinate 61,390,104 of NC_057867.1, read as the reverse complement.
GCTTGGAGTCAGGAAGACTCATCTTCATGAGTTCAAATTTGGCCTCAAACACTTACTAGCTCTGTGGTCCTGGGTGAGTCATGTAACCTTGTTTACCTTAGTTTCTTCACCTATAAAATGAACTGGAGGAAGAAATGGCATCTCTGCCAAGAAAATCCCAAATGGGGCCACAGAGAGCTGAATATCAACTTTGTTCAAGCTTGTTAATCTTATCTTTAATTTTTATTATTTTTATTAGAGATGACTGGGGAGGGGCTTAATTCATTGGTTTTCTCTTTTTAAAAAATCGCACGTTCAGTTTGTTGATGTCTTTCTTTTTTTAATGAAACTGTTTATGGATATAAATTTTCCCCCTGAGTATTGCTTTGTCTGTATCCCCAAAATTTTGGTGTTGTGTCTCATTGCTGTCATTATCTTTAGTGAAATTATTGTTTCCATGATTTGTTGATTCATCCACCCATTCTTTAGAATTAAATTATTTAGTCTCAATTAAGTTTCCTTCATAGAATATAACTTTTATCACATTGTGGCCTGTGAAAGACATATTTAATATTTCTGTTTTTCTCTGTGAGGGTTTTTTGCCCTAGTACATGGCCACTTTTGTAAAGGTGCCATGCACAACTGAGAAATGTGTATACTTCTTTCTATTCCCATTTGATTATTCCAAAGGTCTATCATAGCTAACTTTTCTAAAATTCTATTCGGGTCCTTCACTTATTCTTTTTTTTTTTAAATTACATACATCTAGGTCTGAAAGGGGCAAGTTGAAATCACTCACTATTTTAGTATTACTGTCTCTTTCTCCTTATAAGTCATTTCCCTGTTCCTTTATGTATTTATATGCTGTGTCATTTGAAGCATATATTTTGAGTATTGTTTTTAATTCATTGTTTATGATATCTTTCATGAAAATATATTTTCCTACTATCTCTTTTAATTAAGTCAATTTTTGTTTTTAATCTAAGATCATGATTGATACCCCTGCCTTTTGCATTTTTGAAGCCTAATAGATTTTGCTTCAGCCCCTTATTTTAACTGTGTGCTTCTTCTTTCTCTTTCTCTTTTTTGTTTTTTTGGTGAGGCAATTGGGGTCAAGTGACTTGCCCAAGGTCACACAGCTAGTAAGTGTCAAGTGTCTGAGGACGGATTTGAACTCAGGTCCTCCTGACTCCAGGGCTGGTGCACTATCCACTGAGCCACCTAGCTGCCCCCTTCTTTCTCTTTCCATTGTGTTTCTTGTACATAATATATTTTTGGATTCTGCTTTCTTTTTTTAAAAAATAAACGTTTTTATTTAAAGTTTTGAGTTCTAAATTTTATCCCTTCTTCTCTCCCTCCCCTCCCCTCTCCCTGAGGCAGTAAGCAATCAGATGTGGGTTATACACATGCAATTATGTAAAACATTACCATATTAGTATTTTTCTACAAGAAAATTTGAATAAAAGAAAAAATCAAAGAAAGTGAAAAATAGCATGCTTCAGTCTGTGTTAAATCAATATCAGTTCTTTCTTTGGAGTTGGATAGTATGCTTCATCATTAGTCCTTTGGGCTTGTGTTGGATCATTGTATTGCTGAGAATAGTTGTCATTCACAGTTCTTCATCAGACCATATTGCTGTCTCTGTGCACAATGTTCTCTTGGTTCTGCTCACTTCATTATACATCAGTTCATACAAGTCTTTCTAGGCCTTTCTGATATCATCCCGATTGTCATTTCTTAGAGCACAATAATATTCCATCAGCATCATATACCACAGCCTGTTTACCCATTCCCCAATTGATTTCCAATCCTTAGCCACCCCAAAAAGAGCTGCTATAACTGTTTTTGTCTTTTTCTCTCTTTTGGGATGTCTTTGGGATATAAACCTAGCAGTGGTATTGCTGGATCAAAGGGTATTCACAGTTCTATAGCCCTTTGGGCATAGTTCCAAATTGCTCTCCAGAATGGTTGGATCTTTTCACAACAACACTGTCAACAGTGGATTAGTGTCCCAGTTTTCCCACATCCTCTGCAACATCCAACATTTTCCTTTTTTGTTAAATCTGCCACTCTGATAGGTGTGAGGTGATACCTCAGAGTTGTTTTAATTTGCATTTCTCTGATCAATAGTGATACAGAGCATTTTTTCACATGATTGTAGATAGCTTTGATTTCTTTGTCTGAAAACTGCCTGTTCATATGCTTTGATCATTTATCAATTGGAGAATGACTTATATTTTTATAAATTTGATTAAGTTCTCTATATATTTGAGAAATAAGGCCTTTATCAGAGATATTTATTTCAAAAATTATTTCCCAGTTTTCTGCTTCCCTTGTAATCTTGGTTACATTAGTTTTCTTTGTGCAAAACCTTTTAAATTTTATATAATCAAAATTTATGTTTTACATTTTGTTTTGCTCTTTCTATCTTCTTTGGTCCTAAATTCTTTCTCTGTTCATAAATCTGACAGATAAATGATTCCATGTTCTTGATTCGCTTATGGTATCACCCTTTATCTGTAAATCATGTACCCATTTTGACCTTTTTTAGTATACGGTGTGAGATGTTGGTCTATACCTAGTTTGTTTTTTTAAGTATTTTATTTTTTTCCAGTTACATATAAGGATAGTTTTCAACATTTGTCTTCATAGGATTTTTAGTTCCAAATTTTTCTCCTACCATCCCTTCCGTCCCTCCTCCCCAAGATGGAAAGCAGTCTGATATAGGTTATCTATGTACATTAAACATATTTCTACATTAGTCATCTTGTGAAAGAAGAATCAGAATGCAAGGGAAAAGCCTCAAAAAAGAAGGAAAAAAAGTCCAAAAGTAGAAACAGTATGGTTCAATTGGCATTCATAATCCACAATTCTTTTTTCTGGATGTTGAGAACATTTTCTATCATGAGTTCTTTTAAACTGTTTTAGATCATTGCACTCCTGAGAAGAGCCAAGTCTATCCTCATTGTTCATCATATAATGTTGCTGTTACTTTGTACAACATTCTCCTGGTTCTGCTCCTTTAGGTCAGCATCAGTTCATGTAAGTCCTTCCAGGTTTCTCTCAACTCCACCTGCTCATCATTTCTTACAGCACAGTAGTAGTCCCTTACATTCATATACCACAACTTGTTTTGCCATTCCCCAATTGACGGACATTCCCTCAATTTCCAATTCTTTGCCACCACAAAGAGAGCTGCTATAAATATTTTTGTACATGTGGGTCCTTTTCCCTTTTCTATGGTCTCTCTGGGATACAGACCTAGCAGTGGTACCACTGGGTCAAAGGGTATGAACAGTCCCATAGCCCTTTGGGCATAGTTCCAAATTGCTCTCCAGAATGTTTGGATCAGTTCACAGCTCCACCAAGAATGCACTAGTGTTCCAATTTTTCCACAGCTTCTCCAACATTTATTATTTTCCTTTTTGTTATATTAGCCAATCTGATAGGTGTGAGGTGGTACCTCAGAGTTGTTTTAATTTGCATTTCTCTGATCAATAGTGATTTAGAGCATTTTTTCATATGGCAACAGATAGCTTTGGTTTCTTCATCAGAAAATGTCTTTTGACCATTTCTGAATTGGGGAATGACATTCTCATAAATTTGATTTAGTTCCCTATATGTTTTAGAAATGAGGCCTTTACAGATTTTAGAGAAACCTGGAAGGACTTACATGAATGGATGCTGAGTGAAGTGAACAGAACCAGGAGAACATTGTACAAAGTATCAACACCATTGTGTGTTGATCAACTGTGAAGGACTTGACTCTTCTCAGCAATGCAGTGGTCCAAGATAGTTCCAAAGAACTCATGGTGGAAAATCTTCTCCAAATCCAGAAAAAAAAGAATAACAACTATGGAATCTAGATGAAGATTGAACCATATGATATCTATTGTTTTTGTTTGTTTTTTGAGGTTTTTCCTTTTTGCTCTGATTCTTCTTGTACAGCATGATTAATGGAGAAATATGTTTGATGTGATTGTACATATATGACCTATATCTGGTTGCTAGCTGTCTTGGGGAGGGGGCCGGGAGGGGAGGGAGGGAGAAAAATTTAAAAGTAGAAATCTTATAAAAACAAATGTTGTGAACTATCTCTACAAGTAACTGGAAAATAATAAAATATTTTTATGGAAAAAAAGAAATGAGGCCTTTATCAGAAATACTGGCTATAAAAATTATTTCCCAGTTTTCTGTCTCCCTTCTAATTTTGGATTCATTGCTTCTGTTTGTACAAAACCTTTTTAATTTAATGTAGTCAAAGTCTTCCATCTTGCATTTCATAATATTCTCTACCTCTTGTTTGGACATAAATTGTTTTCCTTTCCATTGGTCTGAGAGGTAAACTATTCCTTCCTCTCCTAATTTATCTATGGTATCACCGTTTATATCTAAATCTTGAAACCACTTTGACCTTATTTTTGTATAAGGTGTAAGACGTTGGTCTATGCCTAGTTTCTGCCATACTCTCTTCCAGTTTTCCCAGCAGTTTTGTCAAATACTGAGTTCCTATCCCAGAAGCTGGAGTCTTTGGGTTTATCAAAATTATTAAGGTTATTTACTATTGTGTCTTCTGGCCTAACCTATTCCATTGATCCACCACTCTATTTCTTAGCCAGTACCAAATAGGTTTGATGACTGCCGCTTTATAGTATAGCTTTAAATGTGGTACAGCTAGCCCACCTTCCTGTGCATTTTTTTTATTAGTTCCCTTGATATTCTTGACCTTTTCTTTTTCCAGATGAATTTTGTTATTATTTTTTCTAGCTCTATAAAATAATTTTTAGGTAGTTTGATTGGTATGGCACTGAATAGGAAATTAATTTAGGTAGAATTTTAATTTTTATTATATCAGCCCATCCTATCCATGAGTAATTGATATTTTTCCAATCACATAGATCTTATTTTATTTGTGTGAAAAATGTTTTGTAATTATGTTCATAGAGTTCCTGGGTTTGTCTTGGCATGTAGACTCCCAACTATTTTATATTGTCTACTGTTACTTTAAATGGAATTTCTCTTTCTATCTCTTGCTGCTGAGCTTTGTTGGTCATGTATAGAAATGCTGATGATTTATGCGGTTTTATTTTATATCCTGCAACTTTGATAAAGTTGTTCATTGTTTCAAGCAGTTTTTTAGTTGATTCTTTAGGATTCTCTAAGTATACCATAATATCATCTGCAAAGAGTGAAAGTTTAGTTTCCTCCTTGCCTATTCTAATTCCTTTAATTCCTTTTTCTTCTCTTGTTGGTATAGCTAACATTCCTAGTACAATATTAAATAATAGAGGTGATAATGGACATCCCTGTTTCACCCTTGATCTTATTGGGAGGGCCTCTAACTTATCCCCATTACATATAATGTTTGCTCATGGTTTTAGGTAGATACTGCTTATTATTTTAAAGAAAGTTCCACTTATTCCTATGCTCTCTAGTGTTTTTAATAGGAATGAGTGTTGTATTTTGTCAAATGCTTTCTCTGCATCTATTGAGATAATCATATGATTTTGGTAAGTTTTGTTATTGATATGGTTGATTATCTTGATAGTTTTTCTAATGTTGAACCAGCCTTGCATTCACGGTATAAATCCCACCTGGTCATAGTGTATAATCCTGGTGATGAATTGCTGTAATCTCCTTGCTAATATTTTATTTAAGATTTTTGCATTGATATTCATTAGGGAAATTGGCCTATAATATTCTTTCTCTGTTTTGGCTCTGCCTGGTTTAGGTATGAACACCATATTTTTGTCATAAAATGAATTTGGTAGAACTCCTTCTTCACCCATTTTCCCAAATAGTTTGTATAGTATTGGAATTAATTGTTCTTTAAATGTTTGGTAGAATTCACTTGTAAACCCATCTGGCCCTGAAGATTTTTTCTTAGGGACTTCATTGATGGCTTGTTCAATTTATTTTTCTAAAATGTGCCTATTTAAGGATTTTATTTCCTCTTCACTTAACCTGGGCAATTTGTATTTTTCTAAATATTCATCCATTTCATTTAAATTATCAAATTTATTGGCATACCGTTGTGCAAAATAGCTCCTAATTATTGCTTTAATTTCCACTTCATTGGTGGTGAATTCACCCCTTTCATTTTTGATACTGGTAATTTGGTTTTCTTCTTTCTTTTTTTAATCAAATTAACCAAAGGTTTATCTATTTTATTGGTTTATACCTAGTTTCTGCTTTCTAATCCAGTCTGCCATCTTCCATTTTATGGGTAATTTCATCCCATTCACATTCACAGTTATGATTGTTTATTATATATTTCCCTCCATCCTATTAATTTATCCTCTTCTTACTCTATTTCCTACTTCTTCATAAAGATAAAGATGGTCATAGAGGAGTGAACTCAGATGCTCTGGGAGTGTTCTAGGTTTGATGCAATCTGCTTCTGCTCCCCTGCTGTGTACCCCACTTCTTTGTCACCTGGAGTCCAAAAACATATCCTTATCCTTTTTTTGTGAGGCATTTGGGGTTAAGTGACTTGCCCAGGGTCTCACAGCTAGCAATTGTTAAGTGTCTGAGGCTGGATTTCAACTCAGGTCCTTCTGAATCCAGGGCCAGTACTCTATCCAGTGCACCACTTAGCTGCCCCTATCCTTATCCTTTTAAAAAAATATACACTCTTTTAAATCTACCTTCTTTGGAATTTATTTTGCTTAAGGATAATCCCTCACTCAATTTACCTTCCTTCCCTTTTATTCTCTCTTTTCTTTCTTTCTTGAGTTAAATGTATTTCTGTTTTCAGCTACTTGTATTCTTTCTCCTTTTGACCAGTTCAGATAAGATTGATGTTCATATCAGCCACTCCCCCTACTTCTTCCTGCTTATTTGTATAGACTTATACTTGAGTTAATCTGTTATGTAATATAAATTTCCCCTTCCTTTTTCTCTCTCTCTCCCACCCTTCACCTTCCACCAATTTATACTTCATCTTTTCCTTTTCTATTCTTCTTTTGGTGTGGGACCCTTGCCTTGGTTATTCTGTAGGCTTTGGACTACATAGGAGGCTGGAACTGAGACCCTGTTTTACTATTAAGTGGGATTCCTAAATCATAGATCCTACCACGTTACTCCCCAACTCAGTAAGTTGCAATGGCTCCCTCTTGCCTCTAGGACTATATACAAACTCCTCTGTTTGGAATTTAAAGCCTTTTATAGCCTGCCTCCAACCTACCTTTGCAGGTTGATAATAACATAGTCCAAGCAAGATGGCTTACTTGTCCCTAAATCATGACATCCCATCTCTCATCTCTCTGCCCTTTCAAGGCTGTTTCCTATTCTTAGAATGTGGTCACTCCTCACCTTTGTTTACTAGGATCCGTGTCTTATTTCATAGGTCAGTTTAAGCACCATCTACTAAATAAGGCTTTTCCTGATTATCCCAGCTACTAGTGTCCCCATCTACCCCTTGAAATTGCCTTGTATTTATTTTGTATGTATTTAAATGAGTACACATTGTTTACCCTGATAAAATGTAAGTTTCTTGAGGGCAAAGAGCTGCTTCATTTGTGTTTTTGTACCTCCAGTGTCTGACACATAATAAGTACTTACTAAATACTTTTGGAATGATCAAATAGATCATAGGTATACATAACCTGAGACCTGTTTTATATATCTATATACCTGGGGCCACATAAAAATTTCTCAGGCAAAAATTTGTTGTGAGTGAAAAGGTTTAAGAAACCCTGAATTGGATCATTTCCCTTTTTGGGGTGTCAATTTCTTTTAATACAACCTGTACTTACTGATTGAACAAGCTAAGAAAAATCCTACTATGTGGGATTGTTACTCCTGGAAAGGACGCTTGGAATTCATGAAATCCATTTCCCTCGCTTTTTTTCCTTATTCAATGAATTTTAGATGTCAATCTTATTTTTTCATTATAAAAATATTTTATTATTTTTCAGTTACATGTAAAGATAGTTTTCAACATTTGTTTTCATAAGATTTTAATTCCAAATTTTTCCCTTCCCTTCCCTACCCCCTCTCCAAGATGGAAAGCAATCTGATATAGGTTATATATGTACAATCACATTAGAAATATTTCTACATTAGTGATATCGTGAAAGATGAATCAGAACACAAGGGAAAAACCTCAAAAATGAAAGGAAAAAAACAGCCAAAAAGTAGAAATAGTATGGTTCAATCTGCATTCAGAATCCACAATTCTTTTTTCTGGATATAGAGAACATTTTCTATCATGAGTTCTTTGGAATTGTCTTGATTCATTGCACTGCTGAGAAGAGCCAAGTCTATCACAGTTGATCATCACACAATGTTTCTGTTACTGTTTACAATGTTCTCCTGGTTCTGATCACTTTACTCAGCATCAGTCTACTTAAGTCTTTTCAGGTTTTTCTGAAATCAGCCTGCTCCTTATTGAATAACTTTTTTCCTTGTTCACCTTTTTATACTTCTCTTGATTCCTGTATTTGAAAATCAATTTTTTTGTTCAGTTGTGGTCTTTTCATCAGGAAAACTCGAAAGTTCCCTGTTTTGTAAAGAATTGTTATTTGTGGTTTTTATGACCCCATCTTTTGGCTAGAATTTTTTTAAAAAAACCTCGGTGTGCACACTGGCCTCTGGGGCTCTGCAAATGGCATGGTGCTCCACCCACTGGTTGTAGCCATCACCATGGTGCTGGCACCTCACATCATCACCGCTTGCCTACACCTACATGGGCCTGGCAAAATCATAATGATTGCAAGCCTAGTGAGGGCAGTCATGTGACTGTCAGAGAGGCCAGCCAACTGACTGGGGGCTGTGTGTGGTCAGACTGGGGTCTGCTGGGAAGGAGGGAGGAGATTCGCCATTCTAGCTGGAAGCTGGAAGATGACAGGATGCTGCTGTGTATTCTCAGCTGATTCCTGGGCGGTTGTGTTGTACAGGTTGTATAATTTCCATTTCCCCATTTTATTTCCTTTATGTTGATCCTACTGATCCTGTTTGTGTTTTTTTAAGTTCGTTCTTATTAAATAAATCCTACTCTGTTTTGAGGGAGGCTGCCGGTCTTCTTCCTTGCCCCAATATTGTGGTGAGCCACTTAGCTAATACTCCCCAATTAAAAATTGGCCCCCACAGTTTCAGCGAATGTCTATCTTTTCCCCTGAAAGATAATGCTCAATTTTTCTGGGTAGTTTATTCTTGGTTGCAATCCAAGCTCTGGAATATCATATTTCAAGCCTTCCAATCCTTTAAAGTTAATGCTGCCAGGTCCTGTGTAATCCTGACTGTGGCTCAATGATATTTAAATTGTTTTTTTCTTACTGCTTGTAGTATTTTCTTCTTCACCTAATAATTCTGAAATTTGGCTACAATATTCCTTGGAGTTTTCCTTTTGGGGTCTCTTTCAGGAGGTGATCAGTGGATTCTTTCAATGACTATTTTATCGTATGATTCTATAATATCAGGGTGGTGGTTCTCCTTGATAATTTCCTGTTATAGTTTCTAGACTCTTTTTTTGATCATGGCTTTCAGGTAGTCCAATAATTCTTAAATGATCTCTTCTGGATCTATTTTCTAGGTAAGTTGTCTTTCTGATGGGGTTTTTCGCATTTTCTTCTATTTTTTTCATTCTTTTGATTCTGTTGGACTGATTCTTAGTGTCTCATGGAGTCATTAGTTTCCATCTGCCTAATTCTAATTTTTGTCATTATTTTCTTCAGTAAGCTTTTGCACTCTTTTTCCATTTGGCTACCCCTCCCCCCAATTTGGCTAATTGTATTTTTAAGGAATTGTTTTCTTCCATCAGTTTTATGCTTCCTTTTCCAAGCTGTTGGCTATTTTTCGTAATTTTCTTGTGTAACTCTCATTTATCTCATTTCTTTTCCCAGTTTTTTTTCTAACCCTATCATTTTTTTTTTTTGCAGGGCAATGGGGGTAAAGTGACTTGCCCAGGGTCACACAGCTAGTAAGTGTCAAGTGTCTGAGATCGGATTTGAACTCGGGTACTCCTGAATCCAGGGCTGGTGCTTTATCCACTGCGCCACCTAGCTGCCCCTTATCATTTGATTTTTAAAATCCTTTTGAGCTCTTCTAAGAAGGCTTTTTGGTCTTGAGACCAATTCATCTTCCCCCTTGGAACTTCTCATGTAGGCATTTTGACAGTCCTAATCTGAGTTTGTATTTTGGTCTTCCCTGTCACCATAGAAGATCTTAATGGTAAGGGTCCTTTTCTTTTTCTTACTCATATTGTAGTCTATTTTTTTTTTTTTACTTTTAAAATTGAGGTCTGCTCCTGGGGCACAGGGGCCACTGTTGCAAGCTTCTTGTGCTGGGGGATAGGGACCTGGTCACTGACTTTCTGCGCTGAGGTCTCTGTGGCTTGCACATTCCTTACTGCCCTGGGCTTGCTCCCTGTGCTGGGATGACTTAGCTTAGTAGCGCTTGTCCTGTGGGTGGTTCTCTAGCTGGCAGTTTGCCCTCTAAGCTGGGGCTGGTGGGCACCATAACTAGCCTTCCATGCCACCAGCCTGCTGAGCCAGGACCAAGGGGCCTCAGCTGCTGATCTGTGCTGTGGCCAAGAGCCTCCTGCTGACTTGTCCAGACCCATTCTGTGCTGCGCTGAGGTGCGCTACACTCCCCTTTTGCCCAAGTGAGACCATCCTTTCCTGAAGTCTTCTAAATTATCTCAAGTTGGAAGATTGTGTCTCTCTGTCTTTTTGTAGGTTCTGTAGTTCCAGAATCCATTTAGAGGCTTGATTTAATGTTGTTCCTGAGGGAAACTCTGGAGAGTTCAGGCTACTTCCTGGCTTCTTTCCATCATCTTGGCTCCCACCGCCCTCATTTTATAGAAGATGAAACTGAGGTCTCTGAGGTCCCTTTAAGCTCTAATATATAGAACTGTGACTAAGATTGAGGGTGGGGGTGGGATGTAGGTGTAGGGGACAATCTAACCATTTCTATAGTAATGACAGGAACACAGCTTCCCTATCTCCCCAGAGTCCAGAAAATACCCCTATACAGTTGGGGAATAATATAAGCCCTAGGGAAAGGGGTGTTATTGTGGTGGGACTCTGGGCATCAGTATTGACTGGGTAAAGGAGCAGGCTCATACCATATAGTCTGTTGATTATTCAAATTTATCCCGTACATGGCTTATTTATACAGTTATTTGCTTACTGGTCTCCTTGAGAGAAGTGACTGTCTTTTGCCTTGCTTTGTATACCCCAGTGGTTAGCACAGTGCCTCACATATGGTAGTCACGTAATAAATATTTATTGACTGAATTTTTGACTAATTGAGACCAAGAGAAGTTCATGGCATGTGAAGGTAGCCGACTCACATGAGATCTCCAGCCCCCTAAATGTTAACATCCTTGGGCAACATTCTAGTTGCTCTGCTCTAGTTTTACCTCTTCTGCTGTCTGACCTCAGTTGTATTATTTTAAGAAAATTTTAATGTAAATATTTTTATATTTTATTTTTTCCAATTACATGTAAAATAATTTTAAACTTTCTTTTTTTTAAAAAAATTGAGTTATGAATTCTCTCCTCTCCCCTTCTCCCTCCTTGAGAAGGCACAAGCAATTTGATACAGATTTCTTGTATTATTAATAAAAATTAAGATTTGATCTAAATGATTGATAATAATAGACACAACTAATAGATATTTCAAAATTAAATTCTAATGGCATTACCTTTCAAGATAGCTTTTGTAACTCTTTCAGAAAAGAGATAATGCTTTAAGCCAACTCTTACAATTTTAAAGTCAGTCTTGCATTTTCTCTAGCCATTTATACATGTTGATTTCATCATATTCAGCAATTTTGAAAGCCAGGGCAATGAATTTAAAAAGAAAAATTCCAATTTCACATTTTTTCTTTTGATCAACTCCCATTATTGCTTTGTAAGTTCTAGTGCTAGGTCTAAGGGGCAGACAAATCTACCCTTTCCCCCTTGTAAATTAAGTGGGTCTGACTGATTGCTTTCTTCCTGAGTTAGAGCTCTTGAGACCCAATTTTCCTATGTACTTGAAGCACAAGATAATGTGAAAATGATGCCCTCCCCGTGGCCTTTTCCAAAGGGTCTCCTTTTTATGTTTTTAAAACATATCTGCTGATACTTAATTGAAGGTGTAATTAGACAGCTATTTCCCCTAATGACATATGACCTCCTAATGTCCGTAATTACACCACAATATTGAAAAGTTGACTCAGGCACCAAAAAATCACCCACTCTTGCGAGAACCAAAATGATTGGCAGACCCTTATAGAGTGAGTTCCTTGATTTGGGTTTTTCTCCTTTTTTCCTGTTTTTTTTTTTTTTGGTGAGGCAATTGGGGTTAAGTGACTTGCCCAGGGTCACACAGCTAGTAAGTGTTAAATGTCTGAGGCCGGATTTGAACTCAGGTCCTCCTGAATCCAGGGCCGGTGCTCTATCCACTGTGCAACCTAGCTGCCCCTTTTCCTATTTTTGAAATGAAGTCCTCTACCAAAATATTTTCTCTTCGTCTCACTGTGGTGTGCAAGGGATTCTGGGTTTCTTGAAGGCTAAACCAGTTAAAGCCCAAGTTCTGAAAGGTTTCACTAGACCCCAAAGGCTTCAGGCATAGGCCTAGTAGCACACTCATTTTGTTCTTTGTCTGGACTTGGAGAAACGCCTTTACTGAATGCAGATGGAATAATTTATAGGGTGTGGGGATGGGATGCTACCAGAAGATGAATTTTTTTGTCCACAAAACTTAGGAAGACCATATACTAAAGCTGTATGATCCCTTGTTGTTTTTATAGAGGTAATTCTTGGTCAGGTGTGGGCTGGTCCATGTGGTTTCTGAGACTCCTTGAGACTCTGATCCTGCCTATACTTGCAAAGCCTTTCTGATCACCCTGGCTGTTTGTGCTCTCTTCCCCCTCACATTATCTTTATTGTTGTTCAGTGCTATTCCATTCTGTGTGATCCCATTTGCCCATTTCCTTGGCAAAGATCCTGAAGTGCCTTGCCCACGGTCACACAGATAATAAGTATCTGAGGCTGAATTTGAACTAAGGTCTTCTGGACTCTAGGTCTGTGCTCTATCTACATGACTACCTACCTTCTATAATGTTGCTGATCAGTCTTTTCAGCCATGTCCAACTCTTCCTGACCCCATTTGGGGTTTTCTTGGCAGAGATATCAGAGCAGTTTGCCATTTCCTTCTCCAGTTCGTTTTGCAGATGAGGGAACTGAGGCAAACAGAATAAAGTGACTTGCTCAGGATCACACAGCTAGTAAGTGTCCTCTATCTACTGTGCCACCTAACTGTCCCACATCTTAAAATTTGTTTATCTGTGTACATGGCCTATCCTCCTATCCCCCAGTAGACTATGAGCTAGAGTCAGATAGGGATTGTTTCATTTTTATGAGTATCTCCAGTGTTTATTACAGTGTCATTCCTATAATATAATCCCTGGCTGATTTTTAAAAATGGAAAAAGGTACTGAGAGGTAGAGGTGAAGAGGAAATATGTTTGAGGCACAGAATAGGTATATAATGTACAAATGCAAAGAAGTGTGAGATAATGAATGTTCAGTTGGGTTGGAAGAGATCAAGCAAGAGGGGGAATAATGGGCAGTAAGGCTGGAAAGATGGGTAAGAATCAAATTCTCATGAGCCCAGAAAGCCAGGATGACGAATTGACTTTTTATCATAGAAGCAACAGAGACTCATTGATGATTATGGAGGAGGTAGAATAATGTGATGGGGAAATGTTGACTTGGGAATGTTGTTTTGGCAACTTTGTGTAGAAGGAGAGGAGGGAGTCAAAGTTGGACCTTAGGAAGGGGTAGCATTGTAATAAGACCCCTGATAGTCAGAAAAAGCACCTCTCACTTCGTCAAGTGTAGCATTCTGCATGGCTCCTTGTTCTTTCTCCTTCTGTGGTTTTGCCCCTTTTTTCCTGACCACCACTACCTCCAGGGAGCCAAGCAAGAAGGGGGAACAAAGAAAGCTGAAATTAATCACTGTAAAGAGTTAGAAACAAACAGTGGATTGGAACTCAGGATACCTGACTGGGTTCAAGTCCTAAGTCTCACATGAAATAGCTGTGTGACTTTGGGCAAGTCATTTCAATTCAGCATTTATTAAGCACCTACTGTGTGTAGTGGACTATAATAGGAGATACTATAGGACTTTTCTGTAGACAGGACAAAAAGGAAATGGCTTCTGCCCTTAAGGAGATTGCATCGCTTGGCCTCAGTTTTTTCATCTGTAAAAATGAATGTTTATCCTTGCTCTGCTTCTTTCATTGAGTTGTTTTTAGACTGAAATTAGGCAATGAGTGTGAAAGTTTTGTGAACTATAATGCTCCATATACATGAAAATTGTGGTTATGATTGGTTCCATCATCAAACTGAACTCTTAGAATACTTTTTGGTCTGGAAACCTGACATCTTTCATCTGAAAAGCCATTTTTGCTCATACATATACAGAACTCTGGGAGAAGCATGCTAAACTAAGGAGGCAATCAACAACTATTTGTAAAGGACAAACATGAGTACAGAATGTTTTTGTTGCAGCAGATGGTCAGTATTACCCATGTTTTTTGTTTTTTTTTTTCTATAGAGTAATGAGTATTTTTGACATCGTATCAGAAATAATTTCTGCAGATAGTGACTTCTAAACAGATGATGACTTAGTGGAGGAGAGGAAAGGTTGTGAAGTGCCTCTTGCTGCCCTATTTAGCCATCCAGACATCATCCCAGGGTTCACTGCTATCCTTTCTAGTGACTAGGACTGAAGAAGGGGGAAAGGATGTTACCAAATGATGTCTTAAGAAAGGAGTACTTGTTCCCTCTTTCTGTCTCCCTCTTGCAATGACTTTGCACGCACTTATTTACTTGTGTAGTATTGAATCTTCCCCAGTAGAATGTAAAGTCCTTGAGGACTGATTTTTGTTTGATTTTCGGTTTTGTATTCCTCATATTCTAGGACAATGTCTGGTACATAGGAACTTTAGTACCTAGGTGGCACTGTGAATAGGGTGCCAGACTTGGAGACAGGGAATAATGAGTTCAAATCCTGTTTCAGAAACTTACTAGCTAGGTGACTCTGTGTAAGTTACTTTATAACTTAAAAAACAATATTTTATTTCCCTTCAATTACATGTAAAATTTTTAAAAATATTATTTGAAAATTTCGAGTACCAAATTCTATCCCTCCTTCTGCCTCCCAGGGACAGCAATCTGATAGAGGTTATACACGTGTAATCATGTAAAACATATTTCCATATTAGTCATGTAAGATTCGAACCCCATTCCCCCCTCAAAAAAAAGAGAGAAAGAAAAATGAAAAATAGTATGCTTTGGTCTGTATTCAGACTCCATTAGTTCTTTCTCTGGAGGTGGATAGCATTTTTATTACGAGTCCTTCAGAATTGTCTTGGATCGGGGCAGCTAGGTGGCACAGTGGATAGAGCACCAGCCCTGGAATCAGGACTACCTGAGTTCAAATCTGGCCTTAGATATTTGACCATATATATATATATATATATATATATATATATATATATATATATAGCTGTGTGACCATGGGCAAGTTACTTAACCCTCATTGCCCTGCCTAAAAAAAAAATTTCTGATAAAAGTATTTTATTGTTTTTTCCAGTTACATGTAAAGATAGTTCTCAGCATTTGTTTACACAAGCTTTCCAATTTCAGATTTTTCTCCCTCCTTCCCTCCCCTCCCTCCCCCCTCCCCCCTCCCCCCTCCCCCAGACAGCAGGTAATCTGAAATAGGTATGTGTATATATATATATAACATTAAACATATTTCTGCATTAGTCATGTTATAGGAGAAGAATCAGAGCAATGAGGAAAAACCTCAAAATAGAAAAACAACAGCACCCAAACCAAAAGAAATAGTATGGTTCAATCAGCATCTATACCCCACAGTTCTTTAAAAAAAAATTAAGAATTGTCTTGGATCATTGTATTGCTGAGAGTAGCTAAGTCATTCACAGTTGTTCGCTGTACAATATTGCTGTTACTATGTAGACTGTTCTCCTGGTTCTGCTCACTTCACTCAGCATCAGTTCATGTAAGTCTTTCCAGGTTTTTCTGAAATTTCCCTGTTCATCATTTTTTATACCACAGCAATATTCCATTAGTCATGTACCACGACTTGTTCAGCCATTTCCCAATTGATGGACATACCCTCAATTTCTAATTCTTAGCCACCACAAAAAGAGCTGATATAAATACCCTTTTTACAAATATGTCCTTTTCCTTTTTTATCTCTTTGGAAGACAGACCTAGTAGTGGTATTGCTGGACCAAAGGGTTTGCTCTCCAGAATGATTGGATCAGGTCACAACTCCACCAACAGTGCATTAGTGTCACGGTTTTCCCACATCCCCTCCAACATTGATCATTTTACTTTTTTGTCTTATTAACTAATCTGATAGGTGTAAGGTGATACCTCAGAGTTGCTTTAATTTGCATTCCTCTAATCAATAGTGATTTAGAGCATTTTTTTCATATGGCAATAGATAGCTTTGATTTCTTCATCAGAAAACTGCCTGTTCATATCCTTTGACCATTTATTAATTGGGGAATGACTTGTATTGACAGAAATTTGACTCAATTCTCTATATATTACTTTATAACCTTTATGGCCTCATTTTCATCCTCTGAAAAAGGGGGATATTAATAGCTCTTACCTCATAAGGATGTGAGAATTAAGTGATAACAACATATATTTTGTAAACCTTGAAGTCATATATAAATACCAAGTATTAATATTATTTCTTTAATTTAATTCAGTTGAATGCTTACTCAGAAGCCATTCTATGTGATTATGAAAGGATTGACTGAATTTTCTTTTGGAAGTTTAAAAGTGGACTGACATTTCTTTATGGATCTATCACCATGATGACAATAACTTCTCTTGCTTTTATGGGGGGAATCCCCAAATTAAGTCTGAAGAGTTAAAGACTTGAGGAAAAGTGCTTCTGTCCAAAGGCCAGGGCATATGAGTTAGTCCCCAGTCAACACACGTCCATCTGATTCTTCTAGAATGTCCTGCTCCCATGAAGGTAACCAGCTTCCCTAAAAAACTTGAAGAGTTTCAGTTCTTTCCCTCTCTTCCCCTTTCTGAATCCATGGCCTTACCTACTATGGGGCATGTTGTGCAATCCATTGAGCCATAGCTGAAATCCAGACAATGGTCTTCTCTTAACCCAGCAGCAAACTTTGTACCTTTCCCTTAAGAGGTAGTTGTGGGGCAGCTAGGTGGCGCAGTGGATAGAGCACCTGCCCTGGAGTCAGGAGGACCTGAGTTCAGATCTGGTCTCAGACACTTAACACTTACTAGCTGTGTGACCCTGGGCAAGTCACTTAATCCCCATTGCCTCACTAAAAAAAAAGTAGTTGTATCAAGTATTACTTCCATAGTTTCAATAACCTGAGAGATGACCCCACATGAGATTGATCTCCACTTAGTGCTGACAGGGTTCAAGGATGTAGCAAGAAATGTGTGTTCTTTTTGTGGCATTGGGAATGTTAGGTTTTCCCTTGGGGTGCCCTCTAGGACCAAGGTATTCCTGGCCTCCTATTCAGTGCCTGGTGAGACCTGTGCTGGAAAACTGATAAATTGTAAAAAACTAAGAACCCGTTCTTTGTGCAAGGAGAAAAGGCCTGAACTCTTTTACTCACCAAAGTTCTCCCATTCTGCCCAATAAAAGAGGTTCTTACTTCTGAGGCTGTTGATATCATTGCATTTGCTCCCTGGCCTACTTGTTCCTCCATGAGCCATGCTTGGTAAGTGGAGTCAGGAGTTTACTGCTAATGCCCGTGTCCCATTGTTAATGGGCTGGGGAACAATGATTTGAACACTCTGCTCAGACTATGTCAGTCCTTTTTCGAGCTTTGAGGGTAGGAGGTATGGTCTTAAATACATAGGTTTGTAAATATATGGACAAACTTAGCTGACCAGAGTCATCACTAGCAAATTTTACATCCAGGGCAAGTGGCAAGAAACACATTTGGGACACACAGCATTAAATGTCCTCAAATCAAACCCCATAGGCAAGGACCTCTATATACCAGGAGGCCTCTTTTAGGGAAGCTGCTGGCCAGGGGGAAATTCACCTGTTGAGGGGCATCTGATTATTTTAAAATTATTATTATTAAAATTAAATTATTTTAACTAATTCCTACCAACTAGGAATTAGTTAAATCAGTTGTTTTCATCATGTGGGAATTGCAAGTGCTGTCAACACCCTCTAAATTTCATAACCTGGGACCAAATCCTAGGTTTCACCACCCTAATTATAGCTCTGGGAGCCAGTTATCATCCTTCAGCTACCCCCTCCCCCAGCAAGTCTTGAAACCAAGGATGCACATCGTGATTTCCCCTTCTCCTTTTGGGACCACTTAGACTCAGTACCTTACTAATCATTCCAAGGAGAATGGGGTCACTGACCTCAGAGCTCCATGTGTTTGATAACTCCTATCTGTCTCATATCTAGGCTTTGATTTTCATCCATAACAGTATCATGTTTCATTTTTTCTTTCTATTAGCTGCATATCATCATGTTTCACAGATAAAAGATGTCTTCTGGGGCACTATGTCTGTAGGCACTAGTGGTCCATATTTCATGTGCACTCATTTCTTGTTGCCACCAAGGGACAGGTAACATGACCAATCAGATAAAGCTGATTATACTCCCCACTGTCCCCCACCAAGTGGCCAGGGATGGCTCAACGTTATAATCATGAGTCTTTCCCATTATAGTCTGTTAGCAGTAGAGTAGGAACTCTGTTTTATTCAGGGTTCTGTTTCTGAAACATACCCAGATCTTTTCATTCTGAAAGCAAGAACACATTGGCAATCCCAAAGAAGCTACAAATCATAGGATCAGGCCAACAATCTCCAGAGGATTAGCACTGGCCCTGGATGGAGAATGATTGTGCATGCAGAATGTGAAAATATGAAAAACAAATGTGATACCCCCTTGATTGGAGTGATTTATTAAACCACAGCTCTGGGAAGAACTAAATTGTATTTGGGGATCAGATAATTTCATGTTTTAGTTGCTTATAAATAAGTAAGTCTCAGATAAGCGTACCCATCCAATGTAATGTGGGTTTTATTATTTGGAGACTTAAATGGCAGTCCTTTAAAATATTCAGGAGCCCCCCCCCCCCCCCGAGCCAAGTTTACTGTTGTTGTATATGCATCCATGCCTAGAGTGTCAGAGCCAGTTTTTATAGAACATGTGGTCTTGGAAATTACTGGTTTAATTTATTGCCAAAGAGGACCCATCTCGATATTTATCATCAGTCACCAGTGGTTCATTCTTGGAAAGAGATGCTTCTTGACTGGACAGCAGTTGTATAGGGTTGGTTGTTTCAAACATTTCTGTGGACAATGATAGTACTGGCTCAACACCAAGTTTAATGACCTGAAAAGTCACCGAAGGTTTTGACAGACATCTGGGGTCATAAATTGAAGCAGAGGAATAAGGTCTATCAGGATTGTTGCCATCTGTTAGGCAGCAAGCTCCTTGAGGGCTGGGACTGGGATTTTTTTTGTTTTCTTTCTATCTCCAGTGCTTAGCACAGTGCCTGACAAGTAGTGGGAATTTAAGAAATGCTTATTGACTAATTGATCTATCTCAGTAACAGCCAGTGAGTTTTGCTTAATGACAGGCATCTTTGGGAGGCTTCATGGCCCAGTGGAAAAAGCAATTGATATGGAATCAAAGAACCTTGATTCAAATCCCTACCCTGCCATTTAATACCTTTCTGACCTTGGGTAAGACATTTAACCTTTGTTAGCCTCAGTTTGCTCATCTCTAAAAAATGAGAAGGATTGGATTTGTGGATCTCTAAGGTTAGTTCCAATTTGAAATCTAGAATTCGATTGTTTCAAATCATTCTTTTAAACTTAAGAAATGTCAGAAGAAAGGTCATAATATCGGTCCATCTTTCCTAGTGTGCTCAGGCCCTACCTAAGGAATAATTTGCTGGGAAACCTGAGTTGCTCTTCATGGTGCCATGTGTAAAAGGTTAGGGGTACGAATGCCTTAGACATCATGGACTTGCCTTTAATAATCTAGATTGAATCTCTGATTAAAGATAATATCTAAACTCTTCTTGAACCCGTTTTTGTTTTCCGACTTTCTTTGGGGCAATAGTTTCCAAGTATTTACATGTCAAAAGTAGTTCCTCTTTTTATTGATCCTGAATTTATCCATTTTTGATCTTCAGAAGGTGCCCCTTGTCCTTGTTCCTGAGATGTGGCAGAGAAGTTCACATTCATCCTTCTATGCCATTTTTGATTTTCTAGATTTCAATCCAATTCTCTTATATCTTTTGTGTTTCTTCTTTAAAGTCTCAGTCCCTTTAGCATTTTCTCACATAATAGTTTCTCCATCCTCTTGATCATTTCTGTTGCTCTTCCTTGGATCTTTTCTTCTGACATCAAAATTTTTGTTAAGTGTGATGACCAGATTTGTACCCACTGGTCCAGGTTTGTGTGGCCTCATGTTGATTTTGGGCCAGGGTAGACATATGTTGGTTTCTTTCTGGTGACGCTGGCATTTACACTTCCTGTGTTTGTATGATGTTGAATACATCACTTAATATCCCTGGGCCTCAGTTTCCTTATTTGGAAAATAAGGAAGTTGAACTGGATGGCCCCTCAGGTCTCTTTGAACTTAGACATCCTGGAAGATTTTATGAGCCTGCTAATATCCGCCATTTTGTTTGGCTTTTGGTTTCTAATAGGAGTTTTTCGTGGCAACAGCATCCCATTTTTACTGTCCTGCTTTTCTTTTGTATTATCCTCATATTATGGGCTCCTTCCTATATTTCCCTTCTGTACCTTCTGCACTTGTGGCTTGTGGAATGGGAAGGGTGTCTGTTTTCACTTTCATCTCTCCCTGGCATGTTTGCTGACTTGGTCTTCAGTAAAGCATACCACCTGATTCTGAAGGCTTCTTTGGCTAGAACCATTCTGTTACTTCACCCTTTGTACAGGTCTGCCTTAAACTTTTTGCCAGTTTCTGGGATATCTGTTTAGGTAGATTTTAATTTTAAGCTTCTTGGGTGGGGCTTACCTGGTGGTGTTTTAAAGTTCTGTTTATATTAACATCTCTCTATTAAAAATAGCTTTTACTTACATGCATGACGGTTACTAAGGAAACATCAAAAAATCCTTGTCTGGGATCTTTTCCTTTTTCCAGAGAGGCATGAAGCCTTGTCTCTGGGTTCCCAAGGTGTTTTCTCTGTTGTTTAGATCTATTTTAAGGATCATTAAGTGCAGTATTTGGCTGGGTGCATTTGGCCATCAAGACTAGAAGGGGGGCATATATGCAGCCACTTTAAACCCCAAATTTCAAAGAAGGCATCTACTTGGAATTCAGTTGGACAAACATTTATGAAATACCTACTGTGTACCAGAGAAAGCATGACATAGTAGATAGGGAACCACCTTTGGAATCATCATGACCTGTGTTCAGGTCTCAGTTTTGACATATCTTGTCTGTAGGATCTTGAGTAAGTCACTTAGAGGGTCAGGGCCCCAGGCAAAAGGAGGTGTCAGTCTGCCTTGTTTGATTAGGTTGCCTCATTGGAAGTTGTCTATGCTAAGGATGTCCCAGGTGTGGTCATAACAAAAGAAAACAAAACAAAGTTCTACCAGGCCCTGGGGAAGAAAGATAGTCTCTGCCTTTGAGAAGCTTACATTCCATCTTGATGATATTCATTTTATTTTTGAAAACATTCATTTCCAAGTTTGTGTTAAAATTCAAAATGGTGTCACATATCCAAGTCTACGTGATGATTTTGCTTCTGTTCAGTACACTGTGAAGCCTACAGAGCATGACCTCCCCTAAAGTAGAGCTTTTCCATGCTTTCTGACCAGAAGACTGAATTTCTGGGAATGGAAAAGCCCTCTCTTTTCCTTTCCTCCAGATCTATGCACTAAAGATAGGCTCCCCCCAGTCTCTCTAAGAGCAGGGAATCAGTCTTCTGTTCCATTGGCTCCTGGGAATAGCCACAGCTGCTCATTGTGGGAGCAAGAAGAACTTCTGTGGATTTATCTCTAAGAGATCCCAAGAATACAGACAGGCCCCATGTGGGATGAGGCCTGAGTGGGAAACAGCCTCCAGAGCCCTCCCTGTGGGTTATTACCACAAACAAACAAGCACCTGGTAGGGCCAAGGCCATGTTTATTTCCTCTGATTCTGAAGTGGGCAGGATTCCATTTTCATTTCTTCATAGGTTTCTAGAATACCATTTTTCTTGTGTTACCTTCTGAGATAATGATTCTGTAAAAATCTTCTTGCTGCAGGAGTGTGTGATATTTATATTAGGAAACTGAAATTGGAGGGGGGTGGTTAGTGATAGTAGCAGCAGCTGTGGCCTCTTTGTAACTGCAGCCTTCAATCCCTGCAGTGTCATCCCTAGCTCTGAGCCCTCAAAGGCAGAGAAATTGCCTTCCTTGTGTGGGAGGCTTTCTAAGGGTATCTTCAAAACCCAAATGCTACATGGGTGATCTAGATCCTTCGAAGGAAAATCCTGGCACCTGGCCAAGGACAGGCTGGTGTGTGTGTGTGTGTGTGTGTGTGTGTGTGTGTGTGTGTGTGAGAGAGAGAGAGAGAGAGAGAGAGAGAGAGAGAGAGTGTCTGTGTCTGTGTGTATATGTACGTACAGTTTTAGTGTGGCCTTAAACCAGAAAAAAGTTAAGGGTTACATTTTCTGTCAGGCCATTTTAAACCAGCTCCCGATTACTACCTAAACAGGTGAAAGTCACTTGTTCAGTCTGGAGTGTACCCTGACCTCTCCCTCATCCATTACCCTCCCCTCCACCTCTTAATATACACACACAGTTGTTTTTTTTAGTCATTTCATAGAAAAGCATGTGTCTTACCCCTTGATTTTTTTACTGCCTGATTAATCTGGGCTTCCTTGCAGTAAGTAGCCCATCAAAACACCTGTTTAATCTGTTGTGGAGCGCTCCAATATACACAAAATTCCCCACACAGCTATATAGGAGGAGTCATATGGAAATCAGTGTTAGCACATGTTTGTTGTTTCTTTTTTCTCCTTACCAAATTGGTTTGAGCTAATCAGCTAAGCAGAACATATGCTGAAATTAATTAGTTAGTTTTGAAAAATGATTTGTGGGATTGTTGCTTTTAACTGGGTGGAACGGGGCTTCCCTAACATCCTTTTAAACCAACAAAATCATCTGGCAGGTCTGCTGAAAAGTAACTAACAAGTTCCTATGTTATCTTAGCACCCCGTCACCTTTCCTTCCCATTCAGCAACTCACCTGAGTTACTGATGTGGGCATGTGCAGTGGATAGATCAGCAGGACTTGAATCATTAAGACCTGAGTTCAAATCTAGCCTCAGCCACTTACTAGCTGCATGACCTTGAGCAAGTCTCTGAATCTCAGTTTCCTTGTTTGTAAAATGGGGACAATAATAGCACCTACCTCCCAAAGTTGTCATAATGAAGTGAGATAATAATTGTTAAGTGCTTAGCAGAGAGGCTGGCATTATGGAAAAGTTCACTATTATCATTAGGATAATTACATACACACTCTCAAAACACAGACTCTAACCCTCTCCTCTCCTCTTTCCTACACTTTCACTTTCTCTCACATCCAAGGATGACTTGCATACAATTCCAGTAGGATGCCTGAGGAGGTAATGGAAGACCTCTGACATCCTTTATAACTGAGTTTCTGTGATTCTGATATAGTTAAGTATCTAGAGGAGTGTTTATTCCTCTAGGCTAGATTTTCCAAGAAGATATGATTGGTTCATATCAGCAGGGCAATGGTCAGCCTCCCTGTTTGCAAATGGACCAAAATAATTGACTGATAGGAGATGAGAATTTCATTTGGAGTTGAGAATGTTGTTACAGTAGCTCTCACTGGTCTCTCTAATTGTTGATTGGGAGAGTAGGGTGAGACCAAAACCTTACAGTATCCCCATTTTTCTCCTTTTTTCCTAGTGTGGCCTTCTCAGGCCTGGTCATCCTATTTATTCTAGATAACTTTTAAAAATTATACATTCATTCATCTATTTATTTATTTATTTATTCATTTACTTATCTATTCATTTATTTATCTATTTGTTTATCTATTTATTCATTTACTTAAGTGACTTGCGCAGGGTTACACAGCTAGTAAGTGTCAAGTGTCTGAGGCTGGATTTGAACTGAGGTCCTCCTGAATCCAGGGCCAGTGCTTTATCCACTGCGCCACCAAGCTGCCCCCTCCAGATAACTTTTTGACTGAAGGCTTACTGGTTTAGTGTTCCCAATTTCCCAAGTCTTCTTTTCTTCCCTTTTCACTGTGCCAGCATCGTTGGCTTCAGTGATGGACAGTTCTGCTCCATTAATTTAATAAATCCAGGAGGAAGGAATATTTTCCTGGAACCATCCTAACAAGTCAGGCAGTAGACAAGCCTCAAAATAACGAGATTGTTGCTTTTGAAGCAGTTTTGTCTCAGCTGGAGGAAATTACAATAAAGAACAATGTGTAAGGAAGTCCCGGACAATGGCCAGCTTTGTGGGCCTTCTGCCTGAGTTTCATGGAAGGAAGTCACTAGGTGCTGACCCCGTTGTGAGCATTTGAGTCTAGGTTAGTTCACTTTGTTTAAACAGATGCTTCAGTGGGCTCTGCTTCCTTCTTTGGTTTTAGATACAAGTAACACAAGCAAGTCATTGCCATTTTCCACGCAGACTTATGTTGCAGCCCTCTACTAGTCAGCTTGGAAAAAAAATGTTCATCACATTCTACACCAATTATGTAATTCTGTCTGTGTGCCTTTGATTTATTGCCAGTCATATGATGATCTGAGCCTATGAAGTTTACCTGGACAATATATTTAATGATAGTCACCATGCTGGCCCCCAAATCCTCAAAGCCTGCTTTGGGACATTTTAAGCAGATTCAATTGCTCAACGGCAGAAAGGTTGGTCTAATGTACTGGTGTGATAGCTAATAGATTAGGAGTTCAAATCTATTTATCAGCTGATGGCTAATTAGCGTGACAGGAGTTTGCTGTGCTAAGTGTCAGATAATCATGAGCTGATGAAGTGGGCAGTGGTGAATTTCAGGTACTAAAAATGATCTTTCTGTTTCTGGGAGGTAAAGACCACTAACTCCAAATTCTATAGACTCCGCTTAGAACTAATATATCCCCGGTAACTTGAAATCTGTGAGCCCATGATTCCATTTAGAAAACTAAGACCAAGAAGAAAAGATTGATGACTCTGTTGTCTGGGTTATGTGAAGCATCAGAAATGAAAATGACAAATAGGGAAGGAAAGACAGTGTTGTTAGAGGTGATGGCTTAGAAAAAAGAATTGAGGGGTGGGGAGGAATGGAGGTAATGATAAAGATGAAGAAACAGAACTAGAATTTTTGTCAGGAAAGTTAAAATGATGCTGAGTAGGGAAAAGTGGAGTAGATTGATATGTACCATCTAGGAACAATGGTAGAGTTGATTTTACCATGGTTTATGGTTCCAGAATTGGAGAGTGAATCAGGGAGGAGGAAAGAGTTTCAGAAATAAAAGGGTTGAAACATTCAAGGTGTTGTCTCTGGTATGGGTGGCAAGGCAGTTGAGGGAGCTATGGAAGAAATAGTTGGAGAGGAGAGAATAAAATGAAGCATGTCTGTAGCTTTCCTGAAATAACATTTCTATCAAAGAAATTGAGGCCATAAAATAGCAAACCCTATTCTAGCAGACTTGAGAGGTATTTCTGTAATCACTGATCTATCTCTTCTTAATAGTAAGATGATGAGGCTGAACATGATTATAATCTTACTACCTTATAAATATTTGTTCATAAGTTCATATTAGTCCTTTTTGAATATATGTCAGCATATACATGCCAGGATCTCAGACCTTTTTGACTTTGTGTCTTCCAGTAGTATTTGAAGCTGCTTAAATTGCTATTCATATTATTCACCTCTGAGAGCCTTTCTCTTTTCCTGCCTAGAATTATGAAATAGCTGGCTTAATTTATCAGAATCTTTTAAAAATATTTGAAAGGCACATACATTGGGATGGGAGAAAAAAATCAATTGATCTGATTGATAATATATGTGAAAGTGGCATGTGCATTGTAAAATTCTTTACAAAAGCAAAGTGGAATTCAGGGCTTAGCTCAAATACTGTTTGCCATGAAGCCTTTCTGGAAGTAGAATACAGGAAGTGACCTCACACTTCTGTACTTCCATCAGATACCCTTCTTTTGGAACTTGTCAGTTTCTATGTGGTGAAGCAGAAGGAGCCAGTGGACCCAAGTTCAAATCCCATCTCTGCCACTTCAGGTCTGTGGAACCTTGCGTGACTTTCTGTCAACATATTTAACCTCTTTGTGCTTCACTTCTCTCATCTTTAAAAGTAGGGAGTTGAATTAGATGATCTCTAAGGTCCCTTTGAGGTCTAGGTCTGTGATTCTGCGAGTCTGTGAATTTGTATTCTAGTTATGTGTACATGATTTTATTACTTTAATAACTACCACTCTTGTTAGAAAGTTGGAGAGCCTTGGAGACAGAAGACCTGGGGATGAGTCTTGGTGCTGTAATTCACTCACCATGTAGTCTTGGGCAAGACACTTCAATTTAATTCAATTCAGTAAACATTTATTAAATGCCTATTTGTGCGGGGCACGGTGCTAAGTGCTGGCAGTACAACTAAAGAAAGACAGTAGCACCTTCAAGGAGCTTAACTTTGAATGGGGAAAGACAATACACAAAAAGAAGCTCAATGGTGGGGGCTGGTGCACCAGGGAGTGCTCAGCACAGGGGCATGATGTCCCATGGAGTAGAAACAAAGTAGAGTTGTTGATGGAAAATATAGTTACTTGGAGAGTTCCCAAAGTTCAGAGCCCAATGTGAAAGACTATTTTGGGAAGAGTTTATTGCTCTCCTCTCCAGGGAAAGACAGCTGAAGGATTGAGGTGTTGAGTCAGTCAACATGGTGAAGAGATTTCAGGTGATCATCTTCTCCTGGGGAGGCACAAGGTTCCATGGAGTTGAAACCAAGCAGAGTTGCTGATGGAAAACAGAGAGTTACCTAGTTATTACACCTCCTTGGTCTTCAGTTTCCTAATCTGTAAAATGGAAAACAATACTTGCATTGACTTTCTTAAATAGTTTATGTAGAGAAACTGTTTCGTGGGCTTCAAAGCCCCATCGAAGTGTGTTACTACTAATTTTGAGAGCTTGATCATGAACCTGTTCATTACTGTACCCCATACCGGGTTTTACTTTTAATAGGTGCTTGATAAATGTTAGCTGAATAGATTCTTTAATTCTTCTACATAGTTTAAGAATATACCCACTGGAGATATAGGGGATGACAGTTCTTTATCTGCTATTTCTTTATAAGAAAAGAATATTGTAGAAAGAATGCTGAATTTGAAGGCAGAATACTGGAGTTCAATGCTTGACTTTGGCACTTATTCCCTCTGTGACTATAGGCAATTCATTTAATTCTCTGGATCCTTCAGCTTTTGCACCTTTGAAATGAAAAAGTTGAACTAAATGACCTCCCCTCTTGCTCTAAGTTCTATGAGTTATTTTCCTGTGGGATTCATTTCTCCAAGTTGTGAAAATCCAGTCTACCCTCAAAAGAAGATTTGTTACCATTCAGGAGATTTTTACAGATGGTACCACAGCCTTTGAAGGCAGTCCCCAAAATAAATCTCAAAATTCTTTGGAAAATGGGAACCTTGTAAGAGTCACTGCTCAGGTAGGAATCACTGCTCAGGCTTCCAAAGTGACTTTTATGGATGGGAGAGTTCTGGACTGTTTTGTTCTATTATAGCATCTCTACGTTATGGGCCACTTTGTATGAATGATCTGCTAAATCAATCCATCAACAAGTGTTTATTAAGCACCTACAGTATGCCAAGGACTATGCTAGACACAGGCTATACAAGTACCCAGAATAAAACAATTTCTATTGACCTTGATTTTACATTCTAATGGGGGAGACAATTAGTACATATAAAAATATATATAGTATAAAGTTAATAAATATAAAGCTATACAAAATGGTTAAATACAAAGTAGTTTAAGAAGAGGAGAACTAGCAATTGAGGAGAATAAGGAATGACTTCCTGTAAAAGATGGTTCTTGAGGGGGCAGCTAGGTGGTGCAGTGGATAGAGCACTGGTCCTGGATTCAGGAGGACCTGAGTTCAAATCCAGCCTCAGACACTTGACACTTACCAGCTGTGTGATCATGGGCAAGTCACTTAACCCTCATTGCCCTGCAAAACAAACAAAGATGGTTCTTGAGCTGCATATTAAAGAAAGAATGGAGACAGGAAATGGAATCTTAAGAATCTTATGTTTTACAGAGAGAAGATCTGGTTGACTGGATCACAGAATGCAGGTGTAGGAGTCCAATGAGGCATATTTTCGGACATGGCCAATGTGGCAATTTCTGGTGCATTTCTGGTGTTTGTTTTTTAGTGAAGAGGGAAAGAGAGAGAAAATAAATGCTTATTAATTGATAAAATAAAATTTAATTAAGATAAAATTTAAAAATCTAAGCAAGAGGTGATTAGGACTTTAAAAAGGTGGTAGGTATGTTATTGGAAAAAAAGATCAAGATGTTATGAAGGTGGAAATAGCAACTGATTGGCAGAAGTTTGGGGAACACATTGTGGATGATGAGAAAAAGAGACTGAGAAGAAAGGCAGAAATAGTGAGCCTTATAGGTAGAAGGAAAACCAGAGGAGAGTACTGTCATGAAAACCATGAGGGGAGAGAGTACCCAGGAAGTAGTCAACAGTGTCAAATGTGGTTAAAAGGATTAGGACTGAGAAAAGATCATTAGATTCATCAATTAAGAGATCATTGGTGTGGGGTACACTTAGAAACTTTCCCAGTAAGAATAAGAGTAAAGTAAGGATGCTCACTCTCTATGCTTTTATGTGATATACTTCTAGAAATGCTAGCAGTAACAATAAGAAAGAAATTAGAGACAACCCCCCCCCAAACTTGTCTTTGTGTGCTGATAACATCACAGTTTACTTAGAATATCCTAGGCAAATACTGAAGAAACTGATTGAGACAAGTAATAGTTATTTTTTAAAAAATCAACATAGCAGCCTACAAAATAAATCCACAAAGAGAATTTCTATAAAATAGCAAAGGAAAGGGAAATCTCATTCAAAATAATTACAAAATATTTAAAATATGTTGGAGTCAACCTACCAAAGTAACATACTTGTATAGATTAAATTACAAGATATTCCTTAAAGAAATAAAAAATAACTTAAATGACTCGAAGAATACTTATGTTCATGGCTGGGTCACATTGATATAATAAAAATGACAATACTACCAAAGTGAATGGAGACAAAAATTGATTTTTGTTAATTGAAAACATATTTTTAAAAAGGATTTAAGCAAATGTAGCAGTACCTTACATTCTATTGTGGGGAAAAGTGTTTCATAAAATCTTCAAACACTATATAAACGTTAGCTATTATAACAAGAAGAATATGAGTTTACATAGAGCTTACAGTCTAGATGGGAGAAATTCTTAGCTATTTCTTTGAGTTTTTCGTGGGATACCTGAAGATGTTTCTGTTTCCTCTCAGGGATCTTCATTTGGGTTTCCACCCAAGTCTGGGAACTAGTACCTTATCGTGACAGGCTGCCTTTATGCCTTTCCTTGCAAGTGGATTCACTTCCCTGGCTCTTAGCTCTAGAGCAGGGCTTCTTAAACCTTTTCTACTCTCTATGCCTTTTTGCCCAATGTTTATGTGCGACCCCGGATAAATAGGGATAAATAGATCTACAGAACTTTTTACTGTTGCCAAATTTTTCATGATCTCCACATTGAATTTACTTGACCCCATATGGGGTTGTAACCTCCAGTTTAAGAAGCACCTTTGTTGAGCCTCATAATACAACAATCCAGTCATTAGAAGAGAGACAGAAAGAAAATTTTTGTTTAGTTCAGTCATATCTGACTCTTGGTTACCCCATTCGGAGTTTTCTTGGCAGAGATACAGGAGTGGTTTGCCATTTCCTTCTCCAGCTCATTTTCTAGATGAGGAAACTGAGGCAAACAGGATGAAGTGACTTGCCCAGGATCATATAGCTAATAAGTATCTGAGGCCAGGTTTGAAATCAGGGAGAAGAGTATTCCTAATTCTAAGCCCAGTGCTCTATCTACTGTACCAACTTCATATATCATATCACCAGGACAATTCACCAAGTCACATTTGACTTTAGCCCATGCTGTGGGCAACTAGGTGGCATAGTGAAAGAAGGGGAAATCCCAATAGTTAAGTCTTAAGATATGCTAGAGCTGAATTTCAGTTTACACCAACTCTTTCATAGACATTTAGTTAAACTATCAAAGTAGTGTAATTTCCCCCAACTTTTACTCCATTCAGGAATTCATTCAGTCATAAAGTACAAACAGCTCTCCACTTGGGGTTAGGGGACTAGAATTCTAATCTTGACTTATTATCCATGTTACCTTAGGGAAGATTGCTCAGCATGGCTCCTCAGTGTCTTTCTTTAACAGAAACTGGGATGTTCATAGTGTGCTCTGCTGTTACAGTCTCTGCCCTGTGGAAGAGGTTGGAGACCTGATTGCTGGGAGAGCTGTGATGGTGTGGAACCAAAGTGTCTCTGAAACATAGCGCAACCCACATAAACATTTTTTTAACTTGTTCCGTTCTGCTAACTACATGATTTGGAGAAGCCTTTTTCATATGTCTAGGTAGCCAAGCTTAGGGATGTCATCAAAAAAGCTTAAGTTAGCCTCTGCCTAGTCTTTTCTCTCCACTCTCTGTGGCCATGCTTTGTGGGTTTGACATTTTCACTGACAGTGTCTGGTAGGAGACAGTACTGTAAGGTGAGACCTGGGGACCTTCTCCCTGTTCAGGACAAGAGCTCCCCCCCCAAAAAATGGGCCTTAATCGTTGGCCTCTGCATTTGTTCTTTACTGTTCCCAGTGAAGGGATTGGAGCCTCTGATCTTGTGAGTTTCAAAAATGTCAAGAGAGTAAGTAACTGGAATTCCCAGAGTTGAAGTTTTGCAACCTATTCATCATTGTTGCCCAGAGGAGCAACTACCTTTGGGACCCAGCTCAGTGATAGCCAAGACAAGGACTAATTCAGCAGTCATGTTGTATCTGGTTGTGAACTTGGTGGGACCGTTGTTATATAGAACTGAATTAAGTTTGAGCCTGTTTTCCTTAGAGACCTAGATGGAATAGGGGAGAATATATTCCTTGATGTATTTGAGGAAGTATTTGTACTTTCTGTATCTTGAAAATAAATATCCCTGTGTCAAATGGAACTGGAATACTATTCACTGGTACCTGACAGTGGGGGAGCTCAGCCAATAGGGTCTCAAGCCAATGGCAGTAGAGAAGAAACACCCTCTGGAATTTTACAGACCTTCTGGGTTTGAGGAGGCGATATGACCTGACTACTGATAGTAAGTAGCTAGAGAATACTCGCTACCATCCTAATCCATGAAATTCCAAAGGTTGGACTATATGGTATCAAAGTCTCTTTCAGATCTGTGTATTCATTTCTCTCACAGTCTTTGCTTGAAGCCTTTCAGTGATGTGGAACTTGCTACCTCATGAGGCATCCTATTCTGTCTTTGGAAAGTTGAAACTATGAGGGAGTTCTTTGTTATATTGAGCTGAAATCTGTCTCCTTATGACTTCTACCCATTGATCTTCATTCTGTTCCCTGAGGCGCACGTCTACTAGTTCTGTGAGATCGTGCCTCAGATATTTGAAGACAGAGATTGTGCCCCACCTATGTCTTTTATCTAGACTAAACAGAACTCAAGAAGGCAAAATGGTCTCCAGGAATATGACTGTTTTCTAGGTGGGTGTCACAAACCGTTTTTGATGGATACATCTGTTCATGGATATGTGTAGATTCCAATTTTGGTGCCCTTTGATTCTTTTTCCTCTAACTGTCCCCCATAGACCACCCATACATTAAATTCCATAGAAAGCCCTCTTTCTACTCCCTCTTTTAAGGCCTCCTTGCTGAAGGTTTTGCAAGCTACAGTCTCTTGAGGAAATGCTGATAAATGGCCAACATAGTCTTTTTGGGGGCAGAACTCCTTAAAAAGGCCAAAAGCAAGGGCAAGATCTGGTCCAACACAGAAAAGGAGAAATATTTTTCTATATATAGCAAAAGTGGCTTACACAAGTTATTGTATAGATATGGTTGTAAATTTTAATAAAAATATGTAACGGATGGGAACAATTTCTGAACTTAAAGTTATTAGTAAGGAAATCGTCATTCTTAACCAATGCTGTCCTCCCCTTTAGAGATTGCTGTGACTGCCTCACTTGATAGATGAGCCACATTTGCACATGAAACTCTGTTTTAACTCTGTCACACACCTTGTGAAATGATTTAACCATGCTTGACATTTCTCTAGAGGAGCCTTGTCCTTCCTGCTGGCCAGACATATTGCCTCAAAATGGCTGTCAATGTTATAAACTGTAAAAGTTTCTCTCTTGTCCATGGTCTTCTTTTCATAGCGCTCTCTCTGCATGCCTTAAAACTAGTTATAAGGAGCAAAATGTAAAAATTATCAATAGACCATTGTACTATTTAGAATAACACCACCCCATCTTGTTCTGTTGCAATTAAGGTAGGAAATATAGATATACTTCAATAACACAATGACTATATGATTTCGTTGATGTGGGTTCTCCTTCAAGTGATACAGATGGCAACTCATCCATACTTGGCCATCCTGTGTGACTCTTATTCATGTCATCTTATAAGTGTACTGTAGTGGATCTATCTAGTATGCTAGATCAGCGCTTCTTATACTTTTTCTCCTTGTGACCCATTTTCTCCCTAGAAATTTTTTGAAGACCCATGGTATATAGGTATATAAAATAGGTATACATAACCTTATCTATCTATCTATCTATCTATCTATCTATCTATCTATCTATCTATCTATCTATCTATCTATTTATTTATTTAGTAAGGCAATTGACTTGCCTAGGGTCACACAGCTAGCAAGTGTTAAGTGTCTGAGGCCGGATTTGAACTGAGGTCCTCCTGACTTCAGGGCCGGTGCTCTATCCACTGTGCCACCAAGTTGCTCCTATACATAACCTTTTAATGATGGCAAGTGTTTCACAAACTCCCACATTGTTATATAACCCCATGTGGGGTTGTGACCCACAGTTTAAGAAGCTAGGTACTAGATTTGGTTGGTTGTTCCTTATCTATCTGTCAGCATGGAGAACTCCAGTAGGAAAACTCACTTGTGATTTATAGCCTTATAGAGTTGCCAGAGCACTGAGTGTTTAAATGGCTTATCTGTAGTCCCACAGTTAATATATGTCAGAGATTGGACTTGAAGCCAAGTCTTCATGATTCCAAGGCCTACCTGCCATTCATTTTGCCATATTATTTTTTACGTATCTATATGAAACATTTTTATTTCTTCCTTAGCTCTTGATTTCTAATTCATTTTTCTCTTGCCTTCTGTTAGGTCCCTGTGTGTCTGGATACTTTTAATTCTTGAGACTACATTGACTCTCATAGGAGGTAAGTATCCTAGGTAAGGTGGGGATGAGGGTATTTGACAATAAGGATGCCATGTTGGTAAAGGAACAGATAACTTAAAGGTTTAATAACCCTGGAAAGGGTGCTCCATCCCATCCTTGTTATTTATAGATTTAAAGCCAAGGAATGAACTGACCCTCACCTGGAAATGATTAAAATAGATTTGCAACCACAGAGATCTATCCAGGGACATTTTTCCCTCTGAGACTTGAATAAGTTAAAAAATATGCCCTTCACTTAGATGGATTGGGTCTAGGTTTTCCCTAAAAAGTTGTGTTGAAACTGGAGACCCCCACTCAGATGGGAGAAGTGTCTTCATATCAAGTTCTCTGTGTGTGGAATCAAGTTTCCCTGCTTTCAAACAGGATTGAACAGTAAATGTTTCTTGGTTTGAATGAATTGAACCAAAAATGAGAGGAATCTGTGATACCATTTCTCTTTACTCCCCTCCCACCCCCAAATTTGGAACCTAAGAATTTTGAAGTCTTGAACCTTAAATGGTACTAAAGCAAAACAAAACAAGACAGTGCAAACCAGCTCCAACTGTTTTTGTTTGAATCCATGTTGGCTTGAATCCCAACCAAATTGAAATATCTTTGGTTATAACTAACCTGAAATCTTTTTTTAAATGACCATTTTGACTCCTTGGGTGTGTATCTCTCATGTATACAGAACCACAGAAAAAATATCGATTTCCAAACCACAAGCAAACCCTTTCTGTGGTTTGGGGGAGAGCCACTGTGAATGCACCAATATATCTTTCAGGATGTCTGAGTCTCATTTGTTATGGTCAATCTTTTGTGGTCAAATACAAATAGATATGAAAAGACATAAGTGAAGAACCTTTCTTTTTGGTTGAAATTAATGATCCTGTGGATTTTTTCATCACCAGGGTAAAACACTGCAAGTCTCCACATTCGCTTCTGTAGTAGTAACTTGCTTCAAAACGTGGGTCCTCATTGTGGGATTCACATTTATAAGGGAAACTAGCTTTCTTGTGACAGATACTCTGCTGCCACCTGGTTTTGCAGCATCTGGAAAGCATGTGGCTAGTCCCCAGTGTGAGAGAAGCCTTGGTTATTTGACTAGACAAGGGAATTAATTCCGTGAGTTTGCCTGCAGTCACTCAGTGCCTGGAATTTTGAGGTAGAAATATATGCATCTGAAAAGCTAGAATATTGTATGAGATCTACATGGCTCCCAGTGACCTTGGTAGAATGTGAGCTCCTTAAGGGAAAGGACTGTTTTGTTTTGTTCTTGATTCCCTGGTATGGCGTTTAATAGATGCTTGTTGAACTGAAATGAATTGAGAAGCCATATTCTTCAGAACAGAAAACCTGGTTTGCTCTTGCTAACTCAAATTAAGAACTTGAATTTCTCTTAACAGGATATCTGAATCTTAACAAAAGATGTCAGAAAGGCAATGGCAAAAGCCCGCTTATTGGAAAAGTCATGGTTTCCAGAATAAAAGGCTGCAGCTTGCAAACGAACAGAAACGGAATCCCATTTGAAAGGAGAAGGCAACACTAGGTAGCAGCTGCCTGGTGAGTCTGCAGGGAATTTTGTTTTTCCAAGTTACAAATTAGAAGATATTCTTTGGTTTTAAAAAAAATTAGTTGGAGAGGTGAAGCAAAAACCCAAAATGCTATAAATCAGAGACCAACAGAAGTCTATCTGTGGAGTAATGAGAGACATTTGGAAACAATTCCTTGCGGCACAGTATTCCTCGTGGGGAGGTTGCTTGGCTTTAGGGAAATAATCATAGTTTGGAAAGAAGGCCCCTTGAACTTTTAGAATTGCATTCAGTTGCACTAAGTACATTTTTCAAGGTTAACAAGGCTGTCTGGTGAAATTTACGTACCTTTATGGGCATATATTATGTATGATAACCAGATTCTGGTTTTCCTGGGCCTCCCGTCACTGCTTCTTCCCTAGTGTTGAGTCATTACAGCCTCTCAGGTCACCGCAGCCGGTCTCCATACATCATTGGGACTGGAATCTATCACTTCTGACTGGCCCTTATTTCAAAGACTGTGAGCAGTGGTAGAGAGCTTAGCATCTGTTGACCTGTGCTGTAGGAATCTTAACAGAGCTGACTTGTTTGGCTTTTACTTACTTCGTGCTGATTAGACAGTATGGTTGATGTTCTTGGACGTTCATTTGAAAGCTATTTAAGTGTTCCTGTTTGAGAAGGTGTTAAGTGCCACAAATGGACAATCAACAGCTCTCAGACTTCTCTAGTCTTGCTGCCGGTGTGGGTGGTTGGTGACACGAGTCGAGTCGCCAACACACGTGGATTTGGAATCCTCAGTAGTTAATGTACTGAGTTGTTTTCAATCCAATTCATCAAACATTTATTGAATGTCTACTGTGTACCGGGCCCTGTGCTAGGGCTGGAGACACGAAGACAAAACCAAAGCCCACCCCCGACTGCTCCTCCTTCAAAGAGCTTTGACTTTAACTGGGGCCAATGCAAAATGGAAAACATAGAACTCCTTCAGAGAGTTCTGATTGTTTAAGAAGCCATTTATCCATTTGGTTAATCTTAGAACCTCATTTAATTTGCTTCTCTCAGCAGTGGTTCAGAGAAGCATATCAGAGGAAAGAAATCCTCTTTAACTATGAAGAAGCAAATTAAACCTAGAAGCCAGAAAATTCAGCACAGAGTGAGGGGCAGGAAGAAAAGGAGGAAAAAAGGCCTGTTTTATTTTCTAGAGGCTTGAGAAGCCCCTAATGTATCTATCGTCTATCTGTATTGAGTGGTTAACAGCCTTCAGCACGCTTTTGTGACAGCAGGGCCTGGAAATCAGAGTTTAAAATGAAAATGCCAATTGACCCCTTGACAAAGAGCAAGGGGAAACAATTCTAATTTGTAGAAACTGCCATGAGGACATATTCAAATGCATGTTAAAATAATGATCACTTTGCTGTGGTTCATCAGAAAAAATATTTTAATCCCTGGTTAATTACAGCTGAATTACTGTCACAGACGTTCTATAATCCTAATGAAATAATAAGGGCTAGGATCATCCAGCTAATGAGAACTTTGACTAATTAGGAAAATCCCACAAAAAGAATTTCCACTTAATGATGATGGACTTATTTTCACTTATCAAGAGATGGTGTTTTCAGGCAAGTTAATAGAGAAAGCCTGTTTTTAAATGACAGTGGGATTGATTTCTACTTAGTACCTTCTGCAGTCCTCAGGATAAATGATAATAAAAATGCAGTATCCCTTGCAGGAGAAGTGATAAGTTTCCTCACCAAACATACATACCTATATACCTATATATATATGTGTGTGTGTGTGTGTGTGTGTGTGTGTTTGTATACATAGATGTACAAATAAGTCAATATAAATATATGTGTATATAATATATATTATACATGTATATTTAATATATGGGATTGACTTCAGAGAAGAAACTGAAAAGCTCTTAACATGGAAAGGGAAATGTATACAGAAATCTAAGGATGTCCAAGACACATGTATATCTATGGTTGCTAAGTTTTGCTGAGACTCCCTCTTCCCAATACGTTTTATACTCCCTTTTCTTTATTTGAACAGCCACTATCCTAATTCAAGCGCTGATCCCTGCTTCCATTGATTGCTGGAATAGCCTCTTTGATCTTTCCATCTCTAACCTCTTTCCTTTCTAATACTTTATCATTTATGTGGCTGCCAAAGTCATCCTCCTCAGATACCCGCCTGACCATGCCACTCCCCTGCTCAAAATCATTTAGTGGTTCTCTATTGCTTCTTGGCTAAAATATAGACTCTTCATTCTGGCATTTAAGACCTTTCATAATCTGCCTTAACCTTACCTTTACAGACTCATTATACATTACTCCTCTTGATGCACTATGTATTCCAGATAAATTGGCCTATTTGCTATGTCCTAGACTTGGTCCATGCTTTCACACAGGCTGCTACCTACACCTGGAATATACCACTTCTTTGTCTGAATAATAATAATAATAATATTATTATTATTACTATTTCATTTTTGGCTTTATGTGCATTAAAGATTAGATAGCCGTGGGCCTAGAATAAATAACTCTCCTACTATTTTTCTTTTATGTTTAATGTTCATCAAACTATTGTGCAAGCATATGAAACATTTGCTTTTTATAATTTATGTGCTGAGATAAGAATTCATCTTCTCTATACTCCCAGAAAATACCTTTAGGGAAATGCCACTAGCAAAGACGATGATGAGAATGAGGTATATGCATATGCACATGTGCACACACACACACAACACACACACACACACACACACACTTGTATTTTCCTCATTTAAAATTTTTTCTGTATTTATATACTTTGAAAGCTCTCTGTTCCATATAGTATGGAGTTTATGAGTATTCAGTATGACATCTATTAAGAACATTGTTATTAAATTTTTGTGGGCATATGTTATATTCAGGTGATGATGAACAACATTTTTGTATGTAATTCCAATTCTAGGACAGTTTATTTTCTGATTTCTCAAAGACATTTGGAAATTTGAATTTCTATACTGGTTTTGCCATCTATTAGTTCATGAGGCAATTTAATTTTGTAGCGTATACCTCTGACTATGTGATCTTGTCTTTCTAGGTATTATGTAGGTGCTACATTTTTGCAACCTTCAGTGATGCACTATATGGTTTCTTGTGTTTCTTCACAAAGTCTGTATCAATCTATATGGGTTCAAGCTGCTAAAACAACTTTTTTTTTCAGGACAATGGGGGTTAAGTGACTTGCCCAGGGTCACACAGCTAGTAAGTGTCAAGTGTCTGAGGTCGGATTTGAACTCAGGTACTCCTGAATCCAGGGCCGGTGCTTTATCCATTGCACCACCTAGCTGCCCCTAAAACAACTTTCTTAAAGGTTCTATATGCATCAAAATATTTATTTCAGCATTGTGTGTTTGTGCACACGTGTGTGTGTGTGTGTGTGTGTGTGTGTGTGTGTATGTTAGCAAGGAACTGGAAACAAAATGGATGCCCACAATTTGGTGATTGGCTAAATAAGTTGTGACATATGGATGCAGTGCTGTATTACTATACTTTAAGAATTCACAAACATGATGAATGCAGAGAAGCTTGCAAAGACATATGAACTGGTGCAAAGTGAAGTAAGAAAATCTAAGAGAACAATCTATATAATGATGATTATTCTGTAAATGGAAACTGAATGTGATGAAATTATAAGGAACATGTTCATGTTTCCAAAGAAAAGATCTGGGAAGATGACTCATCTTACTCTAGATATTTTACTCTGTTTTTTAATGTTTTGTTCTAAGAGACAGCTCTCTGGGAGAAGAGAGGGGGAGGGACATTAGGGAACAGGTATAAGTAAAAATCTTTAAAAAAGGAAAACCTTTGTCATTTTTGGAAACAGTGACTAATCTTGTAGTGCTGTCATGAACCCCTTGGTTTCTCTTTAAAAATGCTTGACAAGACCATTTGTTTGATACTTTATCTATTGTTGGTTGAGCTCATGTGAATATTCCATTTTAGTTCATTTATCTTAACCATTTCATGGGTTTCATTCAGTTGCAAGACAGTATCATTTATTAGAACAAGTGGGACATGTCTGTCATTAACTTTGCTCTTCTTCTATGGAATATTGTCTGTTTAAAGAACACACTTTTAAAGGTTAGGAATCAAGATAGGGAATCTACCATTCCTCTTTCTCTGTTTTGAAAAAGGTGTGGTATTATTGTTGTTATTAATATGAAAATGAAAGCTGATATATTTATAGCACTTTACTTAAAAGTAGCAATGAGGGGCAGCTAGGTGGCGAAGTGGATAGAGCACTGGCCCTGGAGTCAGGAGTACCGGAGTTCAAATCCGGCCTCAGACACTTAACATTTACTAGCTGTGTGACCCTGGGCAAGTCACTTAACCCCAATTGCCTCCCTTTAAAAAAAAGTAGAAATGGTTTACTAAGGTACCACTCAAATTCTTTTTTTCAAAAAAGGCCGTATGAAGTCCTGAAGAACACCAATACCCACTGATGTCTTTTATACATAGCACATTGGGGAGCAGAGGCAAGATGGCAGATTAGGATCAGTCACTCAGCTGAACTCTCTCAATATTCCCTTCCAAATAACTTAAAAATAATGTCTCTAATCCAATTTTGGAACAGCAGAGTTAATAAGTCAGAATGAGATTTTTTTCTGGCCTAAGAAAACTGAAAAGGTAGGCAGGAGAAGTCTGTAACACTGAGGTAGAGGTATGATGGAAGTCTGTCCAGATCCCACACATATGGCAACAACAACAGTAGCCTCAGTAGCAGCAGCTTCAGGAATTTTCAGTCCAGAGACAGTGTGTGTGTGGGGGTGTCAGACAATTGCTCAATCAAGAAATTACAGAGCATAGCTGACATTGATTAGCAACTTTATTGCCCATACACAATTCTGGGTCACCATTCCAAAGCTAAAAGGAGTTCTGGTGGCCAGTCACAAGGGAGAAGGGGCCTTGGTAAAAGCACCATAGCAGAGAGGAGCACTAGCGTGCAACTGTAGGGACTATTCTTGGTAAAGACAGGAGCACAGACCAGGAGAACAGTGATGACATTTCTCCCAGGAACATGCCACCTTAGAAGCACAGAAAACTTGTATATCTCCAGAACTAGCTCTGAAAAAAGCAGCACAAAAAAGCCTGAAACTGAATACAGTGCCTGCCCAACCCCAACTGAGCTGAGCCCAAAATTTAATGTAAAATTCAGTTTAAAAAAATAGACTGGAAAAATAAGCAAACAACAAAAAGAGAACTTGACTAGAAAAAGCTACTATGGAAGCAGGCAAGACCAAGTCATAAACTTAGAAGACAGCAATGCAAAAATAGCTATCAAAAAACGCCTCAAAGAAAAATGCTAATTGGACCCAAGCCCAACAAGAATTCCTGGAAGAATATAAGAAAGAGATGAGGGGTAGAGAAAAAATTTGGAAAAGAAATGAGGGTGATAGAAGAAAGTTATGAAAAAAGAATTAATAGCTTGGAAAAAGAGGAATAAAAAGTACTGAAATAGATAACACCTTAAAACCCAGAATTGACCTAATGGTAGAAAAGAGAAAAATTCAATGAAGAAAGGAAATACTTAAAAACCAGAATTGGCCAAGAGGAAAAGGAGGCACAAAAATTTACTGAAGAAAATCATTCCTTAAAAATGCAAATTGGCCAAGTGAAAAAAAGACGTACAAAAACTCACTGAAGAAAATAATTCCTTAAAAATTAGATTTGGGCAAGTGGAAGCTAATTACTTTTTGAGACATCAAAAAACAAAGTCAAAAGAATGAAAAATAGAAGAAAATGTGAAATATCTCTTTGGAAAAATAACTGACCCGGAAAATAGATCAAGGAGAGAGAATTTAAGAATTATTGCACTACCTGAAAGCCATAATCAAAGAAAAAGCCTAGACATCATATTTCAATAAATTATAAAGGAAAATTTCCCCAGTACCTTAGATTCAGAGGGTAAAACAGAAATTGAAAGAATCTACTGATCACCTCCTGAAAGAAATCCCAAAATGAAAACTCCCAGGAATATTATAGTCAAATTCCAGAACTCCTTTGACAAAGGGAAAGTACTCCAAGCTACCAGGAAGAATTAATTAAAATATCATGGGACCACACAGGATTTAGCAGCTTCCACAGTAAAGGAGTAGAAAGCTTGGAATATGCTATTCAGTAAGGCAAAGAAGCTAGGATAGGATTGCAACCAAAAAATCACCTATCCAGCAAAACTGAGTATAATCTTTTAGGGGAAAATGGATGTTTAACGCAATGGAGGACTTTAAAATATTCCTGATGAAATACCAGAGAAGTAAATAGAAAATTTGACCTTCAAAGGAAGACTCAAGAAGCATAAAAAGGTAAATATAAAAGAGTAATCATACAGGACTCAGTAAAGTTAAACTGTTTACAATCCTATATGAGAAAATGATACAT
Source organism: Dromiciops gliroides (assembly GCF_019393635.1). NCBI lineage: Eukaryota > Metazoa > Chordata > Mammalia > Microbiotheria > Microbiotheriidae > Dromiciops > Dromiciops gliroides. The sequence continues at coordinate 61,348,621 of NC_057867.1, read as the reverse complement.
GTAACTCATAAGAACTTTATCATTATTAGAGCAGTTAAAAGGAGTTTACATAGACAGAGATCATGGGTATGAGTCAATTATGTTGCAATAATATAAAAAATGAAGGGGTAGGGAAGAGGGATGAACTGGAAGAAGAGGAAAAGGAGAAGAATAATGGGGAAAATTTTCTCACATAAAAATATACATAAGGAAGAGCTTTTACAATGGAGGAGAAAATGAGGTAGGCAGGAGAAGTTTGTAACATTGAGGTACTCTCATCAGAATTGGTTTGAAGAAGGAAGACTATATGCACACACACATACAATTTGTATAGAAATGTAGCTTACTCAATGAGAAATAGGAAGGTAAAAGGATTAAAGAAAGGGGTGGGGAATAATAAAGGGAAGGTCTAATTTGGGGAGGCAGTGGTTAGAAGCAAAATAGACTTTTGAGGAGGGACAGGATAAAATGAGAGAGAGGAGAAGAAACAGAAGAAAATGGGATGGATAGAAATGCAGTTAGTTATCATAACTGTGAATGTGAACTGGATGAGCTTACCCATAAAATAGAAGCATGAATTCGAAACCAAAATCTAACAATATCTTGTTTACAAGAGACACACTTAGAAAGACACTTAGAGACACACTTAGAAAGTCACAATAAAGGGCTGGAACAGAATCTAATATGCTTCAACTGAAGTAAAAAAGGAGATGGTAGAAATAATATCTCAAAGCAAAAGCAAAAATAGACCTCATTAAAAGAGATAATCAGGGAAATTACATTTTGCATAAAATTATCATAGACAATGGAATAATATAAAAAATTTCCAGTTAGTTTCTCTGAGAAAGACCTCATTTCTCAAATACACATTTAGTACAGAACTGAGTCAAATTTATGAAAATAAGAGCCATTTCCCAATTGATAAATGGTCAAAGGATATGAAGCTTTCAGGAGAAATCAAAGATATTAATAATAATTTGAAAAAATGCTCTATATCACTATTGGTGAGAGAAATTCAACTTAAAACAAATCTGAAGTACTGCCTTACACCTATCAGAAGTGACAAATGCTGGAGGAGATGAGGGGAAAATAGGCTTACTAATGAATTGTTGGTGGAGTTGTGAAGTGATCAACCATTCTGGAGAACAGTTTGGAACTATGCCCAAAGGGCTATAAAATTGTACATGTGCTTAGACCCAGTAATACCAAAAATAGGGCTGTATCCCAAAGAGATAAAAGAAAAGGGAAAAGGACATATGTATAGAAAAATATTTCTAGCAGCTCTTTTTTTTGTGGTGGTAGAGTTGGAAAGAGAATGGATGTATATCAATTGGGGAATGGTAGAACAAGTTGTGGCATATGATATTGGTAGAATACTATTATGCTATAAGAAATGAAGAGGTAAGTGGTTTCAGAAAAGAAAAACATTGGAAGAACTATATGAACTGATGCAAAGTGAAGTGAGAAGAACTAGGAGATCATTGTGCACAGTAGAAGCAGCATTGTAATGATGATCAACTGTGAAAGACTTGGCTACTCTGATCAATACAATGATCCAAATCAGTTACAAAGGACTCAGTTAAAAATAAGTTATCTACCTTCAGAGAGAGAGAGAGAACTGATGAACTATGAGTAAAAATTGAAGCATAATTTTCTTCCTTTGTTTTTCTTGCTTTTGGGGGGGAAATATGGCTTATATGGAAATATATTTTGCATGATTTCACATGTGTTATATCAAAATGCTTGCCTTGTCAGTAAGTGTGGGAAGAGGTGAGTAGGAGGCAGAAAGAGAATTTGGAACTCAAAATTTTAAAAGTATATTTAAATAAATAATTAAAAATAAAAGTAGCACATTAGAGTTAGAAAGAGAAGTAATGATCAGTTTGAGTACTACACTGGATTAGGCCTTTTGCATATGAAATGAAATTGAGCAGAACGAGGTTATGTTAGAAGAATGAATTTAAAGAAATGAATTCATTGTTATTTTTTTTCCTAGACTAGGAGATGTATCCTGGCAAATATCTGGCCTGCTTAGCTTTCTTTCCTTTGCTTCTCTATGGTATAAAATACTCTTTTAGTGTGCTTTTTTTGAGGACTCAGAGAAAAGGATCCTGGAAGTCATGATTATGAGATATAAATTTTAAAAATGGGTTTGAATCAATCCCATACCACTCCCTAAGTATTCTTTAAATCTGCCATCCAGGCATCTGGTTGCTTCTTGATGGAAACAGTGGTACATTTCTCATAAACATTGTAATAAATACCACAATAAAAACATAGCCATAAAAAAGTTCTCAGCAACCAGCATGAATGGTTTGAGTAGGTTGTTATGTCGCTGATACTCTCCTCATTTCTAACAGGTACAATGGTTCACTTAACTCAGCAACTCATCTATTTGAGGGCTTTGTCATTTATCTTTGCATTTCCTTCCTAATGTCGCTCTCCTCCACATGTTATTCACCCATTGTCAACTCTCCAAAATCCGAGGAGCTAAGGCTACAGAGATTATTTTTCTAAAGATGAATCTTTGCTATTTTCATCAAAAGGTGGGTCACAGTAGCTGTTGTAGGGTGAGGGTGGGGGTGGGGATGGAGAAGAGGGAAGAGGAGTGAAAATGGTTTACATTGCTACTTAGCTTTTAGGCATCCCCTTCTCTGATCCTGGATACAGAAGAGCAACCTTGCTGGTGATTACAGGGAGCACTAGGCTTTTCCTCCTACAGAAATCCTTATTGCTGCATATAAAGCCCAGGATCAAATTTCTATGGGCCCTCGGTGATTAAAACTGGGTTATGCTGACTTTTTATTTTTATTTATTTAATTTTTGAATATAGTTTAAAAAAATTTACTTTATGCTCACTTTTGAAAGACATCAGGGCTTGGCGTATTTACAGGGTTGAGTCATAATTTAATTGGATATATGAAGGGAGGTAAACATCAAGATATCAATGCTTCTAAGGTATGCAAGAAGGCTCTGGGTGATCTTACAATAGTAGTACCAGAAGTATGGGAATCAAACTAAATTAAACTGGCCTTATGTAAAGATTCACATGTACTAGACAAAATGATACAACCTGTTAAGAGACAGGTTATCGAGCATTAAGATCTCCAGAGATTAAATGGACATTCTTCTTTCAACCAAGAATCTTTCTAACATAGTTTTAAATAAATGTTTGATTGGGTTACTTAAAAATTATTGTTATATTTTATTTTCATATCACAGTTGTTTCTAACCATCTCCCACTCTCTTATAACAAATAAGAACACTTAAGACCCTTGATCCAGTGGCCCTGAAGGAAGGTACTTTCCTTACTACTTCTTCATTAGTAATGTGATCAATTGAACTACTTGTTAAGGTTTTTATGATTTATATTATTATCTTTGTGCTTATTTCCCTTTGGATTCTCTTCATTCTACCTTTCTTCAGTTTTTCAGAATTCTTGAGATAGCTTTTTTATTGAAGAAAATCCATCACCAAAAGAATTTAACTCAACCAATCTTCACTGAGTACCTACTCTGTGCTAGATACACTCTGTGGGGTATATATTGAGCCCATATCTCCCCATATCCTGAAAAACCCCATTTCTGCAGTCATCCTGCTTTTCTTTTGCACTTTGTGGGTAAAGTCCTGAGAAAGGCTGCCTATAATAGGTGCCTCCATTTTCTCTACCTCCTTCATCCTTCCCCTCTCCTTCCCCTCCCTCTCCTCTTCCAAATTTTAACATTTTATTTTCCCCAGTTACATGTAAAAATAAATTTTAACCTTCATTTTTTACAGTTTTGAGCTCCAGATTCTCTCCCATCCATCTGCCCCTCCCCCATCATTGAGAAGGCAGGCAATTTGATGAAGGTTTTACATGTCTCACTCTCCTCTTAATCCCCTACAATACAGCTTTTGACTTTGTCATTTAACCAAAAGTGCTTTCTCCAAAGTGACCTCTTAGCTGCCAAATCCTATGGCCTTTTTGCAATTATCATTCGACTCAACCTTTCTGCTGCCTTTGACAGTATTGATAACTCTGTCCACCTTGATTTTCTTTTTCTCTAAGTTTTTGGGACATCACTCTCTTTTGATTCTTCTCTCATCTCTCTGACTCCTTCTCTGTTTCTTTTGCTGGATCCTTTTCCATATAATGCCCTCTAAACATAGATATCTGTCAGGGACCTCTCCTGGGCCCTCTTCTTTTTTCCCTCTAGTCCAGGGCTTCTTAAACTTTTTTCACTCGGGACCTCTTTTTGACTGAGAAATTTTTACACAACCCTAGGTACATAGGCATATAAAATAGGTATACATAACCTTTTACTATTGCCAAATTTTTTCACGACATCCATATATAATACAACCCCATATGAGGTCACAACCCCCAGTTTAAGACGCCAGGCTATAGATTACTTCATTTGATGATCTCTTCAGGTCCCATGGATGTTTCTCAAATCTATCTCTCCTACCCTCATCTCTCCGTGGACTTCCAGTCTCTCATCTCCTAATGCCTCTCAGACATCTTGACCTGGATATCTAGTAGACATTTTAAATTCATCAGTTCAAAACAGAACTCATTATCTTGGCCCCTATAAACAGACCCTCCTTTTCCCAACTATATTTCCATCTGTTGACAAGACTTGCTGATTTCACCTCTGCAACCTCTCCCCTGTACTCCTACTTCTCTCCTCTGACACTGCCACCACTCTTGTGCAGGTTCTCATCAACTCACCTGGACTATTGCAAGAAATCATCTACTGTTGGGTCTGTCTGACTCAAATTTCTCTCCACTCCAATCCATCCTCCATTCAACTACAGTGATTTTCCTAAAACACAGGTTTGATCATGTCACCCTTCTACTCAATAAACTCCAGTGAATTCCTATAACCCCCAGGATCAAATACAAAATGCTTTAGTATTCAAAGCCCTTCTTAACTTAGCTCCATCCTACCTTTCCAGTCTTATTATACCTTAATCCCCAACATGTATTCTTTGACCTAGTGATACTGGCCACCCAGCTGTTCCACAAACAAGACACTCAATCCCTTGCCTCCAGGTATTCTTTCTGTCTTCTATGCCTCAAATGCTTTCCCTCCTCTTCTCTGATTACTGACCCCCTGCCTCTTCCTCCAGCTTCCTTTAAATCCCAACTAAAATCCCATCTTCTCTAGGAAGACTTCCCTAATCTATTTTAATTCTAGTGCCTTCCCTCTGTTAATTATTTTTTTTTATCCTATATGTAGCTTGCTTTGTATATATTTGTTTGCATGTTGTCCCCCCACCCCCGCCCCCGGCCCCATCGTAAGCTTCTTGTAAGCTGTCTTCTGCCTCTTTTTGTTTCCCTAGTGCTTGGCACAGTACCTAGCACAAAGTAGGCACTTAACAAATGTTTGTTGATTAAGTCCCCCCCTCCATGAGGTATGTATATACCTCATTGCTGCTGAGTGCAGCAGATTAATCCTCTTTTTTTCTTATTAGAAAATGATTTATGTCATGACCATCTTGATATCTTGGGCCTCAGTTTATTTGTAAATTAGGGAGTGGGACTATTGGACTTTGTGTGTATGTGTATGTTTATTTAGGTTGTAGCCCCTCAGAAGGCATATTGATAATCAAATAATGGGCCCTGAATTGATGATTTTTGCATGTCTAATTCTTCAGATTTTTCATCTTTAAGGCCAATTTAGACATCAGAGAAAGTGATGATATTTGAAATACTGATATCTGACAGTAATTGCATTATCTAAATTTCAGAATTTTCCAGAGAAAGCAATTAATTTAAAGTAGGAAAACTGGATTTGTCTATTATTAGTTGTGTACATATGGGCAAGTCACTTTATCTCTCTGAGTCTCAGTTTCCCCATGTACAAAAGGATAATACTTATACTGTTTTGTCTCCCAGGGTTATTGTGAAGAAAGTGCTTTGTAAACATTAAGGTGCGGGGGCGGCTAGGTGGCACAATGGATAAAGCACCAGCCCTGGATTCAGGAGTACCTGAGTTCAAATCCGGCTTCAGACCCTTGACACTTAACTAGCTGTGCGACCCTGGGCAAGTCACTCAACCCCCATTGCCCCGCAAAAACAACCCCCCCAAAAAACCCAAAAAACCCCCATTAAGGTGCTATAGGAATTTGTTACTATTATTTCTTTTTTTATTTAATTTTTTTTTGTTACTATTATTTCTAAGATGGCTGCCTGGATCAAAGGGCACATTCTGGTTCTGGACTAGAATTTTTCTTTTCTACATGACTAATTAGCCCACATGGGTGTCAAAGTCATGACATTGATCTCATTAGCACTATACATTAAATTACATTGAATAGCTGAGGTACGTTAGCCCATTCCAGTAGAATATATGCTCCTTGAGGACAAGGACTGTTTTGTTTTTGCTTTTGTATCCCTAGTACCTAGTCCCCTACTTGTTAGATACTAGGTACTTAATATGTTGGTTTTAAAAAAAATTTGTTAAATTTAATAAGCTTGTTGAATTGAAATGACACAAATATAATAAACTGATCTTTGGCATCTAGTAATTATATTTACTAAGAGAAATTATTCGCATTCCAGAGGTCTGAAGCATATCCATGAGAGAAAGGGGACAAACATTTATTAAGGGCTGGTTGTGTGACTCATGCAGTTCTAAAAATATATTCCTGAATCTTCACAACAATCCTGGGGTGTAGGTGCTGTTATTATTCCCATTTTACAGTTGAGGAACCTGAGGCAGGTGAATTTAGGGTTAGTGACTTGCCCAGAGTAACACAGTAAGTGTCTGAGATCAGATTTGGACTTAAGTCTTCCTGACTCCAGGCCCAGTGCTCTGTCCACTGCAGCACCATCTAGTGGTATGAATGTGATCTTATTTTTGAAAGCAAATTATAGTCAGGGGAGATAAATACCATATTGGTTGCAAAAAGCTAATATTGAAAGCCAAATCAGAGTTTACTACTGAGTATTTTTCCCCAGACAGCTATTGAAATTATCAGACCAGGTCTTGAACTGTTGGTTCACCATAGGCTTTTACTGAGACTATAGAAAATAATACAGAGGGAGAGAAGCTGATTATAGGCATTGGGGAACTCGACTTTTTTCTTTCACCTTCCTTGTGCTTACTGGAGGTAGGGAAGGATGCCTGCAGTGTTTTACGGAGCTTAGATGAGAGAAATGAGATCGATGCCTTGCAGTATTGGGCACAGAAACAAAGGGCTATGTTGTTCTCTGTGTGTGTGTGTGTGTGTGTGTGTGTGTGTGTGTGAAATCAGTTCAACAATTTTTTACTGGGTAAATTCAGATTTTCTTCTTATGAAATCATCTATTTGATGGAATTAATCTTATTCCTGCTTATTTACAAGCATAGTGGTAGCCAAAGCATCGACTGAGGGATTTTAAATGGGATTTGCAGTACTTCAGTGACCACAGCTTGGTGCTAGGGGTGGAGTATTCTTTATCTCTGTCCTCTTATTTGTCTTATGGGGAAGTTTAGTTATACCATTTGGTGTCAGATGTCTACAGAAATGATCTCCACGCTCACAGCCTACATTTCTACACACAAATGTGCAAAGTATACGTAGTAAGCAGGGAGAACTAGAGATCCTAACAAAAGGGGGGGGGATAGGCAATATCACTGAGAATGGGTAGATTAGGACCACGAACAAAATATCCCTCTGAAAGAGTGTATGTGATACAAAAGGAACAAGATAGGTAAAGGGATAGAAAATAGCTTCATTTTCAATGAAGAAGTTGCATTCTTGTGAGTTCAGGGAAACAAATTAGAAGTCTATTATGATGGAGTAGTGGTTGGGATCTTAAATGAGCTGTGTATCTGCTGAAGCTCCCTCAGGGGACCAAAGATTCAGATATTGATGTCACTTCCTGGTTGCCTGAGTACAAAGGAGGCACCAGGAACTCTGGGTGTTCTCTGAAGAAAACCAATGTTTTCAGTGCAGATCTTTGTTGCCCATCCTTCTCTATGCCTAAGTAAATCTCCTTTTGTTAACTGTTGAATGACATGCAAGGATCTCATTTCGTACCAATGTTGAGTATAAATTACCAAGGAACTGGCCAAGGCTCAGCCCTAAATCCACATCTATATCTGGGGACAGTGGACATCTGGAGGAAATGTAATTCTCTTAGGAACATCATTTTGTGTCCACGCAGTGGATGCCAGCATGTAAAAGATAGATCAGGCTTGAGTTTAATGATAAATGAAACCCGCTTCCGGTGAGGGATAACTTTTTGATGTTTATAATTAGTCATAATGAACTGTAAGATTTCCAAAGCACTTTGTCCATTCTCTGAAAAGACCAAAGATTTCAGGTTGAAAGGGGACTTTGAGATAATATTGTCAAACCTCACCACTTTATAGAGGAGAAAATGGAAGTTCAGAGAGATGGTTATTTCCCTAAAGTCATACAGGTAGAAGGTGTCAGGGCCGAGATTTGAACAACATCCCCTAATGCCACATGCAGCATTTATGCTACTACACCACAGCAATGTCCAAGTATAAGCTTCTTGAGGACGAGGGCTATTTTCTTTTTTGGTGAGGCAATTGGGGTTAAGTGACTTGCCCAGGGTCACACAGCTAGTAAGTGTTAAGTGTCTGAGGCCGGATTTGAACTCAGGTCCTCCTGACTTCAGGGTTGTTGCTCTATCCACTGCGCCACCTAGCTGCCCTGAGGGTGAGGACTTTTTGATTTTGGCCATTGTAGCTCCAGTGCCTACCTATCACAGTGCCCAACACCTGGTAAGCTCTTAAATGTCTTTTGATTGATTGAATATGTTGAAGCTCAGATAGAGGAAGCAAGTTACTCCAAAGCATATGAGTAGTAAGTATCCATCAGGATTAGCAGTCGGGTCCTTGGCTTCCAAATCTATCACACCACAAAAGCTTGAGCTGGTTGGGACTTTATAGTCAGTTATGTGTCTATTATATCCTTTGACTTTTACACCAACTTTGTTTGATAAGGAGCGAAGGATCAACATCTCAAATTTACATAAGAGGAAGCTGAGGCACAAGCTTAAGTAAACTCATCATATTAAGGGGACATAGTTTTATAGCTTCAGTATGTGTTAACGTGGCCATGGTTGGGGCTCCCACAGGGGAAATGACTTGCCAAAGGTTACATAGCTAGTAAGTACAGAAGCCAGGGCTACAATCCAAATTTTCCAACTCCTAGTTTAGAACAGAACCATGCTATAGTGGATTGAGGATTGGTTTTAGAGTCAGGAAGACTTGAGCTTTATTCCTGCCTCAGATACTTAATAGCTGTGTGCCCCTGGGTAAGTCACTTAATCTCTGTTTGCCCCAGTTTCCTCATTTGTAAATTGAGGGGGTTTGGACTCATTGTTCTCCAAGGTCCCTTTAAATTTTTGCTTTGCTTTGTTTTGTTTTTTTGTGGGGCAATTGGGGTTAAGCCAGTTGCCCAGGGTCACACAGATAGTAAGTGTCAAGTGTCTGAGGCTGGATTTGAACTCAGGTACTCCTGAATCCAGGGCTGGCGCTTTATCCACTGCACCACCTAGCCGCCCCCCTCCCCCCTTTAAATTTAAGACCCTACAATGCTTTACTGTTTACTTCGTAATACATTCCTTGTAATAATAGAATCCTAACCATGTCTGAGTAGATAGAGATTCAATAATATATTAGCACCTCTACAAAATGCATGGAAAATACTGTGATGAACACGATCCATACTGCTCTCTGGAGGTTAATATGCCATGAACATATTTCCATTTCTTGAAGAGAGTGTCTGCATTTGATCATACCTCCTTCCTTGTCTTTGTCTTGCTTTTAATATTAGAGGCCAGCCAAATGCTCTAAGAGAACTATGATTTATACATTAAAGATATTGTCAAGAATGGTTGGAAAAATTTATGAGGAAAAGGGACATTTGATTTTTCTTCTTATAACTATTTAAAACTGGTGAAGGTAGCAAGATGGCCGCATTCAATAAACCTTTGATAAAGCATTAGGAAGCTGACATGGTGTCTTTTAATGGGCCATTACTACCTGCTTTGGGTGCCAGGCACTTATATCCACTCTCAAAATGTATTAATGAGCCAGTAAAATGTAGCTCTGACATAATAGCATCACATAGGCCATGTTTTTTTCTTTTTCTTTGTTAAATGCCATATATTTCCCTTTTTTCTTTTGTACTTTAAAAGTTCATCTTGGCACAGAGGAGAGCAGGTAGCATGATGAAAATTAGGGGGAAACGTCCATTTCATATAGTTTTGCCGGATTTTTCAAAATGTGTACAAGGGTTGCTTATTTTGATGTTCTCTCTTGGGTAAAGGCTCCTTGGCTGTTTTCCCCCATTTGTCGTCATTTTCTCCAGTTCTTCCTTTTTGACTTTTTTTTTCAAAGGGCCAAACATCCAGCCCATTCCCAAATGTAACCATTGAATTTTTGTAATAGTGGCTCATAGGCCTGGCAGGGGCTATGGTTTTGCTTGTGGCACTGGAGGGACAGTGCAGTTTAGAAGTACTACTGAAACTCCTCCTGTTCACATAGCTTTGGAGGCAGATAGTATCACTTTTAACTCTTTGTTAAGCAGGGGGAAAAGGAAGTCAGGAACATTATTTAGATCTCAATTCACTAGGAGTTCAGACTGTCTTCTTCTGCATGGAAGCCTGTGTTAATACATAAAAATTGATTTATGACACTTCCAGTTAGGTGTTTGTGTTGAGATGAGACTAGATCCTGAGAGATGAAGGAAGGCTGTTAAAAAACATTCATGGGGGGAGGGCAACTAGGTGGCGCAGTGGATAGAGCACCGGCCTTGGAGTCAGGAGTACCTGAGTTCAAATCTGGCCTCAGACACTTAACACTTACTAGCTGTGTGACCCTGGGCAAGTCACTTAACCCCAATTGCCTCACTTAAAAAAAACCCCATTCATGGGAAGAAACTGCAACAGAATGATGCCAACCTGCTTCCCTTTCTTTTGGGGAAAGTTAAAACCAGGATTTGTGTGTTTTGTAAAAAATAGTGTTTGTGGAATAATCCTCTTAATGAGAGTCCTTAATCTATAGAATAATCAGTATGCTCTGAGTGGGAAAGATTGAAAAAGTATAGCCTTTTAGCTACAAATGTTTTTTACTAAGGGAAAACCTCTGCTTTTGATATCAAAATCTGTGAGAATATGGTAGTAAAGATGTGGGTGAGGGAAGGGTGTATAGATAAGAATGAAAAGAGAAAAATTAGTATAAATAGGATATTAAAGAGAAGCATTTATTTGTGATGAAGAGATGGACAACAGTTAAGAAAGAAAGGAAGTGTAAATAGAAATGAGGGGGACAGCCAGGCAGGAAACAATACTTCTGATAAAATCAACATGTAGGGAGAAAAACAAAGTGGATGAAACCTCTCCAAATGGAGTTATTATAGAAACAAAACATCTTGAAAGGAAGAAGACAGGAACACATAAATGATTGTTAAGTCATTATCCTCTTGGTTTGTGGAATGTGAGTCATTTAATAAGTAGTTGAAGCAGAGAGTGAACCCACTGGCAGCTGTAGAGAGAAGCATGGTGCTGTGGCAATGGGACACTCTTTGTTCCTTGCGTGGTACCAGGAACACAGAATAAGAAAAAAATATATCAAAGGAGTGTGTAACAGTGACATGCCAATCAAAAAGTTCCATAATATAAGGAGGAGTCAGGTTGGGGGAAAGAATTCCCTCCCACCCCCCATACCATATTACATAAAGTTGCATATGCCATGAAATGAAATGTCAACCATTAAAAAATATCATGTTACCTTTCTAGATATGTATGTAGATTGTAACTAATCTATACTCTTATGGGTCTTCCTAGGAAATCTACCATGTTGGGACTATACTCAACATTTTGGGGGTCTTTAGTTCTCTTGTCATTGTGTAGATATCAGTAGAATATGTATGCTGCCCACTGGTATCCCTCATTTTTGTTGCATGACTATCCTACCTGTTCTGGTCACATTTGTCTTATGACACCCTTTATGCCACTTCTCTTAAGCATTTCTTGGTTGGTGATATGTTACAGGGTATTCTTGCTCATCAGCATATTTCATTTGCCTTTTGGATAATGCCATAACTACAAATCTTTGGAGATTATGGTATTTTATGACTTCCAGCCATGCAACATTACTGGAAGAACATTGGTATTAAAAATATTGTTTGGTAGAAGGCATTGCGTGGGGTCATTAAAACATTGCAGTTTTATAAAGGCAATTCCATTCACTCTAATTCTCCTGTTCACTTGTGGGCCAAACTCATTGTTTTTTTTGTTGTTGTTGTTGTTTGTTTGTTTTTTTAGTGAGGCAGTTGGGGTTAAGTGACTTGCCCAGGGTCACACAGCTAGTAAGTGTTAAGTGTCTGAGGCCGGATTTGAACTCAGGTACTCCTGACTCCAGGGCCGGTGCTCTATCCACTGCGCCACCTAGCTGCCCCCTGAACTTATTGTTAATACACAGTGTTTGTACAAGATATGTATTCAGATGCCCAGCTTTATGTGTTGGAAATATAGATTAAAAATTTATTGAAAACTAAACAATCTAATCCTAAAAAATAAATGGGTCAAAGAACAAATGATATAAACACTTGATGATTTCATTAAAGAAAATGACAATGACTTACTAGCTGTGTGACCCTGGGCAAATCACTTAACCCTCATTGCCCCACAAAAAATGACGCTGAGATAACATACCAAAATTTATGGGACACAGTCAAAGTGGTACTTAGGGGAAAATTTATATCTCTAACTGCTTACATTAATAAAATAGAGATAGAGCACATCAATGAATTGGGCATGCACCTAAAATAAACTAGAAAAACAACAAATTAAGAACTGTGAGAAAATAATGGGCTTAGCCAATGCCCAAAGCCCCCAGATTGATTTAGACAGATTGGATTGACTGAGATTGATTGACTTCCCTGATTAACCCACTTAAAGTTAATTTGATTGAAGCCACACCTGCCTGACTAATGAATATTGATACAAAAATTTAAATAAAATATTAGGAAGTAGATTACAGTAATATAACTTAAGGATCAAACACTCATGACCATGTAGGGTTTATACCAGGTGTAATGATTGGAATCCAGCCCCCTGCTGGAGACTTACTGTAGAAAAGCTCTGCCATGAAGTGAAGGTCTTTGAGGGCAAGACAAGGAGTCTTTTTTTTTGGCGTCAGGAAGTGACGTTTGCTTGTGGGAGGAAGAATGGGGGAGCGGCAGCTCTGACTGGGACTTTTTTCCTGGGGACTCTGGCGGAGAGCGGAGCTAGAAATGCACTCTCCCTTTAATAGATAGATGAATGTAGGCCTTTCTCTCTCTCTTTACCAAATTCTTATTCTCCTTAATAAATGCTTAAAAGTCTAACTCTTGCTAAAGCTTATAATTTATTGGTGACCACTCATTGGATATTTTAGATAGTTTAGCTAGAATTTTAGCCCTTAACACAGGAATGTAGGACCAATTCAGTGTTAAGAAAATAATCAGCACAATTGGCCATATCAATAACAAAAACAACAAAAATCATATGATTTATCTCAATAGATGCAGAAAAAGCCTTTGACAAAATACAATACCCTGTGAGAAAATAATTATTAATAATGGATTTCTTGGGGGGACCCAGGGACCCAGTCTTAGTCAGCTTTCTCTTCACCCACACTCAAAAGTTTAGTTAAGGAACTTCAGATGGTCTCTTTCAGAGCCAGCCCAAAGGTACAATAGAGATAAGACTGACTAGCTCAGTGAAGTAAGGAAATTAAAACCACACCTATTTTAATGCGCCCTTGCTCCTAGGGGTTTGTCTTCCACTAGACCCTGCTTGTCATCATGTATAGTACAGCTCATTTTAATATGAACTACCCTCAAGTCACATCAATCAATGAAACTAAATGACTCTGACGAATTGCCTTTGATCAGTGTGTAAGGAATGGCCTCCATTGGAAGGAAGAAGAGAGACTAGATGGCAGGAGGCTTTCTCTATCTTCTTTCTGGGACTCTCTTGAGCTCTTCTCTCTCTCTTGGCCAAATACAGTGGGTATGTAAGTTTAGGCCTGTAAACCTGTGACTAGTGAAGAAGTTAGGGAAATGCTACATGGTTAATTGTTTACTAATATTTACTATACTTTAATAATAAATGCTTAGTACATAAACTGGTAAAATAGCTCTTAATTTAAAAGTAGTAATAATTAAGCTAAACCTAGCCTAGTTCCCCAATAATTTAATAAATACAACCTATTCCTATTAAACACAACAGATACCATAGGAATAAATGAAACTTATCTTAAAATGATACATAATATTTACCTAAAATCATAAGCAAGTATTACCTGTAATGGGGATGAGCTAGAAGTCTTCCAATACAATCAAGGGTGAAGCAAGGATGTCCATTATCACCTCTATTATTCAGTATTTTACTAGAAATGATAGTTATAGCAGTAAGAGAAGAAGAATAAATGAAAGGAATTAGAATAGTCAATGAGAAAACAAAATTATCACTCTTTGCAGATCATATGATATTATACTTAGAAAATCAAATAAAAAACTAGTGGAAATAATGAACAACTTTAGCAAAGTTGCAGGATACAAAATAAACCCACATAAATCATCAGCATTTATATATATTACCAACAAATCCCAGTAGCAACATATAGAAAGAGAAATTCTATTTAAAATAATATAATAAGATAATATAAAATACTTGGGAGTCTACCTGCTAAGATAAAACTAGGAACTTTATAAACACTATTATAAAACACTTTTCACATAAATAAAGTCAAATCTAAACACTTGGAAAAATCTTAATTGCTCATTGGTAGGCTGAACCTATATAATAAAAATGACAATTCTACCTAAATTAATCTATTTATTCAGTGCCATACCAATCAAACTATCAAAAATTATTTTATAGAGCTAACCCTCCCCCCAACAAAGTTCATCTGGAATAACAAAAGATCAACAATATCAAGGGAATCAATGAAAAAATGTGAAGGAACATGCCCAAGCCATATCAGATCTCAAATGGTATTATAAAGCAGTAATTATCAAAACAGTCTGGTGCTTGCTAAGAAAGAGAGTGGTAGATCAATGGAATAGGTTATGTATACAATACGTTAGTAAATGACTATAGTAATCTAGTATAAACTTTTGGAACAAAAACACGTTATTTGATGAAAACTGCTGGAAAAACTGGAAAACTGTTGGCAGAAGCTAGGTATAAATCAACATCTCACACTATAAACCAAGGTAAGGTCAAAATGGGTACCTGATTTATACAGGAGAGCATAGAATGATTTATCTCTCAGATATATGGATAAGGGAAGAATTTAGGATCAAATAAAATATAGAGAGCATTGCAAAATATAAAATAGATAATTTTGATGAATTGATACATTTTTTGATAAAATTGAAAAGTTTTTGCACAAACAAAACCAATGCAACCCAATTAAAAGGAAAGTAGAAAACAGGGGAAAATTTGTGACAAGTATGTATGATAAAGGCCTCATTTCTCAAATATGTAGAAAACTGAGTCAAATTTAAAAGAATGCAAATCATTCCTCAATTGATAAATGGTCAAAGGATATGAATAGGCAGTTTTCACAAGAAATCAAAGCTTATAGTCACATGAAAAATGCTCTAAATCATTATTAATTAGAGAAATACAAATTAAAATAACCCTGAGGTAGAACCTCACACCTGTCAGATTGGCTAATATGACAGAAAAGGAAAATTATAAATATTGGAGGGGATGTGGGAAAACTGGGGCACTAATGTATCGTTGATGGAGTTGTGAACTGATCCAACCATTTTGGAGAGCAATTTGTAACTGTGCCCAAAGGTTATAAAACTGTGCATATGTACCCTTTGATTCAGAAAAAACACTGCTAGGTCTATATTACAAAGAGATCAAAAAGGGGAAAGGGACCTATTTCCACAAAAATATTTATACCAGCTCTTTCTGTGATGGTTAGGAATTGGAAATTGAGGGGATTTCCATCAATTGGGAAATGGCTGAATAAGGTATGTTATATGATTGTGATGGAATATTATTGTATTATAAGAAATGATAAGTAGGATGATTTCAGAAAAACCTGGAAAGACTTACATGAACTGATGCAAAATGAAGTGAGCAGAACCAGGAGAATGTTGTACACAATAACAATAATATTGTATGATGAACTGTGAATGACTTAGCTATTCTCAGCAATGCAATGATCCAAAAAAAATCCCAAAGGACTCATGATGTAGCATGCTGTCTGCCTCCAGACAAGGAGCTTACACTGTCTGAATACAAACTGAAGCATGCTGTTTTATACTTTCGTTCTTTTTAAAAAATTTGTCGTCTTGTACAAAATGACTAATATGGTAATGTTTTACATAATTGTACAAGTCTAACCCATATTGGATTGTTTATCATCTCAGGGAGGAGGGGTGGGAGGGAAGAATAGAATTTGGAACTCAAAACTTAAACAAATGTTAAAAAATTGTTTTAACATTTAAATGAGGAAAAATAAGATGCAAAAGCCCCAAAATGAAAAAAGGAGATTTCATGATAAAAGGTCACATTTTAAATAGATTAGAGGAATAATCAAGAAGTTATCTTTTAGATATATGGATGGGAGAGTTCAAAGCCAAACAAGGAATAGAGAGGATCATAGGAGATGAAATGAACAATTCAAATTACGTAAAATTAAAATGATTTTTTGCATAAACAAATCCAGTGTGGGTAAGATTAAAAGGGAAAGAGTTAACTGGGGGAAAATATTTATAGCAAATTGATAAAAATTTCATTTCCAAGATGATATACAAGGATCTGATTGAAAATGATAAGAATAGTAGCCATTCAGCAATTGATAAATGGTCAAAGGAATGGTTGAATTGGGTTTTAAGGGAATAAAATCTGAGCTATCTGTAATCATATAAGAATTCTCCATTTCACTAATAATTAGAGAAATGCAAATTAAAGCAACTCTGAAGTTCTACCTCATAGACATCAGATTGACAAAGTTAACAGAAAAAGAAAATGACAAATGTTAGGGGAGCTGTGGGAAAATGGGCATATTGTTACATTCTTGGTGAAACTGTGAATTATGTCTCCAAAGTAACTGAATTTTGCATACCCTTTTACCCAGCAAGACCACATCTGGGGCTATACCCCAAGGATATCTAAGAAATAGGAAAAGATCGTATACATGCAGAAATATTTATAGAAGCTCTTTTTTTGTGACAAAGAACTGGAAACTAAAGGGTTATCTATCATTTGGGGAATGGCCAAACAAATGTTGATATATGAATGTAATGGAATGCTATTCTGTTATAAAGACTAACAAAAGAGACTGTTTTAAAGAAACTTGGGAAGGCTTATATGAATTGATATGTAGTAAAGGGAGCAGAGCCAGGAGAACAGTTTATACAGTAACTACATCACAAAGAAAAACAAGTGTGAAAGCCTTAAGAACTTTGATCTATGCAATGATCAAACATGATTTCAAGTGAATGACATTGAAAAATGCTACACATCTTCTAACTGAGAGATGATAAACTAATATTCTGAATGAGACTTGTGTTTGCTTGAATATGCTTATTTGTTGCACGAAAGTTTTTTCTTTCTTTCTTTGTTGTTTAGTGGTTGGCAAAATAGAAACTCCCCACTTGGCATTGAGGTCCAGTCCTCAGGGGATACACCATATAAAAGGAAAGGAGTCAGAAAACAATAGAGGAATATAAGGAAAAAAGAATAAAATTATCAAAGATCTCTGAGGAAGAAAACAGTTAAAAACTGTAAGAAAAAGCAGATAAATGGAAGGGAAGATAGCCTGCAACATCTCTAAATGAGTCCAAGAATCTCTTAATAAATATTAAAAGACAAAGGAAAATGAACTGGCCCCTGATGAGGCAGAGGACTTCGTGAATTCCCAAGAGGGCATGGAGCCAGAGCAGGATGTTTCTGAATGGTTTTAAGAGAGAAACAAGAATGTGAAAATAATATAATTTATGGCCTGAACAGCAGAAATGTTCAGAAGAACAGAAAAATTTGAATCCACAGCAGTGAGAAACAAAAAAGAGAACAAGTGATTGGGAATATGCACAGAAGCGAAGGACGATCCAGAAGAATAGAAACAAAAGCAATAAAGTTATAAGAACACATGGTCTTTATATCTTAATGACAGAATGGATAAAGACAACTGAAAGATCATAGGTCTTCCAGAAGAACAAAACATGAAAAATCAAAAAAGTTGATATCATAATTCAAGAAATTATTTTTTAAAAGAGTCCAGTCCTTCTGAACACATAAAACAAAGTGCATTTGAAAGAATCTACTGATTGCCTTCAGAAGAAGAAAGCCCTATGCTACCAGCTAACAGATTTGAATGATTTTGTAAAAAAAGATAAACAGATGTCAATAGATTATTTACTTTACAAAATTCCCAGACAACAGAAACACAAAGAAGGTAAATACAGCTACCAAGGAAAGTTCAAGTAACAAATTATCCCAGAAAAAAGGGAAAAAAAACTAGAAAGAAAAGGTACCTATGGGATTAACAACAAGAACAATAGCACAGAGGAACCATGAAGTGATTCCTTTTGAAAAATCCACAAAAAGATGAGGGGCAAAGCAGAGCTTCATTACAAGTGAGTAGAGGAACAGACCTAGAAAATTAAGATCATGGACAAGACCTTACAACACTCCACTTCCAAGGAAATCAGTGTGTAGGGGTGTGTGTGTGTGTGTGTGTGTGTGAGAGAGAGAGAGAGAGAGAGAGAGAGAGAGAGAGAGAGAGAGAGAGAGAGAGAGAGAGAGAGAGAGAGAGAACTTCAGAAAAGAGGAGCGAGAAGGAAAAAGAAGAGAATGTATGATGTACCCATATCAAGTCATTGGTTAATAATGAGGGAAAATAACTCCTGTAGTCTCATAGAAAGAAGACAGCATATAGGAGAATGGGTGAGAAGGGAAAGTGAAGAATTGAAACAGGGGAAAAGAAAGGGGAAATCTCACTTCAGTGGTGGTAATGGTAGGGGTCCCACTGAAGAATGTTTCCAAGGGAGGAGATATTGATTATGTAATGGATGGGAGGAGGGAATCTTATAATGAGTATAATCTGTAGGGATTTGATGCTTAGAGAGACCCATGCCTCTCAGAGAATGTTGTGACTCCATTAGACAACATCTTGTCTCAGAACAAGAGGAATTAGAACTCTTGGGGGCAACAAACATCCAGAAGGGTGGGAGGATCAGGACCCAGAGAGGAGATTTCATGACAGGTGGGAAAGAAAATAGCCATAGGGAGGCCAAGGGGTGAGATGGACTACACAATCAAGGACACAGGAAATTTTGTGCCATGGAGCAATACTTCTATACTCTCTATTTCTGTTGGTAATGGATATTTCTAAGAGTAAGGCATAACAGAAAATTGGAAGGGAGAAAGTTTTGGAAAGAAATAACATAGAAATTTCTAAGAAAAGGGAATTTTTAAAAGGTGCTTTAGAGCTTCTTAAACTGTGGGTTGTGATCTTATATGGGGCCACATAACTGAATGTGGGGCTTGCAAAAAATTTGACAACAGTAAAAGGTTATGTATAAATACTTTATATACTTATATCCCAGGAGTCATGTAAAAATTTCTCTGGTGAAAAGGGGTTGTGAGTAGAAAAAAGTTTAAGAAGCCCTGCTTTAGAAGCTTTAATTACATGAGGAAAACAGATGTTAATAAACAAGTATGATAATCATGAATCAAAGAATGAATTTTAAAATACACAGAAGGGGAGTAGAATGAGGGAATAAAAACTTTTTTAAGAAAAAGGTGCAGAAAATGAAAAACATCTAAGAAAAGGAATTGAAGGGGAAGGAGCAGCTTACTTAACTGAGAGGAAAAAGGAGAAGGATTAGATAATGGAATAAAAGGAAGAAAGAAAGAACTCATAATTTAAGTAAAATTCTAAAAGGAGGAAAGTGGTGACTAATAGGAGGGTATGGGGCTTTTGAGAGTCAGAGGGGAAAACTTGTAAGTATAGGGTTGTCTTAAAATAGGTAAAGCAATATCTTTAGAGAAGAAGAGAGAAAGGTCCTAATTCAGAAAAAAATTGGAGGCAAATGGAAAAAAAATATAAACTTACTGCTTATAACTCTAAATGTAATGTATTGAATTGCAACTAAAACAAAAGAGAATGGCATATTGGATAAGAAATAAAACCCCACAATCCATTGCTTACAAGAAAGACACTAAAATATCAAGAACATACACAGAATACAAATTAAGGACTTAAACAAAATTTACCATGCATCAGGTAAATCAAAAAAGTAGGACTTGTAATCATGCTATGAGACAAAATAAAAACAAAAATTCACAACATAGAAATAAACAAGGAATCCACATAATGTTGAAATGAACCATAGGAAGCAAACCAATATCAATATTAAAATTAAATGCTTCAAATGCCTTAGTATTTAATTCATGATGGAAAAATTAATTGAACTACCAGAAGAGGTGACGTGACACAATATATAAGAGCAGTATGCAATAATAGGTGGAGACTCTAATGTCCCTCTCAGTTTTGGACAAATCTTAACAAAGTTAAACAAAAGGGAAAATACAGAATTGAGTAATTTGCTGGAGAAGCTTGAACTAAAAGACTTATGACATTATCTAAATGGAATTCCTAGAGAATGTACAATTTTATAAAAATTTACTATGTATTAGGGAGTGGAGATAATGAAAATAAATGTAAAAAGGCAGAAATAGTAAACACATCCTTTACAGATCATAACAAAATAAAAATACCAATCAATTCAGGGAGCACAAACAAAAGATATGTACCTAAATGGAGCCTTAAAAATAAAATCTTAAATAAAGCATATGTAATAATTTTTAGATGATTCCATTACAATGTGCTTCTTAAAGAAGTAATAAGCATCTTAAATATCTGGAGGACTGTTTAGTACACCTGACTGAAACATACCAATGTAATGCAAACAAACAATACTACCAGGGTTAATTTACATTTTGATGCTATACCAATTACTCTATCAAATGGATGTTTCATAAAAATCAACAAAATAATAAAATTCATTTGCAGAAACAAATGATCTAGACTATCTTGGGAAATAATGAAAAAGATAGGGATAAAGGTAGCATAGCACCTTCCAACTTCAGATTGTATTTTAAAGCAGTAGCCATCAAAACCATTTGGTATTGGTTAAAAAATAGAGAGATATATAAATGGAATAGACTAGACAAGGGAAAATCAGAAACACTGGAACTCAGTTACAATCTTTGATAAGCTGGAAAACATAACTTAGGAGAGAATTTCCTATTTGAGAAGAATTGCATGGAAAATTAGAAAGCTGTCTGGCAGAAATTAGGCTTAGACCAACACCTTACACCATATTCCACAATACATTTTAAATGGGTATATGATCTTTTTTTTTTTTTTTTTTTTTTTAGTGAGGCAATTGGGGTTAAGTGACTTGCCCAAGGTCACACAGCTAGTAAGTGTTAAGTGTCTGAGGCCGGATTTGAACTCAGGTACTCCTGACTCCAGGGCCGGTGCTCTATCCACTGCGCCACCTAGCTGCCCCTGGGTATATGATCTTAATAGCAAAGATCATATTATAAAAAATAGAAGAGAAGCAGATCACAACCCATGGGTAGTAGATAGATTTTTTTTTTTTGCGGGGCAATGAGGGTTAAGAAACTTGCCCAGGGTCACATAGCTAGTAAGTGTCAAGTGTCTAAATTCAGATTTGAACTCAGATCCTCCTGAATCTAGAGCTTTATCCACTGAATCACCTAGCTGCCCCAGGAGATGGATTTTTAATCAAAGGATAGAGACAATTAGAAAAGATAAAATAGATAACTTTGAGTACATGAAACTGAAAATATTCTGAACAAATGAATGCATGTAGGTTAACAAAGGGAAGTTAACAAAGGCAAGTGGTTAAATGGGAAAATGTTTTCTATAAAATTTCTCAGATAAGGCTTTTGTATATAAGATATCTAAACAACTAATACATATGTGTATGTATATGTATGTATGTATGTATGTATGTATTTATGACTAGAAGCCATTCTCTGATAGATAAGTGGTCAAGGGGTATGAATAAATAAGCAGTTCTCAACATTCATTTTCATAAGATTTAGAGTTCCAAATTTTTCTCCCTCCCTCCCTCTCTTTCCTCCCCTCTCCACAAGACCGCAACCAGGTTATATATGTGCAATCCACAAATGTTCTTTTTATCAGTTCTTTCTATGGGGGTGGATAGTAAGCTTTGTCATTAGTCTCTTGGTATTGTCTTGGATCATTGCATTGCTGAGAGTAGTTAAGTCATTCACAGTTGCTCATTGAACAATACTGCTGTCACTATGCACAATGTGCTCCCAGCTCTTCACTATATATCACTTCATGAGTCTTTGCAGGTTTTTCTGGGATAATGTTGTTTGTCATTTCCTATAGCACAAGACCATTCCATCACAATCATATAGTACAGCTTCTTCCATCATTCCGCAGTTGATGGACATTCCCTTGATTCTCAATTCTTAGCTACCACAAAGAGTTGCTATAAATATTTTTGTACAATTTTCCCCTCTTTTCTCTTTTTCATGATTACTATTGTTAACTGTTTCCCTTCCATTCTATTCCCTTCCCCATGATATTTATTCTGTTATCCATCTTCTTTCATCCTATCCCTCTTCAAAAGGGATTTACTTCTGTCTGTCCCCTCCCCCAATCTGCCCTTCCTTCTTTTGCCCCTCTCTATCCCCTTTCCCTCCTATTTTTCTGCAGGATTAGAGAGATTACTCCACCCAGTTGAGTGTTTATGTTATTCCCTACTTGAGCCAATTCTGATGATATTGAGGTCTTTGAGCCAATTCTGATGAGTATTAGGCTCATTTACTGCCCAGATTAAATAGATTACTCCACCCAGTTGCCTTGAGGCAACTCTGATGAGTTTGAGGTCTTTGAGCCTTTTCTGATGAGTGTAAAATTCATTTACTGCCCTGCTCCTCTCCCATCTCTTCCCCCACTCCATAAGTCTTTTCCTGTTTCTTTCATGTAGGATTTCACCTCTGTCCTTCCCTCTCCCCCAGTGAATTCCCCTCACCCTTCAATTTAACCCTAAAGATGTCATCATGGGGCAGCTAGGTGACACAGTGGACAAAGCATCCACCCTTGACCCAAACCTGTCCTCAGACACAAGACAGTCACCCACTGCATGTCCCCAGGTATGTCCCTCAACTCCAGTTGTTTATGATTCCCTAGGGTCTTGTATTTGAAAGTCAAATTTGCCATTCAGTTTGGGTCTTTTTATCATGAATACCTGGAAGTTTTTTCCATTAAAGTCTCATTTTTTCCTCTGAAAGATTATGTACAGTTTTGCTGGGTAGGCAATTCTTGGTTGTAATCCCAATTCCTTTGCCCTCTGAAGTATCATATTCCATGCCCTCCGGTCCTTTAATGTAGAAGCTGCTAGATCTTGTGCTATCCTGACTGGGGCTCCATAGTACTTGAATTCTTTCTCTTTGGCAGCTTACAATATTTTCTCCTTGACGTGAGAGCTCTGGAACTTGGCTATAATATTCCTAGGAGTTTTCCTTTTGGGATCTCTTTCTGGAGGTGATTGGTGAATTCTTTCAATTTCTATTTTATCTTCTGCTTCTAGAATATCAGGGCAATTTTCCCTGACAGTTTCTTGAAAGATGATGTCTAAACTCTTTTCTTGATCATGGTTTTCAGGTAGACCAGTAATTTTCAAATGATCTCTCCTGGACCTATTTTCCAGGTCAGCAGTTTTTTCCAGAAGATATTTCACATTGCCCTCTATTTTTTTAAATTCATTTGGATTTGCTTTATTGTGTCTTGGTTTCTCATAAAGTCACTGGCTTCCATTTGTTCAATCCTTATTCTTAGGCAATTATTTTCACCAGAGAGCTTTTGTACCTCCTTTACCATTTGGCCAATTTGGCTTTTCAAGCTTTTGACTTTTTTCTCATGCCTTTCTGCAGCACCCTCATTTCTCTTTCCATTTTTTCCTCTACCTCTCTAACTTTATCTTCAAAGTCCTTTTTGAGCTCCTCTATGGCCTGAGACCAATTCATATTTTCCTTGGAAGCTTTAGATATAGGAGCCCTGATGTTGACATCTTCCTCTGAGGGTGCACCTCGATCTTCCTTGTCACTAAAGAAACTTTCTATGGTCCTCAACTTTCTCTGTCTTCTCATCTTGCCTTTCTTTTACTTGAGTTTTTGCTCCTTAAAGTGGGACACTGCTTCCAGGCTACAGTATCCCAAGCTTCAGAAGTCCCAGGTGGTATGATTTAAGGAGGATCAGATTCTTCACTGGCCTGGCCATAGACGACCCCAGACCAACTTGCTAATCAATCAGTTTTGTGTGTCGTGGTTGTCAGCTGCCATGAGCCTGTGTCCCTCCCCCACCTGGGCCACTGCTACTCAAGCCTACCTCCTGGTTCTCAGCAGGGGTGAAAAACCCAAGTTCTGCATCAGCACCAGCATAGATCCCTGTATTCTCCCCCGTGCCAAGGGCTCAGCCCTCTCACCAGACTGTGAGCTTAGTTCCAGATGACACTGGCACTTCAGCTGATTCAGAGGCTCTTAGGGTCTCCTTCTCTGGTGAGGCCTTCTTGGGACTGGATCTGTGTCAGAGTGACTGTGGGGTTGGGCTCGACTCCTGTATCAGCACAGCAGTTCCCTCTTTCTGACCTTCCAAGCCGTTCTTGGTTAGAAGATAATTTCAGCACATTATACTGTGGGTTTGGCTGCTCCAGGCATTGTCCTATGGCATTATTTGGATGTTTTTTGGAAAGGCTCACTGCCTTTGCTCCATGTCTTGGCTCTGTCCCTAGTTCTAGCAGTTCTCAAAATAAGAATGGCAAGCAGTGAAAACCATATAAAAATATGCAAATCGTTAATGATAAGAGAAACACTTCACACCCAGAATGTTGGCAAGGATGACAAAAGATACAAATAGTCAACATTGGAGTAGATGCCAAAATATACTAATGTATTGTTGTTAGTGCTGTTAATCAACATATCCATTTTGGAAAGCAGTTTGGAATTATGCAAATAAAGTAACTAAAGTGTTTATACCTTAAGCCCCCATATATATGAAAATATTTATAACAGCACTGTTAGTAGTAGCAAAGAACTGGAAACAAAGTAGTTGCCCATTGGGGAATGACCAAAGAAATAATGGCACATGTTTGCAATGGAACAAAATGTGATAAATACAGAAACTCATCTAAAGAATTACATGAACTGATGCAGAGTAAAGTAAGTAGAGCCAAGAAAATATTATAGACAATGACTGCAACAAAGTAAACACAAAGAACTGCAATCACAAAAAAAAAATCAAATGTGAATGTTGCAGAATTACAAAGAGCAAGCATAGCTCCACAAAAAGGCATATGAGAAGACAGGGATGAAACATTGAATACATTCTCAGACTTTTTCAATGTATTGATTGGTCTTGGTGAATTTCTCTTTTTCTTTTTCATTTCCTTAAAAATATTGTTTGTTATATGATATGAGTCTCTGAGAAAGGAAAGGAGTATCTAGACAGTATCAGACTTTCTTCCCAAAAGCTCAATCAGCATTTTGTTTGCACCTCTCTAATATAGTCATTTTTTTTTTTGGTTAGGCAATTGGGGTTAAGTGACTTGCCCAGGGTCACACAGCTAGTAAGTGTTAAGTGTCTGAGGCCGGATTTGAACTCAGGTACTCCTGACTCCAGGGCTGGTGCTCTATCTACTGCGCCACCTAGCTGCCCTCTAATATAGTCTTATATCATTGTTTATCATAATGATCTGTTTCTATGTGTCTTGTCCCCTCTCCCAGACTATAAGCTCCATGAGAGCAGGGATTCTTATTCAAACTTGGCATGTTGTCCAGCATCCAGCATAGTGTCAAGTACATAGAGTACTTAATATGTTGGATTTGAATTTATTCAGCTAACTTTTGCTGAGCACTTGGTATGCAGTGGTACCATACAAGAGAAATACAAATAAAACAGAATCTGGCCTTAAGGACTTTTTGATGGGGTATGGGGGACCTTAAGATATATCACAAACATAATTCAACAGAATATGTTGAGTATAAACAGGGTACACATAAGGTGCTATGGAAATTTATTTTAAAAAAGAGCTTGGAAAGTAGCATCAAGGAAGGCATCAATCATGGAAGAGGTAGCATTTAAGCTGGCTTTGAAATAAGGGGCTAGATTTTAACAAGCAGAAAATTTGAAGGTTCCAAAAAGGCAAGTCAGGAAGATGGAAGCATGCGATTTCTTCCTCTACTGGATTTGGGAGGGGGATGGACAAGATGAGTTCTGAGGTTCCTTCTGACTCTAACCTTCTGTATTTCCAGATACTGGTTTGAGGAGAGAGAATACTTGTACTATGGCTTTCTCTGTGTTAAAAGATACATTAAACTTTACTCTTATCAGGGAAGGTTGTACATAATTGGAAGCTGCAAAGCATCAAATTTAGACTTGATATCATGAAAACCTTTCTGATAATCAGAGCTCTCCCAGTGTGGAATGGGTTACCCTAGGAGGTAGTGGCTTCCCTCCTTTTTGGGGGGCTTTAAATAGAGGCTAGTTTGTTGGGTGTAGTATTGAGAGGATTTTTTTTTTACTTATGAATTGGACTAGATGGCGTCTAATGTCCTTTCCAGCTTTGAGAGTTTATGATTTCTTGACTTAGTTTTTCTATTCTGTTGTATTCCTAGTATTTTAGAAAGGATAATTTGTCACTCTCAAGACTATTGGCTTGCCACTGGTTATCCCCTGTTGAGAGCATGGTCTTAGACTCAGAACAGTGAAGCATTAGTGCCCCAAGGGTTTTCTCTCAGAGGGAGCAATGTTGAGGCTAATGGATTTGGCTCCTCATAGAGCAGATCTGTCAGATCTTGGCTGGGCATCTCTGGTGACTAGGCCACTGTGATCACACTCTCTGTGCTCATGGGATAAAGACCCCCCAACTCAAGCCATCTTGTAATTCATTCCAAACCTCCAGCACCATTGATACTGAGAAATAGCTTTACTAAATGACTCCCTTGGAATTGTCCTCTGAGTACACTTTGCTAATAGCACTTATACCTCAGAGGAGAAAAAAAGAAATCACTTACAACTCCCATTCAAGCAAATTAATGATATCAACAATAATAATTACTAATATGCATTCCAGCTCTTTTAAAGTCAAATTATATGTTACTCTAAGCCAGACCTAAAATATTACTTTCTCGCCTTGTGAAAGTCTTAATTAAAATGATGCATTTTAATATACTTTTGCTACATAATATAAATTATTTCTCAGTGACTCAATTTCCGTTTTCTTCTCAGTAATAATCTTGGCTGTGCAGTGCAAAGGAAGAAGAAAATTGGTGATTAATAAAAGAATGAACAGGTGGTTACATTGCTCCTAAAAAGATCAGCAGTGTAATAATTTCTTAATTATTATTATACCCTATAAGGGTTTTTAAATACATGATAATATATTTCCTTCTCCTACTGCTGGCACCCTATTGCTCCTGGCATTTGGTTTAATTCAGAATAATAATTAATGAGAACTGAGGTATCTCTATACATTTTCTTCCTTCTGTTTTAGTCTCTTAAGTAACCATCTTGTCACATTTATTATGCAAATGTTGCAGCCTGCATGTCATTTCAGCAATATGGGCGAATGCCTTGAAGTATTTGGGGGAAATTAACATTTTATTCCTGAAAGCAGTATTTTCCATATGTCTTTCAAAGAAGCAGATGAAAGCGGCATAATTGCTTGGTTTTTATCAAGGTGAAGGAACCAGGGAGAAACATTTAAAACATCAGATAAAGGGGAGAAGAAGAAATTTCCTTGCAAGATGGCCATGCTGAGCAAAAGGAGTCTAGCCTCAGTGACAGGGTACTTGCTGCATCCTTAGATTTGAAGGAACGGACGAATCTCTAGGACTCTCTCGTTGTCAAATAAGATTCCTGGAAGTCTAGATGAAACATTTATCTAATGAGAACAAAGATATCATGAAGGTGCTGGACCACAATGAGGCTGGAGCTCGTCCATTATGTAGGTGTACAGCTTGTATCTTTGGTCAGTAAACTTGGTTTGGCAAAATCACGGGACCCTTAGGAGTTCCCTCAATAGGTCCAACTGTTTCCTTCTGGCATCTCATAACTGTGTCACTGGACTTTGGAATTCCCTTTCCAGTTATTTCATGAGATTGATGGTGTTCTAAACATTTGCTTCAGTCCAGTTCAACTAATACTGATGAATGACAGTGGATGGATTTAGGATGCATTAGACTCAGTGTAATTTCCTTGAGGGCAAAGACTGCCATGCTATTTTGTTTGGGGGCCAATAGAGGACTTTACCAAAGAGTTCTACCATATGATAAAGACAGAATGGGTACCCCTCAAAGGAAAAGACATTCCTGAGTGATGGTGACAAAGGAATAGGCTGAAAGTGGGAGCAAGGAGCAAGGAGTAAGTGAACTGCTCCTTGTGACCTGGTGTGTTGGACATGAGAGGTTGGCCAGGGATGGAGTATCTTCTGAGTAGAGCCAGGTTTCTTTTTTCTAAAGAAGGTGGAAAGAATGTTAAGCGAAGATATCTAGGCTAAAGGGGAGTTTATTCAAAATATAATGTGGATTCTCAAGACATTTAAATAGAAAGGCAGAGGAGGAGGATGGACCACAGAGAGTTAAGGCTGAAGTGGGTAGGGATGAGGCGAAGGAGAGAGCCAGATAGAGGAGAGAACCTTTGTCTCGGCAGAGATCGACTTGTCAGTTAATAAGCAGGCTGTTGGTGATCCCAGACTAGAAGTTTAGCTCCCTGCATCTGGCTGGTAATGTCATGTGGAATTGATAGCCCACTTACCCCCAGCCCCACGGGAATCAAGGCTCTTAGCTCTGTACACTATTCCTAACTTTCTTATGTCATGTCCTCACATCCTGATCTGTCAGCAAATGGGTATTGCTCTAGCAGTATGAGTAGCCAGAGACTATTCAAGTGACTTTTTCAATGAGTTGCAAGATATATAGTCTCATTGGGTGCCCACAAGAGGGTAAGCTTTACCAGCAGTGATAAATCCATAAAGTTTGTGAAAGATCAGGGTTTGTGTGGGAAATACTCCTGGCTTCACATTGTTGGCCATTCATTCACCTACTAGTCTGGCTCCTGGTCACTCTTCCCTACTGATACTCTTCTATTTTCCATCTATATTACTTCACTTGGTGATCTCACCACCTTATGTAGATTTAATTACATCTCTCTGATGATTCCCAAATTGATGTATCATGCCCCAGACTCCCTGGTGACCTCCAATCTCACTTCTCCAAATGCTTTTCAGACATCTGGAACTAGGTATACAGTAGCCATCTTACTTAACATGTCTAAAACTGAATTCATTATCTTCTTCTCTAAACCTTCTCCCCTTCTCCCACCTTCCCTTTTACTGTAGAAGGCAACACCATCCTCCCAGTCTCTCAGGCTTGCAACCTAGGAATTATCCTGGATTCCTTACTACCTCTCCCCCTCCCCTCCCTATATTCAAGCTGTCACCAAGGCCTGTCAACTTCACCTTTGAAACATCTCTCAAATATATCCTCTTCTCTCCTCTGACATTGCAGTCACCCTGGTGCAGTCCCTCATCACCTCACACCAAGGCTACTGTAATACTCTGCTGGTGGGTCTGCCTGCCTCAGTCTGTCTCCACTCCAGTCCAGTCTTTGTTTAGCTGCTAAAGCGATTTTCCTAATGGACAGGTCTGATCATGTCCACTCAATAAACTTGTTGTTCTGTTGTTTTGAGTTGTATCTGACCCTTTATGACCCCATTTGGGGTTTTCCATTTCCTTCTCCAGAACATTTTATAGATGAGGCAAACTGGGTTAAGTGCCTTGCCCAGGGTCACACGGCTATTAAGTGTCTGAGGCCAGATTTGAGCTCAGGAAGAGGAGTCTTCTTGACTTCAGACTGGGTTAACTAGTCCCATCGAAAATCCCATCTTCTACAGGAAGCCTTTCCTAAGCCCTTTTAAGTCCAGTCCTTTCCTTCTTTTTAATTATTTCCTCTTTATCTCATGTATAGTTTGTTTGTACATATTTGTTTGCTTGTTTCTCTCCCATTAGATTGTGAGCTCCCTAAGGACAGAGATGGTCTTTTGCCTCTTTCCTGTATCCCTAATACTTAGCACAGTGCCTTGCATGTAGTAGGTACGTAAATAAATGTCCATTGACAGACTTATCACAGGTGCAGTCAGGGTTTGGGATTATTGATTATGCCTTGAAAAGAAAGGAATGCAAAACAAAACACTATCATAGCAAAGTGGGTGACAACACAGTGTACAGTCTGTTGGAAAAGATCTGAGTACAACCCATATTGATTGATCGAAAGAAAACAAAAATAATTTTAGGATCCAACAATGTTAGAGCTAAAAAGGGCCCTTTAGAAATTTTTGTTCAACCCACTTGTTCTGTAGAGAAAGAAATATTCCCAATGGAAGGAAGAGACTCACGGTCACACATCTAGTCAGTGACAGTTGGAATTTGAATCCAGATCTTTGAATTTCAGATCCAGGGCTCATTCCTCAATACTCTTTCAAGACTTGTCAGGAGAACTCTGGCTTCAGGTAGGAAATGTTTTAGAGATGGCTCCCTCTGACGTCCCAACCTGTGTACAGCTATGGCAATAGGATAGCAGAAAGATTCAGTGTACCTCATTTTTATTAATGCCTTTGATTTTTTTATATTATAGTCAATTCCAAAAATAATTTCCCTTGTGATAGAAAAAAACGTTAAGCAAAATCAAACAGTTCAACTACTGTGTCTTATACCTTGTTCTGCACCTGTGGTTTCTCACCTTTAATATTGCCTTGCCAAAATTGACTATTGCCTTTCATTTATTGTCTGTGAGATGCCATGATGTAGTGGCTAGAGGTCTTGGGGTCAGGATGACTATGATTGAAGTGTTCCCTCTGACAGATTCTATGTTACCATGATGAAGTCACTTAACTACTCTTTGCTCCCAGCCAACTCTTTAGGACTAAAAGTTGTAGACTGGTTGTTAATCTGCATTGGTAGAGGAACTTTCCACATTGGTTTATTCCCTACTTCAACTAAATCATAGATCTGGACTAAGACTCATCTTTGACAGATGGGTATGAGGTAAAACTTCAGGATTATTTTAATTTGCATTCCTCTTATTTGTATTTGGAACTTTTTTTTGCTGATAGTTTGTAACTCTTGAAACTTCTTGTTTATGTCATTGGAACTTTTACCTATTGGAGAAGGACTCTTGGTCTTGTATATTTGTATCAATTCTCTATATATTTTGGATATCAGGCTTTTATAAAAGATATTTGATGTATTATTACTCCCCCCAACCTTCACTATACACAGTTTGTTTTATTCTAGTTACCTTGAGAGTGAGTTTGTTTATGCAAAATCTTTTAAATTTTGTGAAATAGAAATTATTTATTTTATTTTATGTAATCCTGTCTATTACCACTTTTGGTTGAGTTTTAAAAGAATGGGGCAGCCAGGTGGTGCAGTGGATAGAGCACCAGCCCTGGATTCAGGAAGACCTGAGTTCAAATCTGGCCTCAGACACTAGACACTTCCTAGCTGTGTGATCCTGGGCAAGTCACTTAACCTTCATTGCCCCGCCCAAAAAGAGTTTAAAAGAATATGACCTTTTATATTTAAATTATGAATACAGTTGGAGGTTATTGCGGTATATGGTATAAGAGGTTGGCTTAAATCTTATTTCTTCCAAAAGCTTTTGAGGTTTCCCAGCAATTTCATCAATCAAGGCATACTTTCCTCCTGTGGTTTGTGTTTTGAGGTTTATTAAACAACCGAACTGCTCAATTGCTTCTGGTTCTTACTTAGGTAGTTTGTTACACTGCTCTACTTAACATTTTTTTGGTGCTTAAATAATCACTGTCACTTCCCATATCCCCCTAATAGAACTCACACTTGTAAAAAAAAAAAAAAGTAAAGTTAAATAAAACAGATATACCAACTATATCTAACAGTGAATGCTTCATTTCCCTCATATACACTTTGCCTACTTCTAGAACCTTTCCTTTTAATAAAAAAAAAACAATCAAGCTAAACTGACCAGTACAGAAATTTTATCTGTCCATATTTGCTACTTATTCTGTATCTGTAGTCCCCTTTCTCTCCAGCACCCTCCCAGGAGAAGGAGAAGTGTTTCCTCATCTGTTCTTTGAATTTAATTTGAATGCAGTTACCTTTTTGAGTTGTTTTCATTTAAATTGTTGTATATTGTTTTCTTAGTTCAGTCTTTCCTGTACATAAGGTTTTTTTGTTTGTTTGTTTGTTTTTTTTTTTTAGTGAGGCAATTGGGGTTAAGTGACTTGCCCAGGGTCACACGGCTAGTAAGTGTTAAGTGTCTGAGACCAGATTTGAACTCAGGTCCTCCTGACTCCAGGGCCAGTGCTCTATCCACTGCGCCACCTAGCTGCCCCATGTACATAAGTTTTTAAAAGTCTTTATTAGGTTTCTACCAATTCCTTGCATGTGTTGTTCCTTGAATCACTGTGTTTTGTTAAATGTTTAATTTAAAATCTCTGTTGATATCACTTTTATATCACCTTCATTTCCGAATATATCCCATTCTCCATCCTTCCCAGAGTCATTCTCTGTAACAAAGAATAAAAAGGATAAAGAGTAAAGAGAGCAGTTCAGGAAAACAAATGTATGGACCAAATCTAATAGTATATACATTGCTCTTTACTGATAATCTCTCCCCTCTGCAAAGAAGGAAAGGAAATGATTCACATATACCCAGCTTTGTTCAGTCATTTGTGTATAGCTTTTTGCTCTTACAAAAAAGTGCTGCTATGATTATTTTGTTATTTATGGAATTTTTTGTCTTAGACTTCCTTATGCATGCCTAGTAATGGCATCGCTGGGTCAA
The DNA here is from genome assembly GCF_019393635.1 of Dromiciops gliroides. Classification (NCBI taxonomy): domain Eukaryota; kingdom Metazoa; phylum Chordata; class Mammalia; order Microbiotheria; family Microbiotheriidae; genus Dromiciops; species Dromiciops gliroides. The sequence continues at coordinate 61,315,728 of NC_057867.1, read as the reverse complement.
AGGGTATAAATAGTAATTTTAGTCCTATTATTCTGAATTGTTTTCCAGAATGGTTGAACCAATTTGCAATATGCCTGACTTTTCACAGCCAATCCAAGATTGACTGTTTCCTTCTTTTATCATCTTTTCCACTTTGAGGAATATGAAAATGAAACCTCAGAGTTTCTCTAAATTAAAATTTCTGTTTTTCACTTGACAAACACTAAGAAATATCAACATTTCTGTGTTCAGAGAACAGAAAAAAGGAAAATATATAAAACCATGTATTTCTTATTACACGTACCTCGTGTATGTGTGTATATATATATATACATATATATGTACATATATATATATATGTACATATAAAATTTAACATAATAACAACCTGGTTCTGCTTGTCTATGTCTCCTGAACTTCTGATCTCTTCTCTGTATTTTTACATGCTTCCTTGATGCTCTTTCCTTTCTTTCCTATCGCTACTAGTACATTTTCACTCCCTCCCTCCAAAATAAATGTACATTATAACAAATAAGTATATATATGTTGGCTTTATCTGAAAATGAATCCTGTTCTGTGCTTCAAATATATGACATCTATAATGTGATTGGTCATTAATTTGATCAGTATTCTTAAGATTACTTTTAAAATTTTATGTTATTTTCCAGTGAACAGAAATTTATTTTATTTCCCTTTCATCCCTCTACCCCATTGGAAAAAAGAAATAAAAACAAAAATCCTTGAAACAAATGTGCATAGTCAAGCAAAACAAATTCCCCCATTGGTCTCATCCAAAAATGTTTGTATAAGTTTCCATCTTAAATCCATCTACTCTCTGTCAGGAGGTAGGAAGCACAAATGAACATCAGTCCTCTGGCTGGTCTTAAGACTCTCAAAGTTGCTTTTCCTTACCATGTTGTTATTATATATATATTTGTTTGTATGTGTATGTATGTATGTATATAAAATTGCTCTCCCGATTCTATTCATTTCACTCCATATTATTCATACAAGTCTTGCAAGGTTTTTCTGAAACTGTATTTTCACAATTTCTTATGGTATAGTAGTATTCCATTATATTAACATACCATAGTTTATTCAGCTATTACCCAATTGGTGGATGGGCACTCCCTTAGGTACCAGTTATAGGCACTAAAATAACACTTTTATACATATTTTGTGTATGTGGACCATTTTCTCTATTTCATTTCTTTGGGAGTATAGGTTTAGTAGTGGCATCACTGAGTTAAAGGGTATTAATGGTTTAGTAACTTTTTGGGCAGAGTTCTAAACTGCTTTCCAGAATGGCTGTACCAATTCATAGCTTCACAAAGAGTGCCTAAGTGTATATGTTTTCTCACAGCCCCTACATTTGTCATTTTCTTTGTTTTTTTGTCATCCTTGCCAATCTGATGTTGTGTGAGGTTAGACCCCAGAATTGCTTGAATTTGTATTTCTCTAATTATTACTGATTTGCAGGATTTTTAATCAGGCCAAAGATATCTTGGTTTTCTTCCTTTGAAAACTACTTGTTCATATTCCTTGACCATTTATCTTTTGAGGAATGATTTTCTGTGCTTGTAAATTTGAATCAATTTCTTACATGTCTTTCTTACATGAAACCTTGATAGTAAATTTGCTGCAAAGATTTTTCCTAGCTGATTATTTTAGCTGCATTTATTTGCTTGGGCAAGAACTTAAAATTTTTTTGTAATAAAAATTGATGATTTTTGTTTTCTACGATCCTCTATATCCCTTGTTTGGTCTTGACCTCTTCTATCAATAGATCTGATATATCTCTTGCCTGTTCCTCTAATCTGTTTATCACGTGTCCTTTTATAGCTAAGTTTTGGTTCCATTTGGAGATAATCTTGGTATATGGTATGAAATGTTGCTCCATACCAAATTCTGACAGATTGCTTTCTTGTTTTTCTAGTAGATTTGTTGGAAAGTGAATTGTTATACTAGTAACTTGGGTCTTTGGGTTTATTATGCCATAAGCCACTAGGTTAATTAGATTCTATATATTATATACCTAATTGATTCCACTGCTCTACCTCTTAATTTCTTTGTTGTTACTGAGTTGTCCAACTCTTTATGACCCAATTTGGGGGTTTCTTGGCCCAGATACTGGAATGGTTTGTTATTTCCTTCTCGAGCTCATTTTATAGATGAGGAAACTGAGGCAAACAGAGTTAAGTGACTTGCCCAAGATCACACAGATGATAAATGTCTCAGGCCAGATTTAAAGTCAGGAAGATGAGTCTTTCTGACTTCAGTCCTGGCACTCTATCCTGTGCTACGTAACTACCCTTAATTTTTTTCATCAGTAGCAAATCATTTTCAGGATTACTGTTTTGTATAATTATTTGTGATCTAATACTGCTAAGTACCTCTCTCCCAACCCCTTTGGTGTTTAATTAGTTTTTTAATTGATTGGGACTTTATTATATACAAAATGGATTGAATTGTTCTCTTTTGTTTACAGACATGTTTAGAGATATACTTTATTCCTAAGGACTGTGTTGGCTAAATCACACAAAATTTGCCATACTATTTCAGACTTGTAATTTTCTTTGATGAAATTTTTTGATTCTCTGATTGTACTTTGACCCACAAATTCCGTTGGTTTAAGTCTCTAATTATTTTTAATCCTTTCTTCAGTGGCTCTTTATTGAATATAATTTAAATTGCTATGTGGTAAGTAATGGATATGCTTAATATTTCTTATTTTCTGCATTTATATGTGGTGCTATAATGTTCTAATATGAGGTTAATTTTTATAAATGTGTCAAGCAGTGCAGAGAAACACATCTGTTATTTTTTATTTCCTTTCGGTATTCACCAAAGATCTGTCATATTTAACTTTTCTAAAATTACATTTAGGTCCCTAAGTTCTTTCTCTTATATTTTTGTTAGATTTGTCTGGATCTGTAAGTAATACATTGTAACTATTTCTCTCTGATTCGTTTATCTTTTTCTTTAAGTATTTAGCATCTATGCCTTTTTATGCATATATGTTAAATATTGCTATTAATTCATTGTCTATTGTCTTTCACAATAGTAGTTTTCCCTATTTTTCTCTTTTGATCCATTTTATATTTGTTACTGACTTTCCTGAGATCATGGTGGCTACTCCTGCCTTTTTGAATTTAGCTGAAGCATAATAGATTTTAGCCCAGCTCTTTATTTTAATTCTCAGTATTTATGCCCCAATTGGGTTTTTTGTAAACATCATATTGTTGGATTCTGCTCTTTAATCCACTCTACTATCCTCTTCCATTCTCTTTCATCTTAAGGGAGAGTTCATTCCATTTATATTCCTATTTATAACAGTTGATTTTTGTACCTCCCTGTACCATATTCTCTTATACCTTTTTTTCTTTGTACTCTATGCCCCCTTTTCCATAAAAGAGTCTAGTGAGAAAGGAATGTACTCAGAACCAGTGTTTTATGCTTGATGCGGTCTACTTCTGTCCCTCTTCTCTTCCTCTCTCTGAGGTTAGAGTTTTTCTTATGAATAATCTCTTTTTCTTTTCTTCATCTAAGATAATGAAATACCACAAAACAACTCCTAGTGATGGTAGAGTATGGGCTGGGACCTAAGTGAACTCTCCCAACATTCCCTTCCAAACAACTTTAAAATAACACCTCAAATTAAATTTTGGATTTTCAGAGCCAATGAAAGGTCACGGGGCAGCTAGGTGGTGCAGTGGGATAGAGCACCAGCCCTGGATTCAGGAGGACCTGAGTTCAAATCCAGCCTTAGACACTTGACACTTACTAGCTGTGTGACCATGGGCAAGTCACTTAACCCCAATTGCCTCACAAAAAGAAAGAAAGGTGAGAGAGAGACATTTTCTAGCCTAAGATAACTTAAGAGGTCCACAGTAGAGGGCTCTAACACTGGGGTGGTCAGGCACAGGCCCAAAACACCAGCAGTGGACCTTGGAGATAGCATTTACAGCAGCAGTAGATGCTTCAAAAGCTCTCAGCTCAGAGAAGCTATAAGGCTCTAACAACTGCTGAGAGAGAGATTATAGGGGACCTCCACCAAGAGGTGAGCAAAGCCCTCCTTTAACATAAAGTTCAAAGTGAAGAAATAGGCTGGAAAATGAACAAACAATCAAAAGAAAACTTGACTATAAAAAGCTTTTACAGTGACAGGGAAGAACAAGACATAAACTTACAATGTGAAAATAGCTATAAAGCCTCAAAAAAGTGCTAATTGGACCCAAGGCTAGTAAGAATTCCTGGAATAGTGTAAGAAAGAGTTGAGTGGTAGAAGAAAAATAGGGAAAAGAAATGAATGTCACAATAATGTTATCAAAAGAGAATTAACAGCTTGATAAAAGAGGCACAAAAATACTGAAGAAAATATCACCTTAAAAACACAATTATATCCTAATGGTAAAAGAGGCACAAAAATTCACTGAAGAAAAGGAATGTTTCAGAGTGACAGGTATAGGCTGTTGTTTGATCCATACCCCTTGATCTTATTCACTTGCTCCTGAGCCATGCCTAAGATTCTGATCTGGTGGGATAAGAGTTGCTGGCCCACCCTTGTTCTTCAATTCATACCCTGAACACTTGACTTTGTACTAAATTATGTGATCTTTGACTGTAAAAATGACCTATTATGGTTTCTCCTTAGATTTCTTGATCATAACTTGCTTTGATGCTTTTCCTCTATATTTATTGAGGGTAATTTGGGAGACAACTGTGTTGTACTTCATCCTACTCTACCATCTTTGCACATCTCCAAACCCTGAAATTTTCAGTGAAAGATCTAATTAATATTATTGTAGTCTTTGTATAAGTTGCTCTACTGGTTTTGCTTACTTCACTCTGTGTCAGTTCATGCCTTTCAAGTTTCTTTGAATCAATCCCTTTTATCATATCTTATAGCCCAATAACATATTCTATTTATGTACAATAATTTATTCTGCCATTCCATAGTTGATGAGAACCCACTTAGTTTCTACTTCTGAGCCACAGCAAAAAGTATTGTAAATCTTTTCGTACATGTGGGATCATTCCCTCTGTCTTTGATTTCTTTGGAGTACGCCTGCAAGAGGTGTTACTGGGTCATAAAATATGCACAATTTGGTGACTTTCTGGATAAAGTTTAAAATTGTCTTCCTGAATAGTTTAATCACTTAATAGTTTCACCAGTAGTGCCTGTTGTCCTTCAGCCTTTGAAACAATTGTCATTTTCCAATTTATCTTTGCCAATGTGATAGTTGTGAGGTAGGAGCACAGAGTGTTTCTAATTTACATGCCTTTTATTTGTAATTTGGAAAGTGCCTCTTCATATCCTTTGGCCATTTATCTATTAGGGAATGGCTCTTAATATTATGTTTTTATTTATTCACATATGAACCTTGTGTATGAAATATTTATTTTTAAAAACTTAATCCAAATCCTCCCATTTATTTTTTTCCTTTTAACTGAATTGATTTTGTTCAAAAAAATTCTCTAATTTTCTGTAACCAGAATTATTCATTTTATATTTTGTCATTAACTCTATCCCCTCTTTGTCCAAGAACTCTCCCCCTGCAACATCAGTTTTATTTTTTTCTTAATGCTTATTTGGAGTACTTTTCCATATGGTTGCTTGTAGTTCATATTTCTCCTTTTGAAAACCATGCAAATTGCTTCCTTAACTATCGAGAATTTACTATTTCAATCTTTATGTCTGTTCCTAGCATGAAAAATCATACTTTTTCAAGATATGTTAGTTTCAAAGATTTTCTTAAAATTTTGATTTGAATTTTTTTCTTTTTCTTGTTGTCTTGATTTTGATCATTTAGAAGCTTTAAAATTTTCCGTAATTGAAATTGTTTGTTTCATCTTTTATAATCTCCTTTCCCTTGTTTAAGATATCTCTTTTCCTAGTTGTAGCTGTGAAAAGTACCTTCTTCCATTCTCCTTTATTTATTTTTATGTGACCTTTTATTTTTTGGTTTAGTGTCTATTTGGAGTTATTGTGGTAGATGTTGTGTATATGTTGGTCTAAACCTAATATCTGTAAAAGTGCTTTTCAGTTTTTCCTTGCAGGTCTTGTTAAATAAGTAGTCCTTCCTTGAGTAGTCAAGTGTTTTTAGATTTATTGAACGCGGGGCTACTATGTTTATTTGCATCTAGGTAGTTCCACTGATTCTCCTGTTTTATTTTTAGTCATTTTGCTAACTACGCCCTTACAATGTAATTTGAGGTCTGGTGATGCTAAACTCCCTTCTTTCTTCTTTGCATTTTCTTCATTATTTCCCATAACACTCTTGCCTGGTTTCTCTGAATAAATTTTATTTTGTTTAGTTCTATAATGTACCCTCTTTTCTGGTTTGTCATAGTACTAAATCTTTAATTTACAAAGTACTATTTTTTATTGTATTAGCATAACCTAGTCATGAAAAATGAATCACTTTCCAATTATTTCTTCATTTCTGTAAAGACTGGTCGTTGTAGGTGTATTTACATAAATCTTGAGTATATGTTGGTAGTTTAATTCCCAGGTATTTTATGCCTTCTGTAGTTACTTTGAATTGAATTTCTCTTTCTATCTCTTCTTTCTGCATTTTCCTGGGGATTTAAAGAGAAGCCAATTATATATCTGGCTTTATTTTGTATCTTCCTGCCTTAAGTGATGTCATTAATTAGTTTTCGTTTCTTTTTTAGTGTTTTGAAGTCAAATGATGTATTTTATTAATAACCATTTACATTTAAATTCAAATTCAAATGAGGGAATATTGGTAAAGCACTTAGCACAGTGCCTGGCACATAGGCACTTAATAAATGCATGTTCCCAATTAATTCCCAATCATAAAGTATTCCAATACTTTTTCATTATCTCCTTTTAAGTCTACATCAAAATTATGTGTTCTCTCATTCTCATTAACTTTTCCTCTTATGATCATTTAGCATGTGCTTCCTTCTTTTGGTTCTGCCTTTTCATTATGCTTCACATTATTCCATCAGGCTTTTTCTGCAGGTTTCTTTGTATTCCATGTACTCATCCATCTTAATTGCTCTTTATTATTCCATTCCATTAAGATTCCATAATGTATTTTAAAATGGACATTTACGTTGCTTCTAGTTTTGGGGGGAAAGGAAGATGGTTGCAATTGCAAATGATTCTGCTTTGAAAACCTTTGAATAGAATATTCTCTCTCTTTTAAAAAATAATGTTGACATTAAAAATAATGTCCTAACAAAGGAATTACTGACTCAAAAGATTCAGGCTGGTCCTGTGGTTCAGACTCTGGATTAAAATGAAATGAGAGGGGCAGCTAGGTGGTGCAGTAGATAAAACACTGGGCCTGGATTCAGGAGGACGTGAGTTCAAATGCGGCCTCAGACACTTGACACTTACTAGCTGTGTGACCCTGGGCAAGTCACTTAACCTTCATTGCCCCGCAAAAAAAAAAATGAAATGAGAAACACTTTGATCATTAAACATTAAATAAGTAATAATAAACTTGCTTAACAATAGCATGGAAAGGATATTCTGCAAGGATACAAGATGGATCCAGTTGAGTGCAGCTCCTCTACCTCTGTATTTGCCACTGTGATGAACCTAGGCAGCAGAATACTTCAAGCTTGAGGAGCCCTTGATTCCTATTAGAATGAGACCAGGAAGCTACTCCAGTGGTTCCAACCTTGGTCCCCTGAACTGATTAGGTTCTGAGAACAGTTTTATGAAATTTTTGTGAAAAACTATCCTAGCCTTAGTGGAGAAGATGTGGTCCCTACTGCAAAAAGGTTATGATTAGTGTTATAACATTGACTGCATACTGCCAGGTTATTCTCCAGAAAGATGCTATAATCAATCAATTAGCATTTGCTAAGTTGAGTAGCATTTATTGAGCTCCGACTATGTGCCAGCCACTGTGCTGAGGACCAGGGATACAAAGAAAGGTAAAAGACAAGCTCATAATCTATTTTCAGTTCCACCCATAATGAATGTGTATACCTGCTCGTCTGCAATGTTATCAACATCGTTTTGTTCTTTTCAATTATTTTTGCCAGTTTGACAAGTGTGATGTCGTAACTCAAAGTCATTTTCATTTTCATCTCTTTGATTATTAGTGAGATTGATCATTTTTCATGGGGTTATTAACAATTTGTGTTTCCTCATTTGAAAACTGACTGTTCAATAATTAATCCATAATTCCATAAAGGATAGTGCAGAAGCTAATTAATCCAGGAGCCTGAGGGCAGCCTAGTATTGGAAAGATGCTTTCTGTCATGCACTGATGCCATGTATTTTGTTATGCACAAGTTATTAATTCACATAAGGTGTCAGTTACATGCCTTTCAAGATGAACCTGTGTGTTTGACAGTTTGCATTATTCCTACCATAATGATAACTCAAAGAATATTAGGAGAAAGGTTTGGTTTTTGGTTTTGTGAAAAAAAGGAACCAATTGATTAATTAGTTCTGCTTTAAAAAATTATGAGTGGACATGATTAAGCAATAGGCTTGTTGTACCTGTTAACTCTTGGTTCACTCCTCTGTATCATCTTAAAATACCTAAGGAATTATCCTTTTGTTTTTAATGGTACATAAATAGAAGTAATGCTAGTTGGCAATATTTGGTTACAAGAAGTCAATAAAATGTTTTATAATGAGAAAAGAAAATTGGATTTCAAATTATTTGACTCTTTATTGTGGAATTTGATCAATGTGCCTGGGGGCTTTTAACGGTTGCTTATATTTTTGATATCAACTTTTTTTGGTTTTTTTTGATGAGGCAATTGGGGTTAAGTGACTTGCCCAGAGTCACACAGCCAGTAATTGTCAAGTGTCTGAGGCCGGATTTGAACTCAGGTCCCCCCGAATCCAGGGCTGGTGTTCTATCCACTGCGCAACCTAGCTGCCCCTGATATCAAGTTTTTATCTGTGATATTTGCTATGAATTTGTCCTAGTCTGTTGTTTTTCTTTTAATTATATTTTTTACTGTACAGAGGCTCTATTTTAATGTAATCTAGTACATCTATCTTGTCCCTAATTATTCTTTCCATTTGCTAAATGGAAAAAAATTCTCCTCCACAGTTATTTTTCTATAATGAATGTAACAAACAACAACAAACATGATTTTTCCATAAATATAGAAGAAAAGGCAATTGTGTATAAAATTATGATTTGTATTTCACATAGATTTTGTTTGTTCTTTTTTTAAAGTGTGGGCACATTCCAGGACTGCTTTCCCAAATCTCACTTGCATTGGCTATCCAAGGGTCACAGAGGATGGCTGGCTATTATTCCCTTCTTCATTATAGGAGTAACCCGAAAGGTTTGGGTTTTTCCTAATACTATTTATTGCTCATGAACCTTCACCAGTATTCTTTTCTTTGATTATCTAATTTATATTAGTTAGCTAGTCAAAACTAATTAGATTTTTAAAAGGGATACTTACTGACATGGTCTAACAAGAGCAATTAGTACAAAACAAATTTGTCCCAAATCTGGGACATACTCTCCAACAGATACTTACAGAATCCAGGGGAAAGGTGGGGCTCATGCTTAGAGAGCACATGTATGTAAGGTGTAATACAGCTTCTGATTCGATAGAAGTAACTTTTCCTTTTCTATAGAACTTTCTGCTGGGCTCCTAGACTCAGAGACCTGAAGCTGTATTTTTTCTGTTCCAAAGAGTTCACTCTTCCCTAAGCTATCTTTCCCCAGTTTGCCTATTTCATCCTCTCTTTGTTCCCAGTTTCATGCATTGCTTGTTACTCATCCATTTTCTATGATGACAGAGATAAATGGCATTTCTGTTGGGATCATTTCCAACCTCCCCCATTCCAATCTCTCTTCCTGTTCTCTGATTACAGGTACCAGGGTCTACTTTCTTTTAATATACCTGCGCCCAAAGGTGTGTTTCATTTTTTTCAACCAATCCCATACATTTCCTTATCCTATTCAACCCAGTTCCTGAAACACTTCATTTCTCATTGATGGATTGATTCAATAGAGGTATCTGGGAGTTGTTCATACCTAGTTGATGTTTTCACTAACTGTCTAACTTAATCAAAAGTGCTCTCACCTGATAAAGGTTTGTATGTGTATAGGGGTAGAATATTGATTAATTGGGGTTGTATGTGTGTGAAACATACTTTTTACAGAAGTATTCATTAAATTTAACACAGAATGATGAATGATGCCCTGTGTCCCCCTTCGAATTGTCTTCTGTTCTCTATGATTTCTAAATGCTTCATTGATGTTCTTTTTTATCTGTCATTCTGCCTCCACTCTCTCTTCCACCCTCCAAATAAAACTGTAGCTTGTAACAAATAAGTACAGTCAAGCAAAACAAATTGACACATCGACTGTGTCTGAAAATGTACGTCCTCATTCTTCACGTCTAGTTCATCACTTCTCTGCTGAGATGTGGGAAACTTGATTGATCATCAGTCTATGTCATAGTGATCATTCATTGCATTGATCATAGTTCTTAAGTCTTTCAAAGTTGTTTTCCTTTGCAGTGTTATAATCGTTGCTAAAATTGTTCTGGTTTTGCTCATTTTATTTGGTATTACTTAATATAATTCTTCCCAGGTTCCTTTGAAGCTATCATTTTCTTAATTTTTATGACCTGATATATTCCATCACATTTCCTCTTCTCAACTGAGATTAAATAGTCAATTTCATTTCTTCCATCTCCTTTAGAGGTCTTTTCTTTGCTTGTCACTAAACCAAATGGAATTCACCACCAAAGATGTGTATCAAAATTCCTTTCTCACCAAATTGGCAGCCACTTTTCCTATGTACATTTATTAAATAATGAGTCTTTTCCCTCAATTTTTTTCTTGCACCTCTGGAGGTTTCTAAGTCAGATTGTCATATGAGCTGTAATAGAGAGAATTTTGCCTCCTCTTTGCTTATGCTTGTTACCCTCGATTTCTTTTTCTAATTATATTGCTACAACTAGCATTTCTAGCATCATTTTAAACAATAGTGGAGGCACCGTATATCCTTACTTTCCAGTGTTGTTGGGAAAACTTTCAGTGCTTGACTGTTGCAAATAATGTGAAGTGCTAGTTTTAAATACTTTGTACATGTTAACTAGAATCTTGAATCGCTTTATTCCTATGCTTTTTAATTTTTAAAAAATGGTGCTCTATTTTGTCCTTTTCTGTGCCTGTTAATATAATTGTAAAATTTTTTATTTTTGTTATTAACATGTTTATTAAAGTTATAGTTTTCTGAATATTAAACCATCCTTATATTCCTGTAAAAATCCAGTCAGGTAATGTGAACAATTCTTTGGATATGTTACGGTAGCTTTTATGTTAATGTTATTCAATATTTTGTGTCAATATTCATTAATGATATTGGTCTGTATTTTTCTTTTTAAGTTCAAATTTTCCGATGTGGGTATTATGACCATATTTTTATCATATAAGAATGTTGGCAACCCGCTGATTTTCTTTTTTTTTCCCCTACAAACAGTTTGTGTACATAGGGGTTAATTGTTTTTGGAAGATTAATAAATTTCACTTGTAAATCCATTTGGTCCTGGGAGTTCTTTTCTTTGGAAGTTCCTTTATAGTTTGCTTAATTTCTTTCCCTGAAATTGTGTTGTTTAGATTTTCTCTTTCTTATTATCTTAATCTGGATTCTTCTTATTTTAAAAATATTCATCTATATAGAGTTTTCACTTCTTTAACATGCAGTCATGTATAATTATTTTTTATTACTTTAGTTCCTCTCCATTTTTTGTGCTTTCCTTTTTCTCATTTTTTTATTTTGGCATTCTGGTTTTTCTCATTTATAAAATAGGCTTCTGATTTATCTATTCATGTTTTCTTAAAAATCAGCTCATAGTTTTATTGATGACATGAAAACACTTATTTTCAAATTTCTTCCTCTCCTGCAATAATTTTATTTTTGTTAGTTTGAGATTATTAATTTCTTTTTTTCCTTTATTGCATACTTAATTTTCTTTTTTTCCCTTTAATATCTTTATATGAATGTCCACAGATAGTAATTTTCTTCAAAGTACTGCTTTAGCTTCATGCTACACATTTTAGTATGTCTCGTTATTGCTGTATTTGTATAGCTGTTGGTTCTATGAATTATTCTTTGACCTATTTATCCTTTATGATTACATCATCTCATCTCCATTATGTCTGTTTTTAGTTCATCTTTCCCTTATTCAGTTGATTTTTTGTTGTGCTAGTCCATTAAGGATGTATTCACTATTTTTGCCTTTCTATGTTGAATAATAAGTTCTTTATGCCCTGTACTAACACAGAGTAGTTTTTGTCAAAGTAAAAATAAGTATGCTCCCTGAGATTCCTGTTTAGTCATAACCACATAACCAAAGGTCAACAATATCTATTTTTTGGGGGGGGCAGGGCAATGGGGGTTAAGTGACTTGCCCAGGGTCACACAGCTAGTAAGTGTCAAATGTCTGAGGCCGGATTTGAACTCAGGTCCTCCTGAATCCAGGGCCGGTGCTCTATCCACTGCACCATCTAGCTGCCCCCCTACAATATCTATTTTTTCAAGATTCTGTTCATGTCTATAACTTTCTTATTTCTTCTTCATATAGATTTATCTAAGACTGGGAGGAGCATATTAAATTTCTCGATAATTATTGTTTTTATATTCCAAAATTCAATTACATTTTCATTTGAATACTTAAATGTTATCAGATACTTAATAGATGTGTGACATGGGACAAGTCACCTAACTTCTCTCAGCCTCAGTTTCCTCATCTTTACAATGGGGATGGTAATAATAACTGTCTCACAGGGTTTTTGTGAAGATCAAAAGGAAGAATATGTGTAAAGAGGTTTGTGAACCCTAAAATTCTTGATGTTCTTCTTTGGTGCACATATTCTTTTTTACTTTATTTCTTAATATTGTATGTTATTATTTAATATTTAATTTCCCCAATTCCTTGTAAAATAATTTTTAAACATTTTTTAAAATGTTAAGTTCCACATTCTCTCCCTCCCTTTCTTCCTCCCTCATTGAGAAGGTGAGCAGTTTGATACAGGTTATACATGTGCGGTCATGTATCTTAGTCATGTTGTGAAAGAAAATACAGAGCAAAAAGAAAAAAAATTAAATTTTTTATCATAAAAGTACTTTATTATTTTCCAATTACATGTTAAGATAGTTTTCAACTTTTTTCATAAGATTTTTAGTTCCAAATTTTTCTCCCTTTCCTCCTCCTTCACCAAGACAGAAAACAATTTGATATAGGTTATATATGTACAATCACATTAAACCTATTTCTGCATTAGTCATATTGTGAAAGAAGAATCAGAACACAAGGAAAAACCTCAAAAAAGTAGAAACAGTATGGTTCAATTTGCATTCAGAATCCACAGTTCTTTTTTCTGGATGTGGAGAACACTTTCTATCATGAGGTCTTTGCAATTTTCTTAGATCATTGCACTGCTCAGAAGAGCCAAGTCTATCACAGTTGATGATCACACAGTGTTGCTGGTAATGTGTACAATGTTCTCCTGTTTCTGCTCATTTCACTCAGCATCAGTGCACTTAAGTCTTTCCAGTTTTTTCTGAAATCTGCCTGCTCATCCTTTCTTATAGCACAATAGTATTCCATTACATTCATATACCCCAACTTGTTCAGCCATTCCCCAATTGATAGGCATTCTCTCAATTTCCAATTCTTTGCCACCACAAAGAGAGCTGCTATAAATGTTTTTGTACATGTGGGTCCTTTTCTCTGAAAAATATATATTTTTAAAAAAGCATTCTTCAGTCTGTATTCAGACTCCATCAGTTCTTTCTCTGGAGAGGAATACCATTCTTCATCACGAGTCCTTTGAATTTGTCTTGGATCATTGTATTGCTGAGAATAGATAAGTTATTCACAGTTGATCATTGTACAATATTGTTGTTTCTGTGTACAATGTTCTCCTGGTTCTGCTCATTTCACTTTCCTCCAGTTCATATAAGTATCTCCAGTTTTTTCTGAAAGCATCCTGTTCACCATTTCTTATAGCATAATAGTATTGCATCACATTCATATACCATAACTTGTTCAGTCATTCCCAATTGATGAGCATCACTTTAATTACCAATTCTCTGCCACCACAAAAAGCTGCTATAAATATTTTGTATATATAGTGCCTTTTCCTTTCAAATAAGTCTCTTTGGGATACACACCTAATAGTGGTTATTGCTGGGTCACTTTTATAGTCCTTTGGGCATAGATCTAAATTATTCTCTAGAATGGTTGAATCAGTTCACAACTCCACCAATAGCTCATTAGTGTCCCAATTTTTCCATATCCCTTCAACATTTGTCATTTTCCTTTTTTGTCATATTAGCCAATCTGATAGGTGTGGAGTGATACCTCATGGTTGTTTGAATTTGCATTTCTCTAATCACTAGTGTTTTATACTTTTTTTGTATGATTATATATATAGCTTTGATGACTATATTGGAAAACTGTTCATATTCTTTGACCATTTATCAATTAGGAAAGAGCTCTTATTTTTTATAAATTTCACTCAGTCCATTTGAAAAATGAAGCCTTCATCACAGAAATTTGCTGGAAAAATTTTCAGTTATGATTATTCACTATGTTTTTTCCTCCATCCTGTTTTCCCCCTCCTGTTTATCCTGCTCTCTCTTCCCTTTCACCCTGTCTGTCCTCAGAATTTTTTTGCTTCTGACTACTGCCTCCCTCAATCCAGTCTTCCTTCTATTAGCCTCCCCGTTCTCTTATTACTTTCCCCTCCTACTTTTCTGTAGCGTAAGATAGATTTCTGTCCCAATTGAGTATGTATATGATTCCTTCTTTGAGTCATTTCTGATGAGAGTAAGGTTTAAGCATTCTCCCTATCTCCCATTATCTCCCTCCACTATTAAAACTCTTTCATACTTCTTTTACATAATATAATTTAGCCCATTCAACCTTTCCCTTCCCCCTTCCTTTAGTGCATCCCTCTTTCTCACCCATTAATTTTATTTTTTAGATATCCTATCATATTCAACTTGTACCCCTGCCCTCTGTTTATGTATAATCCTTCTAACTACCTTAATAATAGTAAAGTTCTTAGGAGTTTTCCTAAATGGATTTTTGTTCCTCTTTTACCATTTGGCCTATTCTGGTTTTTAAGATGTTATTTTTTTCCAGTATTTTTGTACCTTCATTACTGAGCTGTTGACTCTTTTTTTCATGATTTTCTTGTATCACTTTCATTTCTTTTCCCAATTTTCCTCTACTTCTCTTATTTTACTTTTAAAATACTTTTTGAGCTCTTCCAAGAATTATTATTTGCCTAAAATCAATAGACATTTTTCTTTGAGGCTTTGAATTCAGCAGTTTTGACTTTATCTTCTTCTGAGTTTGTGTTTTGATCTTTTCTGTCACCAAAAAACCTTCTATGGTCAGGTCTTTTTGGTTGTTATTTGCTCATTTTTCCAGCCTACTTCTTTTTTTGCATAGCTGTTTTCAGAGCTAGTTCTGGGGGGGTCTATAAGTTTTCAGTTCTTCTAAGCTGGTATGATCTAAGGGGAGGCATGTTTACTTCTCAGAAGAGTAGTTTCTGTCCTCTGGTCTGTGAGCTACCGCAAACACTGGAACTGTGACCAGGGTCCCTGTTCCCCATGTGTCTGCAAGCTCTGGTGCGCTAGTGCTCCTCTTCTCCCTAGGACTACAATCCAGGACAATGGCCTGGTTCTGAATTTGGGCAATGCAAGAGTCCTGCACCCAATTTCAGCAAGGGGGCCCCTGTAATCTCCTTCTGAACAGTTATTCAACCATCTTACTGTCTGTGGGCTGAGACCTCTGGAAAGCCACTGCCGTTGCTGATTGAGTATCCTATGTTTCTCTGGGGCATAGTCTGTGTGGGCACAGCTTGTCTCACCCTTTTGCAACAGACCTTTCCTGTTGATATAAGTTGTCTTGGGCTGGAAAATTGTTTCACCCCATCCTTTTATGGGTTTTGCCACTCCAGAATTCATTTTGGGGCAGCATTTAAAGTTGTTTGGAGAGAAATTTGGGAGAGCTCAGATGAGTCCCTGCCTTTACTCTGCCATAAGATTGTCCTTTAGCTCCATTCCAATGTGCATATTGTTAACATTTTACTATTTCATTACCACTGAGGCATCTAGGTGTTAAAGTGGACAGACAGCTGGATATGGAGTCATGAAGACCTGAGTTCAGATTCTGTTTAAGTCACTCATGAGCTATGTGAACTTTGGCAATTCACTTATCTTCTGACTCATGAGCTATGTGAACTTTGGCAATTCACTTATCTTCTGACTTCTTTAGATTCCTCATCTGTAAAATGGGAATGCTAATAGCATCTGCCTCCCAGGGATGTTGTATGATACTACTTGTAAACTGCTTTATAAATCCAAACCTTAGAGTGCTATATAAATGATACCTATAATCATGATACCTTAAAGCATAATGTAAGTTCCTTCCTTAAGTTTTAACCATGTCTATTTTTATTGTTACCTTGTCTGAAATCAATATTGTTACTTTAGGTTTTTTTTTTAAATCCAGCTAAGGCACGATAGATTCTGCTCTATCCCTCATTTCAGCTTTGTGAATATTTGTTTTTTAAGTGTTTTGCTTTTAAACAACAAAACATTGTGTGTTGCTTTCTAATCCATTCTTCAAGCCTCTATTTTATGAACAGGTTCATCCCATTCACATTCACATTTACAGTCATGATGATTTTATTTCTTTTTTCTTCCATCATATATTACTATGATGTTTTTTTTCTTTACCCTGTCCCTCCACTTTCTTTTTTTCCCCTGAGTCCTCTGGACAGCTTTCTATTTTTTATTTTCTGTTTAGAATTTTATTTTCCAAAGTACATGTAAAAACAAATTGTGACATACTTTTTTTAAAACTTTGTGTTCCAACTTCTCTTCCTCCCTCCCCACCCCCAAAACTCAAGCAATTCAATATAAGTTATACATGATTAGTCATGTAAAACATTTTCACATTAGCCAGGTTGTGAAAGAAAATACACAAAACAAAACTTCAGATTTAGGAACTATCAAAAAATTATGCTTCATTCTGTTTTCAGATACCATCAGTTCTTCCTCTGTAGATGGATTCAATTTTCATAAGTCCTTCAGAATTATATTGGTTCATTGCATTGCTGAAAATAACCACATCCTTCACAGCAGATCATCTTATACTATTGCTGGTATTTTGTATACAGTACATTTCTCTCTGCTTCAGTTCATGTAGGTCTTTCCAGGTTTTTCTGATAGCATCCTGTTCATCATAACTTTTATATAGTACCTTAAACATGACAAAAATTTTTCTTCACAATAGCCCAGCACAGTGAGTACCATATGTTTTTTCCATTAAAATCAATCATCATAACTGTTTTGCTCCATCCTATTTCCTTCCCATGATATTTACTCTATTTTCTATCTTCTTTTACCCTATTCCTCCTCAAAAGTTTTTTGCTTCTGGGGTTTCTAGGTGGTGCAGTGGAGAAAGCACCAGCCCTGGATTCAGGAAGACCTGAATTCAAATCTGGCCTCAGACACTTGACACTTACTAGCTGTGTAACCCTAGGCAAGTCACTTAACCCTCGTTGCCCCACAAAAAACAACAAAAGAACAAAAAAGTGTTTTGCTTCTGACTGCTCTGCTCTGTCTTCCCTTCTTTCACCCTTTCCTCCTACTTTCTTGCAGGGTTAGATAGATGACTCCACCCAATTGGGTGTGTATATTATTCCCTCTTGGAGCCACCTCTGATGAGGTTAAGGTCTTTGAGCTAATTCTGATGTGTATAAGGCTCCTTCACTTCCCCACACCTTCCCCATCTCTCCCCCCACTCCATATGCCCTTTCCTTCTTCTTTCATGTGAGATTTCACCCCATTGTGCCACTCCCTATTGCCTCCTCCAGTGTATTCCTCTCTCCCCTCAATTTTACCCCCAAAGATTTCATCATGGGGCAGCTAGGTGACACAGTGGACAAAGCACCTGACCTGGACCCAAGAAGAATCGAGCTCAAATCTGGCCTCAGACACAAGACACTCATCAACCCTGACTGCCCCCCACCCAAAAAAAGAGAAACAAAAAAATAAATGCTTTGCAGGTATCATCCCTTCATAACCAATTCCCACCTATGCCCTCTGTCTAAATGTATTCCTATCATGTGCCCTAATACTCAGAAGGCTCTTATGATTTAGACATATCATCTTCCCATGTAGGAATGTAAACAGTTTAACCTTTTAACATCTCTCATGATTTCTTTTTCATTTTTACCTTTTTAAGCTTCTCTAGGGTCTTGTATTCGAAAGTCAAAATTTTTATTCAGTTCAGGTCTTTTCCCCATGAATACCTAAAAGTCCTTTTTTCATTGAAGTCCCATTTTTTCCCCTGAAAGATTATACACAGTTTTACTGGGTAGGTGATTTTTGGTTGTAAACCCAATTCCTTTGCCCTCTGGAATATCATATTCCATGCCCTCTGGTCCTTTAATGTAGATGCTGCTAGATCCTGTGCTATCCTTACCATGGCTCCACAGTATTTGAATTGCTTCTTTCTGGCTGTTTGCAATATTTTCTCCTTGACCTGGGAGCTCTGAAATTTGGCTATAATATTCCTAGAAGTTTTCCTTTTGGGATCTCTTTCTGGAGGTGATCGGTGGATTCTTTCAATTTCTCTTTTACCTTCTGCTTCTAGAATATCAGGACAATTTTCCCTGACAGTTTCTTGGAAGATGATGTCTGAGCTCTTTCCTTGATCATGGTTTTCAGGTAGTCCAATAATTTTCACATTACCTCTCCTGGATCTATTTTCCAGTTCAGCAGCTTTTCCAAGAAGATATTCCACATTGCCCTCTATTTTTAAATTTATTTGGATTTGCTTTATTGTGTCTTGGTTTCTCATAAAGTCACTGGCTTCCATTTGTTCAATCCTAATTCTTAGGCAATTATTTTCTTCAGAGAGCTTTTGTATCTCCTTTTCCATTTAGCTTTTCAAGCTGTTGACTCTTTTCTCATATCTTTCCTGCACCACCCTCATTTCTCTTTCCATTTTTTCTTCTACCTCTCTAACTTTATTTTCAAAGTCCTTTTTAAGCTCCTCTGTGGCCTGAGACCAATTCATTTTTTCTTGGAAGCTTTAGATGTAGGGGCCTTGGCATTGCTATCCTCTTCTGAGTATGCACCTCGATCTTTCTTATCACTAAAAAAGCTTTCTATGGTCCTCAACTTTCTCTTCCTGCTCATCCTTCTCATCTTTCACTTGACTCTTAGTGTGGGGTTCTGCTTCCAGGATATACTGTTCCAAGTTTCAGGGGGTCCCACATGTTATTATTTAGTGAGGGGGAGTTTCTTCACTTGCCTGCCCCTTTCTATGGTCCATAGATAACCCCGGCCAACTTGCCAATCAACCAGGCAGCAAAACTTTATGTGCTGTGGTTGCTAGCTCCAACAAGCCTGCACCCCTCCCCCACCTGTGCCGCCACTGCTCAAGAGTTCTTCCTGGTTTCCTGCTGGGGTATAACATCCAAATCCCCCTTTAGTTCCTGCATACACCCTTGCAGACCTCCCTGCCCCCAGGCCAGCCACTCAGCCGTCTTGACAGACTGCGAGCTCAGTTCCAGAAGACACCAATTCTGCAGCTGATTCTGAGGCTGGGAGTAAGTTTCTCTGGAGCAGCCTTCCTGGGGCTGTATCTGTGTTGGCGCTGGACTCCACTCCCAGCTTGGCTCCCCCTTCTGCTGAACTTCAAAGTTATCTTTGGTCGGAAAACAATCTTAGTCGTCTTTTCGTGGGTTCTGCTGTTCCAGGAGTTGTTTTCTGGCTGTATTTGGAGTTTTTTTGGAGTAATTGTGTTCAGGAAGTCTGAGTGTTTACTGCCTTTCCTCTACCATCTTGGCTCCACCCCCTCCACTTTCTTTTCTTTTCTTTTTTTTGGTAGGGCAATTGGGGTTAAGTGACTTGCCCAGGGTCACACAGCTAGTAAGTGTCAAGTATCTGAGGCCAGCTTTGAACTCAAGTCCTCCTGAATCCAGGGCCAGTGTTTTATCCACTGAACCACCTAGCTGCCCCTCCACTTTCTTTAAAAGAAAAAAAGAAAGGACTCAGCACTGTGTATCTGTAGTTTATGATGCTTAGGGCAATCTGATCCCAGCTTTCTTCCTCCCTCTCCTGTCTTTGCACAGACCCCAATCCATGAGTTGTGCCTTTCTTCTCTTTTTATCGTTTTATAATGCAGTCTCTGTATCACCCCACTTTCCCAATTCTACCTGCTGCCTCTCTGCCTCATCCCCATCCCCTGCTTACTTAATTTTCTACCATTCTAGTTTTTAAAAAATCTTTTTTGTCATTTAAAAATTTTCCCTTGCCTATCTCCAGTAAATGGGTATAATGAGATTTATATTTCCCCTTGTGCCCTTACTACAAATAAATTGTGGTACCCTAATTACAAGAAATGGCAACTTATTTCCTCTTCCATTCTTTTTCCTTAGATTTTTTTGTTTGTCTTTTCAGCCCCCAATTCAATATCTTGCATTTTTTTCTCTCACTAACTGAATCTTAGAGATGATGGAACTCTGAGGAGACAATAATGTCTACACTTTAGGGATAAGTTAGTCTCACCCCCTCACTTTGTAGAGGAAAGATTTGAAGCCTAGAGAAAGACAGGAATTTCACCAAGGTCACTCAGGTAGTAAGTAGTGAAGTTGGTAGGACTTCAAATTAATTCCTCTGGCTCAAAGTCCAGTGTGCTTCCCACTACCCAGTATTGTCTTAAGGATAGAGACACCAGGAGTCCTAAGAAGAAGCAATCCTTTCCTACATAACACAGCATCTGAGTTTTAAATTTTAGAATTACTGAAAACAATTGAAAGCATTTAAGATTGTTCTTTGGCAAACCCATGAAAAATGACACCATAACTCCTTGAGGCTAACCCATATTTTGTTTCTGCAACCCTTAATTGGGATGTGGGGTTGAAGAAGTTAAGGAAGCCTCCCACGTCCAAATTGCTGAGTGTCTCAAGTGTGCCTAGGAGTGTTGTGAAACTGAAATGAGATAATGGATGTAAAGCACCTTGCAAGCCTTAAAGCACTGTAGAAATGCCAGTTAATGTTGTTATTATTAGCCTCCAGTCTTGTGACTTGATTTTCTGAGTTTTATACTGCCTGCAGTCCTGTTGAGCTCAAGCAGTGTTTGTAGAGCAATGCAGAGGTGTGCTAGTAAGTGTTCAACAACCAGGCTCTATGCTGGGAAAATTAAGTTTAATCTTCATTATTCACACATTCTTAAGTTTTGAAAATTAACAAAACAAATCAAACCCTGATTTGTAGTGATTACTGATTTCCAATGTGTAAATGCTCATATGGAAAATTTAATAATAAGCTCTCTCAAGCCATTTGAGCTGGCTCTAGTTTATCGTGTGTGTGTATGTGCATGTATGCATGTGTGTCCAACTCTACTGACCAGCTGCTCCAGCCATATTTCACTTTCTTCCCCAGCCATGTGCATAACCTTTCCCTGCTACCCATCCTCAATCCCTTTCCATTTCTGGAACTGTAGAACAGTAGTACCATTGCCACTGGAAAGAATGTCCATATGTATCCCTGTTCATCAATGCAATAACTTTTTGAACTAAATTAGTGCTTCTTGCCCACTTCTCCCCTCCAGGGGCTGTCCTCTGCAATTACAATATAAGTTCCTTGAAAACAGAGACCATTTCACTTTTTCATTTTTCTCCCTAGTTCTTAGTGTAGCGTTTGATACATAGTAAGTGCTTAATCTGATGCTTTTTCATTCATTCAGTTGGTCAGTCAGTGTAATCTTGCTGGCCCAGCATAGCAAAAGAAATCTGTCCTCGCTGTGAGCTTGGCTTGGTCTAGCATTTACAAGTGTAGGCAGCTTGGCTCGTTGGAAAAATATTGGATGTAGAGACAGGGACCCTTGTTGCCATGCTGGCTCTGCCACTTAGCAGTTGGGTGACTTTGGGCAAATCACTTCTTCTGTCCAAGTCTCAGTTTCCTCATCTGTAAAACGAGAATATTAGCACTTACACTCATTACATGGCAGGATTGAAGTGCTAGGAGAGAAATGGAATCATGATAGCAGGGGCGAGCTTCTTGCTCCTTTTTATGTGTGATCCACTTCTGGGTTGATTTCACCAAAGTCCTATAATCCTTTGCAGGCTATTGACCAAAAAGGTAAGAAGCTGCTCAGATTCCTCTCTTGAAAGTTTCTGGGGACATTTTCAGATGAGCTTTTCACAACTTTCCCCACTGTTCTGCTATTTGCTTCCTGTGATATGGACTGTGCAGATTTGGCATCCTTAATTTAGGGACTAAGGCCCCAGGAAGGTGTGAATTTTGAATCCTGGTTCCAATAAACATCTTTTCTCTAATCTGTAGCTGTTTTTCAAATATTAATGCATGTTTTAAATGGAGTAACTCATCTCCCTGGTGTTTTTGTTCTCTAAATCATTGGAAGTGACAATACAAAGAATGATGATGATTGAACTCTCTGTGCAAAATAAATATAATGTTAAGTCTGCCCTCGGAGGCAAGCTGTCTCCTCTTGAAGTGCTGTCTCCTAGGAGGTGGCAGGCACTTCCACACACAGAACTCTGTTCTATTCTCGATTAGCTTTTAAGTTCTTGTTACATATTAGATCAGGGTCACTTTGCGAAAAGAGAGTGAATAGTCCAAACACCAGTGCTAACTACAAATGGATAGAGGCCCTAGCTTGTGGTTTTCAAAAAGCATACTTTATTGAGGTGGAATGGAAGAGTCTATTTCAATCCAGGTTCTAGGTAACTTCAGGAAACACAAACCTACTATATTAGGTGCTCTTGGGAATGCAGAGATCAAGAAGATCTTACTGTCTGAGCTCTGCTCCTAAGGACCCATGTGACTTGACTCACTTCCCATTTATAAGCCAAGGAGGAACAAGGTGAAGTAGGTGGTCACAGTGGAAGACCATTGGAGCTCCAGATTCATATTCCTTCTAGAGGTGGGACAGATGGTAACAAAACTAGGCAGCTTGGGAAATTTCCCTGACCGGTCTGGGTCAGTGCTCGCCTTGTTGAATGCTTTGGTCCTGTGACAAAATTGGGAACTTAATCATTTTTTTCTGTTTGAAGAGAATTTGTTTCTACTCTGATGGGCTTTTCAATTCTTATCATAAAATTATCTTTTTGGAGTCCTGTGCTGTTCACAGGTATATTAACCATGTGTATTTTTACATAAAAACCTTATTTTCTTCTGCCAAATTAACACATAATGTGTTTTTGCTGTCACCTGATAAACACCCTTTTCCATTTAAATGACTACTAAATAGCATGATAATTTGCACACACAATTTAGCTGTGATTCTGTAAGCACCTTGGAAGGCAAATTGCAAGGCATTCATGGAGTGGGGATTGTGTATCACTTACTGCCAATGTAGGTGGCTGATGCTGGAGCAAGAGCTGGATTGGGTTTCTCTACAAAGGCAAACGATGTGCTTATCCCCCAAAGGTTGTTAAGTAACAGTGGAGGCTTAATGTGCATAGATTGGAAAGAAGTTCAGTGGGGATGTGGACACTCCTATTGCCAAGGTCATAAGGCCCAGCCCAATTTGTAGGCAGTTGAGATGATAATCCAGATAGAAAAAAATAATAAATCCCCATTC
The DNA here is from genome assembly GCF_019393635.1 of Dromiciops gliroides. NCBI lineage: Eukaryota > Metazoa > Chordata > Mammalia > Microbiotheria > Microbiotheriidae > Dromiciops > Dromiciops gliroides. Next base: position 61,292,130 of record NC_057867.1, on the reverse strand, counting down.
CCTTCCATTCCTTGGTAAATAGAGACATGTTGACAATGTGATCTGCATAATGATTGTCCTGTAGGCTTATGACACCATGCACAGTATCATTAAAACCACCAGGAAAGTAAGAAATGTCAGGCAGTACAATGGTCACTTAGTGTATACTCAACAAGCAGTTAGTAGTGAAAGGATACTGTTTGGTTTTACAGACACAAAGCAAAATGAAAACCAGTCCTTCCCTCAAGGAGTTTATATTCTACTGTAGTCTGGCAAATAAGTGGTTTCACTCATTTCACACTCACACCCACACACATACATATACACATGCACACTCGGGCACATGAATGTGCATTTACCTCCCTTTCTGTTGCTTAGAATCAGACAAGAAAAAAACACACTTAGAATTGTCTGTTGAACCGTTTGTGCTGGCATCCCAGAGATACATAATCTGGTACAGTGCCTTCCACACAGCATGTACCCCATAAATGATACTGACTCCTGGAAGGAGTTGCGAGACCATCTAGATAAATAGATAAAGTATTTATTAAGTGCTTACTGTTTACCAGGCACTGTGCTAAATGCTGTGGATACAAATGCAGAGGTAGGCAAGGTGAGCCCTTCTCACAAGGACTTTCATTCTGGTGGTCCTTGTATAATGTATAAAGAAGAGCTAGAAAAGGAGGTGAGTAGAAGGGAAGGATACTTGCATGAGGTAGTACATGAGGAGGAGGAAAAAGGAGAGAAGTCTGGAAGGTTGTGTTGTGAGGGAAGTGAGGCATGGCTGGGGATCATCCTTAGACAGAAGTCACCAATTAAGAGAGTGGACCCTGAGGGCAAAGGTTTTTCTAGGACAGGAAGATGGTGGAACTGAAATCCAGTCTTTTTAATATTTGTTTTGCCCTTAGAATAGCACCTCGTAGTTGGCAGGTAGGAAGTTAGTGAGGAAGAGAAGAAGGCAGAGAAGACCTCCAGTCATCCATCTTTCCATGTGACAGATAAAGAGATGATGGTCTAGAAGTTTGTCTTGCCATTTTACCTTAAGTCTAGTGTTAGCAGAGTGCAAGTTTGAGAATGTCTGGGCATTAGAAAATATGCTGGGGTGCAGCGAGGTGGCACAGTGGATAAAGCACCAGCCCTGGATTCAGGAGGACCTCAGTTCAAATCCAACCTCAGACACTTGACACTTACTAGCTGTGTCACCCTGGGCAAGTCACTTAACCCTCATTGCCCCACAAAAAAAGAAAAGAAAAAGAAAATATGCTGGGACTACAGACTACAGGGGAAGAACTGAGTCATAGTGAAGTGGCCAAATGAAGAGATTGTCTCTGTAGAGGAAGGTCCATTGGGCTTTCTTTTTAAAATCTGTAAATTCTAAAAATTGATATCTGTTGTTTTTAATATTACCTTAATTCCCAAATTCTCTACCTACCACCACTTCCTGGCAAATAGAAGGAGAAGAAATGGAAGCAGTGTCAGATTATATATTCTTGGGCTCAAAGATCACTGCAGCCATGAAACTAAAAGACACTCGTTCTTTGGAAGGAAAGCTATGGCAAATATGAAAGAGCAGAGACATCCCCTTATTGACAAAGGCCCACATGGTGAAAGCTATGGTGACTTGCCCAGGGTCACACAGCTGAATGCTGAATTTCAACTCAGATCTTTCTGACTCCAGGCTCAGTAGTCTAACCACTGTGCCACCTAGATGCACTCTCTTGTACCTACCATGCTGCTAAAAGGGATCTCTCTCTTCTCACATTTTTCCTAGAATGTGTTGTCTTAGTCTTTCTTATGCTTCTGTCTCATTCTGCCCTATATAATACTTACTTCTGTACATATCATATTATCCCTACTAGACTTTAAGTGTCTCCTGCCCTACAAATCCTATAGAGGTTAGAAAGATAGCCCGGCAAGTTCTCCAGCTGATGAAAATCTGAGAGTTCACACGGTTATTTCCATGAAGGCAGCAAACATAGTGATGAGCACCATACTTGCCAAGGATTTTTAGCAAATTTAGAGGGTGGATTGGCTGGTACATGGATGGCCTTAGGACTTTTAGGTTCATTTGTCCTAACTGAATGTGACAGATGATGTTCACATGCCATCTTCCATGTCTGCAGATGTATTTTGTACCTTGAATATGTTCCTTTCTCACCAGAGGCATAATTAGGAGGGTTTTGTGCCCAGGGAAAGCCTCACTTGACTGGGTGATGGGATTCTTTGGTGCTCTCTCATTGTGTGTAGACACTTTATAACATGAATAAGGCAGGAGGGATAGAACAGAGCAGGATGGGCAGGGAGCTCACTCCCTTCAATGTACCTGATCACAATAGCTGCTGGCATTGCCTTATAGATGGAAGGCCTTCTAAATCTGGCACTTGGAGACAAAGCCCCAGTCATCCTGCCCTAGGTATAGCTCTTCTCTTAGAAACCTTCTCTTCCTTCAAGGAGAAGGTCAGACACCACCTTCTATAGGAACCTTTTGTCCCCCCACCCTCCAATTGTTATTGTTCTCTGTTTCCTGGAATTGCTGTTTCTTAAAATCTGTATATGTTGTGTCACCACAGTAGAATTTAAACTCCTTGAGGACAGGGACTTTCTTTCTTTGCCTTTGTATCCTCAGCATCTATTATGGTGCCTTGCTCTCCATAGTAGGCTCTTAATGAATTTGAAGTGTAGGATAGGGAAATTGTTCTATCTAATGCTGGGCCTTAGAGATAATTTAGTCCAACCCCATTTTACAGAAGGGGATACAGTCCCATAGGTAATAGATATTGGAGTCAACATTTGAAGTCAACTCCCGTGATTCTAGTCAGTCAGCAAGCATTTATAAAGCACTTACTAAGTGCCAGGGACTAGAAATACAAAGAAAGGGAAAACCACCTGCCTCTCAGCTGGATGGAGTATATTTAGACAGAGGGCACAGGTGTGAGTTGAATATGAAGGGGTGATATCTTTCAAAAAATAAAATTAAGGGGTGAGAGAGGAATGCACTGGAAGAAAGGGAAAGGAGAAGTGGAATGAGGTAAGTTATTTCACATAAAAGAAGCAAGAAAAGTTTATGCAGTGGAGGGAAAGATGGGGGAGGGGCAGGGGAGTGAGTGAACTTTAGTCTCATCACAATTGGTTCAAAGAGGGAATAACATACACGCTCAATTGGATATAGTAATCTATCTTACCCTACAGGAAAGTAGGAGGGAAATGGGATGGGGGTGATAGAAGGGAAGGCAGATTGGGGGGGGAGGGGACAGTCAGAAGCAAAACAGTTTTGAGCAGGGATAGGGTGAAAGGAGGTAGAGAATACAGTAAATGGAATGGGGAAGGAATAGGATGGAGGGAAATACAGTTAGTAATAGTAACTGAAAAATTTTGAAGCAAGTTTGTCTGATAAAGGTTTTATATCTCAAACACATAATGAACTAAGTCAAATTTATTAAAATAAGAACCATTTCCCAATTGATAAATGATCAAAAGATATGAACAGTTTTCAGCGGAAATAATCAAAGCTATCTATAATCATATAAAAAGAATGCTCTAACTCACTGTTGATTAGAAAGATGTAAGTCAAAACAATTCTGGGGTATTGCCTCATAACTATTGGATTGGATAATAGAACAGCAGAAGAAAATGACAAATGTAGGGGATATGAAGAAAATGAGACATTAATGTACTGTTGGTGGAGTTGCAAACTGATTCAAACATTTTGTAGAGCAATTTGGAACTATGGCCAAAGGACTATAAAACTAGCTCTTTGAGCTAGTAATACCACTACTAGGTCGGTATCCAAAAAGAAATAAAAACTAAAAAGTTAAGGGACCTATATGTACTAAAATATTTATGGTAGCCCTTTTCTGGTGCAAAGAATTCAAAATTGAGGAAATGTCCATCAATTGGGGAATGAATGAACAAATTGTGGTATGTGATTATGATGTAACACTATTGTGCTTTGAGTAATGATGAGAAGGATGCTCTCAGAAAAACCTGGAAAGACTTACATGACCTTATGTAAAGTGAAATGTACTTTATGCAAAGTAACAGCAATATTGTAAGATGATCAGCTGTGAATGACTTAGCTATTCTCAGCAGTACAGTGATCCAAGATAACTCTGAAGGACTTATGATGAAAAATGTGATCCATCTACACAGAAAGAAATAACAGAGAAAGATTGAAGCATAATTTTTAAAGTTTATTTTTCTAGAGGTTTTTTGTCTGTTTTCTTTCACAACCCAACTAATATGGAAATGTTTTGCATGACTGCATGTGTAAAAAAAAAAAGACCTGCCTCTAAATTGAATGTTCTCCATTACATATGTCACATGGAGGCCTCAGTTCTAAGTGTGACTGGTTCTGAGCCTATACTTGACTTGGCTTGCTCCAGACCCTTGTGAAAAGGTTAGTTCACCAAAGCTCTCTGGAGCCTGGAAGCATAAAATGTAGAAGGGGTCCTGGCAAGAGTTGCTCAGGCAAGTGTCTGAGGACCTCTGCTACTTTGGAACCATAGTACTACCCTGCCTGACCAGACCCTCCAGGTTTAAGTTCCTACTGTTCAGTAAGATTTCCTTACTATGGGTATGCTTTTGTTAGGGGTACTTCCCACAGGGGAATAAGGGACAGAATAGAGAAAAATGATAATTCCAGTCCCAGAGACCCCGTGATGGAGAAAGTGACTGGATCAGGTTCTGTATGTCAAAGCTTCTTAAATTGTGGGTTGCAATCCAACATGGGGGTCATGTAACTGTGGGGGTCATGAAAATTTGGCAATAAATGTTTGATTTGTACACCTATTTTATATACCTATATACCCTGGGGTCACGTAAACATTTCTTGGGCAAAAAGGGGTCACACTTCCCTCCCCTAACCCTCCACTAGCAAGCACAGGGTAAGGCACTCAATACCTTTTAATTAATTTGAGTGAAAGTTCACCACAAAAGGAAGTAAACAGTAGCATTTACCTTCCTCAGAGAAACAGTACCTAACAGCTGCCTAGAAACGTCGTTTTTGGAAAAGCAAGAGGAATTACATGTGGCACAGTTAATCCCAAATACCCTTTGGCAGGGCACCAGGGTAGAGCGGATTCCTTGGCTGGGAAAAGGTTTAGTTCTCTCACTTTGAACTTGGTGGGAAAATTCAGAGCCTTTTCTCAAATTCAGTGAGGACTGTCAATTCATCTTTTGTATTTATGCATCAGTATAATGGTCTACAATGTTGGGGAAATTAGGAGGCTCAATTGGTGTTTATTGCTTTTAGGAGGATAAGTGTGCTGCTTATTGAATCCAGAGACCATGAGACCACTGCTCACATTTTCTTCATATTAGACTATTAAGAGCTTTAGGATGTTAATAATTTTCTAATACTCTTTAAGGGGAAAAGCTCTCAGCAACACAAGAAAGGGCCAATTAGAATTCAGTCATCCCAGGTGCATTATGTAATTTCATTTCACACATACCATGTCTTGCTTCAAAATTCAAAATGGCACTTGGATGAACCAGGATTCATGAAGGATTAGCAGTCTTGTAGTTCTCATCTCAAAATGGCTGTTTTATTTTATTGGACTTGCTTTATAGCAACGGTTTTCTAAACCCTATCTTTGTTTTGCAGTATTTTTTTAGAAACCTGACATATAAAATAGAAATTTTCTTCTGAAGAACAAGGATGGGGGGATTGCAAGGTATATTAAACTGGTAGCTTGCTCATCTTGGCAGACTAACCTCTGGAAGATGTAGAAATTTATTTTGATTTGGGGATCCTACCTTTGGGCTGAGATTAGAAAGCCTTAGGCCCTCAGGGTCTCTTCTGTGTGGGAGGTGCTGGTGCCCCTCCCCCTCAGCTTCAGCTGAGCAAAAAAAACCCCCAAACCTGTGGGCTATATGAGACCCCAGGTCAAACAGCTGGGGGGAGAAATCCCCAGCTCCCTCCACCCTGAGTGGATCTATCTGAGAGATCCAGGGCTTGTTCAGGCCGGGCTCTGGTGTAGCCTGTGCTGAGGCATGTGATGCTCAAGCGTCCCCCCAGCCCCAGCTGCAGCCCTAGCTGGAGGATTAGCTTGGGGTCTATGGGGGTGCAAAAAAAGCCCCGAGATTTGAGTGGAGAAAAGGAAAATATATATATATAAGCCAGAAGGTTAAGAGGTTGGAGAGGAATGGACAGAAAGGGGCTACAAGGAGGTAACAGAGACTAGAGATGCTGGAAGGAGGCCAGAAGATTAAGAGGAAAGTTAGAAGAAAGTAGCTGAGCAGTGAAAGTGGAACATACCCTAAGGCAAGAGGTGGCAACTGCCCTAATTGTATTAAAAAAGTTCCAGGCCCAGCAGGTGGAAAGAGACCCAGAATGCAGTCAGGTTGTACATTTTATTTCCCTGTATTCTTAATTTTAAACAGTATCTCCCAAATAGACTCTGCGTTGATTATTTACTTAAGAGCCTTCTTAATCTTTTGCTTATCAATTTTGGGAGTGGAGCAGTGTGGTGGAACTTTATAAACAACCCACATTAAATTAATAGCAGTCAGATAGCCAATTAGTCAAAAGTCCCCAGATTAGTCCTCCAGTCAGTTTAGTCCCCCCAAATTAGGCAAGCAAGTCAAAATATTTCAACATTTGAATGGCGACCCAGATGGGACTTACGGCCCAATTATAATTTTTCTAAAGCTTATAATTTTTCACAAGTCCAATTATATATATTTTCAGATTAGATTAGCTAATAATGAATTTTTTTTATGAAGAGACTCAAGGAGTGGCTGGTTTACTGGTGGAGAGTTTTCTCAGTGGCCATGGAAACAGGGGTGGTTTGAATTAATTGTCTCCTCTGGTCCCTTGATTTTGTTCCTGGTGGTCATTCTTTTTGAAGCAGCCTGTTGATATTTCTAATTACTAGAATTGGAGCAGGGACCACTCTATGTGGTATGGGATGTCCCCAAAATGACCCAAAGCCATCAACAAGGATGTGAGAGGGAGGCAGGCTGTGTCAATCTAAAGCTAACATAACCAGTAGAAAAGTACAAAATCCAGTGAACTTTCTGCTCATTTATCTGATGCCCAGCAGCCTCTATTTCACCAATTTAATTTCCTGGCCAGTCTAAATTAACTAATTTGTCTAGTGGTTTGAACACTGGGTAGAGACATCATGAGTTTATTTAGATTTGTAAGCTAATGAGGTTCCCTTTGTTAGCTTGGCAAAGTAGCAAAAATGTTCTACTTGTAGTCACAAGAGACTTATGTTTGAATCTGGCTGCTGCCACTGACTAGCTCTGGGACCATAGATCAGTCTCTTTGCCTCTTTGAACCTTACAGAATCATAAAATTGTCAGGGACTTGAGTGACCATCTTGTCCAACCCATGCCCAAGAAAGAATACTATCACAACATATTGACAAGTGGTCATTCCAGCCTTTGCTTGAGGACCGATGAGAAAAAATACATTCTCTGCCAAAGTACCTCATTCTATTTTTGGATACCTCTGTTTTTTCCTCTGAAATGCTCTAATGTATCCCATCTATATTTGTATGTTCTCTTTCATAATGCAGATGACAACAAATCATGTTTTCTCACCCCTGTGCAACTCTCATCCATGTCTTCCCACAAGTTCTCTACAGGTAATCCACCTCACGTGCTGTAGGCTTTTCTTCTGTTCTCTGCAAGGGTACCAATCAAGCTGTCCATCAATTAACTCTTTTTTTGCTGGGCAGTGAGGGTTAAGTGACTTGCCCAGGGTCACACAGCTAGTAAGTGTCAAGTGTCTGAGGCCAGATTTGAACTCAGGTCCTCCTGAATCCAGGGCTGGTGCTCTATCCACTGCACCACCTACCTGTCCCCCATCAGTTAACTCTTGCCCTTGTTCCATGATCGGCCAATCATCTTTTTGATCGTGCATTTCTTTGACCTTCTTTACACCACTGGCTCCATGTAATTCTCTGTTTGTGAAGGGTTGCAGTCTGTTCACATCAGCTGTGTACCTCTCCATTGCCTTTCAGTTAAGTTTGAGCTTTGATTCTTTGGAGAATGTAGTTTTTCCCTGCAATTTTCCAATGGAAACAAAGCCTATCTTCTGCTCCTGTTCAGTTCTGGGTTCAGCTCATCCATTTGTAGTGTCTGTCTAACGTATATATAAACTTATGGAAGACCTCTGTAACTCTTCTGGAAAATGTGAATAATTTGTACTTCCTACCTTATTTTAAGGACAGTCATTTGTAAACCTTATGCAAATTGTGAATGTATTACCCATGTCTGTTATGTATGACCGCATGGGTCTGCCTAGAATTGCCTCAGAGGGCAGTATGAATATCTATCTCTAGAGTCCCTTCATTCTATCTGTCTCCAATGGACACTTTGATTCCTATCAGGAGGGAATCAGGAGATGGGTGTCACAAGGCTGGCCATTCTGTTCTCCTCAGAGAGGGAACACTCAGCTAGAATTACATCTGCTTGCACCCTAAATATTGATAATTTAGAGAAAAATGATTTTAGGTTCAAGTCACTTTCCTGATTTCCATTCCTTAAAGGGGAAGGAATACCCCCAAGCTATATAACAGAGGTCTCAACTCCCCCAACAAATGCCAGTTACACAAAGACAGAATGTAAAGCGAACAAACCCACTTATCCAAGTCAATATCTAATAGAAATGGGAAAGGTAATACAGGTTAGAATATGCCAGATAGTACGAAAGTTCATATACAAAAGGTCATCCATTGAAAAGGAAATATCTCAGCTCAACTATCAGGAAAAGATAGTACCCAATCTCACTCAAGGTAAAATCTCCCAATGTCTCTAGGTTGGTAGACTGGGTATAGGGGCATAATCAAGGTGCCACATTCTCTATCTTCTGGCTTCTTCTTGGAAACTTTCTCTCCCTCCAGAGGCCTCTTTCTGATGAGAACCTGAAAGCATATGTCCTTTCTCACAGCTGGAAGCCAGAAGGGCAAGCATCTCACTTTTCCCATCAAATCAACTCATGTAGATACCATGCTACTCAAGTGATTATTTTCCACCAGTGAAGAAAGTTTTATGCAAATGTCCATGAGCCCCAAGTTATACTTAAAAGGCCAGAGAAATCTGGGTTATGATGATTAGTTTTTAGCTCCTGCATCTTACAACTGAGGCAACTCAGGCCCAGAGAGAAAGAAATTACTTACACTGGATCTCACAGCTTAGGGCCAAAGCTGGTACTAGAATGCTCAAGTCACCAGATTCCCAGGATGTGACAATTCCTCAATCTGGAAAGGATGACTATGACGCAGAAATTACTGTCATCACCTTAACATTCTCGTCTGTTTCTTGCTAAGCACAAGGGAGCACGATTTAAGAAATGGATCTTGGTTAAGATATGCTTCTTTGAATCCTTTGGAGAGGATGGGATTGTCAGTTGTGTCTTGGCTTATTCCTTTTTCCCAGGGATTTCTTGGAAAAAGAGAAAGACGAGTAATTTATAGCCTAGTTGTGGATGGGTGTGTGACTTGGGACTATTATTAAGGTCTTACCGGGAAGTCTTAGTACCACATGCATTTGAAAAGAGTCTTTTGTGTTTTAAACATTCTTTTCTTTGGGGAATGTTTTTCTCCATTAAATATGAATTCTAGGTTATGTTATGGGGTAGGGTTTTGATGGTAATAATTTAGAACACTATTGATATGGTGACCCACAGCAATGGCCTTCATATATGTCCTATAGAAAGCCAAGCATTGAAGGGTAGGAGGCCTATGAAGGAGCAGCAGCAGCCGCACCAACAAAGACTATGAAAGCAAGAGCAGATCACCTTTTCACAAAGCTGGATAATTACCAAGAACAAAAAGCTGGAGACAAATGAAGCAGGTTCAGAGAGAGGCTTGGGAACATGCCAATGTTTTGTAGCTTTATCCAAAATAAACCTATAACTTTTCCTGATTCCTCTGCCAGCAAATAAAAAGAAATCAGTGGCCCACTTCTAATCCTAATGGGTCTTTCTCCAAAGAAACTGAGGGAGAGAGGGGCAGAAACCCTAAAGATGCCTCTTCTTAACAAGAGAAATGTTTTGTAAGAAATATCTGGAATAACTATAGAATGATGTCCACTTCATTTGGATTTGGTGTCAAAGGACCTGGGTTCAAATTCTTGCTCTGCCACTTATATGTGTGACTTCGCAAGTCCCTCCTTATTTGTAAATTGAAGTAAGCAAGCATCTATTTGTTGGAAAACATTTTATTATTATAAACTATAAAATCATCAACAAATATTTCCAAAAACAAAGAAGGCCAGAAAAAGAGAATTATATGTGAAACTTAAATATATATATATATATATATATATATACACACATATACACACACACACACACACACACACACACACACACATATATATATATATGTGTGTGTGTGTGTGTGTGTGTGTGTGTGTGTGTGTGTGTGTGTGTGTGTAAAATTCTATGTGGTAGTACCAACAATGCCCCTTCTGGATTCCTTTTTGCTTTCCTCTGGATTAAGTGTATCAGTGGAACTTCTGGTTCAAATGGTTTAGACATGTTAATCTTCTTATTCAGGTAATTCCAAATTGACTTCTACAATGACTGGACCAACTCAAAGATCCACCAACAGTGCCTGGTTTTCCCCAACCCTTCCAGCATTGCCCTGTCCTTTCTTTGCCAATTTGCTGGATAGGAGGTGACACTTCAGAGTTGTTTTGATGTAATTTCTTATATTAATAATGTACAACATTATAAAGAAAGGGTGAAGTCACAGAGATGATCAGTGGAGCCATAGGACAATCAAATGACACATACATGACGGGGATTTATTTGATGACTTTTCCCAGAAGCAGTAGAAAGGGGAAAGGGGGTGGGGCAGAGAGGGAGGAGGTGTACCCTTATGCAGCACAACATAAAGATGGTCTGTTAGCTAAATACATTGAGTACACTCTTACCCCATCAGCATAACTCCACAATAGGAACTGGACATCAAATTGAGAGGGCATAGTAACAGTGGTAGTGGACCTAATAACTGTGAGATCTTTACTCATCTGAATATTCAGGAAATAAACACTTTCCTCTGGATAAGTCAAATGTGATCTAAATTTTTAAGCTGTTTTATGTACATCATATAATACAATAATAACTATAGTACTTGCTTATTTATATTAATCTAAGGAATAGTGTTCCATAATATATTCCAGAGCAACACCTAGAATGGAAGAGAGATCTCCTTATTGAAAAGTATAATTGATATACTTGTCTTTTAGGAAAAAGTGCCTTTTCCTACTTTATAAGTATATTTAGCCCCTTTTAAAGGAAGTTGCTTTTATTCTTGCTCTCCTTTGACCTTCCTTTGTGATTCCAACCTAATTGGCTATGTCTATGAAGGAAACAGGGGCTTTAATGCAGGGATTCTAGATCTTTTATGTGTCATGAACCTTTCTAGGAGTCTGGTTAAGCCTATGAACCCCTTCTAAGAAGCATGTTTTTAAATGCATAAAATAAAACCCAAAGGATTACAGAGGAAACCAATTATATTGACATATAGTTATCAACATTAAAAAAAGCAAACAAAAATAAGTTAATGAACCCCAGGTTAAAAATCCTTGCTTTAATGGACATCAAGCTGAAAATTTTGTTTTCATTTATCCATTCTAGTAAATAAAAGGAACAGCTCCTTTAACAAAACACATCTTATAAGCATAAAGTAAGTAATCCTGTGTAATTTGCCTGCTTCCTCTGATCTCTTGTAGCATTTGGGTTATACCTCTCTTGTGTCACTTAGTGGATTTTGTCTTGGGTTATAGGTAGTTGTTTCTCTGTTTAATCCCTTTACTAGACAGCTCTCTCTTTTAGGATAGGAACTTTGAAATTCATATCTTTTTTTGTTTGTTTTTTTGGGTTTTTTGGCAGGGCAATGAGAGTTAAGTGACTTGCCCAGCGTCACACAGCTAGTAAGTGTCAAGTGTCTGAGGCCAGATTTGAACTAAATTCAGGGCCAGTCCTTTATCCACTGTGCCATCTAGCTGCCCCAAACTTCATTTCTTATCGACCTCTTTGTCTCCTTACCTTCACAGGCCTCCTAAAGGGCCACGCACTTACTGGACACTTGAGAAATGTTTGTATGTAGGAATGGATGGATGAATGAGTGCAGCACTAGAGAGAACATCAACCTTAGGAATTCTTTCAAGTTGCTCCCAGTTGGGTCACATCTGCTGTGTAACCTTGGACAAATCACTTAACCTCTCTGAGCTTCCATTTCCTCACTTATAAAATGGGGATAATAATAAGAATAATCTACCTGCAGGGGTGCTAACTCAAATTAGATAATTTTGAAAAATGCTTTGCAAACCTTAAGGTGCTCTATCAATATTGGTTGTTAGTGTTGTGGGCCTTTGGGGTGATTTTTCTTTCCCAGTGATATAGCAGGAATGAAGTACAGCATTCACTTTGTGGGAATGTGAAAGAAATTGGGTATCATATGGGCCATTATATGGCCTGGGCCATATAAGTTATCAGGTGCCACCCCCCCACAAATACTAGTAGAGGAATGGGAACAAGGTAAAGAAGATGATAAGATATTGAAAATACCTTACCTTGACTGTAGTTCTACCATGGTCCAGGGATAGGAGAAGAAACTCTTTATGACTTCATGAAGGAGTCAAAGAGTTCTATGTTGGGAATTTCATTCAACCAACATTTCATTCAGCAAAGAGCCAGTTTATTCCCCACAATGCAACCAATGGTACTCTTTGAAACAGTATGACATGGTAGCAAGAGTGGCTTAGAGTCATCATGCCTCTGACAGACTGAACTACAGTCAATCCATTTCAACACTTCAGAGCCTCAGTTGCCTCATCTGTAAAATGAAGACAAGAATGTCTCTAGCAGTCACCTCACAGAGTTGTAGTGAGGCCCAAGTATGCTCATGTTGGCAAAGTGCTACAAACATATTTAAAAAGCACTATACAAGTGCCAGTTGTTAGTAATATACTGCCCCCTCCCCATATGCTATTTTCCTTAGAACAGTCCTGTGAGGTGGGGAGGGAATGTGCAATATGGTCCACCCTATTTGACAGAAAAAGAAACTTGGGTTCTGAGAGGTTGGTTTTGGTTGAGATCTATCAGAATAAGACTGCTGAGAAAGAGGAGATCAATGAATTGGGCATGCAACTAAAAAAGCTATAAAAAGAACAATTTAAAAATTCCCAATTAAATACTAAATTAGAAATCCTGAAAATCAAAGGAGAGATTAATAAAATTAAAAGTAAGAAAACTATAGAATTAATCAATAAAACTAAGAGCTGGTTTTATGAAAAAATCAATAAAATAGATAAACCTTTGGTAAATTTGATTTAAAAAAAGAAAGAAGAAAACCAAATTACCAGTATCAAAAATGAAAGGGGTGAATTCACCACCAATGAAGTGGAAATTAAAGCAATAATTAGGAGCTATTTTAATCAACTGTATGCCAATAAATCTGTCAATCTAAATGGAATGAATGAGTATTTACAAAAATATAAACTGCCCAGATTAACAAAAGAGGAAATAAAATCCTTAATAAGCCCATTTTAGAAAAAGGAATTGAGCAAGCCATCAATGAACTCCCTAAGAAAAAATCTCTGGATCCAGGTGGGTTTACAAGTGAATTCTACCAAACATTTAAAGAACAATTAATTCCAGTACTATACAAATTATTTGGAAAAATAGGTGAAGAAGGAGTTTTACCAAATGCCTTTTATGACACAAGTATGGTGTTGATACCTAAACCAGGAAGAGCCAAAACAGAGAAAGAAAATTACAGAGTAATTTCCCTAATGAATATCAATGCAAAAATCTTAAATAAAATATTAGCAAAGAGATGAAAGCAATTCATCACCAGGATAATACACTATGACCCGGTGGGCTTTATAACAGGAATTCAGGGCTGGTTTAACATTAGGAAAACTATCAACATAATCAACCACATCAATAACAAAACTAACCAAAATCATATGAGTATCTCAATAGATGCAGAGAAAGCTTTTGACAAAATACAGCACTCATTCCTATTAAAAACACTAGAGAGCAGGAGCAGCTAGGTGGCGCAGTGGATAGAGCACTGGCCCTGGATTCAGGAGGACCTGAGTTCAAATCCGGCCTCAGACACTTGACACTTATTAGCTGTGTGACCCTGGGCAAGTCACTTAACCCTCATTGCCCTGCAAAAACCCAAAAACCCAAATAAACAAACAAAACCACTAAAGAGCATAGGAATAAGTGGAACTTTCCTTAAAATAATCAGTATCTACCTAAAACCAAAAGAATGAGACTGCCTCCATGGTCCCATTACTCTAAAATGAATGATCTTTCTACTACTCCCTGTTGCCCATCTCCTAATACATACTCCTCAATGTTATTCAAGCATGCCCCATTACATCAGAGGGCTCAGGATGAGGAAGCAAATAAGGAGTAGACTGAACTAGGAAGAAGGGCAGCCCAAATTCATTTTGCCAGTACTCATTTAGCGTCTACTGTGTGTATAGCCCCATCCTAGGCCTTGGGGGGAACATAGTGGGGAAGGAAGCACAAAGCAAGAAAGTTAGAAGCATGGGCTCAGCCTTTAAGGAATACGCAGTGTAGTGAAAGCCTTGATCGGTGCTGCAGATATTCCACCATCACTCCCATACCCCATGGCATGACTCAGTCGCTTGTTTTCCATGATTATCTTTGTTCCTCTATTGTGCCATGCTCTACTTGCCGTTAAGGACTCTGGGTTCTCAAAAGCTATCCTAATAGAACATGAGAGTTCTGGAAGGGTCAGCCATAACCCAGCCTAAACTTTGAGATGATGATGGAAATGAGGGATTTTTTTTTTAATCCACAACAACTCACGAAGACCATTTCCTAAGATTGTAGAGGAATTACAGTCTTTGTCAGTGAATGGTGTGCTCAAATTGGGGAAACTGGGAATTCTGAAGCATTGAAATATTCCTCTTGTTATTAATTAATCCATGGATAGCATCCAAAAAGCATTTAATAAGTGCCAAACAATATGCTAGGCCCAAAGAATACAAATAGCAAAAAACGGTCCCTACATTTGGATTATTCTCATGAGTTGATCATACTTTTGGTGACCTTCTAGGATTTGAGTAAGGCTAGTAATATTTCTTTCTTGGATGTGTTTCTGTATTAAGATAATTCAGAAGAAGCTATCCTTTACTTTGTTTTCTAAAATGTATTTTCAGTGGCAAAAATTTCACATTGAATACTTGGGGAGCTCCTGACTGCCATGTTCTCTCTATAGCTTTGTAGCAGTTCTTATAATTTCCCAATTTAATTTAGGATTCTTAATTATCTAAATTGCTTTTTTGCTATTACAAGTCGGCATCCTATAATTCTAGGAGCTCTGCACAGCATGTGTGCTTTCAGCCAGTAAACATGTCAATAAAATCCAAAAAGGTACTGTTACATTTCAGAAAAATCTGCTCCATGTGGAAATCTCCTGTTAATGTATTGTTGTTGAGTCATTTTAGTCTTGTCCAACTCTCTGTGACACCATTTGGGGTCTTTTCTTTGGCAAAGATATTGGAGTGGTTTGCCATTTCCTTCTCCAGTTCATTTTACAGATGAGGAAACAGGGTTAAGTGACTTGCCCAGGGTCACACAGCTAGGAAGCATCTGAGTGAGGCCATATTTGAACTCAGGAAGATGAATCTTCCTGACTCTAGGCCTGGCAACCTATCCACTGCATCACCTAAGCTTTACTGTACTAAACTTTAATCAGGAGATTTTCCTGTCTTACTTCTTGGTGGGGAATAAAGAGATAAAGAGAAAAATGGACTCTTTTGGATATGAGTTACTAGTATCTGAGTCAGTGTGATGAGGGAATTGAGGTATTTGGGACAGCAAGTGCTTAATTGTGGGAATTGAGTGACCCACACTGACTCCATCTTGTTACTCAGTTTTGGAGCTAGCTCAGTTCCCTTTCTATTCAGTTATGAGTCTAGTCTTATTTCTGTCTTGTGAGCAACCTTTTTTCAGTTATGCGAATTGGGAGAAAACCTTATTGCATTATTTTAACCTAGCTCTGCATGCCTGGGAAGCTGGACCACCTCTACCTGCTGCTTAAACACCATTAACTAAAGACATATGTTATGCTAACCAGAAGCTCAGATCCAGAGATCAGTGAACACAAGGATTTTTCTCACAATCGTATATCTTAAGCAACCTATATGTCTTATCTGAAAACTGGCCCCATCCTGATGAATCAGTTTTTGTTTCCATGTTCTTTTGATTGTTTATAGGCACTGGGGAGGGACACCTCTTTTTCTGAATTCAGGGAATTGTACCTGTTTGCTCTCCTCCTCCCAAATCTTTCATCCAGTTAGAAGTCAGATTATCTAGGGTTGCCTTGTTTTCTTTTAATTAATTGACCTTATTTGATGTTTTTAACGTATAAAATCTTTTCCCTCCTCTGTTTGGGATCTAGTGCCAAAGCTGATGAAGGAGCATGTTGCCAATTTGTTGGGCACTTGGTTAATAAATTGCTTAATAAATTGAAATGCTCAGAAACTTGAACTTTGTTTCCTCAGTTTCCACCACAGTGAACACACAGTCCTTGGAGGGGGCAGGGGAAGGAGGCGCCTTGAGCTGTAGGATACATTGATATAATGGAAGCAAAGATGGCATCTTTCATTGAGGCAGCTCTGGATTCTTTGCGCTGCTATAGCTTCTTTCCCAAAGCTCTCATTTAACCATCTTTCCTGACCTACAGAAACTCAGTTCATTTCAACAAAGTAATATTAACCATATTAAATACCTCCTATGTAGAAGGGTCTCTGTTGGTGCTGGAAAAGGTAAACACGAGGAAGACATGGGTCCTTCTCAGGAGACAGCAGTCCAGAGGGCAAAAGACCTCCACACAAATAGCTATAATAGAAAATGAAATAATGCACAAGAAAGGTACAAAATGTGGAAGTCCTTTAGATGGAGAGATTGTTCTCCACAATTGGGATTAGGGAAAGCTTTTTGGAAGTTGATAGAATTTGAGCTAGGCCCTGAAGAATGGATGGGGTTTCTCTTTCTCCTTCCCTCCCTCCTTCCTTTCCTTTCCTTCCCTTCCCTTCCCTTCCCCTTTTCCTTCTCCTTCCCCTTTTCCTTCTCCTTCTCCTTTTCCTTCTCCTTTTCCTTTTCCTTTTCCTTTCCCTTTCTTTCTACATTTATTGTTTTTATTTTGAGTTCTAAATTCTCTCCCTCTCTCTAGCTCCTCCCCCATCCATTGAGAAGGCAAGCAATATTATACCAATTATACATATGAAGTCAAGAAAAACATAAGAATTTCTTTCTTTAGACATTTTATTGAGGGAGGAAGATAAAAGGAGAAGCAATCGGCATTTATATAGCATCTACTGTGTGCCAGGCACTATGCTAAAGACTTTAAAAATCTTATAATCATAACCATAACCCTGGGAGGTTGGTGGCTTTATTATCATTTTACAGATGAGGAAACCAAGGCAAACAGAGGTTAATTGACTTGCCCAAAGTCATATAACTAGTCATATAAGTCATATAACTAGTAAGTGTCTGAGATGCGATTTGAACTCAAACTTTTTGATTCCAGGCCCAGTACTCTATCCAATTTCCTTCCAGAGAGTCACTCCTTATAACAAGGAATCTTTTTAAAAAAAGAAAGAAAAAAAGAGTGAAAAAATCAGCAAAACCAGTAAACACAGTGAAAAAATTGACATCCTATGTAATGTTCAACAACCATGTGCTCCAGCTTCTCCAAGGAGTAAGAGGGAGTATCTTCTCATATTTCTTTTTTGAGGTTGTTACTTTAGAGTTCATAACATTCAATCTAGATTGTTTTATGGTATCTGTTCTTTCCATTTATATATTTTTAGTCATTGTATATATATTCTTGCATCTGCCTATTTCACTTTTCATCAGTTCTTGATAGTCTCTCCATTTCTTCTCTTTGTTCACCAGGTTTGTGATTTCTTTTTTTTTTGGGTAAGGGGATTGGGGTTAAGTGACTTGCCCAAGGTCACACAGCTAGTTGTGTCAAGTGTCTGAGGCCGGATTTGAACTCAGGTCCTCCTGAATCCAAGACCGGTGCTCTATCCACTGTGTCACCTAGCTGCCTCAGGTTTGGTATTTCTTAAAGCAAAGTAATATTCCATTATAGTCATACCACAATTTGTTTAGCCATCCCTAAGTCAATGAGCATCTAGTTTGTTTCTAGTTCTTTGCAACCACAAAAGATGCTGCTGTAAGTATTTTGGTCCATCTGGAACCTTTCTTTTTGTCAATAACATCCTTGCAACATATGCCTAGTAGTTTCTATCTCTGGGTCAAAGAGTATGGGCATTTTATAACTTTATTTGCATAACTACAGAATGTAGGATATTGGGAATGATCCAAAACTAAGACTTAATAGGGAGTAATTGGAGACATGATAAAAGTTCTAGGGATTCAAGAGAGTAGGAAAGTGTAAAGTTGAACTGATTCACCAAGAAATCAAGATGAGGAAAAGAGGAGAGAGTGCTAGTGCAGGGAAGATGGCCTGAGAGAATTGGGAGGTCAAGGAATTGGAAATTATGGTGGAAACAAAGAATGAAGCTTTGAAAGGGAAGGCAGGGAGAGGTGAAAATCCAATAGTTTATGGTTAGATAAAGGCATTTTAGAATTTTTAAATGTGGTGGTACTACATTTGTGGGTGTGGCTGAGCTGGGGTGGAGAAGTAGGTCTTGAGAAATGTTTGTCCTTTGTTCTGGAAGAGGATTATGACATGGAGGGGGGTGATGTCATGACTTGTACTGAATTGGATTTTTAAGTGAAGTAGGGCTGTGCAAGGTTACCAGCCTCACTCTCCCCCAGAGCCATCTGGTTCCAGTGGCAAGATATGTATCAGGACAACTAGACGTGGCCCTGGCTGTTTAAGGCAATTCAGATTAAGTGACTTGCCAGGGTCACACAGCTAGTAAGTGTCTGAGGTTGAGATTTGAACTCAGGTCCTCCTGACTTCAGGTCCAGTTCTCTGTCCATTGCACCACCTACCTGCCCGCATGGGGAATGAGTAGATTGAGGAACTGATTGATTAGGGGATTTGAAGGGGAGTCAATATGTATATTAAAGCCCCCTACTAATGAGGGCAGGAATTGAGGAAAGAAAAATTGTGAGCCATGTATGGAGCTCATTGAGAAAAAGGGAGTGTTCTGGAGGTCTGTAGTCAACAGCTACCAGGATTTTAGACTCTTCTGCAACACTTGATTGCAAATTACCTTTTAGGTATAAGTAGGGAGTTTGGGCTTTCTTCTGTAAGCAATGGAAGGTATTAACTATGTTCAAACTTACACATTTAATGTTGATTTTTGATGGTGCTAAAGTAGTGCAAACTTCTTATTTCTTTTCAAAATTAAGATGAGCAAGCTACTGGCACAAAAAAATATTGCTCTACAGAATATCTGAAACAGTTCACAGTTCTACCAACAATGTATTAGTGAGCCCGTCTTTCTATAACCCTTCAAATACTATTACTGTATTTTGTAATATTGGCCAGTTTGTTAGGCATCAGTTAAAAATTTGTGTTATTTTGATTTGTATTATCTTATTAGTGATGTAGTTTGAAATTTTTTGAGAATTGTTTTTCCCTTTTCTTCAACCACTTCTTTATTGGGAAATGACTTTTGTTCTCATGTCATTTGTCTACATATTTGGATATCATTTGATACAAAATAATTTTTTTACAGTTGACCACTTCTGCAGCATTAATTTTGCTCGGGCAAAAACTTTTCAGTTTCATGTAATTAAAATTATCTATTTTATCTTTTGTAATTGCTTCTACCCTTTGTTGGTTAAGAATTCATCCCCTACCTATAGCTGTGAAAGGTTTTGCTTCTCTTCTTATTATAGTATGAACCTTAATATTATGGTTATGGATGTATTTTTAATTTATTGTGGAATATGGTGTAAGAAGTGCATCTAAGCTCTACTTTCTGCCAGCTGCTTTCTAGTTTTCCCAGTCATTCTTATTAAATAGTGAGTTCTTTCTTAGGTAATTTACATTTTCAGGTTAATTCAACACTGAGTTATTGAATTCATTTATTTATGATGCTTACTGATCTAGTACATTCCATGGATTTGTTCTTATATTTTCTAACCAGTATCAAATTACTTTGATAACTACTATTTTATAGTACAGTTTGAGGTCTGGAAGTTCAGCTCTCCCTTCATGTGTACTTTTTCACTTTGTTAGGTTCCTATTTTTCTATTTTGCTAACTTATGTCTTTAGGGATATAATTTGTTCTCTGAGAACTATTTTAGCTGTATCCCAGAAATTTTGGTATGGTATTATCATTGTTTTTCATAATTATTAGTTGTTTCAATGATTCGTTGTTTCACTAGTAAATGGTTTTTATTGAGGTCTATATCCTTTCTGCTCCATTAATTGATTACTATTTTATTGTATTATGGTT
This sequence comes from Dromiciops gliroides, assembly GCF_019393635.1. NCBI lineage: Eukaryota > Metazoa > Chordata > Mammalia > Microbiotheria > Microbiotheriidae > Dromiciops > Dromiciops gliroides. Next base: position 61,271,753 of record NC_057867.1, on the reverse strand, counting down.
TATGAAGCATGTATGTAGTATTTTTTCTCTTTTATTTTCATTTATTTGCAAGTTCCCTGTTCCTTGATCCATGATTGATTTTTGTAAAAGTGACATAAGGTACTGAGTAATATGCATATTTCTCTTCAGAAGGCACCCTAAATTTTTTTAGTTTTAATTATTAGAACAATTTGTTTTACTCTCTGTTTTCCCTTCTGTTTATTTTTCTATTAGATTTCTATAACACAAAGAGAGGAACATTAAAATCACCTACTCTTATTGTTTTACTATGTATGCCTTTTTACAATTGAGTTAATTTCTCCTTTATGGATTTAGATGTGCTATTTGGAGCATGTTTAATATTAATATTGGCTTGTTGTCTGTGGTTCCTTAAGTATAATGTAATTTTCTTGTTTATCTCAGTTTATATTGTGAATTTTATCTTTATTTTGTTTAATAGTATGCATTCACTTGATAGGTCATAAATTTTGTTAGTCTTTGCTTTTTAGGTATGTTTCTTATAAACCACAAATGGTGGGATTTTGTTTTTATAACCAATTTATCACTCTCTTTTGTTATATTGGATTTCTTAATCCATTCACATTTAATATTATGAGAATGAGATTTATATTTTCATCAATCTATGTCTCTAGTATTGTTTACTTTTTAAATTAGGATTTCCCTTCTTTTAAATCAATATTTTGTTCCTATAATTAGTTTTGCTTATTCTATTTTAATGTAATCCTATTCCCTCAGACTGTTCTTTATTTCACCTCTCCTTTTCCCACAATTTGTCAACCCTTTACCTAGATTTGGAGTTGTACTTAAGTTTTTGGTTTTCTTTCCTTTCTTTACTGTATTTAGTTATTTAATTATTCCCTCTCCTTATTTTTGCTCTCTCAATTAGGTGATTAGTTTAAAATCCCCTCTCCAGCTTCTTTTGTTCATTAGATTTTTAAAAAGGATTTCTTTATCTTAAACTCTTCATTAATTCTATTTCCTTTCTCTTCTAAACTTTTATTCTTTGAATCATGGTCTTTATATTTTTATTCCTACTTTAATTTCTTTGAGTTCCTCCTGGAATTACAGCTTCTGAAGTTCCAAGTGTGAGCTCTCTCTTCTAACCAATTTCCATGTTACTGCCTTTGTAGAATTTGTTCCATCACCCTTTTTACTATCATGCCTCTCATTCTTAGAAGTATTAACTAATGAGGGAAGTAATGAATAGAGAAACTTGATTCATAGTAGAAATTATCCTGTCTCCTAAATGATGCAGTCAAATTCTACTCCCTGCCCTTCACATGATCATTTTCCTTCCAATTTTACACACAGATTCATCTTTGAGTCCGTATCTTCCTGTCTTTAAGCATGCCATTTGCCCACCAGAATCTCTGATTTCCCATTTCCTGAAGCAGGATATTGACCCTAGAGATACAACACTATGTCTGAGGAAATGGTCCCACTGCACACCATCTCTTTTCATATTAGATCAGTTTTAAATTCCACACCTTCTATTATAGACATCTCCCCCCACCTTAAAAAAACAACTTACCTCTTTCCAGTTTTCCTGTTACTGTTTAGAGTATCACAATTCTACCATCATCCAGGTTTATAACCTTAGTGCCATCTTCAACTCAGTCTTCCATCCCCTTTCTGACCATATACTAGTTCAGTTCAATCATTTTCAGTTGTGTTGAACTTTTTGTGACCACCATTTTGGATTTTCTTGGCAAAGATACTGGAATGGCTTGCTATTTCCTTCTTTAGCTCATTTTACAGATGAAGAAACTGAGACAAACAGTTAAGTGACTTTCCCAGGGTCACACTGATAGTGTCTGAGGCCACATTTGAGCTTGGGAAGATGAGTCTTCTTGACTCCAGACCCTATACACCATCTACTTCACCACCTAGCTGCCCCTGACCATATGTATACTAAGCACAAAATAAATATGTTACTTCAGGGGCGGGGTGGAATCAAGATGGTAGAGTGGAGCAAAAACTCAGCCAAACTCTCCCAACCTTCCCTTCCAAAAAACTCCAAACAAATACCTTAAGTTGAATTCTGGAGTGGCAGGGCCAACAAAGATCAGAGTGAGACATTCTTCCAGTCCAAGACAGAATAGGAGGTCAGAAAAAGAAATCTGTGACATATTGAGAAGGATACCCTGGAGCCCAGATGGATGAAACAGCAGTAGTGGGACTGAGTAGTGGCGATAGAAGCAGCAGCAGTTTCAGGATCTCTCAAGCCAGAGATGGTAAGAGGACTTAGAAACTGGCCAGAAAGAGATTACAGGAGATCCCTGTGTTAGCACTGGACATAAGACTAAAGATTGTCTGGCAATTCCACTCTCTATACCCACTGTTTGGTCATAGTTCAAGGGTAGAGAGAGGAGCACTTTCAGTCAAGAGGAGGTGGAAATCCTAAGAAGCAGTATAAAATCCATCATGAAGAGACCAGGCTCCTGAGGAACAGTATTATTTTTGATCCAAAGAGAACAGGGGCCCTGAGAAGCAATATTAATTGCAATCCCAAGGAATTAGGGACCCTTCCTGGATAAAAACCAGTGTGCAGACCAGGAGAGCAATTACAAATCTCCCCAGATCATACCACCTTGGAAGCATCCTAAAGCTTCCAAAGCCCCAGGACTAGCTCTAAAAACAGGAGTGTAAAAACTTGAATCTTATAAGACAGTGCCCTTCCCCCAAGCAAACTAGGAACAGAGCCCAACTTTTACAAAAAGTTTTGAATCCAAAAGTAGAGAGGAAAAATGAGCAAACAACAACAAGAACCTGACCAAGAAAGGCTACTATGGAAATAGGGAAAGATCAAGACACAAACTCAGAAGACAATGAAATCAAAATAGCTACAAGCAAAGCCTCAAAGAAAAAATGTGAATTGGACAGAGGCTTGACAAGAATTCCTGGAAGAGCTAAAAAATTATTTTCAAAATTTAATAACATAAGACTGGTGAAGGAAAAAATAGGTAAGGAAATGAAATCAAAGGAAGAAAATACAATAGCTTGATAAAAGGCAGAGAAATACTGAAGAAAACAGCTTAAAAATAGAATTGACAAAATGGAAAAAGAGGTACAAAAGCTCAATGGAGAAAATAATTCCTTAAAAATCAGAATTGGGCAAGTGGTAGTGAATTGATTATGTTGGAATGATATAAAAATGGATAGGAGAGAAAGAGGGATACTCTGGGAGAAAAGGTAAGGGAAAGGTAGAATGGGCTAGATTATCTGGTGTAAAAGAGGTGCACAAGGAAGAACTTTTATAATAAAGGGAAAATGGGGGGGCAGGCAATGCTTGAATCTTACATCTAAATAGGTTTAAAGAGAGAATATGCACACACACATTGGGGAAGTAGGAGAGGAAAGAGATAAGAGAAAGGGAGAATGTTAAAAATGGAGGTCAGATAAAAGAAAGCAGTGTTCAAAAGCAAAACAGATTTTAGAGGAGGGACAGTATAAACTTAGAAAGACACGAATAAACAGAAAAAAACAGGTTGGAGGGAAATGCACAAGTAGTGATCATAACTGTGAATGTGAATGGAATAAACTTACCCATAAAACAGAAGCAGATAGCAGAATGGATTAAAATCCAGAATTCAGCAATATGTTGTTTATCAGAAACATACTTGAAAGAGACACACACAGAGTTAAAATAAGAGGCTGGCTAACAAATAGAATGGTGGATCAGTGGAATAGATGAGGTACACAACACAGAGAAGTAAATAATTTGACCATAGTACTCTAGTGTTTGATAAACCCAAAGATCTAAGCTTTGGGAGTAAGAACTCAACATCTGACAAAAATTCCTGGGAAAGCTATAAAGCAGTTTGGTAAAAAGTGGGCATAGTTTTTTTGTGGTAGCAAAGAATTGGACATTGAGGGGATGCCCATTAATTGGGGAATGGCTAAACAAGTTGTGGCATATGAATGTAATGGAATAGTATTGTGCTGTAAGAAATGATGAGCAGATGGATTTCAGAAAAGCCTGGAAAGACTTACATGAATTGATGCTGAGTGAAATGAGAAGTACCAAGAGAACATTGTACACGATATCAACAACATTTTGTGATGATCAACTGTGATAGCCTTAGGTCTTCTCAACAATACAATGATCCCAAGACAATGCCAAAAGACTTATGGTGGAAAATGCTCTCCACATTCAGGAAAAAAACTATGGAGTCTGAATGCAGACTGAAGCATACTATTTTAACTTTTGTTGTTGCTTTTTTGTTATTGTTCTGATTTATTTTTTCTTGTGTTTTTCTTTTGTTCTGATTAATGTAGAAATATGTTTAAGGTGATTGTAATGTATAAGCTATATCAAATTGCTTGCTGGCCTTGGGAAGGGGGAGGGAAGGGAGGGTGGGAGAAAAATTTGGAACTCAAAAAATATCTTTACATTAAATTGAGAAAAATTAAAAATTTAAATTAAATTTTAAAAAAAGAAAGTGGGCATAGACTAACATCTCACACTGTATACCAAAATATGGTTCAAATGAATAAATAATTTAGACATAAATAGTGATATCATTAGTAAATTAGGGGAGCATGGAAAAATGTACCTGTCAGATCTATGGATAATGGAAGAGTTTATGACCAAAAACAAGAAAGAGAAGATCACAGGAAGTAAAACAGATAATTTTTAGAACATGACATTGAGAAGCTTTTGCAGACACAAGACTAATGCAGCCAAAATTAAAAGGAAAACAGGAAATTGGGAGAAAATTTTATAGCAAGTTTCTCTGATAAAGGCCTAATTTTTCCAATATATAGGTAACTAAGCCAAATTTTTTAAAAAAGCAATTTCCAAATGATAAATGATCAAAGTATATGAACAGGTAGTTTTTAGAAGAAAAAAAAGTCAAAGCTATCAAGAGTCACATGAAAAGAATGCTCTAAATCACTACTGATTAGAGAAATATAAATGAAAACTCCGAGATACCACCTTATGCCTATCATATTGGCTAAGATGACAGAACAGGAAAATGATAAATGATCGAGGGCATGTTGAAAAATTGGAATTTTTGGTGGAGTTGTGAACTAGCCCAACTGTTCTGGAGAACAATTTGGAACCACACCCAAAGGGCAATAAAACTCTGCTTACTCTTTGATCCAGCAATATCAACACTAGGTCTGTATTCCAAAGAGATCAAAGGAAAACGAAAAGGACCTATATGACAAAAATATTTATGGCAATTCTTTTTGTGGAAGCAAAGAATTGGAAAGTGAAGAGACACCTATTGATTAGAGGATGGCTCAACAAGTTGTGGTATGTGATATATATTGTATATGATATGTGATATATGATAGAATACGACTTTGCTATAAGAAATGATGAGCAGGAGGGTTTCAGAAAAAAACCTGGGAAGACTTCTATGAACTCACACAAAGTGAGGTGTGCAGAATCAGGAGAACATTGTAAAGGAACAGCAATTTTGTAAGAATGATCAACTGCGAAAGACTCTGGCTATTCTGATCAAGCCAATGAGTCAATATAATTCCAAAGGACCCATGATGAATAATGCTATCCACCTCCAGAGAAAAAAACTGCTGAACTCTGAAAGTCGACTGAAACCTATTTTTTTACTTTTTAAACTTTGTGTTTTCTTTTTCAACATGGTTAATAAGGAAATATACTTTGCATGACTTCGTGTATAATTGATATATAATTGCTTGCCTTCTCAAGGAAGGGGAAGAGGCAAGATGGAGGGAGAGAATTTAGAACTCATAATTTAACAAAAATAAGTGTTAAACATTTTTACATGTAATGGGGAAATATTTAACGAAATAAAAATAATTTTTAAAATAAATATTTGTTGAATTAATTCTTCTTACCAGAATATCAGAACAGCTACAAATCAGTTCTGACAATGGATAAACATTAGAAGCTTTCCATTTAAGTATAAAAGTAAAACAAAGATGCACTGGCTCTCCCCTATTATTTTTATGTAGCTATAGAAATGGATGGCAGTTGGTGCATGAGAGGTGCTTGAGTGTGTTAAGGATTAGTGTTCCCCAGTGTTAATTCATAAGACTGCAAATCTTTGTTGGAATTTCTGGCATATAAAATCAATCTCTCTCACTCTTTTGCACTCTTTCCTTCCTTCCTTCCTTCCCTGCCCCCTCTCCCATATTTCTCTAGTAATGACTTGAAAAAAGGTTTATATTTTGATCTTGTTGGCTGCATGACCCAGAAGTCTGTCCTTAATCACCTCTGACACTATGATGCATTTTCTAGCTATTTTGAATTGAATTTCTCTATCATTTCCCCTTGGTCTTTGTCAGGTTTTTAGAAAGATGGTGATAACTTGGGGGCAGGTTTCTTTTTCACTTTGCTTCTTTACTAAAGCTATTATTTATCTTGCTGAGATTCTTTACTGATTTCTTGGGGCTTTCTACGTAAGCCATCATGAAATCAGGAAAGAGATAGAATCTTGTCTTCGCTTTGACCATGCTTATGTTTAATTTCAGTTTCATCTTATGGCTACTTATGGCCTATCTATAAATGTATCAAAATTATTGTGGGGAGCCAGAGCATCCCTGTTTTACTTTTGTAATTAACAAGAAAACTTCCTGCTGCCAGAACTGATATACAGTTATTTTGATATTCCAGTAAGAGGAGTTAATTTATTTAACAAACATGGATTTTGTGTTTACTATATAGTCAGACACTGCGTTAGGCACTTGAGATCCAAAGAGAAAAATGAAACCATCCCTGCCTTTACTTACAATTTGTTGGAGGAAACTTCTTGTGCAGAGAAGTAAAAGCAAATATTTATAAAATAGATACAAAGGCATTTGGGAATGAATAGGAAGACTATACTAACAACTAGGGAAATCAGAAGAAAATGAAATCTATAGTTATAGGTCTTGGAGCTTGCATTAAATTTCTGGAATAGATCATTAAAAGCATAGCTAGTAAACATCTGGCAAGGGAAGTACTGACTACCCAGAGCCAGCATGACTTCATCAAAAACAGATCACGACAGACAAAGCGTATTTTCATTTTTATAGAGTTATTAAACTGGTAGATGAGAAGATGGTATAGATAGAATGTGTTTAGATTTCAGCAAAGCTTTAAACCAAAAATCATTTACTCTTCTTATTGATAAAGTGCAGAGATATGAACTGGAGATTAATCCAATTAGATGGATTTCCATCTGGTTCAATAGTCAGACTCAAAGTAGTGGTGCAATGTCAGCATGGCAGAAGGTCTCCAGTGTACTTGCCTCAGGGACTTGTGCGTGGCCATGTGTTATTTAACATTATTTTTCAGTGGCTTGGATAAAGGCATAATGGCATGTTCATCACATTCTCAGGGGACAAAGCTGGGAGAGTTAGTTAACACACTGGATAACAGAGTCAATATACAAAAAGATCTTGACAGCCCAGGGCATTGGGCTTTGTCTAAGATGATGGAATTAAGTAGGGATAAATGTCAGTTTTGCAATTGGGTTTTATAACAATCAACTTCACAAGTACAGGGTACAGGAGGCATGGTTAAATGGTCAATTTTTCTCATAAAGATCTGGGATTTTAGGTGACTACAAAATCACCCTGAGTCCATAGGCAGATGTAGGAGGAGCCAAAGAAATGAATAGAATCCTAGGTAGTCACTTCGAGGAATAAGGAAGTTTTATTCTGTCTGTACTCTGCCATTGTCATACCACATTTGACATATTGGGTTCAGTTCTAGGTCCCACTGTATGAGGACATATATAAATTGTGGCATATACAGAGGAAGATGGCCAGGATCATGAGGGGCCTTAAGTCCATGTCATAGGAGCAATATTTGAAGGAACTAGGGAGGGTTAACCTGAAGAAGAGAAGACTCAGGGAGGTTATGATGGCTGTCTAAAAACATCTGAAGGGGTATTGTGTGGGTTTTGTACTTAATGCCATAGATAGACCTCTTTATTTTTTAACCTGTACCAAGTAGTTTCAGTATGTTCTGCCTTATAGTATAGTTTGTGATTGTGGACTGATAGGTCCCCTTCTTTTGGACATTTCTTCATTATTTTCTTTGAGATTCTTGACTTTTTGTTTCTACAGAAAAATTTCATTATTATTTTTTCTGACCTTAGAAACTAATCTTTGGGTAGTTTGATTTGTTTGTCACTAAGTAAATTGGTTTATGTAAAATTAAAATTTTGGTTATTTGAGCAATTAATATTTCTCCAATTTATTTAGGTCCGTCTTTATAGAATATTTTGTAGGTGTAGTCATATACTTCCTGTGTGTATCTTGGTAGACAGACTCCCAAATAGTTTCTATATTTTGTGTATTGTGTTGTCATTTTGAAGGAACTTTTTCTTCCTGTTGGATTTGTTGATAATATACATAAGTGCTGCTCTTCTCTTTATCTTTTGTAATATTGTTATTGTATAAATTGTGCTGTTTCTATTCACTTCATGTCATATCAGTTGATATGTCTTCTTATGTTTCTAAGAAGTATATCTTTTTAACATACATCTTTAAAATTTTTAGTTCCAGGGGCAGCTAGGTGGCACAGTGGGTAGAGCACCGGCCCTGGATTCAGGAGGACCTGAGTTCAAATTCGGCCTCAGACACTTAACACTTACTAGCTGTGTGACCCTGGGCAAGTCACTTAACCCCAATTGCCTCACCAAAAAAACACAAAAAACAAAACAAAACAAAAAATTTTTTAGTTCCAAATTCTCTCCCTTCCATCACTGTTCCCCCCACCTATTCTCTTCTCTCTATCTTGTATTCCCTTCACATCATGCCCTATTCTCCCCTCCTTTACATCAGACTCTTTTGTGGAGGTGACTCTTCTCCTTAACACGACCACTTACCTATTCTACCAAGGGTACTTCCATCCTTCTGGTTACCCAAATTCCCAATTTGGAGGTCATTCTTGAGTCCTAACTAACTCTCCTTTACCCTCAATAATCCAACCAATTGGCAGATATTATCATCATATCTTGCTTTTGCTTTGGCCATTCCATTTTCCAAGAATTAATTCCCTCCTTCCCTCCCCTTCTTAGAATTTGTTACTCCCTTCAAGGCTCAACTAAAGCACGACCTTCTACACATGAAACCTTTTTTGAACCTCCATAGCTATCAGTACCTTCCCTCCAAAATCATCTTGTATCTATATTCTCTATATCTATCTATGCTCATGTTGTCTCTTTCTCTTTAGACTGTAAGCTTCTCAAGGGCAGGAGACTATTCCATTTACGTTTCTGTATCACTACATTGTACGGTGATATTATTAATTTGCACTCAAATGATAGTAAGATTCAATGCATACTGTGATGGTGGGCAAGTCACTTAAGCTTCCTATGCCTCAATTCCCTCATCTATAAAATGGGGGTGATAAGAGCACCTCCCTCACAGGGTTGTGGTGAGGATCAAATGAATAAACATATGTAAAGTGCTTTGTACATCTTTAATATTACCCATTGTTATCATGGAATGAAATTGACTTCATTGTGACTTTTATTTTCAAATATCTTAAATTGTATTGATCCTTTGTTGCTGTTGTTGAGGAGGAGGAGGAGCACAAGAAGCTTTTTCCTTAAATATTCAACTTAGTTTGGAGACTTAGTAATATTTATTTGGGTTATTTGTCTTTCATGCAAGTCATGTCATTATCTCTCATGGTAGGAGAGCATAGTTTCTTTTCATTAATCACTGAGCATATACCTTCCAATTTGGCAATTTCTAACTCAGTGTGTCTTTGCTGTGTTAATTCACCAGAATCCCACTGAAAGAGATTTCTATACATCAATGGACAGGCAAGTTCTAACAAGGGAAGAGTTCCTTGCAGTGGTTTGGTATTTGGATTTTTCTAAAAGAAATTTGGACGTTATTTATGTTATGCATGTATGCTCTGGAAGGACGTTTTCCAGTTGGCAGGGGTCGGAAAATGATTTACAAACCACTGTGCATTTCTCCTTGTTGATTTGGTGCTCAGGACATGTAGCAAATCACCTAGGCAAGTTGTAAATGGGTTTTGAAATAGGCAATTGCTTCTCTCTGGACCTCCCAGTTCAGCCCAAAGAAAATTCAGGCGGTGTTGGGACGTCACTCTGTTTCTGCCTGGCAGCTTTTAAAATTCAAAGTGCGTCCTGGAAGCAGTGATGGGAACTACTGGTGGCTTAAAAACACTGGATTGTAGCTCTGCATCTCAGGTCTACCACTATTGTACTCTCTAGAGCATTGCATTAACTCCCTAGAGAGTTGAGCTACTGACATCATTAAGAAAACACTTTATTAAGAAAAACACTCTGGTAATTTCTTATTTCAGTGGATGGGGTTCCTGTAACCAGCCTTCTAAAAGCATGGGGAAATAATATGGCCTCTGTCGCAATGACAAAAAACAGGGAAATCCTTAATGATACTTAGCAATGAAAAGGGGGAGAAAAGAAATATTTGCAAGATCTAGGGGACTACTAGATGTTACTGTTCTTTCCCATATGACCATCCTTCTTTGGAGACAATATATAAGATATCCAGTTATGTGTTAATTATTTCTATGTGAGAAATTTCTTCTAGAAGGCAACTTGGGTTCTCAACACTAGTTCTGTGACAGACAGACAGACAGCTTATAGGTCTCTTCCAATTCTAGAATTTTGTCTTTCTGGTCTAACTAAGCAATGGTTTCTGACACATACTAGTGATAGGACCCTGAGCAAGTCATCTAACCTCCCTATTCCTCAGTTTCCTATAAAGAAAATAGGGATAATAATGTCTCTGGAACCAAACTATTGCAAGGTTCAAATGGGATATAATATGCAAAAGGTGCTTTATTAGTCATAACGTGCTATATAATTCTTAGCAATTAGTGTTACTCTTCTGGCCAGTTCAGAAAACACAGCCATTACTTCCTGTGTGATGCAAAACAGATGGTCAGAGAAGTCAAATTGACCCTCTGGTTAGAGGTATCCCCTGAGGACCCTGCCAGACTCATGACCTCTGCTTGCCTGTCAATGAGTCCAGAGTAGACCACACTTTACCCTTAGTACCTCTTCCAGGTTGGTGATTGTCTAGAGGTGGGGAAGGGTTTTGGGGGTGGGGCAAGAAAAAGGACAGGCAAATGACACTGACCAGAAGCTGTGAATGTGAGGTGCCTCAAGGTGAGGCACTGACTATTCTGTAAGTTCCTTGATGGCAAAGGCCTTCATCAAAGTACCTTCATCTGTGGCTCCCCCAATTCTCTTCACATAAACCTTGCACAAAGTAGATTCTCTGAGGACTTGAATTGAACTCAGAAAAAAACATGGACTGCTAATCAGTTCTCAGCTTAGGAATTCAGTTCAACAACAAACTTTTATCTTGTGCTTATTATGTGTTGGGCACTGGTGATAAAAAGAAAAAAATCAACTATCTCTGCCCTAAAGAAGCTCAGATTATATTGGGGGAGTCAATACACACAAGTATGTAAATACAAAGTCCTCCCAAGATATTGAACAAAGAGGAAAAGGACTGGTATGTACACATGGATTTAGAGCAGCTCTTTTTGTGATGACAAGGAACTGGAAACTAAGACAAGGGGGAAATAGCTGAACAAATTGTGGTATATTAATGAGATAGAGTACTATTGTGCTGAAAGAAACGATGAAGAAATGATAGTTTCAGAGAAACCTGAGAAGATTTATATGAACTTAGACAGAATGAAGTGAGCAGAACCAAGAGAACAACTGATACGATAACAACATTGTAAAGAAAAACAACTTTAAAAGACTTGGGTGGCAGCTAGGTGGCGCATTGGATAGAGCACCGGCCCTGGAGTCAGGAGTACCTGAGTTCAAATCCGGCCTCAGACACTTAACACTTACTAGCTGTGTGACCCTGGGCAAGTCACTTAACCCCAATTGCCTCACTAAAAAAAAAAAAAAAAAAGACTTGGAAACTAATAAGTTCAATGACTAACCACAGTTTCAGAGGATTCTGGATGAAAGATGCTGCCCATCTCCTGTTAGAGAGATGATAGACTCAAGATGAAGAAGGAGCATACAGTTTTGGATTTGGACAATGTATTTTTTTGAGTTTTTTCCTCCAAAGGAGGGAAAGAAAATAGACCTGTTAATTAAACAATTAAATTTTATTTCAAAAAATCAAAGTAAATCTAAAGGAATAGAATCATTTCAGGAAGTAGAGAATAATAAGAAAGTGGGTGGGATGATCAGGAACAGCTTTTACTAGAACACATTTTGAAGGAAGCTACAGATTCTTTGAGACAGAGATGAGAAGGGATTATACTCCATCTAAGGAGGTCCACCTGGGCAAAGGGACAGAAATGAAAGGAGTAATGTTGTCTGTGAGAAGCAGCCATCAGACCCATTTGACTAGAACAGAGAGTGCATGAGGGGAAGTACTATGAAAAAATGTAGAGAAATTTAAATGGCAGATTGAGGATTTTGTATTGTGTTCTAGCAGTTCTAGCAGTTCTGGGCTAGGGGTGTGACTGTGTCAGAATATTATTTTTTAGGAATATCAATTTGGCAACTGTGTGAAGAATGAAATGGAAAAGGGAGAGAATGGAAGGTGGGAGACTATTGTGATGGTCTAAGTGAGAGAAAGTGGAAGTCACAGGAGGAGAAAGAAAGAGTTGAATGCAAGAGATATTGAAGAAGTAGACTCAGAAACTGATTAAATATGGAGGATGAGGGGAAAGAAAAAATCAAAGATGACTTCATGGTACTGAACCTGGGTGATTGGAAAGATAGTGGTACCCTCAACAGAAATAGGGAAAATTGTTGGAAGGGTGTATATGGGTAGGGGAAGGTAGCAAGTTTGGTTTTGGCCATGCTGAGTTTGAGGTGGCTATGGGACATTCAGATGGAGGAAGTTGGAAAAGAGATTTCAGAAGAAAGATGAGAGCTGAATATATAGAGAAGTTATTGCTGAAGTGATAGGCCTCTTTCCAATAACCCCCTCCATTTCTACATGAGGCCCCTCTTTCAAAAGTAGTTATGGCCTATCAGTGCCAGGAAAAAGAGACCTAACTCTTCATTATTTCTTGTTGCTAAAGAACTTAATATTGTAAGGGAAGGTTTGATGAGTGGTGGTGTTGGAGGTAGCTCTAGCTCTTTGATTTTCACCTCCTTCTCTCCTCAAAAAAGTCAGTGAGCAAAAAAGGGGGCAGCTAGGTGGCACAATGGATAAAGCACCAGCCCTGGATTCAGGAGGACCTGAATTCAAATGCGACCTCAGACATTTGACGCTAACTGTGTGACCCCGAGCAAGTCACTCAACCCCCAATTGCCCCACAAATAAATAAACAAGCAAACAAACAGATAGATATATAGATGGATGGATAAATAAATAGATTAATGGATGAATAAATAAATAAATTTTAAAAGAGTCAGTGAGCTTATTATTTCAGTTTTTCAATGAGATTTTGTCAAGACTGGAGACAATGGCTGATTATATCTTGATTAGACTTACTTGGTAAGAAGGCTGGCTGGCTGCCTTGTTCTGTGCCTGCATTTTCTACTGGTGTCAGTCAGCTTCTTTGATCTTCTGAGTGTTTTTACTGAGCATGTGTCCTTAGGGATTCACTGTTGCTTCCCTTGGTGCCACAGATGGATTAGCAGCTGCTTCTTGTAGAAGTGAGACTTACTTCATCATAGCCCATGCATCAGTGCGTAGTCTGTAGGACAGTGCTGATTTCTTTGTGTGTTACCTGAGGTGAGAGAATTGGTCTCATCATCATCATTGTTATCACCTGTATTTAGGTAATTCTTTACAATACTCACAATTTAGAAGTATAAAGTAGTGGGTGGAGTGACGGACTTGGAGTCTGGAGGACCTGGGTTCAAGGTCTGCCTCAGATACTAGCTGTATGAGTCTGGGCAAGTTACTTAAACTCTCTGTGCCTCCATTACCGAATCTCTCGAATAAGGAGATTGGACTTGATGGTCACTAAGATCCCTTCTGTTTCTTCATCAAGAATGCTTTTGAGATGGGCACGTATTATTTGCCACTTTGTAGATAGCATGTACAGCATTCTCTATTTGCTGCTGTTCCATGTGGAGGCTTAGTGAACCTCTTTCTGGAGAAACATGATTTCCAGTTTTCCTAGGAAACAGGTAGACGTGTAGAGGAGTGTATGCACCCACTTCCTGAGAATGTTCTTGTACTCTGGTCCTTAATATACTTTCTCAGTCCCTGAAGATATTGTACTCAAATTGAAAACGGTTGTTTCTATGTATGTTGTCTCCTCCATTAGATTGTAAGCTCCTTGAGGACAGGGACTGGCTTTTACCTCTTTCTGTATCCTCAGACATTAGCATAGTGCCTGGGAAGTAGTTAGTGCTTGAATAAATATTTGTTGATTGAGAAAATATTCCCAATCTTTCCTTATGAAAAAGTTACTTAATGGATCTAAGAATCCTTTTACTTCTTTGAGAAATCCCTCCTAATAATACATAATAACAATACATACTTCTATGTGTTATATAGCTAATAGTGGGGGCAGCTAGGTAGAGCAGTGGATGGAGCACTGGCCCTGGAGTCAGGAGGACCTGAGTTCAAATCTTGGCCTCAGAAACTTGACACTTATAACTGTGTGACTCTGAGCAAGTCACTTAACCCCCGATTGCCTCAAACATCAGTCATCCTGATGTATAGCTTGACACTGGACCCAAATAGCTCTGGAGGAGAGAGTGAGGCTGGTGACTTTGCACAGAAATGTCATGGTCCTCTTCAAGAACAAAGGACAAAACACCAACAAAATAGCTAGTAACATAGTTATTCCCTTGGCAGGACACAATGTTGCCTGGGTCCAGTGTTCCTGGATCAGTCCACTGAAGGGCTTTTTCAAGAAGGCCACTCCTCAGGACTGGATCATTCCTGGACTTGGCTACTGCTGCTACCAGCTCTGGTTGGTTGGGAACCACTGAGGGCTTTTCTGACTTTTTGAGGCTCACAAGTTTGTTCATTCCACCTCTGATAGTCATTCACTTAACATTAGGGAAGAGTGGACTCAAAGAGATAAAGGAAATAATGATGCCATGTATAGATAGGCAGCAGGCAAAGAATATTGTATGTGTCCTGAGGGCTTGGCACTCACTGGCTAGTCCTCATCATGCCTCATTACACATATACATGTATATACACATTTGTGCATGTATGTATACACACATACATATTTGTGTATCCATGTATATATGTATATAGAGATTATGTTCCTAAAGTCTTATGCAGTTTTAATTTTCAATACTTTTGTAAATATAAATACTATAAGCTTAAAAATATCATTTGACAGTTTGATTATTGAAATTTCTTTGACACTTATTTAGTTTTGTGAATTTAGGGTAACAGACTTTAAATTTTAACAGGATTGGCTACCCTCTCATTATGCATTTAGTGTAGAACAGTGGATGATACTTTCTCAGACCAGTAGATTAGTTATAAGAGGGCCACTTCTTTGGCCACTTGGGTCTCCTGATCCTTCTCCATTAGAAATTTTCTTGTAGAATCATATCAGAAGAATTGCATATACTTCAAAATCTCATTCTTTGGTTGACCTTAAGGCTAGGATTACAAATGCAGTACTTTCACTGAGCAGCAGTTGATGGAAGTTTGTAGAAGTTAAAAAATTGATGAGAGCAATGTATAGCACAAGTTGGTGGCTGGATTGAATTTTCCTAAGGATCAAATCAATATCTTAAAATTTGAAATAGTTAACCTTTCCAGTTTTTTGGTAAGTTTGTAGCATTTATACTTCTGAAGTTATAAAAACTTAAAAGTGCACTAAGACTTTTTGGACCCCAGCAGATTTTGATTTTCAGTTTTCACACCTCTCCAGGGGCAAGGATGGTTTGTAGATGGAATTCGAACTTGGCAAGCTCTTGAAATAGAAGAGAAAACAATCAAGAGAGGGAGAGGTGACTTCTCCTAGCAGGCAGAGCAGCAGTGTTGGAGTGGATGGAAAGCTAATGAGAATAGTGTTGTAAAAGCCTTGAGGTTGAGATAGAGCTTCCTCCCCCTCCTCCTCCCCCTCCCTCAAGTCCATTGGAAGAAAAAAATCAAAAGCCAAAGGGACAAGAAGAAAGGTGTGAGAATGCTTTTTATTGTGGTTTCTCACTAGGATGGATGGAATGCTGATAAAATCAGTTGTGTTATAGGAAAGCTGAAGGAGCTATAGGCCTTGGAAGGGAAACTGCTGCTCAGCTATGATGTTGTCCCTGGGTTTCAAAAATTGCTTTCAACTGCTTTTTATCCTCTCTGCTCCTGCTCTTGCCACTGTGGGAGGGATCCCCTCCTCTCTATCTGCCTCTCTCCCCCTCTCTCCCTCTCTCTTTGCCTCTGTTTCTGTCCTGGCACCCTCATCCCCAAACTCTCCGATACTTACTTGCCTCTAAAATGAACAAAACTCAAAATCCTAGAAATTCAGGCTGATTCTCTTTCTCCAGAGGAGGTATGATAAATTGAAAAGCTAAAACTCAAACTTACCTCTTCCGACTTGAGTTCAAGTCCAGTCCTCTCTTCCTGTCAAGAAATTCTACTATGGGAGTTCATTATGGGATGAATGTGGCCCCTGGGTTCTCAATATCTAGACTTGTAAAGTAACTATTATGCCAGGTTTTATCAAGCCAGAAAAGTTTTATGTGAAATTAGCTACAGACTGAATCTACTGTCTGTGGGACTAGTCTGGCTCAATAAGGGGGGTTATTCATAGATTAACCAGAAAGAGAATACTTTTTTGGCCTTTATAATCTATGAAACAAAGAAAAATGAAAAACGTCTTTTGGTATGGTGCTGTCACCTTTTGTTCCTGCAGTGATGGTGGTAGAAAAGGTGGCAGAAGGTGCTGAGGATCAAACAAGCTTTAGAGTATCTGCCAACATGAATTTATCTGTGTGTAATCTCTGTATTGGATCATTGTCCAATGACCATTGAATTGTCATACAATTGGAAGAACTGAGCTATATAAAAATTGTTATTTTTACAATAAATAAAACCAGAATCTAGTGGGAACTTATTGCAAAACCTAAAGATGGCTACAAAGTTCTCTTTAGAAAGACAAAAGAATTGGTGGCATTAGTTGCTTGTTGTGTCCACAAGCAACAGAAAATATAATTTCATGGAATATTTGGCCACGATCACAAGCAGAAACAAAAAGGCCTTAATGAAGAAAATTGTAGCTTCTCCAAACATGTCAGAGAGAACATAAAGAGGTAGAGAAATTCTCTGAAAAGTTTGGATGGCTTCTCCGAAGCCATTATCTACTTTGGTATTCAGTATTTTGGTTAAAGATGATGGTGAAAAGTATGTTGGAAATTATGGTTCGGGTTTGAGAAAGAGACCAAAGGCTCTTGCGCACACGTGCACACACACACACACACACACACACACACATGCACATACACATGCACATTCATTCACTGCATATCACATAAATATTTCCTTACAGAAAAGAGGCTCTGAAAAAAGAGGGGCTGAACAGTGCTACAAAAAAGAAACTGAAATTTATAGGAAGGAAATCGCGGTATACTGGTATAAGAATTTCTTTTTTATTTTAAAGTAAATTTCTTTGTTTTACTTTTTTACTTTTTTTGCTTTTTTGGTTTTTTTATTTTACTTTTTAACTTTGTTTTGTATCACCTACATTTCCCAATGTATCCCTCCCTCTTCCCCAGAGAGCCGTCCCATATAAGAAAGAATTTTTAAAAAGTAGTGTGGGAGGAGGGAAGACAGTTATTCAAAACTAGCTAACATATTGAAAAAGTCTTGCATTATATTCAGCGTTCCACACCCAAAGTTTCCCACTTATATGAGCATATAGGCTATCTTGTATCTTACTGGGGCCAAGCTTAGTTCTTGTAATTTGTAGCAAGCAGTTTCAGTTGTTATGCCCTTCCCATTTACAGTATTATAGTCATTGTGTAGATTGTTTTCTTGGCTCTACATCCTTCAGTTTGTATCAGTTCACCTATGTCTTTCTGGGCTGCTTCGTAGTCATGTTTATTGTTTGTTCTAGCATAGCAGTATTTCATCATATTCATGTATCATAACATGCTTAGCCATTCCCCTATTAATAAACATCTCCCTCCCCCACATTTCTTTGCTATTACAAAAATGTGTTGTTACAAATATTTTGTGTATAGTGGACCTTTCTGTCATTGACCAGTAGGAGTCATTTATAACCAGCTGTCTTCATATAGTCAGATCATCAACTACTTAGAGCAAAAGCCAGAAATCAACATCACATCAGGAAATAAGAAATATACACTGCATACAGGTTTTTTTAATTAATAAAGTATTTTATTTATTTTTTCCCGTTACATGTAAAGGTGGTTCTCAACTTTTGTTTATACAAGCTTTCCAATTTCAGATTTTTCTCCCTCCCTCCCCCCTCCCCTAAATAGCAGGTAATCTGATATAGGTTTTATATATATATATATATATATACACACACATATATACGTAATAACATTAAACATATTTCTGTATTAGTCCCATTATAAGAGAAAAATCAGAGCAATGACGAAAAACCTCAAAATAGAAAAACATCAGCACCAAAAACAAAAGAAATAGTATGGTTCATTCAACATCTATATGCCACAGTTCTTTTTTTTCCCCTGGATTTGGAGATCCTCTTCTATCATGAGTTCCCTGGAACTCTTCTGTGCCATTGCATTGGTGAGAAGAATATAGTCCATCACAGTAGATCAACACTCAATGTTGATGATACTGTGTACAACGTTCTTCTGGTTCTGCTCATCTCACTCATCATCAGTCCACACAAGACCCTCCAGGTTTCTTTGAACCCTCCTGCTCATCATTTCTTACAGCACAATAGTATTCCATTGTATTCATATACCACAACTTGTCCAGCCATTCCCCAGTTGATGGGCATCCCCTCAACTTCCAATTCCTTGCCACCACATAAAGAGCAGCTATAAATATTTTTGTACATGTGGGTCCCTTTCCCCTTTCCATGATTTCTTTGGGCAAAAGAACCAAAAGTGGAATTGCTGGGTCACAGGGTATGCACAGCTTTATCGCCCTTTGGGCATAATTCCAAATTGCTCTCCAGAATGGTTGGATCAGTTCACAGCTCCACCAACAATGCATTGGTGTTCCAATTTTTCCACAGCTTCTCCAACATTTATTATTTTCCTTTTTTGTCATTTTAGCCAATCTGATAGGTGTCAGGTGGTACCTCAGAGTTGTTTTTATTTGCATCTCTCTAATCATTAGAGATTTAGAGCATTTTTTCATATGGGAATAGATAGCTTTGGTTTCTTCTTCAGAAAACTGCCTGTTCATATCCTTTGACCATTTCTCAATTAGGGAATGACTTGGATTCTTATAAATTTGATTTAGTTCCCTATATATTCTAGAAATGAGGCCTTTATCAGAAGTACTGGCTGGGGCGGCTAGGTGGCGCAGTGGATAAAGCACCGGCCCTGGATTCAGGAGTACCTGAGTTCAAATCCGGCCTCAGACACTTAACACAAGTCACTTAACCCCACTTGCCTCACTTAAAAAAAAAAAAAAGAAGTAGTTCTGGCCATAAAAAATGTTTCCTAGCTTTCTGCCTCCCTTCTAATTTTGGATGCATTGCTTCTGTTTGTACAAAAAATTTTAATTTAATGTAATCAAAATCATCCATTTACACTGCATACAGTTTTAAGAGCATTAACTTAACCTGTTCAAATGAGCTTTTGATGGAGCATTCTTTCATGGTCTTATCAATAGTTTGACATTCTTCTTTTGAGAACTCATATCCCTTGACTACTTATCTTTTGGGAAATGGCTTTTGGTTTTACATATATCTGTCCAATTTTTCTGTGTCTTGTATACCAAGCTCTGATCAGATAAATTTGATACAAAGGTTTTTCCCCAGTTGATTAGTCCCCTTTTAACCCTAGGTACATTAATTTTCTTTGTGCAGAAGCTTTTCACCATCATGTAAGCAAAGTTATCTGTTTTATCTTTTGAAATTACTTCTGTACCTTGTTTGGTTAAGAACACATATCCTCAGAGCAGTGAGAGATAGATATCATCTGTTTCTCTTCCAATGGTTTTTAATATTAAGGTCTTTTATCCATTTAGAATATTTCATGGAATTTGATGTAGTTATACTTTTAAAACAAAGAAATGTTTGGTCACTTTTGCCTTGATTGAGGGTATATTTGCAGCTCACATTTATTCCTTCTCCAAACCCTTTGACTTCACCGAATATACTGTCACTGCAGGCTTGCAGCACATGCTACACATGATAGAACTAATGGAGAGTATAGTTCCCATCAGAGCTTTACTATATGGACAAATTCTCAATTCCTGGGAAATAAATGCCTAGTCTATAGGTGGTTTCTTGATGGGGTTCCAAGTGTTAGAACACTGTCCCAAACTCCCCTTCAGGCTGAACCTAGACAAGACTTGCATGAGATTCTTTGAATAATTCTTCATGTCCTGCATCTTTCTCAATCCCCAGTGGCTCACTAGAAGCAAGCCATGACAGCAGACAAGGAGAAAGGAGGCTTTGAGAGTTTCTTGGACATCATGATTTTTTATTAGAAGAATCCATTTTCCAAGTTAATGGATCCCATGGCCACACGAACCAAGGAAGAGCTCTCACATGTTTATTTTGGGGATGTCAAGACAGAGAGGTCTGGCTTGCCTTTTCTTATTAGAGAAGTGGAGGGATATGGGGGAAGAATGTTGTATACATTGTATATAATTGTATGTAATAGCCATTATATTAATCCATAGGCTCATATCTTTCATTATCCAAGTCACCAGATCATAGATTTATAAATAGAAGGGACCTTAAAGGTTACCTAGCCCAGCTTCCTTATTTTACAGATGGGGAGACTGAGGCATAGAGAGGTGACCTACATAAAATTAGGCAAGTAGGAAGTGTCAGCATTGGGATTTCAACTCAGGTCTTCTCCTTCCATATCCCTCACTGATTCCATCGAGTAGTTTTGTCTTTATTTCTTTTTCTTTGTTACAAAAGAAGATTAAATTTGGGGGTAGTTAGGTGAGGGGGGAAAAGCTATATCCAGCAATGACTGAAATAGGGAAAAAAGGGAACACTGAAAGTTACTTTAAAAAATAAAGGTTTGGTACATGTTTTTTTTTATCATTGATATGGAAAGGAATGATTTTGGCTACTCATTTGCAGCCTCCTCATCTTGGGTCATAACCTCTACTTGAAATTGGGGGGGGGGCTAGTTCAGATTCTACAAAGCTTATTCAAGCCCCCACTGAGAGTTTCTGAAATTTCAGTCCTAACCAGCTCATAGGCTCATGATATCGTAGGGTTTAGAGCTAGAAATGAGCATTAGAGATCTAATCCAATTTCATAATTTTATAGAGGAGTAAACTGAGGCCCAGAGAGGAAAAGTGACTTGTCCAAATTCACGCTGAGAGGATATGGCAGAATTGAGATTTAAAGCAAGGTCTTAGACTCTAAATGTATTACTTTTTCCATTAGGGAATTATAATTCTCCATTCAAGTGGAAAGATGCCATCCTTCCTTCCATAAGCATAAAGTAAGAAAGACTTGTAAGCTCCCTTTTCTCAAGGGCAACTCCTTCAGCATTGGTGGTGATAGTAGGGACAGAGATCCCCACACATTAAAGTCTCTCTTAATCCAATGGCCTATTTGGGTTTGCTTTAAGCTTCTCCTGGTATAAGGTCTCCCTTGGACAGCTTGCCCAAGACTCTCTTTCCTCCCTAAATAGCTGTAAATGTTTCAAATGGCTAGCCATTCCAGTAGAGTCTCCTACCTCCTCTAGTAACTTCTGAATCAACTCTTGTCTTCAGGTCCTTTAGGTGGTGAACAGAGCTCATAGCAAAGCAGAGAAAATCTAAGTGGTCTGTGCTTTAAGAAAATCCAATTTAGAAACATCCCAATTTATAAAACAAATGAATTAAGGCTTGATTCTTTACCTTGAGAAATGATTCTTGTCTCACAAATGGCAGTCCCTCTAGTCATTTAAATATTTGTGGAGAAATTGGGTAGGGGTGCAGGAGGGGAAAGAAACTTAAAGCTAAAACCTGAAGGAGGCACTGTCCATTGAAGATCTATCTGAAATGGAGATAAAGCATCTCTGAAAGTCTAATGTCAGTCAATAGGAAAATGCGAAATTCACTTTACATGTGACTTTTCAGGAATACATTAATTGTCTAGCCAGAGGCATATCTGGACTTTCATCCTCTCTTTCCATTGTAATACAACCTTCATTCAGGACATTTAGTTAACTCTATACCTAGTGAATTATAGAATGCTTGAGCTAGAAGGAACTTCAGAGATCATGTAGTCCAACCAACCCCCTCCTTTTGCAGAGGAGAAAACAGAGGCTCATGGAAGGGAAGGGACTTATCAAAGGGGGGTCCCTTGTAGTTACTGGTGGATGTGGGGATGAGACCACATCAGGAGGACTCTGTGTCATATTTTAGAAAGGATGTTGACAAGCTGGAGCATGTCCCAACAAAGGTTACGAGGCCATATCCTGTTCTTCCCACTCCATTTCAGGGGACCCAGGGATCTGCTGAGTGTCTTCCATGGTGCACGCTGTGGTTTCCTGAGTTGAGGAGCCAAAAAAGGCCTTGGCCAAAAGGTTCGCAGTCATGGAGGGGCCAGAAGTATCGAGTTGCTTATGCAGAGCCAAGGATCAATTACTGGAGATATGAGATGCTGAGCCAAGGGGCTGGAGACAGGAGGCAAGGAAGCAGTGGGTCATCCAAGATGAACAAAGCTGGGAGAGCAAATGAGGAGATATGCTTTAGGATGTCTCACCAAAGAGTACAAAAGCAGGATGACAGAGGGAGTTAGAATTCCACAAAGAACTCAGCTCATCTTCTTTTGTGCTTTGGTCCAGCCTACCCTCTAACTTTCCCAAGATTAACTGCAGTAAGGTAGCTCCTTACCACTCCTAGGAAAATTTATGTTTGGGGAAAGGAAATAACTGTCTATAGGAAGCAGTGGACAGGATGGCACAGGGACTGGAGAGGATTGGTAAAAGGAAATAGGGGTGTTTGGAGAGGAGCTGTCTTCAGGCATCTTAAAGGCCATCCTCTGCAAGAGGGTCTAGGTTTGTTCTGTCTTGTCTAAGAGGCAGTGGGTAGATATCAAGGAGAGGCAGAATTAGGCTTGATGTAAGAAAAACCCCAAATCTTCCTAATATTTAGAACTATGCATAATTGTAATAAAGGGAGAGAGGAGGCTTTGAGAGTTTCTTGAACATCATGATTTTTTTGTCAAAAGAATTATTTTCCAAGTTAATGGATTCCATAGATATGGTGAATTAGGAGTTCTCACATGTTTGTTTTGGGGTTGTCAAGACAGAGAAATCTGTCTTGCTCTCTCTCCTTAGAGATAGTAAGGGGCATAGGGACAGAATGTTGCATATATTGTATATAGCTGTGTGGCAAAGTGTATAGAGCACTGAACCTGGAGTCGGGAAAATAGAGTTCAAATCTGACCTTAGACTCTAGCTGTGTGGCCTTGGGTAAATCACTTAACCGTTTGCCTAAGTTTCCTTTTCTTTAAATGAGTTGGAGAAGGAAATGGTCAACGACTCTAAATAGAGTCACAGGGAATCTTGACATGACTGAAACAACTGGACAACAGCAAATATAATGAGTTCCCTGCCTGTGGAGGGCTTCAGTTGAGAGAGATCCTGGTATAGATGATTAAGTGATAGAATTGGAATCAAGGAGACCTGGGTTCAAATTCTGCCTTTGACTCTTACTGTGTGACCATGAACTGGTTGCTTCACTTCTTTGTATTTCAGTTTCCTTATTTATAAAATGAGGCTAATGATATTTGTAGTACCTATCTGACAGGCTTATTATGAGAACCAAATGAGATGATATATATAAAACATCTTGCATAACTTAAAAAGAAGTATTTAAATGTCACCCTTCCTTATTATTCATTCTCTCTCTCTCTCCCTCCCTCCCTCCCTCCCTCCTCTCCCACCATGCAAGCTTTTTGAGGGCAGGGACTATTACATTTTTTTCTTGTATCCTCTGTATCTAGCACACTGCCCTATGATAAATGCCCATTGAATGGATGAGCCTGGATGAACCACCATTCATACAGGGACATTGTTAGGTGGGATTCTTGTGTTGGATGGGGTTGGGATGAGATGACTTTTAAATTCTCTTCCAGCTCTGAGAGTCTGCCATCATCAAAGTCATCACCCTACCTTATACAGGGTCTTGCACATATTCAGGAGCTAAATACCTGTTTGTCACCTTGCCAAGTCTCAGACATTGCTCGCTTTTAGGAAGGCAATGAAGACATGGCCTTGGAATCATCTTGTGGGAAGGTAGGGTAGTGCCATGGAAAGAGCCCTGAATTTGGAATCAGAGGACATGCATTCAAATGTGCTCTGTGCTCTAGTTGTATGACCTTGGACAAATGACTTCTCCTCCCTAGGGTCAGTGCTGGATCAGTGTTGCACACTCCACTGCTGTATGCAACACGTCCCAGTGGGCCTGAACCAGATTCGAATGTTAAAGGGAAATAGTTAACAAAAGAAATAAAATACAATGGAAGATAGAGACTGGTGATACGTAGTTTCCTAAGTTATACCACCTTCAGGGATACTTATGTCCTGATTAGTGGCTCCCAATTCTTTGTGAGTTTGACACCATTAGAAGACAAGATAATCTCTAAGTCTATGCTTTTCTGTACAAGTCTCTTGGTTACTGGCCAAGAGACTAAAGTGGCCTGGAGGCCTGACATGAGGGAGGCGGCATATTCCCAAGCCATCTCAGGTCCATGAACCACTCATTAGAGGGGCCACAGCACAGCCGCACATCAGTAACCTTGATGTCTTCGATATTTTGAATAAGTTGGCTGGAGGGAATAGAAGATTCTGGGCTCTGTGTACTAGGCTTTCATCTGTATAGGAAATGAGAAAGAGTCTTTACAGCACTCCCCTCACTCCCCATATGCCAAACTATGACCCAGAAGAGAAAGTTCTAGGGAAGGCTTGAAACAATAGTATATGGTATGATAGATAATACCCTTGTCCCTGCGGAGAGGGGTTGGGAGAAAGGCATGGGGAAGGTTGAAAGCTCCAAGATTTTGTAGCTGTTTTGTCTGTGAGGGAACTTTATAGTAGTAAAAGCTTGGTACAATTGCTAATGAACTTTGGTTGCCTTTCATGATTATTCATCCAGCAAGCATTTCTTACGTGGTTACCATGTGCCAAGCCCTATGGTAGGTATTGGAGATTCAGAGACAAAAGTGAAATCCCTCCAGTCTTCAAGGAAACTACCTTCTACTACATGGATCCAACATGTCCACAGATGGGCAACTGTGAGCTGATGGACAGCAGGGCACAAACAGTTGGAGAAGTCAGAGAGTCAGATGAGTGCTAATACCAAGAGCTTTTTCTCTGCCTTAAGAGGCCTCATGCTTTTTATTCCTCTTTGGAAGGTGTGGAAAATAGGTCCAAATTCATAAGATCCTAACATCTAGACTTTGAAGGGACCTTCAAGTTGTTCTAGCCCAACCCATTTTACAGAAGGTTCCAGAAGGGGAGGAAATGACATATCCAAGGTTGCACAGGGATTTTGAACTCAGGTCTTCAAGCTTCAAACCCAGGGCTTGTTCTGTTTTCTAATAATTATCCATAATCATTTTATTTTTTGAAGAGGAGAAGGAAAATAACCCTCTGCTGTTTACTTTTCCTTAAGTTGCTTTTGCTTCTTGAATGATTTCCCTGAGAGCTTCCTTTGCCTTCAGGGAGGTGTTTGAAGGTAGGTAGGTAGGTCTCCAAGGAGTTACACTTCCTAGCTCTAAGATGGGATTTCACAGTCACGTTCTTTGTGTCTCCAGTCTGTACTCAGCCCAATGGCTGGTATGCCCCTTGGCTGATAGAAAAGGAGCCCTCCAGCACAGATGCTGCTTCATCTTTGGGAATTTGTGTCCTGTTAGCACACTGGGATAATCAACATGTTGAAATGTGAATCAGAGTGCATTCTGAAGTAATAATGGAGGAAACCTTCCTCCTTACCATTTTTCTTTGTTCACCTTTCAGTCAGTATCCCCTCTGTCTGCAAGGGGTTCTGGGAATGGCATTTTGGAAATGGCATCACAGCAGTAGAGCATATCATTTAGTTCTAATTTACCTTTGAAAAAAAAGTGATTGTTTTTTTTCTTTTTACATCACCTCCATTTCTCCCTGTATCTCTCCCCCTTCCCTTCCCTTCCCAGAAAGTAATCCCTTATAACATAAAATTAAAAGGAGAGGGAAAAAAGCAACAAAATGAATTGACACCAAAAACGTCTGATGTTTTATGCAGTGTCACGCACATTGGAGCCCTACCTTTACCATAGGATTGGGGGAGGTATGTTCTTCTATCTCTTCTTTGGGCCCAGCCCTGGTCACTATAATTTTACCACCTTCGTTTTCCATTTTTTAGTTTTTTCCTTTTGCATTAGGTAGTGCTGCAATGGACAGAGTGCTGGGCCTTAAGTCAGGAAGAATATCTTTTCCAGTCTTCTTACATCCTGACACATTCTCTTTGATTCAGTGATACTGGTCTCCTGGCAGTTCCATGAACAAGATATTCTATTTATGTCTCCCAGAACCAGGCATTTTCTCTGGTTGTAACCCATACCTGGAATGATTTTCCTCCTGAACTTACTGACCTCCTTGGTTTCCTTCAAGTTCTAACTAAAATCCTATTTTCTACAGGAAGTCTTCCCCTACCATTTTAAATTCTAATACCTTCCCCTTGTTAATCACTTTCTATTTGTCTTGTATATAGCTTGCTCTGTATATATTTATTTGCATGCTGTCTCTCCCATTAGATGGTCAACTCCTTGAGGGAAGGAACTGTCTTTTGCCTCTTTTGTATCCTCACATAGTAGATATTTGACAAATATTGATTGATTAAACTTTTCCATGTTATAGGCATCAGTCCATCCCTTTGGAGAGACAGCATGGATCTAGGCTTGGAATTGGAAAGGAAAGCCTTGAATCACAACCTCTGATACTTCTTCACAGTGTGATTGTGGACAAATAACCTTCTCTCAGCCTCAGTCTCCTCATCTATTAAAGAGGGAGGTTCAATCATTTTTCAGTTGTGTCCAACTCTCTGTGACCCCTTTTAGGGTTTTCTTGGCAAAGATACTGATTTATCATTTCCTTCTCCAGCTTATTTTACAGATGAGGAAACTAAGGTAAACAGGGTGAAATGACTCACCCAGGGTCATAGAGCTTGTAAGTGTCTGAAGCTGGATTTGAACTCAGAGAGAAGAGTGCTCCTGACTCCAGGCCTGGCACTCTGTCCACTGCATCACCTAGCTGCCCCTTCAGTAGGGATACTAATAGCTATAGTGCCTCTCTTGCAAAGTTATTATGAGGTGCAAATGAGACCATGTGGATAAAGCACTAGTAAAAAGATGATACGGATGGCAGTTGTAGTTGTTCTTTTGTCTCCCTTTTTACTGCACAGCTTCAAACACTGCCATTAGTTGGACCATTCTCTCTGCTTCCAACCATAGAATGTTGAGTTGAAGAACAAATCAGATGGCCATTCCATTTGTAGTGACTCCAACTTGATGGAAAGGTCCCAGGAGATTGGTAGCCAGAGTACTGGGCTTGGATTCAAGAAGACATGAGTTCATATCTCTTTTCTGCCATTAACCATAGCCAAGTGACTTCACCTTAGAATCTGTTTCCTCCTCTATGAAATGGAGATAAGAATAATACTTGCAGTGCCTGCCTCCCAGGCTCAAAGATGATGGTGGAAGCAGAGTATTATAAACTCTTATCAGCTGTTATTCTTCTAGTCCTGGTTCTGACACCAACTTGCTGGATGACATTGGGCGTGCATCTCTTCTGCTTTCTGGTCCTTACTTTGCTACTCTGTAAAATAAAGAGGCTGGACTAGATGGCCCAATTTTTTTTTAGAGGGGCAATGAGGGTTAAGTGACTTGGCCAGGGTCACACAGATAGTAAGTGTCCAGTGTCTGAGAACAGATTTGAACTCAGGCCCTCCTGAATTCAGGGCCAGTGCTCTATCCACTGTGCCACCTAGCTTCCCCCTAGATGACCCACTTCTAAGGTCAATCCTTTCTAGTTCTGACATCATGATTCTTTCAGTGACAGATGATTCTATGATCGTGCCACTGATGGCTCATTGTTCCCTGAGAGTGATGTCCTAGCTGAGTGTTTCTGACATGCTTAATGAGTACCTCATATATTTAGGCTCAAGCCTGGATGCTTGAGGCCTTTGGTTTTACTGAGGATGAGGATGAGGCCGACAAGGCCGAGCAATGGAATGAAATTGACTTGGGACAGAAATGAACAAAGATAACTTCATCTGGAAGTCTGTTTCACTCTCTATACCTGTGTGTGCCCTTCAGTAGCCTAATGAAGTGTCCTTACCTCTTCTTTGGTTTGGTTCCAGTAGGTTGAACCCAATATTCCCTTAATTTCTCTGCTTCCTACTTTTTCTGTTTCTGTTGGAAAAACTGGAGAAATTGCCTCTACCCAGAGAAATGTCTTTCCAAAGCTCCACAGCACACTCATTTCACAAATGAAAATTAGTGGCTGCTCCCCCCCCCAAAAAAAATCAAAAAACAAACAAAAATCACTCAAAATGATATGTGGAAGTTGTAAAAGATCCTCCCCTCTGAAGCCCTAGGCAAATGGAACTGCATGTGAATAGATAAAGGGCTGTTTGCTTATGTGTGTGTTCTTTTCTGAGAGGAGAGCAGTTGGGTATAGTTGGTGGAGAAAGAAAAGAACTCTTGAGCTTTTGGGGCTTCCATTTCCTCTTCAGTACAGTGATTTAGTAATCACTAAGTGGTAGTGAGGAAGGGTTTTTGTTCTTTCCTTACTCCTGTTTGTGGATTCTGACTGCCTTGCTAGGTAGGACACACATCCTTCACTCAAAGGAATCTAGTGAGTGATATGAGAGTAAGTGTACTAAACACAAAGTAGAGGACCAGGTAAAGCCTGTGAGTTATTTGGGGGAAAAGAGATCGATCACTTTTATCTGGGAGAAGGAACTATCAGGGAAGATTTCATAGTAGGTTAGGAAGTCAGGTGGAATTCTGGCAGACAGAGCCCAGGGCAGGGAGTCCATAGCATATCTGAGGGGCCATTGCGGGCAAATGCATTGGGATGAGGCCAGACAGGATGAAGATGGGGGCCAGCGAGGTAGTTTGGCTGAGACATAGGAGTAGCATAGGGTAGATCAACCTGGGAACATAGGAGGCTGGAAGCAGATTGTGGTCATCTTGAATTCCTTGAATATTCAGACATATACGTGTTGTTCACTGGGCAATGGGGAGCCAATGGAGTTTTTTGAGTAAATGAGTGATGTGATCTGAATGTTGCATTAGGAAGAGTAGGGCAACAGTGTGAATGATGTATTGCAGAGAAGATGAACTAGAGGTGAGGAGACCAGTTACTTAAGGGCTTGAACTAGAGCGGTAGCCACTGGCAGGAATGGAACAAACATTTATTAAGCATTTCTTGTTGTTGTTCAGTCATTTCAGTTGTGTCCAACTTTCCATGACCCTGTTGGGGGTTTCTTGGCAAAGATACTGGAGCGGTTTGCCAATCCCTTCTCTGGTTCATTATACAGACAGGAAACTGAGACAGACAGTGGGAAGTGACTTGACCAGGGTCACACAGCTAGCAAATGTCTGAGGCTAGATCTGAATGCGGATCTTCTTGACTCCAGGCCCAGCACTTTATCCACATAGCTGTGGATGTTCTGTGTGGGACTAGAGTCCAAGTCTCTTACCATGTGCTAAGTGCTTTACAATTATTTCATTTGATCCTAACGGAGTATCATAGAAACAGAAGAAAGGAGGGAGGGACAGAGAGAATGGGAAGGAAGGAATACACATTCTCTCTTTTCCTTTCAGTGATTGAAAGCTAATCCAGACTAGTACGAGTTTGTACAGTGTCACTCAGTTTATCAAATAAGTGGCAGAGACCTTTGTGATTGAAATCCTGTCATTTCACAAATGGGACCCAAGTTCCATCAAATCAAAAGCTGGAGAGACTGCCCGTTCTATTCTCATTCCTGCACATTCTTTCTAGAAGATTATTTCCAAATTAGTTTGAATGCAGGTTTTTTTATTATCCTGTGCACAGTAAAGGTTATAACTAATCTTAAATTCTTTCATATGAGAGTTCCCTTAATTTTCAGTCCTTCATTTTGCACCTAAAGCACCTTAAATGAGTTCTTATCAGTCCTTTCTAGGACAATGTTCTTTATTCCCATCCCTCCCTCTACCTTGCTGAACAGCTCCACCTGCCCCCAGTTGCTTATGGAGCAGTAAATAACTTTGCATGGTGTTGCCCTTATTGTGTTAGATATCGTGTCTGGATTCCTGGAGGTTTTGATGTGGAAGGCTGTGGGATCTGCTGTGCAAGCTTGGGCTAGCCTTCCTCAGATCCATAGGCATGTTACAGCCTGCAATCTTCCTACACTAAGAGGTCATTTTCAAAAAGTACCATGGATAGGAATGATTAGGTCTTTGTGTTATTTGCCAAGTTAGAAACTCCTGGCAAAGAGTTTTCTCCTTTGGAAAGAGAGGCTAATGCCCTGAGATGAAGTAACCTAGATCCCGGGTCCTGTGGAAAGGCAACCATAGCATGGGGATGGAGAAGTCATAGCCAATCAGGTGATCTCCAGCCCAGGCCCCACCCTACCCTGACTTCCCCCAACCAACCAACCAAACAACCACACAACCAATCAAGCAGCGTGTGGCAGCCACATGGTACAGTGCATAGAGCAGTGGGCCTGGTATTACTTGGAGCCTGAGGAAATATCATCAAGGAGCACTCAAGTACCTCATCTGACAAATAACAATGTGCCCATCCTAAAAGGCACTAAAATGGTCTAAATTCACTCAAAATGATATGTGGAAGTGCCTAGGGTTCTGCTCCCCATCACAGTCTCAAACTTTCATTCATACCTTTATAGTCCTAATTATCTATGTCATCTCAAACAAAAGGGCCCAGAAATAACAGCCTTTGAATTAACCAGGCCCAAATCATATTGAACAAAGCTGAGCATTGAGATAGACTCAGGATTTTTATAACTTGGAACCTGCATATGTCAGATTTGAGGAAGAGACCTCAGAAGGGGCCTAGGAAAGGGCCCATTCCAATGTCCTCATTTTTACAGAGGAAGAAACTGAGACTCACAGAGGGGAAGTGACTTGCCCAAGGTGCCACAGGTGGTTAAGTTGCTGAGCCAGAGTCTAAACCCAGCTCACTTTGTAACCACAAAATATGCTTCTTTTTGGGGGTTAGTGGTGTGGTTGGAGAGATTTAAGAATGTACTCAGGTCATCCATTTTATAGTTGTTAGTATCTCTTGTGACTCCTGGCAGGCAGGGCCGATGCCTCACTTATGTGCGTATTTCCCATGGTCCCAAGCACAGGGTTAGATACGCAATAGATCTGAAAGGAAAGAAGATGCAGAATACTATGTCAAGGAGTGCATGCTACCCACTAAATCTAATCCAGGCTCACTTAGCAAAGCCAGAACTTGTCCCACGGTGTGGTGGAATGGCCACTGGTTTGGGAGTCAGGAAACCTAGCATCCAACACCACCTTTGCTGTTTACTGCCTTGTGACCTGGAGCAGGTCACTTGGCATCCTCGGGCCTCAGGTTCCCCCTCTGTAAAGCTGGAGTGCTAGTGAAGAGATACCACCATGCTAAGTGCTGCTGGGTTTCTCTGGCCATCAGTCTGCAGCCCTGTTTCCCCTTCAGTTTTTTTCTTCCACTGGAGAGGTCAGGGCACACCGGATCAGAGGGAATCAGTTAAAGCCAAGCCATTTCCCCAGCCGTTTCCAGAGTTTATACCTGAGCTCAAAGAAAATGTTTTTGTCCAAACCGCAAATACACACAGCAGTACATGTTTGCTGGGTCATTGAAATACCAGCACATGAATCCTGCCAGCCAAGTAAAAAGAAGTATAGACAAAATCAGGAGAGATCAGAAAAGCTGGCACATTGTTCAAAGTTCCTTGCTGCCTCCAACTTGCAAGATGTTCCTGTTAACCTGGGAATTAATCCGAATTTTCCCGTTTCCCTCCCTTCGTTCTGAACTAGAATGAACACTTGAACTGTGTAAATAAAAAGATCTCAAGCAGCACAGTGTCACAAATGGTGATCATAGGCCTTGTGAGGCCTTCCTATTACCAAGCCACTCGCAGCTGGAAGCCAATGATTCTCTCTCACACTGTAAATAACCTCCCAGCCCACTCCTAATTAAACTGAAGCCGCACTTTCTCCTGGGCATGGAATATATGAACCAATTAAGGAAATATCATTTCTTTCCTGAAAGGGCTGTGTGGTCCTTCCCCCCCTCCCTTTTTTCTTAAACCAGAATTCCCAGCCAAATGCTCTTGTGTAGCCATAACGAGACATTTCTGCTTTAAGCAAATTGTGCACCTGTAACCTGCAGAAATATAGCCGTAGCCCTTGAAAAATTACTTCAGCGTTGCACAGTGCCAGGAAAATTTATCTTTGAGATGATTTTATTGCATGGTTACCCTAGGCAATTAAATCAATAAATCTTAACTGTCAGAAAGGTTGGCCTCATGCCAGAAATAAATGAAATGCACAGAATCAGTAAATAAAAGGGTCCTGACAACTCACTCCAGAAATTATTTAGCAGTTGGGGTTGTGAGGTTTTGGGGTTTTTTCCCATGTCTCGCCTGTTCAGGGGGTGTTTATTGACAACCTTTCTGAGGAATGATTATACTAACAAATACAATAGATCTAATAAAAAGAGAAAAAGATGTCAGGGCAGTAAGTAAATCACCATCTTTGAAAAGGGCCTTCCCTTATTGGGGCAACCCATCTGTAGAGGTGAGGGGGGTGCATGTGTGCATGTGTTGGGTTGGGTGAGGGGGTCAGTTTAGCCAGGCCTGGTTTAGTTTTGGTCTGTTGGTTCAACACTTCCTGGGGGACAGGTCCCAGCTCTCCGTTTGCACCTTGGTGCTAATGGAAAGTACCCAGGGATTCTGGATTAAATTTAGGGGACCATAGATTTAGAGTTGAAGGAAACCATTAGGATTATCCAGTTTAAATTCCTCATTTTACATATAAGGGAGCTGAGGTGCTAAGAGGCAAAGAACATAACCAAGATTGTATAGTTTGGGAGTGGCAGATTTGGGATTTAAACCCAGAATTAAAACCAGAATCCTCTGATTCCACATGCTCTTTCTATCACACAGGCTGAGCTACAGGCCCCCACCGAAATTTTGGAGAGGAAACCCTTGTCTTCTGAAATTTCTCTGATGGTTCAGCCACTCAGAATGAGTCAGTCAGTTAATAAACATTTTTAAAATACCTACTACATGTCAGGAACTATGTTAAGTATTGGGGATAAAAAAGGGCAAAAGACAGTCCTTTCTCTCAATAAGTTAACAGCCTGATGGATTTAGGCAAACCAGTATTTGCCTGGTTTGGGCTAAAAGGAAATATCTTGAAACCCCAAAAGGCTGGTGTTTGTCCAGTGCCCTCTGTTGCTAAGGTCGAAGTTGCAGGAATTCCTCAAGGAAATAGGCTTTTCCTCTGCTCTAGCATCTAATTAGATCTCCTCTTTAGACCATGTTTTGTGGGCTTGTATTCAACAATTCCCCTTGGTCTGTTTTAGACAATAGAAAAATTATGGGAAGGGGGCAGGAAAGGGCAGGGTGAAAGGGCACTTCCTGGCCAGGGGATTCATATTATATACTCCATATCTGCAGTGCCACCTAAGCAGTGCAGGTGGAGTGGGGGTGGTTGGACGGTCAAGGCTATTATCTGAGAAACTGGAGCCAAAAAGGTCCCTTGCCTGTGTCAAAAGGGCACCCTTGGTCAGAATTATTCAGATGATGGCCTCGAGGCTCCATAACCCCAGAGAGGGCAGACAGTTGCTTAGGGTTTAAATGTGGCTCTCATCACTTTGCTATTTAAAGAATACTGTGGTGGAGATGCATAACTTTCAGTACACACATGCACACACACACACCCCAGTAATCTTGGATTTAGGATAAGTGCTGGGAGAATCCATCAAAGCATTGAAATTCTATGCAGACATTTTTTTTAAATTCTTAACTGAAAGAAGTTTAAAATGCCCCCCCAAGCCCAGGGTTGGGGAGGTAGACACATTGGAACACTATTAGGAGCTGGCCCATTGATGCGTTCGGCTATGTGGCCCCAAGGTCTTGTCTCTGTTGGGCTTGGGCATGAACTGAGGAAGCTGGGCCTAGGAAGTACTAGCCCTGGCTCCTGAGAGCTAAATCAGGAAGGAGTCATGCTGAGTCTAGATCAAGCACTAAAGATGTTGACAGAGAGCTCAGACATTCCTGTGCCCTAGCCCACGTTTTAGCCTCAAGCCAGGGGTGTGCTGGAACCAGCTCTTAGCAGCTCACAAGAGCTGAATGGAAAATATTCAGTGTGAACATTTATACTTTGGAAATCAGCAGAAGCTTTTATTTATTATTTTGTTGATTGTCTAGATCAGAGGTGTCAGACACGTGCCCTGGCAAACAGCCTTACTGGCCCCCAACACTGCTGAGCCATGCCTGAATAATATTAAAATTTAATAGGGAAGGACAGCTAGGTGGCACAGTGGATAGAGCACTAGAGTCAGGAGAACCTGAGTTCAAATGTGACCTCAGACACTTAACACTTACTATCTGTGTGACCCTGGGCAAGTCACCTAACCCCAATTGCCTCACCAAAAATAAATAAATAAACAAACAAACAAATAAATAATAAAAATGTAATGGGGAAATATTTAACAAAATAAGTAAAAAAGTACAATAAACAGAGATAATATTAATATGTCATTTGCTAAGTCAATATCTGGCCTGCAGGGATCCATAAGTGTGGTTTAGAAGCCCCCATTTCTATTTGAGTTTGATACCACTGCCCTATAATTAAAGGAAGTAATGGACAAAATGTTAATAATGCAGATTAAAATGAAAAGTGTGTCCTGCATCTCTTCTCCCCCCTGCCCCCAAACCAGTTGTTAAACATTTACCAGCACCCCCAAGCCTAGAAACTCATCTGTCAGCTGCCTCCTTCCTGGTCCCCTTCTTACCACCCTTGTTTTCATTCTCTCATGAGCAGAGTTGGCTTCCCCAAAGATTATGGGATTGGGAGTAGAGGGTGATGTAGATCTGGAAGAGACCTTGGTCTAGATCATTTCCTGTTGCCATCCTCAGCCCAAGGACCCTTGTATAGTCTTGTAAAGGGCACATTGAAGTCACCCATGAGTCCAGTTTGTGAAGGTGGAAAGGGGAGATTTGATGGTACTGATGGTAATGGTGAGGGCAGGAGAAGCTTGGATGAGGTAGAGGAAATGACAAAAGAGGCTCAACAGAAGCCCCTCACCTGCATCCCAGGGCAGGAGGAAAGGCCTGGCATAGAAGCATAAAGTGATAAATGAGGGCTGCAAGATGCGCATTCAGCCCTAATGGCTGCTCAGGCTTAGAGAAAAAAGCAATACCTTTTTGCTTCTTTCTGCAGTTTAGTTGTACTTGACTCTTTGTGACCTCATTTGGGGTTCTCTAGATAAAGATACTGGAGTGGTTTGCCATTTCCTTCTCCAGCTCATTTGACAGATGAGGAAACTGGGGCAAACAGGGTAAAGTGACTTGCCCAGGGTCACACAGCTAGTAAGAATATGAAGCTGAATTTGAACTCAGGTCTTCCTGACTTCAGGGCCAGCACTCTATCCACTATGCCTCCTAGTTACTCCTTGATGGCTAGACCATAAATCACAGGAAGCAGGGAATGTGTGTGTCCTTTTCTGTCAATCAGTAGACATTTATTAAGCACCTACTATGTGCAGGGCACTGTGTTAAGTCCTTGGAATACAAAAAGGCAAAAGATATCCTTTGCCTTCAACTTGCTCACAATCTAATGGGGGAGATGCGATGTAAACAAATATGTCCAACCAAGCTCTGTACAGGATATATCGGTGATAATTAACAGAGGCAAGGCACTGGAAATAAGAGGGGTTGGGAAAGGCCTCTCATGGAAGGTAGGATTTTAGATGAGACTTGAAGGAAGCCTGGAAGCAGAGATGAGGAATGAGAACATTCCAGCAATGGGAGGCAGGCAGCAAGGATTCTGGGAGCATCTTTTGGGAGTGACAGGGAGCCATCTTAGTCTCTGCTGCTTGCTATGACCTGTGCTCAATGTGGCCTCCTGTCCTCAGGCCTGGGGCCTCTCTTCCTGCTCTGTTCTTGCCTCAGTGTAGATGCCCCTTCCTAAGAGGTTTTTCCTCACCCTCCCTGCTGTTAATGCCCCTCACCCTGCCCAAGTAGGTATATTTTGTGTTCCTCTTATTTGGGGAAAGGGACAACTTTGTTTCTGTTGTATTCTCAGAACTGGGCTAGCTTAGCGTAGTACCTGGCACATAGCAGGCACGAAATAACTATTTGTCGAATTGAATTGAATGGGGGGGGAGGGGGGAGAAATGGTTCGACTCCAAGCTGGGAGGATGGCCTTAGAGTGGCCTGCCAGAATCCCATTAGGAATGGAATGTGGCTTTTTTGCAAGGACTTTGCAGCCTGTCTGGAAAGCCTCTAAAGATCACTCTTGCCAGCTGTTTGACCTTTCCTGAAGCTTGACACGGAGAGGACACCATGTAGTCATTATCCACAAATGCGAAGTGGAGGAGATGGCCTTGGGAGAGGCCCTGCATTCAGCCACAAATGCTAGGCGAAGATGCAGCTAACTCAGACACTGCATTGATTTTTCTGGCACAGAGATGCACTTTCCTCTCCTCCATGCACCCCCTCACCCCACTATGATGAGACACATGCTTCTGTGTGCCTCCAGTGCCCACCAGCTACCATGCTGCATTAAATAGAGTGGTGAGGGGAAAGGGGGGCAGGGCCTAGTATCATTCCATTCCTGCCAGTCCATAACAGCAGCAAGAAGGGGAGGTCGAGGAGTGGGGAACCGTTTCCTCTTGTTTTCAGATAGAGTCCTGTGTCTGAACTTCAGTGAATGCAAATCTCTTTGGCTAATTCTTGCTGGCAAGTTCCCAGGGCAGTAATTCCCCATCCATGCATTGTGAGTACCAAGGTGGTTATTTTCCAATTAGTGGCTTTGAAGCATTGTTATTGAATTTTGGCTTGATCGATGGCAGGCACGCAGTTTCTAATAACCAAGTGCAAATTTTCCAGTGACAGCGGCAAGATTTCAAAATAATAATCTGCATTTCTTTAGTAACTTTCATCTAACTAGTGGGTTTATTACATTAATTATGCCCCACTAAGCACTGGAATAACCAGGGTGAATAAACTGAGGCAGTAAACAGTGACTTGTCTAGGAAGGGCCTTGTTACCAGATTTTGATTTGGTCCCATTCAATCCAGTGCTCTTGAATTCAATAAATATGGTTGTCTTAAGGGTGTTGTGCCTATGAAACTTAAACTGTGTACCGGAAAAAGTACACAGGTAGGATACAGTTCAGCTAAGACACAGTTCCTACTGTGAGATTAAAATTTGGATATTAGATCATAAATCTCCCCTACTTAACCTTTCCCTTAATTTATCTCCCAGACTAGTAAATGGAAGAAGCTTCTGGTTTTCTAGTTAGAGCTTTTATTGTATGGTAGTCACAAGGTGATGTTGATTAGAAGGATAGGAAAGTAGAAATACAATACAAATCGTCTTAAGTCTCGGCTTAGTCTATATTCCGTATAAAACTCACCAAAACCCAAGGCCACCTTTGGGGAAAGAGACCGAGTCAAGCGCGTGCTGTTAACCGAGAGCCGGGCCGAGTCAAACTCCAGTCCGCGTCTGTCTGTGTAGCGTAGCCAGCGGAGCAGGAAAAAAGGCCCACTTCCGTTCTCTCCTTGCCTTTTAAGCTCGCACCCCGGAAGTTGAATGCTCAGCAGGCAATCTGGTGTGCGTCGCAGGCGGACTGGTGTGCGTAGCTCATGCTGTTGGTCTCCTCCCCAAAAGGGTGGTCCTAAAAAAAAACCTGGTATCTCTCCATTATCTAACCGACTGTTAAAACTTTTTACCACATTCCCCCCTTTTGTTCCTCAAGAAACAAAATATTTCCTTGACGGAACAGTAAAAATAATATAATAACTATTGCTAACTAATAATATGTGAACAACAATAGAGAAAAGGAAGAGAGGAAAGTTTTGTCCAGAGGGGCGATTTTTTTTTTGTCCTCATGAACCGACGCTTTGACATTAGTCTTGCAAAGGGAGAGCCTCTGCAGAGAGTACATGTTACAGATAGTGTATATTATAACAGAAAGGAGATAGTAAAAACTAACAAAACATATAAAGTCTCTGAGTTCTCTTGTCTTCTCGAAGTAGTAAGATGTCATCAGGAGGAAACTGGATTCTGGTCTGGAAAACTGGATTCTGGACTCTGGTCTGGATTCTGGTCTGGAAAAACTGGATTCTGGACTCTGGTCTGGAAAGCTGGATTCTCTTCTTTAACTGTTTGAATTGCTGTATTTTTACTAAACCTTAGCATAGCATTTATATCCTTAGACTTCTAATAGAGGGTTGAAGTAGTTATGCAATCTGTAACACTTTTTACCACCATGTGTCTGGATCAAAGCCAAATTTAGTATGTGTTCATGACACCTGAAAATGTTATGGAAAGGTTATCATACCATATCTCATGGTTCCGAGACAGCCAGTGATTGTGCTAGGCCACAGGTGAGTTCAACTGAGTGAGATAAAAAGATAAATAAGTTCAGTTAAATTAGGTTAAATTAGGAGGGAGAGAGGATGAATACTGGACTGTGCCTAGTAATTGTGCTCTACATAGTCACCATCATAAGCAAACCATGGACTTACATATACCTGTCTCTCCTTTTGTTGCACATATATTCTCTCCAGGGCCTGCATCAGAGTTCACAGCAAGTTCGTCTCTGAAATGATAAGTTTCCATACTTCCAAAATCTCATATTAATTTCACCAAAGACAGTATGATGGTAAAAATGTGTGCTATGCTGCATAACTGAGAACATATTAGTGATATATACAATAATTCCAAACCATACCCAGAGTATAATGACATATAAATAATAAATGAATGTAAATAGCTGATTATATTAGACATTATTACATAATCTTCTTTTAGCAAGTAAACCACATCATCTTATACATGACTTCTCTAGTATAACAGTAGCAGATACTTAAAGTGGTGATTAATTCATCAAAAAGAAATAAGACTTCAATTAGCAAGATTCAATATTAAATGTTTTCAGTGAGGTATCAAGCAATAGGGTTCAATAACCCTTTCTGGTCTTTTTTAGTTAAACAGAACACAATAAAAGAGAAAAGAGAGAAAAAATAATAAAATAAAACTCATTAGAACTCATGGTTCTCTCAAAAAGAAAGAGTAAAAAAAAGAAGAATTCTGGTAGCTTCTGAGGCTGGATGGTCTCACCCACAGCATATACTTAAAATGCCTTTGAAAAGTCACTTAGTTTACAAAATCGGGTTTTTAAAGAAAAGCAAAAGAAACAAAAGTCAAAACAAAGCAAAACCAAAAACCAAAAATAAAAAGCAAAAGATTTGCTAAGCACCCTTTTGTGCTCTTAAAGAACTTAAAGGTGTGGTGAATTCCAGGTCTTTTCAGTGACTTTCAAAAGTCAAAACAAAACAAAAACAAAAACAAAAAGGATTAAAAAAAATAGGTATAGGGTAGGGAAAAGGGTGGGAGAAATTGAGGTGGGCCAGAAAACTAGGCCATGTACTTCAGTGCTTTTGCCTGTAGAAGGAAATGCTTGTTAAATTTTAAGGTATTTAAGCTGCTAGAGTTTGGGGTATGCCACATTGTTTTAACTGGTTCCCCAATTCTCTGCATGCCAAAGTGGCAGGGGTTTCTGAATTGTCATTGATCTTTCTAATGCTGTCATAATGTTCTTTATGGTAGAAAATGTGGAGTTCTCTAGCATCAGTTTTGTCTGTGCCACTGATTTTCAATAAAGGCTGATTTAACTGATGAACTACCACATTCAGCTGATGCTGCTTAGCAAATGCTACAATTGTATCATTTCCTCCCCACTTTCCAAATTTCTTTAATTCGTCAACATATTCCTCAAAAGGGGAGTCATTTACTCTAAAAGACTCAAACTCTTGTCTATGGTTAATCATATAAGAAGCAGCTTCTTGTCTATGTCTGAGATGATTTCTACAGTGACCTTCTAGCTGGTCTGCTAAAGCCCTAAAAAGGCAATTTCCGTCTCCTGATACTTTACGAAGACTGAGTCCCAAAGCATTTAACTGATCAGTGGGATTATCAAATGGGAACTGCCTATTTCCTCTGGACTCTCTTTGCTTTTTAACAGTTGCTATCATTAGGGTTTTTAGCTCTTTAGCGTCTACCTCAGGTCTATCTGAAATCTCTTCACCTATGAATGGTGCAGGCTTTACATGAGAGCAATGAATCCATGAGTCTTTTTCACCAATTTTAATGGCAGTAGGAGTTGTCAATAATACCTGAAAAGGTCCTTCCCAGGCAGGTTGGGTTCCACTGGTTCTCTGAAAATTCTTTACATATATTTTATCTCCTGGGTTGAGGCTGTGCAATGAAAAGTCTAATGGGCCTGCCTGGACCACAGCTCCTGCCTCATGGAGTTCACGTAGCCTGGTCTGTAATTCCTGTATATAGGAGGCAACAGAAGTATCACCTCCCACCAGTGATGTATAAACTGGGGGAAAAGTTTTAGCTTGGATTGGAGGGTGACCAAAAAGCATTTCATAAGGAGATATATGAAGTTCTCCTCTTGGTCTACTTCGTAGATAGAAGAATGCCAATGGTAGAACATCAGGCCATTTCAAATGGGTTTCAGTACATAATTTGCCAATCATACTCTTAAGATCTTTATTCATACGTTCAACTTGGCCTGAACTTTGTGGATGGTAGGGCGTGGGGAATTTTGGAGTCACTCCCAAGAAAGAGTAGATTTGGGATAAAATCGAATCAGTGAAATGTGTGCCTTTGTCAGAATCGATGCGGGCTAGTGGGCCAAAACGAGGTACTATCTCTTTAAGAAGAATTTTGGCAACAAAGGCAGCTGTGGCTCGGGGGCTGGGAAAGGCCTCCACCCACCGAGTGAGCTGATCAACTATAACAAGGCAAAATTTATAATGTCCTGCTTTTGGCATAGTAATATAATCAATTTGTATGTGCTCAAAAGGTATATATGCTAGGGGACGCCCTCCATAAGCTTTGGCCTTAAAAGCATACTGATTATAAGACTGACATGTGGAGCAGCCCAAGCAGATTCGAGATGCTGTATTAGTCACACCTGGTGCTATCCAGGTTCTCTTAATAGAGTCTACGATGCCTTGTGTACCAAAATGACCTTTTCTGTGAACAGAGAGGCATACCTGGTGGTAGAATTTCCGGGGAAGAAGTGGCTTACCTTCCGGAGACACCCAGGTGCTGTTGATCTGTTTCACCTTAAATTTCTTTTTCCACTTTTCTACTTCAGAATCTTCATAGTTTAGGTTGGAAGGAATATCCTCAGAAGGTGAAAGGTTAAATACATGTTCAGGAGCTTCTAATGCAGCAAGCTTGGCTGCCGAATCGGCTCGTGCATTTCCCTTTGAAACAGGATCACTATTCCCTGTGCGGGCAGGGCAGTGTACAATGGCTAGGGAAGAAGGCAGTTTCAGGGCATCTAAGAGGTCCTTGATAAGGTCCCCATTGGCAATAGCCTTGCCCGAGGATGTTAGGAAGCCTCGTTGACGCCAAATCATACCAATAAAGTGGCATATGCCAAAGCCATATTTTGAGTCAGTAAAAATAGTGGCACTCTTACCTTTGGCTATATTACAGGCCTGTGTAAGAGCCACAAGTTCAGCAGCCTGTGCACTAAAATGGGAAGGCAGAGAAGCTGCCCAGAGGGTGTCATAATCAGAAACTACAGCAGCTCCAGTAAAACGGGTTCCCTCTCTCATAAATGAGGAACCATCTATATAGAGGACAAGATCAGGATTTTCTAAAGGTGTATCAAAAAGATCATCACGGGTTTTTTCATCCATATCAACTAAAGAAGCACAGTCGTGCAATGGTTCTCCCGAGAATGGTAAGTTAGGGAGTAGCGTTGCTGGATTGAGAACTGTGCAGCGTTTTAAAGTGATATTCTCATTACCTAACAGGGTTATTTCATACTTAGCCAGCCTTTGATCTGAAAAGGCTTGTGTCCTGTGACATAGTAAGAGAGCCCCTACTTCGTGAGGGCATTGCACCGTTAGAGGGTTACCTAGGACCAAATCAGAGGCTTTTTCTACCAAAAGGGCTGTGGCCTCCACTGCCCTAAGGCAAGGTGGCATTCCAGTCGCTACAGGGTCCAGCTGAGTTGAATAGTAGGCTATAGGGCGTTGGTTAGGCCCCAGTGATTGAGTCAGAACTCCAGAAGCCATCCCCCTTTGATCATGCACAAAGAGAGTGAAAGGCTTACTATAATCTGGTAGTCCTAGGGCAGGTGCTGATAACAAGGCCCATTTTAATTCTTTTATGGCTGAAAGATGCTGGGGATCCAACTGTAAAATGTCTGGGACAGAACTTTTTGTTAGAGCTATGAGAGGTTTAGTAATTTCACCAAAAGAGGGTATCCATTGTCTACAGTACCCGGCTGCTCCCAGAATGGCTCTCAACTGCCTCTTAGTAGTGGGGGCAGAGAGTTGTTGAATGGCCTGGACTCGCTTAGAAGAGACAGAGCGAGTTCCAGCATCCAAAATAAATCCTAAATATTCTACCTGGGGCAAACACCATTGTACCTTTGACTTGGAAACCTTGTGTCCTCTCTTGTGTAGCTCCAGCAGTAAGTGACGGCTATCTTCCTGACAAATTTCAGCATTAGGAGAAGCCAAAAGTAAGTCATCAACATATTGTACTAGTGTGGAGCCTTTAAAGGCAATGGAGGCCAGATCCTGCTGTAAAATTTGGGAAAATAATGTGGGACTGTCTACAAATCCCTGTGGGAGTCTAGTCCAGGTCCACTGTCTATTTTTCCAGGTAAAAGCAAATAAATATTGGAAGTCCTCATGTACTGGTATGGAGAAAAAGGCAGAGCAGAGGTCTACCACTGTGAAACATGTAGCTTCATAGGGAATGGATGAAATTATCGTAGCCGGGTTTGGAACTATAGCATGTCTAGGAATAACATAATTATTAATCGCTCTAAGATCTTGCACAAAACGATAAACAGGTTTACCATCTGGATCAGGCTTGGGTTTTTTAACTGGCAAAATGGGAGTATTGCATGGAGAGTGATGACATGGAATAATAATACCCTGGCTTTTCAAAGCCTCAATTATAGGTGTGATCCCTTCTATTGCTTCCCTAGACAATGGATACTGTGGAATGGAGGGGGGTAGTCCCCCCTTAACTTTAAAGGTAACAGGCATGGCAGACTTAAGGAGCCCCACCTCATTAGGGGATGAGGCCCATAAAGACTCAGGAATGTCAGAGGGAATTTTGGATACTTCCCCTACTGTTCCTTGAGCTTCTGTAAGTAAAATTGGTAATAAATGAACAGTATCCTCTGGCAATTGTAGGGAGACAGCCCCATCTGGAGCACAAGATATGGTTGCTCTAAGCTTGCAAAGGAGATCACGACCTAATAGATTTACAGGGGCATCAGGCATGAGTAAAAATGAATGTTCTACTGTTAAGGGCCCCATAGATACCATGCGAGGATTCAATTTTGCCACTCTCTGGCTCTTTCCTGAGACTCCCACTACATTAAAAAATCCTACAGGTCTACACCCAGCAT
The DNA here is from genome assembly GCF_019393635.1 of Dromiciops gliroides. Taxonomy (NCBI): domain Eukaryota; kingdom Metazoa; phylum Chordata; class Mammalia; order Microbiotheria; family Microbiotheriidae; genus Dromiciops; species Dromiciops gliroides. The sequence goes on along the minus strand of NC_057867.1, from coordinate 61,228,051 downwards.
CTGGTTTGCTTACTAATACTGATTTAGAGGCTCCTGTGTCTAGCAGACAATTGTAATAAGTCTCCCCCACTTTTAGGGTGACATGTGGTTCATTACTCTGGGGAGGTGAATGGACTGGTACAAGTGTATTCTAAAAATCCGGATCTGGGAATATATGGCTTTCATTATCTATGTTCCATTCCTCCCCAAGACCCCGTCATTCCTGTGCCCTCCTCTGAGAGGGACCTTGGTTACCATTATTCTGGTACTGCCTTTCTGTATTCCTCCGAAAAGATCTATTTCTATTTTGATTTCGCCTGTAATTAGAATTAGAATTTCTTCTCCAAGTCCTACATTCTCTCAATTCATGCCCCTCCTTACAACAGTAACAACACACCTTAGTGTCCTTGTTCTGGTGTTCACATGGCTGACTAGGAATCGCCGGTGCCAGAATGCTCTGTTTAGGGTGATCTGGACCTTCCTCACGTGAGTCAAAGACATAATTTGCAAGTTCCTTAATCCTATCTACTGTGAGAGTTCTCCAGTCTGGACATTGTGTCAGAAAGTATCTGTGTATTTCTGGCAGTGAATTATAAACAAATGTGTTGAGAACGATATAGGAATCTCTTAAATCTACTGGATCCAATCTGGTGTACTGTCTAGCGGCCTCACAAAGTCTATCATAAAATCTGTTTGGTCTTTCATTAGCCTCCTGAGGTAGGCTTAAAAATTTCTGCCAGTTTTCCGGTTTTCTAGAGCAAGATTCCATTCCCTTCAGAAGTGTTTTTCTAGCATCTTTTAATCTTTAGAAATCCCTATCATTATTATAATTCCACTCTGGATCCTTTAGAGGCCATTCCACATCGGCCTTACCCTTTGCAACAAGGGCATTTCCTGCTGAGATAATATCTTAATCTCAGTTGGGGACAGTAAAGTTTCCATAAGGCAAGTAACATCAGCCCAAGTGGGTTGATATATATTAAATATAGTCCTTAACTGTGAAATTACAGTGTTTGGACTTTTCTCAAAACTAGGGATGATTGATTTCCATGCGCTCAAGTCACTTGGTTTAAAGGGGCTATATTTTCTGTCTTGAATTGGTGTTCCTTTTTTGGTATGTTCTATAGTTTCCTGCAGGGGGAGCAGTTTCTGCTGATCTGATTCTAAACTTGGATCATCTCTAGTAGAAAGAGCCATCTTGATGGCTCTCTCCATATGTGACAATTTCCCCCATATTATAACAATGATAATAGCAAAAATAAAATCCTTAGTCGTATGAACTATGGATGTGGTATTAAAAGGTATTTCAATTGCAGGCATAAAATTTCTACTTATATTAAACGTATTTTCCCAAAGATTCACACTTAGACTATTATACAAAAAACTTTTTGCTGCCTGAATGAAGAAAAAACCAATAATGTTATGAAGGACCATTGAGTAAACTATTCCTCTAAGTCAGGACATTATGCTGTCCCAATACATTCCGATGAGAAAAATCAAAGGGATAGTAGATTATTCGAGCATCTTGCCCTTTAAATGGGGCTGGCTTTTCTGTTTAAAGCAGGGCTTTTAGAGGCTTAAAGCAAGGGAGATTAGGCAAATGAGGCAAAGTCAGTGGGGGTATTTAAGAGAAAGTCCACTAAATTAGGTGGCTCATGGCCAAACTAGGGAGGGTGGGAGGGTCCTTAAGTTCCCTTCAGTGGTCGCCAAACTGTGAGATTAAAATTGGATATTAGATCATAAATCTCCCCTACTTAACCTTTCTCTTAATTTATCTCCCAGACTAGTAAATGGAAGAAGCTTCTGGTTTTCTAGTTAGAGCTTTTATTGTATGGTAGTCACAAGGTGATGTTGATTAGAAGGATAGGAAAGTAGAAATACAATACAAATCGTCTTAAGTCTCGGCTTAGTCTATATTCCGTATAAAACTCACCAAAACCCAAGGCCACCTTTGGGGAGAGAGACCGAGTCAAGCGCGTGCTGTTAACCGAGAGCCGGGCCGAGTCAAACTCCAGTCCGCATCTGTCTGTGTAGCGCAGCCAGCGGAGCAGGAAAAAAGGCCCACTTCCGTTCTCTCCTTGCCTTTTAAGCTCGCACCCCGGAAGTCGAGTGCTCAGCAGGCAATCTGGTGTGCGTCGCAGGCGGACTGGTGTGCATAGCTCATGCTGTTGGTCTCCTCCCCAAAAGGGTGGTCCTAAAAAAAAACCTGGTATCTCTCCATTATCTAACCGACTGTTAAAACTTTTTACCACACTACCCTACTGGAGCTCACAGACTACGGGGATAGGACACACAAAAATAGATAACAAATATAGTATCGGATTGGCTAAGGGCATCAGAGAGATGCAAACTAAGTACTTTCAGAAGTCCAGTGAGGAAAGATGATTCTATGAAATAGGAAAATAAGAAAAACTTCATAGATGAGGTGGCATGTAAGTTGTGTTGTAAGAGTCTGTAGGAATCAAATAGGCTGAGTGAAATTTCTTTCCTCATGCCTTTTTTAGCATCAAGTTTGGTCATCAAGTTATTCAGAATTCAGCATCTTTTCACTTACATTATAGTAGTCCTTGTGTATATTGTTCTTTTGGTACTGCCTACTCTACTCTGCATCTGTTCATTCACATCTTCCTGTGTTTTCTTTAAGTTCCTTACATTAGTTATTTCTTAGCAGTGCAATAACATTCCATATACCACAACTTGTACAGCTATTCCCCAATTGATGGGATACCCACTGTTTCTAATTTTCTGCTACCACAGAATGCTCACATGAATATTTTGATAAGCAATGACAATCTCTGGGCTACTTATCTTAACTACTTTATATATGTATGTGTGTGTGTGTGTGTGTATATATATATATATATATGTATGTATGTATGTATATGCGTGTATGTATATATACACAATACATACTTTATGTATGTGTGTATATGTATATACATACACACATATACATATATGAACTACTTCAGAGGCTTTTCTTATAGTATAATTCTTAATTATTTTTCACAGTGGTTGGATCAGTTCACAGCTCCATCAACAGTAGATTAGGATAGATCTCTTCCCATAGTTCCCTTCCACATTGACTATTTTCATTCTTTGGACAACTTTGTCAATTTGAATAGCTGTATGGTAAAATCTGGGCAGCTAGGTGCTGGTGAAGTGGATAGAGTGAACTCTTCTTGAATCCAAATCTGGCTTTGGACACTAGCTCTGTGATGCTGTCATATAACCCCATTTGCCTCAGTTTCCTCATCTGTCAAATGAGTTAGAGAAGGAAATGGCAGAACACTCCAGTATCTTTGTCAAGAAAACTCCAAATGGGGTTACAGAGAGTCAGATATGACTGAAAACAAAACCAAAAACCTTCAAGGCTTACCTTAACTGTCATTTCTCCATCAAACTTTCCCTGGTACCTACCTATCCCTAGTTGAATGTGTTTTCTTTTGCTGTCTCTCCCTTCAAATTTTCCTAGATCACTCTGTCTGAACCTCTCCTTTGTCTTTCATACACTAATTTTTGTATCTTGAGCCCCAACCCGCCTCCACTGCTACAATAGAAGAAATTCCCTGAGGACAAGAATGGGCTCATTTTTATGTTTGTATCTCTAGCATCTGGCAGAGCACAGTGCCTTAGATACACATAGGGTATGGAATCCTGGACTTGGACTCAAACTTACTTGCATTTCAGTTTCACCATAGACACTAACTGGACAACTATCAGCAAGTCACTTATTCTCTCTTAGCCTTAGTTTCCCCATCCATAAAATGGGGATAATAAGAACTAATACTTCACAGGATTTTTGTCTCAAAATAATTAATGAAAGTGCTTTTCAAACCTTGAAGTGCTATATAAATGTCAGGTTTTTAAAAATTATCCTACAAGATAATATATATTTGAGGATAAATCAATTAGAGAATAAATCAAGATCACTTTTACTTCCTTGCATTAATGTCTCTAATTCATTCTGTTTATCAGTGTTCCCTTGTGATTTGGGTGTGGCCATCTGAGTCCAATGATTTTATTGCGCTCGCTCTCTCGCTCTCTCTCTCTCTCTCTCTCTCTCTCTCTCTTCCCCCTAGCTTGTTAATTGTCTTCACTGTTGCTCTTTTTCTTCAGTCATAATTGGCTTGGTAGATATTTGTGAGCAGTTTTTCCCTTGTCTGCTCTCATTTGAGTTTAACATACTCTTGATCAGATTTATAAGCCTTTGGGCAAATGTATATTTTTACCAGCTCTCATTCATTCTATGCACTCCATCTCTGGCCAAGAGCCCATCGTTCTTATAACTGTTCTTGGTCCACTAATCCCAATCCCATTCACAAACACTCTTGTTAGCCAGATATGTGTTTACTCCTTAAATGCACCTATCCACCTTTCTGCTCTGAACTTCCTTCCTTTAGTTGATAGCAATGTTGAAAACCCAGCTGTAGTCCCAAGATCGTGTTTCTTGTCTAGAACTTCATAATCACCCTTCTGGAGACCAAGATGCATTTTATGTACACTTACCTGTGGCTTGGCCCAGTGAGTGATCCTCATTTGTGCTGTCAAACAAACCTTACCAGTTTGGCCCCTAAGTCATTCATAACAGTCGGCAACAAGAACAATAGAGCTGAGATAAAGGGGATTTTAAGGTGATCTATGAGATTGGGCTAGGTTTGACTTTACTGGTGCTCTGATTTTCTTATGCATTTCCCCTTTGCCATCAGCTGAAACTGGGAAGTTAGGAAGAGGATTTGGTGGGAATAACAAGTTTCCTTGTGGATGCCTTGAGTTCAAGACATTTCTGTGACATCCAGGCAGAAAATCTTGATAAAACAAGGATGATAAGGATGTCCTTAAGCCAGGACTGAACCAACACCAAAGGGGAAATGCATGTGAAAATCACACCACCAGTAAAGTCAAACTGGCTGGCTCCCTTTGGCTAGCTCTTGGCACACAAAGTGGGCCCTGAGTTTGGGGCCTGTTCTCTCACTCTTTCCCTTGGTGATCTTATTTCTCATAACTTCAACTCTGCTCTCTACATTGATGACTAAAAACCTATTGATATTTCTTTCAAAAAAATTGTTTTATCTTCCTGACTCCTCCACTCTCACCCAATAGAATTCTCTTGCGATAAAATGCAGTTAAGACAAAACAAATAAACAAAATACATTTGTCCTGACAACAAATGTTGGGTTGCATACCTGTAATTATCTCACCTTTCTGCATGTTTTTTTTCCTATCAGTCTCCAAAATTGGTCACTGCTTTGATGAAAGTTCTCAGAGTGATAGATGGAATTGTTTTACACTTGGGACCTCTAGGAGAAGACAGAGACCCTAAGACACCCTGAGGACACTAATGGGGAAGATACTCATCACTGCCCTTCCACTTTAAGGCTTATTCTAGCCTGCTGACCCATTTCATAGATGTAGGACTTCAATATATGAAGTGTGGAACAAAAGGACTTGAGCGAATGTTCACCTGTTATTATGTGTCTGTGCATGTGTATATGTGTGTATGTAAGGGGTCCCAAAAGTCTTAGTATAGTTTTAAGCTAGTTAAGCTTACATAGTTGATGGAATAATCTTTTGCAGAGCCCAAGTAGAGCCTCAGCAACAGACCCACACATCTGCGAGCATAGCCCCAATAAATTTTTCAAGTTGGCTAATGGGGTGAACCAGACTTCTCTCCCATTCCCCTCTTTTCTTCTTAGTTTCATCAACTCATTACAATGCTCAAAGATCCCAAAGCATAGAATTCAAAGGAGAAATAATACATAATATCTTGACTTTCCCTAGCGGTCACTGCCCTAAAACTATTGGGAAACAAGGAATACTGGTGTTACATAACTGATGTGCATCAGAGATGAATGATCTTTACTCTCCAGAAAGGGATAGCTGGGGAGTTTTTTGTTTGTTGCCAAATTTTGCCTCCTCCTCTCATTAAGATTTGTAGCATCCCCAGTCTACAGCCTTCTCTGAGCTATAAAGACTATTTTTCAATAAATCTCATTTGGTTACATGTGTTATACATTGGCTCCCTTTTTCCTTTATTAGCATGGATGTTTGTTTGCCCCCCAAATCATCACTCATTTAGAATTTAGAAAGGCATTTTCCATTAAATGTAGGAAATAAAGTGAGTAGGAGAAAATTGTCAATTATTTTCATTTTAAGAAAAAAAAATTGTACCTAGAAAACCACACTAATTTATTCCTTCCCTTGACTTGCCGTAACTTAAAGAAATCCTACCCACTTTAAGATTGGCTGGGAGACTTCCTTCCCTAGCTCTCTGTTGGTCACTGGGTTGCCTCCTCTCCCTGGTGGCAAGACATACTGTGAAGCTGCCTATGTCAGGCCACTTGGTGTCTACACTGAGGGGACTGGATTGCTGTACCAAGGTCATCAATCCCTTCCCACCTTTCTGCCAGTTTAGAGCTTAGGTCCAAACAGCCTTGGCCCAAGGAGTACCCTGAGACAGGCAAAAATATTCATTAAAGATAGTGGTTTATAGTTTTCTTTCTCTACTTTTTCTCTCCCTGGTATTGGTATCAGGGCCATATTGGTCTCAGAAGGAGTTTAGTAAGATACTTTTTATCTCTGCTCTTGTAAATAATTTATGTACTATAGGGGTTAATTGTTCTTTGAATGTTGAATAGAATTTTCCTGTAAGTTTATCTAATTCCTGCAGTTCCCCTCTTTTAAGAGTAAATTTATGACTTGTTCAGTTTCTGTTTCTAATATTTGGGATACTGAGATTTGCTACTTCTGATTTGTTAATATTTTTAGAAATATTCATCTATTTATTTTTGGTTTTGTAGGCATATAATTGATAATATAGTTTCTGACCATTTTTATATACCCCCATTTTCATTTTTGATTTTTGTAATTTCATTTTCTTCTGTTTCTTTTTGGGATAAAATTAACTGATTTGTTTATTTTTTGAGTCTTGTTTTTTTTTAAAAAAAGATTAATTTTATTTTTTTGTTTTCTGTTATGCTTTTCTTTGATTTTCAGAATTTCTATTGTGTTTGCTTGGAGGTCCACTTATTTATTTCCTAGACATCTCTTTTTCAGTTGCACACTCAATTTACTTATCTCTTCTTCCTCTTTTGTCAATGAAAATTTTTAGAGATGTGAATTTTCCCATAAGGATTGTTTTGGCTATAGACCTCATGTTTTGGTATATTATATCATTTTTATAATTATTTTGATGTAGTTATCTCATGGGTTGAAATGAAACCATGAATGAATTAAAATACTCATATATAAAGATCATTCAGGATTCCTTGGAAGATCCAACAACAGAGGTAATTCAAGTCTCTTAATATTTTTGTCAAAGGCAAATATCAGGCTTTTCAAAGAATGAATTTTAACCAACTTCAAAATGCCACTTGGGACTCCTGTTAGAGAAAAGACTTTGGAATTAACAGAGCTGAATCAAAGGCAGTATCATCATGGCATTAATCTGGGGTATTGACTAAGTGCAGAACAAAGGTAGATCAGGGAGAGGAAGGGTGCTGGAATAGTCATGGAGCATATAGTCTGACTGAGTGCACTAGTAACTTCCTTATGAAATTTGCAATGACTCTAAGTTGTGTTGGCAGCAGGAGGAGTGATTAGTGATCCTTGCCAAAGGCTTTGTTCATTCTTTAGTGAATTGAAATTATTCTTGGTATCTTGGCCACATGGGAGCCATGGCCTAGTAGAATATATGTTTCCTGAGGTCAGGGGACTGGTTTTCTCTATCCCTGGTGTCCCTACCACTTTCCTAATGGAAACTTAGTTATACTTCTCTTTTATGAGAGAAGGGCTCTTGGGAAGGGATGCTGGTTATTATCCCACTTTCTGTAGCCTGAAGCCAAGGTGCCAGGCCTGAGATACTCCTTGTCTTGTTCTGGTGATTATATTTCAGGCTGGTCTTATATCACATAAGAAGAACTGAGGCTGGGATTATTTGAGACAATCCAGAGGAAGAATGGTGCAGTGGAAAGAATGCCAAGCATTAGGTCTCTGCTCCTACCCTTCCTAACTGTGTGACTCTGGGCAAGTCACTTAATAGTTCTAAGCCTTGATTTTTCTCATCAGTAAAATGGGAATAAAATACTTGTAATACTTAGCTTTGAGGCCAAGAGAATTAAGACTGCTGCTCGAGACTTTAGTGGTAGGACAAGGGGACAACGTGTTGATGTGTGTGTGGGAACATGTTATATAGCTATATGTGAAATCTGAAAGTGTTTTGTCTTAAAATTTGGGGGTAGACATGCGTTGTATAATGGATGAAGTGCTTGCCTTGGAGTTGAAGAGACATGACTGACATATTAGCTGGGTAATTGTTCATTTATGTCAGTTGTGTCTGACTCTTGGTGATCCCATTTGGGGTTTTCTTGGCAGAGATACTGGAGTGGTTGGCCATTTCCTTCTCCAGATCATTTAACAGAGGAGGAAACTGAGGCAAACAGGGTGAAGGGACTTCCCCAGGGTCACACAGCTAGTAAGTGTCTGAGGCCAGATTTGAACTCAGGAAGATGAGTCTTCTTGACTCCAGGCCCAGTACTCTCTCTACTGTGCCACCTAGCTGCACACTAGCTGGATAACCTTGGGCAATTATTTAACCTCTCAGTGCTAAGGTAACTGAGACTATGAAGTGTAGACAAGTTGTCCATCTGCTTTGGTGGAGCACATTTCTACACCTAAGAGTTAACCAGGATTAGGTCCCCCAAACAAATAGAATTTACCTCCTAGGGATGTTTTGGGGCATCAGTGAGATATTTTTAGTCTGCCAAAATAACCCTCAATCTTCACTTCAGAGAGATACTGCTTATCATCTTAAAAAACAATCCTTTTATTCATTCCTGTGCTTTTTGGTGTTAAGATACAAGAGTAGAATCTCTTGTCAAACCCTTTTGTGGGAGCATCTGCTGATGTAATCACACAACTGCCGTGGTTTTCCTCATTGATATGAACTATTGAGTTGGTCAGTTTCCTTAGTGTTTAATTCTCCACACTCTTGCCCTCCTTCAAAACATCTGGATTTAGTGAAAATTGGAGAAGAATCATTTGCTTATGAAAAAGACTTGTTAAAGTCCTTTTGAAAATGTAAAAACCTTTTCGCTGTGGGCAGGCCTCCTGTTCTGTCCAACCTAATCCCTTGCTCTTTGCTGGTGAACCCATTGAGGCCCAAAGAGGGACAGACTCACTGGGACTGGAGCCCACAGGTCTTCTGGACTCTTGGGCTGAGGCTTTTCCTACTACATACATGTGCCATGTTTGGCCAGTGGTTGGGCCCAACAACTGTCTGGTCTCAGTGGAGGAGAAGGGATTTACTATTGGAACCACAACTGTTTGGACAGCAGTTGGAAGTAAAGAGCCGCAGGAGCTGCTGTCCCCAGGACCGGCACTTATTCTGAGCTCAGTTTCTTGCCTGCTGCTAAGACTCAGGCTGTTTTCTTGGCTGCCTGCCTAGATCGTGGCTGTCAGCCTGGGGAAACAGGACCTCTGCTAGACCCCCGGGGCCCACAGAACCCTTTGGCTGTTCACTTTCAGGCCCTCTCCCACCTTTTCCCCTGCCCTGCCCCAAACAAACCAGTGAACAGACTTCTTCCAGTATAGCATATGTTTATTTTTGAAAAGAAAGCAAATGGAAATGTATTTGGAGAATCTTAGAGGACCTCTTGAGGTAATCAGAAGCCCCCTGGAATGCTGCAGAAACTGGAATTAAAAACAACTGTCATAGAAAAGAATGCTATGACCTCTGGTTTATACTGGGCATTTTTCTCTGGAGAGGTCTAGGCCCTTATAGCTGTATTTTAGTAGTTCCCATATTTGTGCACGTACACACATATCCACACCACACACACACCCCCCCCCATATAGTTTCCTATACTCTCCCAAATACTATCCTAAAAGGGAGTGTGGGAAGGCAGAAGAGAGGACTACAGGGTGATATTGTTCTCACAGTATGCATTCAGACAGCTGCAAGTGAGGCTGTTTTCCCTTTAGGAAGTCTGTGTAGCTTTGGAAATCAGTAGACCTCTAGTTAATCTGCTTTGTAAAGGGGACCGGGACCCATGTAATGTAAAAGGATCCTACCAGAAATTAGGATGAGTAACAAGTTGTGTTAGAATCCTCTAGAGACTAGACCAGATTTGTATTCTGGATAGGGTTTAGACATTTGCCTTGATCCCACAGAAACAAAATGCCCACCATCTGTGTCCTATTGAAATGCAGCAAAACCACTTTTAGTGGCCCCTTCCCAAGACTTAAAATTCCATTAGGAAAGTCTGCTGACTGGTGCTCATCTCTAGTGACTATTGTGAAAATAGAGTGCTGTTCATTTCTTAAATCTTATGAAGCAGTGCACTAAAAGACTTCTTCCGGAAGCTGGAACCACCATGGAGATACTGGATGTTAATGATGTTGCTCTCCTTGTGCTATTGAAAGTACTCGGAATTGTCGACCATGGCTCTGAATGTCCTCAGAGAATGAAGGCTGTTGCTGAAGACTGTGCTGGGATGCCCAGGCTATATGTAGGGGGCAAGGACACAAGAGGAGGGAGACAGACATACTGTATCTTAAGTGCTTTGTCTTCAGGATTGGTGTATGAGCGTGGGGGGGGGCGGGTAATGAAATTTGTCCATTGCAGTGAAGTTGACAAATGTCTCCAATTTTTTAGAATGGAAAGGGGTATAAGAAAGGTTACATAACTTGCATAACCAGAAGCCAGCCTAGAATTCACGCATTTTGCCTGTTAGTGAAGACCTCTCTGCTAAAATAGTTTACCTTTCTCACTATGATTTGTGACATCTGCCTCTCCACTGTGCCACCAACATGTACATGGGCACTCATCTCCCCCTCTTCGTGTTGACTGTGGATCTAAGGTGAGGGAAGCTGGAGCTTACCTCCAATCCCAAATGCTCTTGTGCCTACCATATATAGGCAAGGAGGAGTGGGCAGCAGGAGGGAATAAAACATTGTAGACCATGTACAGTAACCCCAGTAATGTCACAGAGGAGGCCCTACCACGAAGAAAAGCGTAAGAATAGGAGCTTATGGTGAGAGTCTTCCCTTTCCCTCTCCCTTCCCTATCCTGGCCTGGGCTTGGATGGTAGGTACCAGGATGTTGGTGCCACTGCAGAAAGGAGGGGTCTGGCTCTGACCTCAACATAAGTCGGGGTGTGGGGAGGGCATTACAATTTAAAATAATCCAACCTGTGCAAACAGAATGCGGGACAGTTCCTCTGTAAGGAGAGCAAGTTACAGGTCTAATGCAAATGAAGCTTTAATAGAAATTTTATTTAACTTTATTTTTAAATAATCCAATGCATTAGCACTATAATCCCTCTAGGAGAGAAACCAATGCACTAGCTTAGCCAATATTATTTATACAGAGACGCTGTGTGGAAAAATCACAAAACTACATTGAAAATGTTTTTACACAGAGTATTACTGTATTCAGAACCAAATGGAAACAAAACGTGTAACTGGGCAACACATCGGAAACACAAAGCTGAAAAGAAAGACCCAAACCAAGCAGAACACGAACAATTCTATCCATAGGAAACAAAAGAAATCCAACCGGCATAACTCTACAACACTGTAGTCATTGCTTGGCATTAGAACAGTTACCCTGGCCTGTACAAAATGGTGCAACTTACTGAAGATTTTACAAGAATCACATGCTTGATAAGAACAAAGACACCTTGTGGATTGCTGTAAGGAGAGCTGCACAAAAACAGAAGGCAAATTGGCTTCAGTTGAAATGAGATTTCAAGCTCAAAGGGAACTTATGAAATGATCCTCTAATTTGAATGGTTACCCGGGGTGACATCATTGTGGAAATGGATCTTACTTTGGTCTGAGGACCTTTGAGACTTCATGAGGCTTTGTTTTGAGTAACCAGGCCAGGCGACATACAACACTCAGAGTATAGATTAGAGATGGTATAGTGGACACTGGTGGATCCCAGTTCCAACATCACAACATCAAATGAGACACTTTTCCACAGCCCGGGCCCCTTGCCATGCTCTACTAATGTCCTCTGCATTTCCTGGAAACTTTGTATGGAGTAATGATACTTCTCCAGCAAGGGCCAGCACCATCCCCCAGGGGACAGAAAGAATCACACTACCAGGCAAAGGGCACCCAAGGGAAAATCACTTCCATTTCCACTTTCGTGGTGATGTGTCCATAGCCTTCTGAGAAATGGGTTTGGGGAAAGAGAAAGTTCTATTAAAGCAACACATCCAGCCCAACAATAGCATAGAAATAGCAAGCTGAACACAAGTTGTTATTTGTTTGATATCCCACGGGAGTGATTTCCCAGTATCGTGCTTGTTTGTGAGTGTCCTCACCTCAGAGAGATGGTGAAAGATACGCTTCCCTTTGCATCCCTGGAGCTGAATGCGTACTTTCAGTGACACTCAATCATCTGAAAAATGCCTGGTTCCCAAAGTGTGCTAAGAAGTGAGAACAAGAGAATAGTGACAGTGCCCTGTCATCATTAAAGCACAATGAAATTAGCCTTCTGCTCCTTACACACAGGCTAGTGCTGACATTAGCAAATACTCTTGAGTGCAAGAGAGAAGCCGCTGTGTGCCTTGGAGTTACAAACGAAGCATCCGGACTGAGAAGCCGGGCAAGAGAGAGCCCCCAAATCTCTGGGGCTTGTCTGATTCTGAATCAAATGTCTCAGTCATGAGAAAATAACTTGTACTAGAGTTTGTAGAACAGCATGAGCACATAAAGTATGTTACGAAAACATACGGTCCAAAACAATTTCTAAGGATCCTTCCCTCTGATTGTGAATGCCTAAGCGTGGAAGGGCACAGTCAAAAGGACCCATCTGTCCTCTGGGAGGGAACACTAGACCTTGATCAGTGTCTGTCTGTATTTCACTGGTAGGCAGCAGCAGCCAGTATCACATAGCCTTACCAAGTACCCTAGATGACATCCTTTTCCAAAGGAATTCGGGGCTGGGGAATTAGTTTACAACTAAAATACTCTACCCAACAGGCAAAAAAACCACAACGAGGACAACAACAACAACAACAATGACAATGACGGCAACAACAGCAGCGGCAAGAACAACAAAACAGCAGATTTCCTGAACAGAATTTTCCCATTCAGATTTTGGTTGGTTACAAGAAACATCTAAGGAAATTGGCTACTGCTGGATGTCCGACTCAAGCTCATCAACAAATCCTGCCTTCTTGGCCAGCAGCCATGTCACTCACTCCAGATTAGTCACAACCGTAAGACACTGTGCCATGGAGCTCTAAAATGGGACAAATGAATGCAATGAAGTTGCATTTATGCTGTGATATCATGATGCAATTTTTAGGGAGCTGTGACTGGCATGTTTGAAATCAGGACACAACTACTGCTCATTCTCCTGTTACCCTTAGAAGCATGAACAAATACAACTCAGAGACTCAACATTTACCTAGGCATTTGTCCAAAAAGAAAAAGAAAGCAACAGTTCTTCTGAGATCTATCATCAGACGCTGGGGAAATGTCACGAAACAGCCCACGTCTGCCAAGTGAAAGGGGTTTATGTGCCCTTCGATCCCAGGGACCATTTCTCTTCATGGTATCTTGGCCAAATTCACTTGTGACATATTCATATTATCTGAGGAGGATGCTAAATCAAATAGTCTTTAAAAGCACTAATCCAATGAACACTGTCAAGAATAAAAGCAGCTAATGCAGAATCCAAAAATGTGAAGGATTTGGGCTGAAAGATTTCTCTTTTGGAAATATCCAGTGGGACAGAATTTTCTGGGAAGGAAAGGGGCTTAAAAAAGACTCTGGGGTTTGGATCTTTCCAAAGAGTTGCACTTGTAAGATTTAGAGGTGAAGATTGAGATTAAAGACTCATGTTTTGATACTGTCTTGCTTTGAAACACAAAAGATGGACTTGGTGGCCCTGTACACTTGTCACTTGCAGTGTCTATGCAAGCCAACCCATCTACTGCTGAGGGACTGATTTCATCTGCAAGGTACTACACCAACGACCAAAATCCAGGCACTGAAATACTTCATTAAGAAAAAGAGTTAGAGGAGAGTCCTTAGGAAATGGAGGACCCCAAAGTCTGGATTTCACACCATCCCCAGAATTAATTACTGATGGTGAGCTCCTCAATAGCAGAGGACTTAGCTAGCATACATTGTTGCTTTGTACATCACCGGTACTCTGCGTGTGTTTTAAAACTGACTGGATGAGAGGTAAGAATGAGGAAGAGATCATTCTCGATCAATGTTGAATACTAAAAGCAAAAGTCTTAGTTCTTTTGCTATAAGCTAGAAGAACAAATTATTTCTCATAACATTTTTGACTATGATTAATTTAAATTGACATAGGAAAGATTAGAGTTTGAATTCAGATGTAAGCTAACCAGTAGATAGTTCTTAATTTGGGGAATTTGAATACAGAAACTGAATTTCTAAATCAGTAAAGTAAAAGCATAATTAAATGAGAGGTCTGGGATGATAAGTACTGAATTTCCATGTTAATAGGAAAAAAGCACGATAAATATTAGCTTACACTCATGTCTAGTTAGAAATGACACTCTAGGTGTTAAAATAAAATAAACCACCAAACCCCAAACAACAAATACTACCCACCCACCTCCCCACTGACCCTGTTGTGATTTGGGCCTAGGTGACTTCAGAGCCTGTTACCACCACTTACTCTAGAAGCAGGAAACCACAGGTTTCCATCTCTGGGACTCAGCCTACTTTGTCTGCTAACAGAGGCTTTCTTCCATCTTACCATACTCTCTTTCCTCCTAGGGATCACATATCTGTGTTTTAGCCGCCTCACTAAACCAGAAAGCCAAAAATACTCCCATAGTTAGGAAAATATAAAAAAGTGAGTCATCTAAAAGGTAAAATGACAACAACTTCTGCTGGTCTATTCTCGTCTAAAACCAATCTCACAGTATGGACACTGATCCATATGCACGTGTGGGAAAATCACTGGCCTTGCTGATTGAGTTTGGGATAGAAAAGCATCTGTCAGGCAGGGAGAGAAGGAAGAATAATGTCAGCTTAGCTTGTTTCAGTGTTTCTTAGATGGTTACTTGATCAGAACTTGCTTCTCTTGTAGGCCCTTAGGTGGCCCTGGCATTGTAGAAGGGAATCCAGTTAACTGATTACTGAAAGAGGTGATGGGATTTGGCTGTTGGGTGAAGTGTTTCCTTAGCAAGCAAGAACTGGGATTTCTCCTATTCATAAGCCCAGTGGTTTAACTTAATAAAGAACCAAATAGGTAGGGAGCATCTAAGATTCTTATTAAGGCACCGAGTCTGGGGACTTTGTTCCCCCCTTACACCCTACCCGCTCCAGCTTAAACATGAATTGTTGAGGAAAGAGCACAAGTCCTGGCAGAGGATGAGAAATATGAAAGGGCTCCTAGTTTGAAAGCTTTCATTGGCCACTTTTCATAAGGGGTCACACTACCTCACTTGTACGTCAATGTCCTCCTTTCTTCCATCTTTTAGAGAGGGCTGGGGTTTTTAAAGGCCTCCTGATTGTACCACCCCCCCCTACCTTCCAGCTCCCATCTTAAGGTCAAGGAAAAATTCCAAAGCCAACTTTTCCACCAAGGCTGTGGGGGTAAGGTAAGGAGTACTACTCAATAGCCAACATGCATTTGGCATCTTAAATAACTTTTATCAAGCATTTGCTTTTCTACACTGCAAAGATGATAAAATGGAAAAGCTCCAATCTCTTAGAAGAATGATTATTTATAATGATTCTGACAATGCAGTTCAGTGTCCCCTGACTTTGCATGGGCCTCATTTGAAGGTTTCGATTATCCCTGCTTGTCAGGATCCAAATGGGGCAAATACTGCAGTCTGGCTCACAAAGGTTCCCCCCACCCCTGCCCATCCCTATAACTGCAATCTGGCTCAGAAAGATACCCCACCTCCCCCCTCCCCCCAATCTGGCTCAGAAGGGTTATTCCCCCTTCCCCCCAACTGCAATCTGGCTCAGAAGGGTTCCCCCCACCCCATTCCCCTCATATACACAAAATGCAATCTTCGGTTACTTGTCTGATTACTGAGAAAAACGGGATGGCATTTAACAGGGCTTCCATGTTCATGAGGTGGAAAACAGAAAGGGAGGTAGCTCTCTTTCTTTACCCTAAAATATCCAATGCTGCAACTAATCTTTGACGCTAGCTGATCTACTCACCTACCTCTTGTTGGATATCAAATATGCAGATGCTATTTCTACTGCTAATCCCAGCGAAAATGATTTGATTTGAAGTATGCAAATAAGGCTGTGTTAAGGTAGTATCAGTTGAAGTGCAAAAAGAAAAAAAACCAATCTATCATTCAGCCAGCTGTTTGGGCTGCCTTCCATCAAGCAACTGGGTTAACTTCATTGTAATTCAATGTAAGGGATTGTTTTGTGTGTATGTATAGGGTTGTGAATGGTAGGGACCTAGTGTTTGAATCAAAGGGTCATCAAATGCCAGCTCCTTCACCCAGAAACATGGAGGTAGGAGGGGCCCTAAAGAGAGAACCAAAAAGGGCAGACGACTGATCCAAGGTCATGCAGTCCCATGTGTCCGTTAAGAAGTTGGTTATTTGGTAACTAGGTCCCTGGGAACTCCACTCAGGATTTAAAAATTGCTTTCTAACACCACCTCCAGAAGGGGAATTTTACTAAAACATCAGAAGTTTGTGGCAGGAAAGATGATCAAAAATCTCTTCAAAGCAGCTAAGATGGGGTGAATGAATGGAATCTGTATGGTTCAGTGGTAGAATGTCCCAAAGTATAATCAAAACACTATTTTCACTACAAGCTCTAATCTAGCCACTTGCTTACTGATTGAGGATGTGCATCATTCTACTCTGATGGAAAAAGGGGACCTCAAGCTTGAATTTTTTCCCACTAGCAACAACTAATCTACCTTTGCAATGATGTCATCCAATCAAAAGAAAGACCACTGTTTTCTCAAATTGTTAAGTGATCAACAGTCTACATACAGGTTTGCTAGCAACATACATACTTAATGGCCAAATTCTATCCTTAGTATCAAACTAGTAAATTATTTTCAAAATAATCCTACCTACCACACTGAGACAGGAAAAGGACACCACCACAAACGAATTTTGTAGCTAATGAAAATTATATCCAAGTCGAAAGCCTGACAGAAACATTTTACACTGCCACTAGTGGTATTTGGGATTATCAAAGCGGGTATTGGACTATGACTGGGTGGTACTCAGAGAGAATAGGCTTGGGGTTTCTCTGTATTAGCACTGATGGAGCTTAGAAAGTACTTGGCAATCCTAAATGTGACTGGCAGTTGAAGTAAATTCCATGATTCTGCTCTGGAGACATTCCCTTGTTAAAGAAGCGACAGGAAAACAGAGCTAAGGAGATATGACTTCTCTCCACCATCACCATAAGGGATCCCAGGCTCTCTTCCCTCCTGAGCATTTGAGCTGTGGAAATGCACTTAACACATCAGCATGGGCAACCCTAGAATGTCTGCCTAACTAAGACGCATTCCAGACAACTCTAGTCACCACATTGCAAATGATAAACCAGTACGAATCCTTAACAACAGAACCAAAGGCATCATTCCCTCTGGATAAGAAAGTAGTTCACTGTCCATGTTTAGCTGATCGCTAAACTGTTTGTGAAACAGAACTGGTCAGGTATGGTTTGGCTGCTAAGTCTAAACTCGCCTTTCAGAATTTAGGATTCTGCTGCTGCTGCTGCTGTTGGCAGAGCCTTGACATTTAGCCATGGGAGGTGACAAAATCAGGTAGGAGATTTCTTTGCCTCCTACCTACTGTACGTCGAGAGATGAAAATATCCTGAAATCAGAGATGAATCTTTCTTCTACAAGTGTCAAGGGAAAGTTAATACATAAGTTTCCTTGAGAAACTGCCCCTGGCACTCTGATGTGGTGTTGTTGGAGATTACATTTTGCAAAGTCTCTATTCAGTAGTCCACAGTAGTCTTGGATTACAGTTGTCTGTATTGAATGTACAAGCCTAGACTTGGCCTTGCATTATGTAGAGCTGATGGATGGAAAACCTGAATCCTCTCAAAACCATCAGGCTGGTTTTCTTACAATGCAGACACTCATGTGTCCCTACCTCCAGAAAAATTACCAT
Source organism: Dromiciops gliroides (assembly GCF_019393635.1). NCBI lineage: Eukaryota > Metazoa > Chordata > Mammalia > Microbiotheria > Microbiotheriidae > Dromiciops > Dromiciops gliroides. Next base: position 61,209,950 of record NC_057867.1, on the reverse strand, counting down.
TCTGAATGTGCCTTCCTTAACTCTTCTCATCCCCAATATGTAAGATCAGATTTAAAATCACATTTTTTAAAAAATCCGGCTATAATCTAGTGAACAGCAGAAGAGAATATTCTGGGTTTTGCATTAGGAGGCAGTTATGATTAGCTAATGTTTGGATGATACCTCATAGGTGTGTGGTAAGATGGAGAGCATAATTTTCCACTGCAGTATTTTGGGACATAAATTCAATTTTAAGCATGGCAAAAAGGTATGGATGGTTAGTTGTAACTGATGGGGAAACGTGGCCAAATTGAGTGATGTGTTTGGTGATGAGATCTTCAGGATTTTCTTAAATGCACCACTATTTAAAGTATTACCATACAAACCATGTTTTTTTTTTCCTTCAAAGCAAAAAAAGGGCCCACAAATTCTTAGGTCATTGGTAATTTTCTTTGGGATTACCTCTGAATTGTTTCATGATGGCATAGACTTGAACAGAATCAACCCCAATTGATTGTATGACTGATCAGCAAAAATATCCATATAACAATGGGAACTTTGGGGAGCTGATAGGGCCAAGAACAGACATTCAGATCATAAATCATCAGACAGTATAGTCTTACTTTTAGGTAGTGAAAACTTGGATTTTGTCATCTATTTCATGAAAGAGTGCCAACCTGCCAACAGAGTATGAGGGATGGCTCCCATCTGTAGTAGCCATGTCTATAGCGTAGTATTAGATTTTGCACCTCTCATTGAGGCAGGCACACACACACACACACACACACGCGCGCGCGTGTGTGTGTGTGTGTGTGTGTGTGTGTGTGTGTATCAACCAAGCTCTATTATCAAGGAGAGCCCTTCTCCAAGGGAAGTCTAGGGAAAGATGAAAACTTGGTCAAGTCCCAGAATGGAAAGGGAATGTGCCAGTAGACTGCCCAAACCACTCAAAACAAATGCTGCCCCTCTCTCCCATCCTTTTTTTTTGTTCTTTACTATTATAATTTGACAGCAGAGAATTAGGACAGGTGATGAAAGCAAAACAACAAAACAAACCCTCTAAGAGCATACTGGTTAGCATCTTTAGAGTGGCATTGCTGTGTTGCTTTGTCTTCAAACACTGTTGGTTCTTAGATATTATTGGGACATCTCCCAGGAAGTTTCACAATGAAAATTGTCACTGAAGATCACATGTATGGAAAGCACAAAAGCTCAGCTGTGAATCCTGACCAGTAATGAAGCAGTGAAAGGCTTTTTTTTCTTTTTTTTTTTTCTGGCTCATATGAATATAGATTTGGGGGACAGCTATATGATTTATAAAATTGTAATCTCTGCAGGTTCTCTGTGTCTAAATTCTCTTCTTTTACATAGGTAAGACATTTATGCTTTACTTCTCAGGAATCCGTCATCTTCACAAAGTGCTTTCTTTCCATTTTTAGTTTTAGGCAGTGTGGACATGAAATAAGACTGCAGGGAATGTAGTATTCTGTAAAGCATAGAAGGGGTACACGGTTGGAAAGATGTAGCTAAAATGACCCAAAATAGCTAGATGACTTAACATATACTACTCTGGAGGTGTAGTGTCCACTTACATTGAGTGATTCCTGCTTCCCACAGATATCAAAAGAGGCATAAAAATGAACACGCAAATCAAAAAATATTTCCCAAATGAGTGAAGTTCCACCAGTGATCGTCAGTGCGCTGGTAGAGGTAGAACTATGGGATGATGAAGATGACGGTTCAGCCATTAGGACAGGTGGGCTTCTAGGCGAAGCCAGTACAGTCCTTGGCGGATGTAACGAACCAGGTTGGTCATTGTGCTGTGTTGCGTCAAAGGCCCCATCAGTGAATCTAAATCTGCAAAGAATTCTGGAAACAAGAATACAGATCAGTTAAGCTTATTCAATGACATTAGGCAGATTTGCTTTGGAGAGCCAAGCCAGGTTTGCATGGTACCTCCCCTTCTCCCTGCTCCCCAGCCCCTAAAATTTAAAGAGTGGAGAAATCGATTACTTGGCTCCTTACTTAGCCTATCTACCAAATTTAATTTATCAAACATTTCTTTATTTTCAATTTTATTGATATCATTTGTTTTTACATCACCTACATTTCCAAATATATCTTCTCTCCTACTCAGTAAGCTATCCCTTTGTAATAAAGAATAAAACAGAGGGGAAAAAACAATCCAGAAAAACTAAATTAAGTTTAGACTGAATTAGAAAGTCTCCAAATGTTGGCCCTTCTTCAAAGAAGGGAGGGAGGGAAGGAGGGCTGTTTTCTCATCCTTTCTTCAGGGCTAATCTTGGTCATTATAACTACATAGTGTTTAGTTATGGGTTTTTGGGGGTGTGGTGCATTCTTTCTATTTACATTGTCGCATTAAATTGTGGATATTGTTTTCCTTGGTTGAGCTTACTTTATTCTGCATCAGTTTATGTAAGTCTCCCCATGCTTTTCTGAGTTCTTCATATTCACTATTTCTTATGACATAAGGATATTCCATTATTTTCATCTATCTGCCACAATTTTTCTCTAGCCACTCCCCAATGGATGGGCATCTATTTGTTTCTGATTTTTTGCTACCATAGAAAAGTGTTGTTATAAATATTTTGCTGTATATGGGGTGAACTCCTTGGGGTACAGATTTTTAAGATTATAAGATTTCACACTTGGACTGGACTTAGTATCTAGTCCAACCTCTGAATTGTATTGAGAAGGCAACTGAGAGTCCATAAATGGCAGTGCTGGGCTATGAACCTATGCTATAAGGGTTTGGGGAGTAAAAGGTTAGTAGTAGGTTTACAAAGCACTTGATATACATTATCTCATTTGATAATCACAATAATCCTGTGAAGCAGGTGCTGAAATTGTCCCTCTTTTTACAGATGAGGAAAATGAAACTGGAAAAGGTACTTGGCCAGATTAAATGAGATAATATTTCTAAAGTGCTTAGTACAGTGCTTGGCACATAGAAGATGTTATATAAATGCTGATTTCTACCACCTTCTCCCTCCCCTCTACCAGGGTCACAAAGCTAGTAAGTCTCTCAGGCAGAGTTCAGACTCAGGACTTCTAAAGTCTTAAGTCCAGAGCTCTATCCATTATGCCACCTAGCTGCTTTAGACCAGTGTAGATTGGGAAAAATTTGCCCCTGATTGAAGACTTGTCTATGGGGACCCAATAGTGGTTGAAAGGTTCTTATCAAGGGTATGGGAAATGGATGAGTGACAGTCCTGGGGATAAAAGAAGAAGATGGGTCAAGGTGTACACTTCTTGTCAATGGATAAAAACAAAAGCCTAAGTGAGTATAACAAATGTGTAATAGGCAGGGTTTACGGGAGGTCAGAGCTGTTCTTCAGGGACAGAAGTTATTCATTTGAGTGAAGAAATTTGAAGCAGAAGTCCTTTACTTGAGAAGAGAAGGCAAAAGGAAGATAGGGTGTATAAAGAAAGTGAAAAGCAGAATAGTGACTAACTCAGATGTAAATTCAGATCCTGGAGAGAAGGGACTAGTTTGGTTTTTGTCTTTTGTGTCTGGCAGACAGACAGACAGACAGACAGACACAGACACACACACACACACACACACACACACAGTGGGCATTTCCTAAATGCTTGATTGCTTGCTGAATGAAGCAGGTCAAGCCACCTTTCCTTCTCAGGAAATATCTGAGACTTACAGCTTCTTGTAGAGATTTGTAAAATTTCTTGTCATTTGCCTTTTGGGGTTTTTATTTGAAACTCTTATCTGTTTTTCCTGGAGTGGCCAGTAGTCAAAAACCCTTGAGAAACCTAAAGAAAGTCTGTGTGATTATTTGAGAAATGTGAAAGTAAAGGGGAAGTTGCGAACCTGCGTCATGTCTGGCAGCAGATGCTAGCACAGACAATCTAGCAGGGGCAGAAATGCCAAAGAAGCAGGTGCCTAGGTCCTGGGAACCAGGGGGTTCATCTGTAAGAGAGCAGTGTCTGGGGGCCTTCATGCTGGCCAGAGGCCCTTCCTTTGCTTGCACTAAGGCTGTCTGTCAATGAGCTGAAGCCCTGGATAATTTTTCCAGTTGGAATGCTAATCATTCCAAATAAAAGCAGTAGCTTTGAAGAAGACCTGGGCTTGCCTCTCTCCTCTGCTCCTTGTGGCCTCGTGCAAGGTACTTCCATCTCCTCTCTGGATCTCAGCTTCCAAGCTCGAAATTTCCTGCCACCTCTAAAGCCTGTAAACCTATGATCTGACTGTATACTTCACTGCTGGCAGATGGAAAAGGCTGTGATGTAAAAATGACTTTCTGAGCATTTCAGCAGAAATGACTAAGAATGGAACCAGATGATGCCAAATTTGGTTCTCTTCCCTTTGAGCTTATTATAAGCTGACTAATATCTGCATTTTCAGCAGTACTGGCTAAAGGCCAGAGCTCTTTTCGGTCGACATCAAACAGCTCCTTGACCAATTGTGCTAATGATAAGATCAGCACCATCTCCCTCTAACAACAGAGAAGGCACCACCCATTGGTGTGGCCAAGTTTGTTTCAAAAAGAGGGCTTGATGCAATGAGTACAGTGTCAATTATCAATGGCATTTGGAGACTCTCGCTATCAAAAGGAATGGTTTTCGTTTGGTGGATCTTACCCAGGACATCTTCCACAACACTAGACAACACATTTAGGCCAATGTCTAGCTTTTCCTGTTAAATACCTTGCTTCATATCTATACTCAATGGGTCTGTTTGTGATGTTCCTGTAATGGCTCCTTACACCCTTTTCTGAAAGGTACTTTGTCTGAGGAGAGCTTTCAAGATTGCATCCTGATCAATCAAGTGAGAAGAGGCAGCTAGGTGGTACAGTGGATGGAATGCTAGAGTAGACTCAGGAAGACCTAAGTCCAAATTCAGTCTCAGACATTTACTGGCTGTGTGACTCTGGGTAATTCCTTTAACCTCTGTCTGCCTCCATCTCATCATCTATAAAACTGTCATAATAGTACCTACCTCCCAGGGCATATTGGGAGGATCAAATGAAATAATATATGAAAAAGGCTATATAAATGCTAGCTGTTATTAATAAGTTTTCCTGAAATTAAGAAACAGTAGAGACAGTTGGAATGGACTTAGGTCCAGCCACTCTTAACTTCATCACCTTAGGTGCCTTTTCCATTTCTTTACTATATGTGCGTGTCAGTCAATAAACACTCATTCAAGATCTGCTGCATGCCAGGCAATGTCCTAAGCTCTGACAATATAAGTATGAGCAAAGGATAGTAAATGCCCTCAAGGAACTTACAACCTAGTGGAGGAAGACAAGACGCAAAAGGAAGCTGCAAAGTGGGAGGTCAGCTGGAGGTACAGCCTGGGAAAGTGCCCAACTGGAGAAAAAGGGGCTGCTGGAAAAGTCAGAGGAGGGCCTAAGAGCCAGGTGATAAATGAAAAGTTCTGAGTTGGGCTCTCAGACCCTTGCTCACTTGCTCTCTTGCTCTCTCTGTCACTCCCTTGCTCACTTGCTCTCTCGCTCTCTCTGTCACTCCCTTGCTCACTTGCTCTCTCCATATGTTCATATATATATATATCGATACATATGTGTTGTCTTCCCCCAGCTAGAAGAGCACTAATTTTGTAGTTAGGAGCTGGATTCAGATTCTGCCTCTATGTCTCTTCTAGACCTATGATCCTGTGATTGCTGAACAAACCAGTGAGCAAGGAATAGTTTAATTTTGTTTTTGAATCACCAATGAGCAGCCTAGTGCCTGGAACACAGGAGGTCTATAGTAGGAAGCGCATGTGTAGGGTATGGGGTAGGGAAGGAAGACAAAGCTCAGAGAACTTGAGAGCTCATTTCCAGTATTTGAAGCTCTGTCATGTTGAAGAGGGATTCAGCTTGTATTGGGCAATAGAGGACAGAGCCAAGATAAAAAGACTTTAAGTTGCAAATGGGCCATTTTTGATTAGATGCCAGGAGAACCTTTGAAAGAATGAGAGCAGCCAAGGATGGATGCCCACTTGTCGACTTCAGTATAGCAGGGCTTCCTTTTGGGGAATGGCTCCAAGAAGAAATGTGCCAACCCCTAATCCATCTGCTCTAGAGCGTTTGGGGTCTTTTGAACTCTTACATTCTCAGATCCTGTACTTGGTGCTGTCCGTATCTTTTGGATCCAGTAACCTAGAGAAGTTCCTAAGGCTTGGTGGATAGAGTGCCAGACTTGGAGTCAGCAAGACCTGGCTTGACTCCCCCAACACTTAACTGGTTATGTGCACCCATTTAAGGCATTTAAGTTCACTATATCTGGGGGATAATAATAATATCACCTATAACATCATTGGGAGGACCAAAATCAGTGAATGTGTATACTTTGCAGATCTCAAGTTTAAATGGGAGCTGAATGATCATGTTAACTGAAGTAAATGATAGCAGAAATTGAGCTCCAGGTCTGTCTCAGAGAAGGTTCTCATGAGATATATAGCATAAGAGGAGTATTAACAGGCCAGAATTTTAGAAAATCCCCAAGTGCTTTGAGTTCCCCGGAATAACTGAGAGTGAAGTAAGTATGCAAATCAGAGTCAATTCTTAGCTAAACAAGATAAGTACTTACATCTGAATATCTGTGGCCATATGGCCCAAAAATCTTTTCTAAAAACCCTGGCTAAGCAGCAATACAAGTAAGTCATAAGTTGAGAACTTGGCCAGCTCATGCAGAAAGTGGAGATATGTACATCTGTGTACATGTGTGTGCCTGTGCCTGCCTAGAGGCATACACTACATAGTGCTGTGGTGACCAATGGTATTTGACCCTAAAGCTGCCAGCATACTCTTCACAAAGCCCCTGTCTCTGGCACACGGTTCATCCCTGCCCCTTTATCTGTGTGGCTAATTGCTCCCTCTGATGTCGTTTTCCTTCTCATTGTTTCTGTGAAACCGCTGACATGCAGTAGGTGGGGGTGCTTGTGCATGTGCTTCCCTGGTGCACGTATAACATCCAGGTGTGTCAGGAAGCTGTTCGCAAGGTTCCTAGCCAGGGAATTTGATTCTTCCAAACTCCTGTTACCCACTTGATGTGTCTGCAAACTTGAGAGCAGAGCAAGCCTCCTGAAAAAAGCCCAGATGCACTCAGATAGCAGATGTAGCTGCCAGGCCGAAGGCTGGCAGTGATATCGGGGCCATCTCCACATGCAGATGTCGCAAGGGTTGGGGTGAAAGGAGTTGTTCTTTTTGCCTGTGGATTTCCCATCAAAACTGAGCATTTCTTCTCCCCAGCCCCTCGAGTCAGGGAAGACAAATTCAGGGCTCAGGGTCATTTTGACCGGGGCATTATGAAAGCTGATGGATGGTTCCATTGGGAAGACCACTGTCATCAGCATGGAAACATTGATAGGAATGGAGTCCTTGCTCTGAAAAGCATGATGTCTTTTCATTACTGACAGACACTAATGACTACAAGGAAGGTAGAAACACCTTAGCTCAAATGAGAAAAAATAAGAACATTTTGTAGAGCCCTAATTAATTTGCTAATCATTCTGCCCTACTGCCCTTGTTCCTCTGTTTTAGTCTTTATTATAAAGCACATAATGGAGTGAGGTTCTACAGTAATTATGTGCACACATGTCCCTGTTAAGTTCACTGCAGTCTCCTCCTTTCCCCTCCCCCCAGATCCAAAGAGTTAAGGGGCCATCCACATCTCAGCCCTTGAGGCCTTCACCTCCTTGGAAACCTGAGTGAGTGGCTATTATCAAAGAGGTACTGAAGATCGAACACCATTCTGCCTTCCCCTCTCCTCCCCCACCAATACAACTCCTTAAAAACCCCATAATGGAGGGAGTGGTCAAATAGTCACCTCTGTTCTCTCTAGTCAGTCTGTCTGCCATGTCCCAGTGTTCATAGCCACGAAGCACGTTGTTAGTGATGTTGACGTGGCTGGCTGCCATGTGATGGATTCGGTGAGGAATGACAATAGGTCCCAATGATGGTAAAGCACTTGATGATGAAGGGCTGAGGGACAAAGGTGATGGTGCATCGGTGCTCCTAGGGAAAGGAAAAAGAGTCATTTTCATAGTCACATCGTCTCCCTTCTTTTGTCAAATATTACAGGAGTCTTTTTTTACTGTTTTTTTCAAATGGATAGAGATACTTTTTGACTAATAAAATATAAATTCATTTAAAAACAAAAAAGTTATGGTGATGTAAACACGAGAAAACAAAGATGACATCTTGGAGGCAGGATTTTCCTGTGGACTTTGGGACCTTACTAATGCCACTGTCTATTGTTCTCTCATGTCTGCATCACCATGATTTCCTCCAACCCCAAATTCAAGTGCAGTTTGGCTTCAGGAAGCTATATCTCAAGTTGGGTGTATTTGAGACAAGCCCCCTAACAGTTTTACACTGAGGCTCTATCATAGTATCTTCATCATGATGTCTAGGGAGGTTGGGATTTCACTAACCCCACCTGTGGTAGAGTTGAGGTGCAGAGCCTGAACTAGAGTTTGGTGTGCTGGGGACAAGCACCCTGAGCTTCAGGGTAGACAGTGGGCCTGGAACACCAACAAACATCTGGGGGAAGTCTACTACAAAAGAAGAGCTCATCCCAGTGCCCCAAAGGACTGGAAGTGCTAGAGCAGTGCTGTCAAACTTGAACAGAAACGGATCTGAGAAAACCACAACTGAATGCTATCTATGTCGTATTTTTTACTTGATTATTATTTTTCTTTATTTTGTTAACCATTTCCCAATTACATTTGAATCTGGTTTAGCCACTCCCGGGAGTTCAGTGCAGCACTTGCCTTATGGCCTATGAATCTGACACCTCTGCCCCACAGTAAAGGCCACTTGTCCAGCCTCAGGTACGTGATGGTTCCCCCTGGATTTTGAACATTCCAAAGTGAAATGCTCACCTTCTTCAACCACAGTGCCTGGCTATGTACACAGCACTGTTCTAGGTTGGCAAACTTCGTTTTGTGGCTCTCACTGACCCCCAAATGACGCTCTCCAAATATATACATAGACGCATGTGTACATGACTATAATGACGTTTAGGGAACAAATCTCATGGTCTTTCAGAGGAAGCAAATTTCTCCTGGTCATGGTTTTCCTATCTGCTACCAGAATCAGTGATTGGCAGTTAGCAAACACCTGATGGTCCATTATTGAAGTGTTTTGTGGAAACCACAATAACAGTTTGCTACAAATCCAGGCACCACAATAAGCAAAGTTCAACTCTTAAAAACCCCCTGTGGAGCCACATTAGAAACTTGAGGCCAAGTAGGCCCGTGAATGTCTCACTAGGGTTCTTGAAGCCCTGCTCTGGCCATCTGCTTTTAATTGCTGACAGTTCATCTGTGTGTTGCCTATATAAAGAGGAATGTTTTGAGTTATCCACTTAGTGTAGAACTAATGTCCCGATAGAGATTTTCTTTTAATTCTAACACTAGCAATTAGGAATCATCTGCTGTCTGCCCATGGTGTGGGGGGGTCTTCTGTGGCTATCTCTCCTCACGTGGTTTAGATTCATGTGGCTGAAAAATGACTTGGGGCCATTCTCTTTGGAAATGGCTTTCCAAATCCAGATAAAGGTTTGTAAATTCCTTAGCTTCTCATCTTCCTTCAAACTGCTTGCCCAGGCAAATATATTGGCACATCCCTGGAAAACCCACTTAGGAAACCAATGCGAGAGAAGAGAAATCCTTTGTTAGGAACACAGCATGCCTCTCTCTACCTTTTCTTTCTTTCTTTTTGTCTTTCAAAGGAAAATGTCACAAGAAATCCTGATGATTCATTCCCTCTTTATCAACTGTTGCTACATATAAGAAATGAGGGTGAGCGGGTCTGACACTCTCCTGCCAGGCAAGCCCCTTCACATCACTGACAGTGAATACTTCCTCCCTGAATGGCCATGTGTATACCCTAAATGGCAAAAATGCATGAATGAATGAATGAGGGGCTGACTCCTAATAATCTTCAGTCCCAGTAAAGCCAAATGTTTGTAGATGAGATCTGAGAGTGTGCTCCCCGCCTGTGGCTACATACAGCCCCTTCTGTTAACCATGTCTACACCTATGAGCTCCCTGTGACTTCAGCTGCTCTGTAGGGGAAAGTATAGAATGGCAATCAATAACTCTTCATGCCTCCATGTTGGGCTTCCACTTGTCTGGTATAAAATGATATGGGATTCTCCCTGCCATCTTAGTAACCAGTCACGAGAAGCCATGGTTTTAACATAAAGGCATGTTAGAAAGAAATGTTACATTCCTTGTCGATGGGAAAATACACAGTATCATTGGCTTCATCTGGGCAGTGGACACAAGTGGAGAGAGGATTCAACATAACTCCATTTGTTTGGTTTCCAACTGCCGTATAACAGAACTTTTCTATGGCATTAGCGTTAAGTAGGAGAACCAGGAGGGAAACGCCACTGAATTTGATTTGGAGCATTTTTGTTTTCACACTAGGCTATGAACTGACAGAGTATGGATGTCTGAACTCAGTATTTGTACCAGTGAAATGAAAGAATGAATAATCATCATGATCTAGAATTGTTATAGCCCCATGATGTCTGGGGAAAAAGGTGTCAGTAGATAGATTAGCTCCCTTTTGGAATTCCTCTGTTTGAGGTCAACACATCTGGAACCACTGATATTGTCAGAAACCCTTCCACTTCTCCCTAGAACTAACCATCTAGAATCATAGATGGTCAGTGTGTTGCTTAGGGTCACACAGCTCATGTCATCAATGGGACTGGAACTCAGGTCTTCCTGACTTCAGGACCCATTGATTCTCTGATTCTTTGATTCACCCCATTGTACATTGTATATGGTTGCTTTAGAGTTTGTCTTTTCAGGTCACAAATCCCTTTCTGCTGTGGCTGACCTGAGCAGCTAGAATGTTTCAGGGAGATGCTGTGGTAGATCCAAGTAAGGTTAAGAGCTTGTCCTTCTCTTCCAAGTCCAGCAGAAGAGAGAAATGTGGACAGAAGTAACTATAATACAAGGTGGGACGTGACAAAGCAAGGAGAAACAAAATGCTCTAGGGGCTTCAGAGGAGGGAGGCATCATCTCTGGCTTTCACAGCCGAGAGGATAACCCAACCTCTTTGTTTCTGAAAAAATGAATGAGGCCTGAGTTTCTTTTTCTTTTTTTTTTTTTTTTTTTTTTTTTTGCGGGACAATGGGGGTTAAGTGACTTGCCCAGGGTCACACAGCTAGTAAGTGTCAAGTGTCTGAGGCTCGATTTGAACTCAGGTACTCCTGACTCTAGGGCAGGCGCTTTATCCACTGTGCCACCTAGCCGCACCCCCCCCCCCCCGGCCCCGAGTTTCTTTATTCATGTGAATTCTTCCCTCCAGTTTCAGAGGGATTTCTTTTTGGTTGTACTAATGGCCAACTGTATCCCATTCCAGGCGTTTTCCTAAAGGCCTTTACTTTGCAACTTTGCTGGCAACATCTTCAAGTGCTGTTGTCTCTACTGCCTACAAGCATCCCCCCATATGTCATCAGACATGTACAGTTGCTTCTCTTACTTTTAAAAGCAGCCCAAACCAAACCCTGTCATGACAAGTGCCCTTGTAGCCTGCACATTTTTCTCCTTTGTTTCATATGGAATTTCACAAATGAGTAGTGTCTAACCATTACCTCTTTGCCTCCCGTTCTTATTTTGCCAATGAAATTGCTCCTTTAAAGATCAGGAGTCATTTCTTTCTTCCTTCCTTTCCTTCCCCTGCCTTACTTCCTGCTTTCTTCCTTCTCCCTGTTCATGCCATCTGACACTACCCTGTCTTGGTTCTCTAACTTCATTTCTAACAGTTCCTGTCTCTCCTCACTTTCTAACCGTGGGTGTTTGCCAAATTTCAGTTCTTTGATATTCTTGATGGACTTGGCCTCCAGGACCTATATAAGGAAAATCTCCCTGACTAGAAAGGTGGTAAAATGATGGAATTGCTGCTAAGGGATGCTGAAGTCCCTCTTTTTGGAGAGTCAAGCCCATCTGGCTAGAATGATTGAAATTCAGGCTTGCTTGGAGGCAAGGAGACTGCAATAATTGACCTACAGAGGTTATTTTTCATCTCATCATTCAAAAGCTTTAAGACATAAGTGAGTGGGCTTTCTTTATAAAGAAGTTGCTTTCTTAAAACAAAACAAAAGTGTTTGAAGGCCCTTTTAGCATTGGACTGACAGGCTCAAGTATGTATTTAAGCTCATTTTGGATTTAAAGAATGCTATTATTTCTTAAGAGCTACTTGTCTGACCCTGCTCAGTCTCTATTTGTGTGCAGAGAATAGGTTTCCCCGGGCTTTTCCATTTTTAATCTTCTGAACTCAAATGGGAATCTTTTCTCCACTCTATGTATCAATATCAGAGCAGACCCTAATTCAACCATTCTAATGTGATAACTTATTGCTCTTTTTTTTAAAGAAGGAAGCTTTTCCTTCATTATGAATATGGAAACGATGTTGAGGAAATTATGTCTGCACCTGTAGTAAGTATCTCGTCTGAGTATTTAGAGAAAGAGGATCAGTTATACTTGAGATAGGAAAGTGTGAAAAGCTACTGACAACAGGAGCTTGTATTTATAAGGGTACTTTAAAGTGTTTTCCACGTAATTTAATTTACTTTCACATCTGTGTGAGAGAGATGAAGGGCAGGTGGCATCATTTTTACTTGACTGTAGCAAACACTGATTAAACGCTTTGTGTGTGCCAGAAATTGGGGCCATGGAACCTGAAAATGAGCTTAACACCAGGCCTCAGGGAGCTCCCCCTTTGGTTTGCCATTAGCTGTGCCCTTCTCCTTTATCCTTCCTATCCATCCATTCTTATAGGGCACCTTGCCCTAATGCCCTTCTCTTCATTACCCCCTTCCCACTTTCTTCTCTCTTATTTTGTTCATGTTTTCTGAGACAACATTTTTTTCCTCTGAGGACACTTGAGCTGTATGTACTCCCTCCTCTTCTTATCTTTTCCTTGCACAGAATCTCCCATTATCTGTTTCCTTGTTCAGGATTCTGTTGGTTAGTTTCTATCTGTGGTTTATTTTTGTTTTTACTTGTGTTCCCCGTATGAATATTTTGATTGTATTACAGAACATGTTTAGCATTTTTGCTTTTTTACATTTGGGCACATAAAATTTTTTTTAAACACATATTTTAAATTTTAGTGTTGCTTCCCCTCCCCCTGAAATTCATGTGGTTTATACTATTTTGATCTCAGTCTTATGCCTTCAGCTCTCCATTTTTCTGCCCTGTTGCAAGCTTCTTGGATTTATTGAAATTATTCTGCTTACAGTTAATTTTCTCCTTTTTACTCTCTTCTCTCCCTGCCCAAATAAGAGTATTTGTTCGGAATACCATTTTTCCATCATTCCCTTCTTCTCCTTCTTTTCACTATTGCCTTTCTTTCCCTAGAACCCTCCTCAGGCGCTCTCTTTTCTTCCCTCTTTCTTTCTCTTTTCTCTCACTCAATTCCCTCCTTTTCTACTGATTTTTTCCTCATCTCCTAGAAACACGCCCAGGCTTATTGCATCCTGGTCCCTTCTAACTCCTAGAGTTATCTTCTAGAATCCTCTCAAATGCCCCTTCTTCAAATGCCTATGTCTTAGTGGCTCCACCTCTAGATTAAAACTTTGAGCTGATTTCATCTTTGACTCCTCATTTGTGCCTATGAATTGAAAAATCATCTCTCCGCAGAAAATTCCCAAGTTTCTCTATCCAGTCACATATTGTTGACTGCTTGCTCATATACATTATTCCTGGACGTCTGACAATCATCTCAAATTCAACATGTCCAAACCAGAACCATTATCTTGCCCCACTCCACAATTCTCTGCTTCTGTTGAGTGGGTCACATCATTCTCAGTCCATTTCCCAAGCTGGGAATCATCCTCAACTTTTTACTTTCCCATATTGTCCCCTCGGCCCCTGCTAAGACTCGTCCATTCTGGGTCCATAAGCTCTATCTGCCCTCTTCTCTTTCCTCATCCATCCAGCCCTTGGCTCCTATTGCCTGGTCTCCTTGCCTCCAGTCTCTCTCCTCTCCAATCCAGCTTCCACACAGTTGCCAACAAAATCTTTCTAGGGCGGTTCTTCCCTATGACCTCAAGGATAGCACTGAAAGACTTTCCCAGTCTGGCTCTGCTCTGTCTTTCTAGGCTGACTTGCTCCTTTGCAAGAACTCTAATTCTCAGCCAAACTGGCTACTCCTCTCCTCTTCCTATGTGAACAATCAATAAGCCTTTTATTGAGAGCTTCCAGCGACATGGCCCCTGCCCTCAAGAGTTTCCATTTTATTGGAAGGGCATAATAGGTTCACAGGCTCTAGACAGAAGAAAGACCCAGTCATTTGGGTGTTGTGGGGCACTAGGACCTAGGAGAAGTGCGCGCTTTTGAAGTGAGTGGCACCGGAACTGAGCCTTGCTTGGGAGCTAGGGATTCCAAGAGCCAAAAGTGAGGAGGGAAAGTATCCTGGGCCTCGAGGACAGCCTATGTGCAAAAGCATTGAGATGGGAGATGGAATGTCACATATGGGGCAAGTGGACCAATTTTGTTCATAGATGGAGAGAAATGTATGATCAGCTTGGAAAGCTAGGACAGGGCTTAAGGTGCAGAAGAGATAGTTTTGCATTTATCCTAGAGGTACTGGGGAGCCATGGAATCCTCTAGCTGTACATGGACACTGTCATTCCTGTGCTTTAGGAATAGTAATTTGGCAGCTGCGTAAAGGATGAAGAGGAAGGGAGGAGACTGGATGCAGAGAGACTAATTAGAGGAAGCTATTGTACTAGTCTAGGCCAGAGGAGATGGGGGCCAGAACTAGGCTGGTTGGAGACAAGTTGAGGAGACATGATTGACAAGACCTGGCAGCTAATGTCTTCCCTCAAGGTCCACTGCAGATGCCACCTCTTTGGTGAGGCCTTCCTTGTTAGTGTTTATTAATGCATAAGGAAGTACCTTGTGCATATTCAAAGTCTGAAGGGTCTATTGGGAAATTTTGATGTGGGGATGCCCTTAAGCCTACTTGCTGGTGACTTTGTAGATGAGTCCTCCAAACTGGCTGGCACACAGCCCACACAGTGTCAGAGGTGGAATCTGAACCCAGGGTCTGATGAATCATGCCATGTGCCTGGAATGAAGTAGGTACTTAACGAATGGGGTTTCTTGTTTTTAACTTAGTTGTTGTTACAAGTAATAAAGTCCAGAGATTTTAACTGAAATCCGTTAGTGCCATTAGCATATGGTCTCTCTGCGGTCTCTGAATTAGACTACGTGGCTTTCCAAGGGCTTCAGAGATTGTGTCCAACTTTGAAAATCTCCCTCTTAAAAGAATCCTTTCATAGAGGTAGAAAGGACCTTAAAAAGAACTAGTCCAGCTGCCTCCCAAGGCAAAGGAGGAAACTGAGGCACAAGGTGCTTAAATTGCTGGTCCATGAGCAACAGCTAGTCAGTGTTCTCTAGAAGTGGGACTGGAACCCAGGTTTCCTGATGCCCCCTCTAAGAATGAGGGCCCTTGAAATACTGATGCTCATCCAAGAAGGCCACACGAGTGATATGGTTTCACGGAGCCCCATATCATCATGACATGATATGATTTTATATTTGAGGTCAGGGTATTTTAGCATTAATATAAAAACTGTCATGATGGCTCAGATAATTGGTTGACTAAGTGCCTTTCCATTTTCACCACTATTCTGTCTTTAGTTTTATTAAACAGCACTTACCATATATCAATGAATATTTCATTGGTCTTTCATTACTGCGCAAATTATTGAAAAATTGTTGTATTGGCAGTTAGCTCTCCTTTAACTCCCTGAAATGGTGGTACTTGCCACTCAATTAGTGGCTCTTTTATGACCCTCATTTGGCTTAAAGATCAAAGGGACCCAGAATCTGGTATCAAATCAGCCTTCAACTCTTCAGTTCTGGCCTTTGCTGAAGCTTGGGCCTAGAGCTGTGGGATACATGGCAATCTCCCTTCATTAAAGAACTGACCTTCAATCCAGAGTTGTAAATGTAAAAGTATTTTTGGCCTAGAAAACCATTCCTTTTCATGAAGAAGCAAGGCATTTTTAGAAAATACTTACTTTCCACAGCTTCCCCATGGAGATGGTGTCTGGGCAGCCTTGGAAGAAGTCTGTTAAGAGAGAGAGAAAGTAAAAAAAAATGAGGAAATCTATTTTGTAATTTATTAATTCAGAAACAGATGGAAGTGTGATTTAAAGTACATTAATATTGATTACAGCATTCCTGGCTGCCTCCTGTTTCGTTAGCAGAAGCTGGAATGTATGTATGCAGCATGTCAGCACCCAATGCACGGTGCTTGATGAAAATAGCTGGTTAGGATAATTAGTGGGCCCCAATCAGGACCATGAAAGTCACTTGATGAAAGATATGAGCGACTAAAAGGCCCAGTGAAATCAGAATCACTTTTCTAAGAAGTGCTTAATGATCCTTATATGAAATTGAGTCTGCAAAACAGGTTCTTGGGAGTGTAAGAAGCTGCTCACCTTTAGTGGGAAGAAAAAACGATTCCCAGGTGGAAAGATGCCACCTGCAATGGGAGCAGGCCGCTTAAAGTGGGAGGGAGGAGACACTTTGAGATTCTGGAGGAGCAGGGGCATCTTTTCTGTGTCATTGGGCCACTTGGTTCACTTGAAAGTGAAACTGGTTTTCTACTTGCTGGTAGAACTGGGATGCCCTAAAGAACAGACTGTCTGTATAGTTGTGCACATGCATTCTTAGAGGAGAGAAGCAGTCTCATCCCGTTGGAGCTTAGTCAACTGTCATCTAGTTTGGGAAGCAAGTCCTTAGGGGAGGAGCTCACCAACCCTCCGCCCACCTCCTCCAGCCCCCAGCTCCACCCACTGTCACTGACCAGTGGCCACTGATAGGCAGGCAAGGCCAAGAGCCCTAGGAAGGGCAGCATCCCCCCAACCAGTGGCTCTGATTCCAGCCTGCCCCTCTCCCCCCCCCCCCATTTAAAATCCATGGAGGCAACTCTGGTGGAAATAGAACCTAGCAACTGCTTCTGAAAGGGCTAGAGCTCTCACCTCTTCAACAGCCATAGCTACTGAAAACCCAGAAAAAAACAGTCTGTACTGTCCAGGACCTTGGGACTGTCAAACAGTTGGACACCTGGAGCTTGTTGTTGTTCAGCTGTGTGTCTGACTCTTTGTGATCCCGTTTGGGGTTTTCTTGGCAGAGATACTAGAGTGATTTGCCATTTCCTTCTCTAGCTTATTTTATAGATGAGAGAACTGAAGTAAATGGGGTTAAGTGACTTTCCCAGGGTCACACAGCTACTAAATGTCTGAGGCTGGATTTGAATTCACAAAGAGGGGTCTTCCTGACTCTGGGCTCCTCTATCCACTGCAGTACAACCTAGCTGCCCTGACATCAGGATAACTGGCATTTATATGTCACTTTAAAATTGTCAAAGCTATCTCTCTCTCTCTCTCTCTCTCTCTCTCTCTCTCTCTCTCTCTCTCTATCTGTTTGATCCTCACAATAATTCTGTGAAGTACATGCTAGTATTTTTTCCATTTTATAAAACTGAGACAGGTAGAGCTTTAGTGACTTCCCTAAGGTCACACAACTAAGAAGTATCTGAGGTAAGATCTGACGATGGGTCTTGCCAACTCCCTGTCTGAGGCACTACCCACTTCTCCACCAGCTAATAGGGTTTTATTAATGGAAATGATTTTGCAGAAAATTCATTTCCATCTGAATTTCCATGCTACTGGAGCAGGAGTCCTTCTAATGGGCTTGTAGTTGAACCCTCCTTATATAGGTATCCATTCTCCTTATTATAGTGTGAACCCTTTGAGAGAAGGGTCCATCTTGCTTTTCACGTCCAGTAGTTAGCACAACGCTTTGCACATAGTATCAAGTTGGACAAAGGCATAAGAAATGTGATTTTTCAAATAACCTCGTTTTACTCTGTACATTATAACCAAGTAGCAGTCAATCCCTAAGGATGAGCCCAGCTCAGGCCCCAGATATTGCAGACAGATGGTAACTGTCTTCCCCCCAAAAGAGCCCTTTTCAGTAGCAGTTGCATTTCCATGAGAGGTGCTTCACACATATGAGTTAAGGTTTTGAATACTTTGGGCCCAACTCGTATGAGATTGAAGTCACTGTCCTACTTGGTAGTTCTAATTCTTCCAGTCACTGGAAGGAGGAAGACCAGGTACTGATTCCTCAGCTCCAGGTGCTAGCTTGAATTCCCTTCTCACTTTCCATAGGCCTCAAGAATTTTCTGTTGCTTTTCCTCAGTGAATACGGATCCCCTAGGTTTTGTCGTTGGGGAAGCCTATACAGACTTATCTAAAAGTTGTTCTCTCTCCTCAGAGCTTAAACCAGAAGGGATTCTGCTGAAGGAAAAAGCTACCTCTTCTTATCCATCTTTTCCGATATTGCTGGATTCTTTGGGTTTTGGTCCTTGGGTCCCTGTCCACTGCCCCCTCCCACCTCAGCATGTTGCCTTGGCCATTAGATATCCAATCCAAACAACCCCATCATAGCCTCAGATATCTCTGAAGAGTCTGATTTTCAGCTTCTTATAGTGAGATTTGGGGCTATGCAATAAGGTCTCTTAGCCATTCGTGCCATTTTTGTTATGAGACTTAAGATATTGTTTCTCCTAGAGTTGAGCTTCAAGCCAAGTCAGCAGCAGGCAAAATGATTAAGCACTTCTCATGGGCCAGGCAGGCCTAAGTACCCTAGCTGTTCTCCATGATGTTGCCGGTAAAACAAGTTTGGCCGAATACCTTTCCTGGGGAGTTGGGTGTAGCAGCAGGCACAGTTGTCTCTTCTAGCTTCCGCCAAACTCCCCTATGGAAGCTGAGGAGTGGGGGTGTCTCTGGAACCTCCTGGCCCTAGAGAAACAATATCATCTCTGGACCTGTACTTCAAGTACATACACAGTGGCAAAAGGAGCCAGGCTCCTGGCCCTCCCAACCACTTAGATCTGGTGGAACCACCCCAGTTGATACCATTCTCCTTCTTCTTCTCCTTCTCCTTCCGATGTGTTGTACACAATCCGCCAAATCACCTTGTTATTTTATAAACCATTTGGTTTAGCTTTGAAAGCCCCAACCCATCTTTTTAGCTTCAATAGACATTACTCCTCTTCCTGAACCCTGTAATCCAAGCAGAATGCTTTGCTCTTTGTTCCTCAAACACTATATATACACATATAAATGTAACACCCATACCCCACACCCCTCTTCCTAGCCACTTCCTATCTCCAAGCCTTTGCTGATCCCCCACCCTTCCTCTCCGACCCTCTGGACTGGTTCTCCTTATATCTGTCTACACAAACACATCTGTCTCTGTGGTCTCCCCGGCAGAACGGAAGTTCCCCACAGGCTCTCGTTCATTACATTTGTAGCCCCCGGCGCTTGGTACCAACTACCTCGTCACCCTGTAGCAGTGCTTGCCAAGGCCTAGTAAGCTGCCTCTGGGGAATTTGCATCATCAGTCTCCTGCCTCTACTCTCCAGTGCCCTCTCTTGGATTCCTCCTTAGAAGCTTCTGGGAGACAAGGAGGTGGCCGTTTCCTTTCTTGGTAGGGCCCAAATTGCTGCTCTAAGTGGTGTTGTTGAATGAACCTTTTGGTTTTAGGTTGAAGCCCAGAGACCCTCAGGTGACGGGACTTTTGGAAACCTGTCAGATTTTGTGTTTGAAGACTCCCCAGGGGGTTGTGTGGCCTACTGGGCAGACTACTGGCCTCTGATGAGGAGCCATGCCCCCACCACTTAATACTAGCTGGGAGAAAGCCTTGCTTTCCTTATTTGTGAAATGGATCCAGTAACACTTGTATCCCCTCCTTCATGGGATTTTGGGTGAGGATCCCAAGAGCTAATGGGGGAGAGAGGGCTTTGCTAGTATAAAGCATTCTACAAAGGTGCGCTGTAGTTAAACTGAGGGACCAAACTCTGGCTCCTACCCTGAGCTTTCAATAGCCTTTTGTGGGAAGGATTGATGATAAATCCTTGCCCTTTCTCTGCTAAGAGAGACAGTGGACCTTGTACCTGTTTAATGGTTATTGTCCCTATTCCCACACACTCACTGCTTTTCCCAAAGGGACTTCAGTGCAGAGAGGGACAGAAGGCATGCTCTGACTGTAAACATGACTTTCAAATATCACTGAAACTGCCAAAGGCCATTTTTGTCAATCAGGACAATATTGAGGTGACTGAACCGTTTTATTTTCTCTTCTGTGACCCAAATCAAATGTAAGCGTAGCACTGGGTCCCTAAGGAGGGGTGGGCAGGACCCTGCAGAAACGACAGAGGCAATGGCTTCCGCAGCCAGGGTAACCTTGCTGGCAAAAATCCTGTTCTTTCCAAATTGACATTGAATAACGTGCCTGTCAGCTCTCATTAGTCACTTCATTCAGCAGCTCTCTCCAAAAGATACAAAATAAGAATTACCTTAAAATATTCCATCAGAGATCTGGAATACTTCATGGCGTGGTCCCTCTTTAGTTTAAACATCCTCAAGTACAAGAGTGATAAGCATCGGTAGCTGTGGCAATTAGGGAAGAGTCATGTTACTGCCGGGGTTTGATGATACACTTTAACAAGCTATATACATATACACACACACACACACACACAAACATATATATATATATATACATATTATAGAATATCTAGTTTCTATATGAGAAATCTAAGAAAATAATGGGGAAAATGGAGGAGGGGAGGGAGAAGCATTAAAACCCCATCTTGCTAACAGTAGAAATGGGAAAGCTAAGAGCCCATCCATTAATTACCCTTTAATAGTGTAATAGAAAACAAGAAGAAAGGTATGGAATCAGCAGCTTATGGAATTCTGTACTTCTAAAGTCTTTTTTCCCCCAGGCTTCTAGTTGCTTCCTCCTGGTGTCCATGGGACTCACCATAAAATCGCAAGTCTTTTGTCCCATTCTGTGGCAGAAGAGCAGGTGAAATTCTTGAGCCTCAGGGCGTACCTTTGGAAACAAAGAAAACCAAATGTTAAGCACTCCTTGAGGGCAGCTGGGAGCTAGAGTCTGTAGACTCTTGGGTGCTGAAACATGAAGATAAGCACACAAGATGGAGGGAAGAGTAGTCAGAACAGTTTGCTAGGAGAGGGTTGATGTAATATCCTGAAACTAAATCAAGCACAGCTCTTTTCTGGGATAGCGGCAGAATGACCTTCTTAAAAACCTTGGGAACACGGGAATCCTCCCAAACTCTCTGGGAGCCAGGAGCTCCTCCATCAGGTTTCCCCTCTTGTGATGCTGATCATGGCCCAGCACAGGCCCCTTGCGGCTGTGCCCTCCCATAAGCTTACTGATGGCGTTCTGCAGATGGGAGGGGGGAGGCATGGCACCAATGGGGTTTGTGGGTTGTTCCCCATTCCCCGAGAAGCCCTCCATTTGTTTCTGGTAATGCCCTTCCTTCTCTGATGACATTCTTCCTATAATTCTGCATAGTTCTTTCTTTCTAATGCACTGCAGTCTGCTTGGATTCTCTAGTCAATATTTTTGCAGAGTCTTTTGTGGACATTCTCTCTTTTACATCCATGTATGCATGCTTCATACATACGACATCACATATTAGAAGCCCAAGTTCAAGTCCCTTTTTAAATGCCTGCTGACCCTGGGACCCTCGGCAGATCAGATGCCTTCTTTGTATCCCAGGCCTCTCTCTAAGGCAAGAAGTTGTGGAAGAGCAGCCAGGCTGGCTGTGGCAACTTCCTCTCCTAATGCAGAGTCCCTCCTCTGAGGAAGGCACTCGTCAGGCTGGCACCCTGAACTCCACCTCTCCACAAAACACCCATGTATACCTACACTTGTACTCATCTTTGTGAGATCCAATTCGATCTCAGACACTTCCTAGCTGAGTGACTGTGGGGAACTCACTGGACTGCTGTCTGTCTCAGTTTCCTCATCTGTAAAATGGGTATCATAATGATGCCTACCTCCCAGGGCTGTCATGAGGATCTGACGAGCACATAGTAGGTGCTCTATAAACATGAGCATTGCAGCTCCAGCTGGCTGGGTCTCTGAGATCACTTGTTACAGAGAAGTAAAGGAAAGCGATTGACTCCAGCTCACAGAGAGAATGTGGAGGGAAGTGAACCTATGACAACTGTATCTTGGGGGAACACTGGCGGTGCACTGCGCACGCGCTGATGGGCAGCTGCTAGGCCAAAAGGCAGGCGGGTAGTAATAAACCATATCTCTACTACCAGCACTATGGCTTTCATCTAACTAACCGCTCTGAATCGCTTCTGGAGTCTTTTCTATACAAAGCAAGCATTTCTAAAGGAGAGGGCAAATTCACCCCCAAGATCTGTGCCTCATTCACTTGGAGGGCTTCCTCCTCGTGGGTGCTGTTCTTGAAATTCCCTCCTCCTTCCTTATGAAACTGTTACTTTTTCCCCTTGGGGCGATGAAAGGGGGAGGCTGCCTCCTCCCCTCCCCGTCCCCCTCCCCCTCCCCCTCCCCCCTCCCCCTCTCCCTGTTCCCTTTTAACTAAGCACACTCCATTGGGGCATTGAGGCTCTTGAAAATCAATTCATCGCATAAAATCATTGTACTGAGCTTTAATGCAATTTCACAGGTACTTGTGCTAGAATAAGTAATAGGGTTCAGTGTTGCATAAGGAAGTTTAAAGGTATATGAAAGCTTTGATGAGTGCTCATTTACAAGGAGGTAATGGAGTGCAGGCAGGAGCTCAGTGCCATTGGAACCCTAACTTCCCTCACGTCCCCCCCCCCCCCAGTGGGATACTCTCTTGCTCTGTGACTGCTCTGGTCCTGGGGACCGCCCATTTTCAGATACAGGGACTTGATGCATGCGCCCCCCCCCAATGTAAAGCACAGTTTTATCATGCAATAAATCCCACTTCCTTTGGCAGCTGGAGCAGAGGCCTATCAAGGGCTCTGAAACATTTTAAGTGCCATCTAACTGTAAGGGGCTAGTGGCAATGAGGAATGAATTTTCCCTGGCGTTATTTTCCTAGTAAGGTCTAGAAAAAGCATATAGCTCGCAAAATAAACAGGTGGGGGAAGGCTTTACTAGAGTCTCAGTGCTCTTTCATGGAAATGGGACACACACCAAGGCAGTGGGAGATTTCTCGTTAATCCCCTTTTCTTTGGTGAAGTTGACCTGGCCCCTTAGTTTTATCTTGCTTAATTGAGACTGCTCTCCAATCATTAGTTACACTCTGTTTCCATCCTACATGCAGATACTTGCTGCCACTCTGTTAGCAGACGAGTGAGCATTATGAACTCAGAGACCATGGGGGTCTGATACAGGAAGGACTTTTCACGAGCTGGGGTGTCAAGGCCCATTTCTAAGTGAGTTGTTAGAGGTGCCACTGGAAAGGGTCCTTGGATTAGGAGGGAGGAGACCCGGACTGGAGTCCCAGTTCTCTCGTTTCCCAGATGATTTAAGCATGGGCAGTGCCGACTCCTCTCTGCACAAGGTGGGGGTCAGAAGGGACACTCTCTCAGGTCCCTTCTGGTTCTCAAAATAGGTGCTCTGCAAAGATCAGAGGGGATGCCTTTTCTTTTCTTTTTTCCCTTCTCTGTGTGCCTTAAATGACTTTTGTCTCCTGCACAACCTAGACCAATAGCCTGGAAAATTTCATTTTTTAAAAGTAAATGAAACCAGGAAACTTTGTAGTTTAATCTCTCCCCTCTCCTCTTCCCCCCTTTCACCTTCCTCTCCCTCAAATGCCAGTACAAATGGAAAAAATAAGTCTGTTCTCCATCTGTGACCTTAAATGCCAACTTGGAGCTCAGAACCATTTTTTATAATCAGGACAGAAAACAGGGTTTATAATGGAAATCCTGATAGCCCCACTTTAGGGTTTTGAATTATAAAACTACACCTTTTAAAAGACAAGTGTCGTTGCCAAACGGTGAAATGACTATACTTTATTTCCACCCACTACATTTCCATTTTAATTTTATGAATATTGCAAATTATAACACTCACATTATAACCTCTAAAGGGGCTAATTTATAAAAGCAGTGTCCATCAATTATAAATTTTCCATGACATTAATAAAATGGCAAGAACTAATTATGATGACTTCAGAAATGAAGATGCCTTGGACAAATCATTAATATGTTGAAATGATATTTTTTAAAACATAGCAGGTTCTAATTATGACTGAAATGAGATAATGAAAATGATCACAGTAAGGACATTAACCTGATGAGCTCCACGGTTTCAGAGTACATGGTGTATGGAGATTTAGCCTCCAATGGGTCCCGCTCCATTGCATTACCGCACTCGATGAAGGAGAGGGCTGCATCAGTATAATATACGGCTTTGCCAAACTTCTCTACCTGAAATAGACAAGTGGTTGTTCAGCTTTTTTCCTTCAAAAAGCGAGATCACGCAAAGAACGAGACACTTTTAAAAAGGTGTCCATTGCCCTCAAGGATAAATGGGCTGACTTTTGGAGGTGACTATATCACACAAAAGCTGAAAGAGATTTTTTTAAAAATTCAGTCCATCCACCCTTTCCGCTACTCCCCGGATGGGGGAGGGGAGAGAGGAGAGCAGAACAGAGCAAGAAGCAGGGTATATGCTGGACTGGAATTGTAGCCTAGAGTCCATTTTCCCCTTCGGCTTTGATTCACTGCTCATTGTGAGTGCCCTGCTACACAGGAGAGAAGTAACAGATTGGTGCCATTTGTCATGAAAATTGTGAAGTTGTGGTAGGGCTGTTGACAAAAATCTCATCCCTTTCATTGGATATGATGCCCTGCAAGAGCCTCCAAAAGCCCCAACTTCAGCATTCCAAAATCGTTTCTTTCAGGAGAATTTAATGGCAAAAAAGGGTTTATCCCTGATAATGGTCATCCTGAAACGGACTCAGGCATCCCAATGTCTTTTGATGTGTAATGAATATTGTATATGACATTTTCTAGGGAGGATTTGATAAGAGTATTTAACATTTTCGATTTCTGCTAGCTAGATGTGTGCACTTGCCACTAAGACGGTCTTTTATGTTAAACAACCAATATAATGCTCTTTGACAATTTCTCTGGATATCTCTTATCAAAATATTTTCTAGGCAACTGTAAGGGTTGGAGTTCTCCAAATGGCATAGTAGCTATCTGTAACAAAGGATTAAGTAACTACTGGAGACTGATTCGAGTTACAGATCCAGCTGAATGTGTGGGGACAATGGCTCTCTCTTCTTAAAATGAATGCATGTGCTTCAGCTTTTATGTACTGCGAAAAACCATAGCTTAATTTCTGTAAACTGTTGGGTAAATATTTATTTGCATGAAATTCAGCCTTTCAATCAAAGCTATTCTCGGAAAACCTGTGCATCCATGTGAGAGAGATTTCTATGTTATTGTTCTTGGTGGGTTTTTTCCTTTTCCCTCTCATCTCAAAAGGTAAATGCCTCTTAAGTCATTATCTCCCAGCCTCATGTCAGGCCATCCTTTGGGGTCTCTTATCCCCCAGTTGTGCACCTCTTTTCCCTGGAGCTGGCCAGTGCTCCTGCAGTTGCTACGGTGGCAGACAGACCCAGCCTTAGAAGGGTAAAGGCTAGCGATGCCTGGTCTTGATTTCTAAGTCTCGCTTATTTGAACTTTTGGGGAAATATGACTTCCCATAATCTCAGGGCTCCAGCTTGGCTGGGTCACAGCTGCTCACGTAAAGGAGATTTCATTTACTCGCTTGTTGGGGTTCTAGCTGGGCATGGAAGACCGGAGTCGTCCCTCACTTGTGCTAGCAATCCGACGACTTCTAAAGAGAACCCACCACATGCCTTTTAGTTCTGACTCAATGCTTGCCCATGTCCCATGCCTGGCCCTCCCAGCATCTTGAACAGAGCTGGCAATTTTGCATGTCTCCTCCTGTCAGTTCAGAGGCTCATGGACCAATTATTTCAGAGGAGATTCAGAGCAGCGGGATGTTAGTCCCAGACAGCAGCTGTATGACTTTATTTGACCAAAAGAGGAACAAAAATGACAGCTCGGGAGGCACATGCTGCTGGCTGGTTCTTGGGAATCAGTGGTTGGTTGCCAAGAACTCGTACGTGGCACAGCAATGGCTTGGTGCCCCATTAAGAGCTCTCTCAGGGTCAAGCTTCCTGTGGCAGAGAAGTTCTCCCTCTAAACCCTGCCCTGCTGTGTAGTGCCTTCTCGGGTTATTTCTGCTTGAACACCTCTCCTAATGGTGTCAGGCTCAGTCAAAGGTGAGGAAACAGAGCGCCACATGCCACTCTTAAAGAGACTCCAGAACAGAGGACAGAGGGCATGGCATTCCTCTTTGGTGCACTTGGCTGAATGGTAGCACAGGGCAACAGGTTCATGTTGAAATGAAGAGGGTCTCCCCTGAAGGGCTCATGTGTGGGTGGGGGGCCTCCTGGAGCTGTTGGTGTTACCTTAGTACACGTTCTTAGCCTGAACTCACCGTGGGACACCTACAAAAAGGCATCTCAGGAAATCGCGCTAGCTTGATGCCGATCAGAGCTTCTTGCTCCAATCTGCCAGTTTTGTGTGTGAGGGAAAGGGGCTGGTTTTCCTAAGGTCAGCGGAGAGGCCAAACAGATGTTATGGTTCTCTTGTTGCTCTTCCCACTACATCTGAATGGGGCCAGGTGTGGCTTCAGAGGCCTCCTGCTATCTCCTTGGGGGGAAGTACAAAATTCTCTTCCTAAGCCTCCAGGACTTTTTGGAAACTGATTTTCAGTTGAAAAAACAAAGCAACAACAGAGACCATTGGACAGGAGGAAGGAAGCAATTTGTGTATCCATCCCAAGTGGAGGATGTCAGGGCATGCCAAGCCTCCACAGGTTAGGAATGAGTCCACTGGGGAAGCGGCAGCCACCTTGCTCCTTTCTCAGCAGAGGCACTGCCAGGCAAAGGGAGCTTGGGGCAGGCTGCTGGAAATGTTGGTGGCGGGGCCGGTCCCCAGTGGGTTCTCTTCAGAAGCATACATTGTTCAGGGAAAAAGCAGAAAAAAAATCTCTGGGAACCTACCAGTGCATCAGCTTTGTGCTTCAGCTTCTTGGCCTCCTGCATGTAATAGTCGGCATTGTGAGGCCTAGACAAACACAATTCATTCTTTCAGCAGGCTTTGTCATCATTTGATTAAAAGACTGACTAGCCCAAATATTTCTGCTATGAATCCCCGTATAGTGCCCAGCAAAATGCAGACAAACACACCTATTTCCATTATGACCTACCTAGAAAGAAATGGGCAAAATGGCTACTAGATTGAAGAATGGCCCATTTGAACAAATTCTGCCCTCCCCCTTCCCGTCCTGAGTAGATGAAATAGATCAGAAATTCCTATTGGTCCCCCAGCAGACATCTCCACTGGAGGAAGCAAGCACAAAAGTGGGACAAAGCAAGCTAGAATTAAAGCTCCTTCATTGGAAACATAGAAATAGGAGCAGCACCATCAGAGTAGAGCATGTGGGGGAAATGACCAGGGTTGTCTGGGCCTCTGCCTGAGCCTGTCCTAAGGGCCTCGTTCTGATCAACAATTTTCCTTGATTTGATTTGCACACAGAGAAAAGGATGTGCCCTAAGCCAGGCAGGAGGCATTTGGAATGTCTCTGACAACATACATGTCATCAAAATGAATCCGAGGTCTTCTGGACTCAGAGCTCCCATTGGCCAGGGATGACATTGAAGACCAAGTAGCCATCTCCAGTTGGTTACTATCCAGAAGCCCAATGCTGGGCCCCCGATTGTAGGTATCTTCACCCTGTAAAAAATAACTTGTATTAATTCAGGTTTTCAGCAAAATCCCTCACCACAAATGCTTCGACCAAACAGAAGTGACATGTCAAAGTTAAAATGAAGACAGCTTTGGGTTTGGGGTTCTTTTGCCTCATGGATCACTGGGTCTGTTTCTCCTATAACACTCAACTCTCAACCAATAAGCTTCTGTAATTACATACCTCTGGCATCTCAGGAGTAGCCATTCCCAAAGGTTTAAAGTTAGCAGGGAGTCATTCAACAAATTGGTGAATGAAAAGGTGGCAGGATGAGAGAGCTTAGCATTGGGAATCCTTTCCCAAGCTCCTTGTAAAACACCCTCAATTTTGTAGCATTGTAAAGACCTTTAAACACCATATTTACCATCAGTTCATGAGCTGCCTCTGTGGATGAGCCTAACCTCTGCTGGCCTTCCTAGTGGCTATCTGCCTAGGGGACTCATACATGCACCCTATTTGCTCCTGAGGTGGACTGATATTTTCTTTTTTCTCAGCCTGGACCAGTGAGAGTCAGATAGCAGAGAAGAGACTGAGAAAGGAGTCAGGCAAAGAAAGACAAGCTCACTTGCCCATCAGTGTCCAGGTGGCCATTGGCTGAAAAGATTCAGGGACTAGTGAGACTCTAGTGCTTAGCCAAGGGTCATGCAGGGAGTAGGCACTTTAAAAAGAAAATGCCCAATGTGTGTCTTCAATGGAATGTGACAACCACAGATACCACCATGATTTTGTGTTGAATTCCAAAAGGCACACGCATTTTCTGGGGTCGAGAAGATGGTAGAGCCACTGTATTCTGTTCTGGCCCCTACAGTTTCAGAGTGGCATTGATAAAGGGAGAGTGTACAGGGGAGGGCCGTGAGTCTTTGTCATCAGAGGATGGCTTGGAGGAACTGGAACATTTTATAGCCCGAAGAAGAAAAGGTTCCGGGTGAAAGATGCAACAGCCAAATCACTTGTTCTCTGCGAAGTGAGAAGGGTTGGTCTGGGCAGTGGCCAGTCTTCCCTATCATTGGGCAGCGGTTGGTAAAGGCTGATGGATGGCTAGTTGTTGGGCATGTTGTAGAGGGAATTCTTTTCTGGGTATGGATCAGCCCAAATGGCTGCTGGAGGTCCCTCTCGTAACTCTGTTTTGTTTTTGTAGTTTTTTCTTGTGGGGTTTTGTGGGGTTTTTTTGTTTTCTTTTGTTTGGGATTTTTTTTGCAGGGCAATGAGGGTTAAGTGACTTGTCCAGTGTCACACAGCTAGTAAGTGTCAAGTGTCTGAGTCTGGATTTGAACTCAGGTCCTCCTGAATCCAGGGCCAGTGCTTTATCCACTGTGCCACCTAGCTGCCCCCCTCTTGTAACTCTGAAATTCTGTGATGTTGTCTGTGGAATTTGAGACTAATATGGATGAGGTCAATGTAGCGGGTAGCAGTACCTTCTTATTTGGGTCTCATCGCTTTTTTTTTTCCATCGCTTTTTAAGTGGATAAAAAGTGACAGTGCAGCCCTAGACTAAAGGAGGCCTCAAATCTCTCCTGCCCATGTGGAGGGGGCCAGCAGGCCCCAGAGCTCATGGATTATCATATTTGTGTTCTCATTTTGATGCAAAGTGAAAAAGTGAAAAAAATTGGGCAGGCACCATTACCTCCATTGGACAGATATGGAAACAGAAAACTGGAAAGAGTTCAATGACTTGCCCAAAGTCACATCAAATTTGTAACAGGCCAGAACAGAGCCCACATCTCTTGCCTCTGTTTAGTGAAAAACAAACAAATTATACCCACACTGCCTTACAGACGTCAAGCTTGGGTGCCTGGGAGAATTGTGGCACTATGAACAGAAATGGGATTCTTGTAGAATTGACATTATAAACATTAGCATGAAAAGTTTTATGGCTATTATATTAAAAAAGCTTTTATTAAGCACCTAATTAGCCTTGACAATAGACTCTTGCAGAGTAAAAAACAGAATTCCATAGATATATACTATGTGACTTTAGAAGGGCTTATCAAAGATAACCATAGAGGCAGTTTGTGATGTTAATTATAGTCATTGTACCAGACTGGGTGAATAGTAAGTACTGTTTCTGTTTAGAGCAAGTGGGTTTGACACAGCTGTGTGACTGGACAGGTCTTTTGGTCTTTCTGAGCCTCAGTTTCCTCATCTATAATGTGAGGACAAAGACACTGGCACTGTTCACCTCCCAGGGTGATTGTGAAGAAAAACCTGAGTGAAATGCTAAGTCAAAATGGGGTATTCTTACCTAGTCAACATCTCTGATTAGGGCTGACATTATTTATGTATCAATTCAGTATGAAGCATTATCTCTTCATTCTATCACAATTGCTGCTGTGAGTAACTTCAGGCCCTGAAAGCTCTGGGGCCCAATGGCCTTTTCTGCAGTGGACAAGGTCCTTGGGGCCCAGGCTCACTCCACATTGGCCACATTACCAAGAGAGAGCTGGGGCCTCCTTTTGTCTAGCTCAGCACTGTTGTTGATTGACATGATCAGACCTTAATAAACATGACACCTGGAGGTATGCGTGCCTTTCATTGTTGGCTTTTAGTAGATGGAACTTAAAATTTTCTGTCCTCTTCAATGGTCTATAGTAGTCACTTAGTAGCAGTGATAAGTCAAACCAGTGGAGAAGCCCATGTGTGGCTCTGACAGCGACAGGTTTTAGCAGGAAACGCCTCAACCAGGTTTTGATTTAAGTCAAAATGAAAGCTTCAGAGCTGGAAGGGACCTCACACAACATCTAGTACAATACCTCCATTTTACAGAGGAGGAGTAAACTGAGGCCCAGAGTATAGAAGTGACTTAGCCAAGGTCACACAGATAAGTAAGCAGCAGAGCTAGGATCTGAACCCAACTCCTCTAATTCCAAACCCAAGGATAATTCTATTCAACCACAAAGTTGAGCTTCTGTTTTTTCAACCTCCTTCACCAGGGAGTGGCTGACAGGCGTGTGTTAGGTGAGGGACAAGCTGACCTGGGATGAGAAATGCATCCCAGAGAATCCATCAAATGGGGGCACCTTTCACATACTCCTTCCCTTCTTTCTCCCCACCCCTGCCTCTAAATTTGAATCAGATGAGCTTTAGCTTATTTGTTTAGCCTTTGATGGAAGTCAGAATGAATCACAGGCACTGTGGGTTCTGCCCCAAACCTCCCTACTGAACTAGTTCCCTTGTCTTCTGAAACCATCTTGATGGTCCTGCCTGGGGTGGGTCTCCTCATAGAGGGAGGCCTGGGATCCCTTCCCTCCCACAGTCAACTCATTTGTAAGATGGGGGTGGCCATACGTCAAAGGGTGATGAAGAGGAAAGTCTTTTGCTGTTGGGTTTGTACTTGAACTGGAGGCAGCAACCCCACCTTCCTTGCAAATAACAGATGCTCAATACATGTTTGTCTGATGAGTGCTCAAGGCTCCTGGCTTTCCATTACCTCTGGTGCTCCCCTCTCCCCAGGGCCAATCAGTTGTCAAGGCCCCAGCATCTCTCACACTGGCCTCTTCTTGTCCTGCACACACGGTCACTACTCTAGATCAAGCCATTCTTACCTGGACTATTGCAAAAGCCTCCTTATTGTCCTCCCTGCCTCCCTCCCCTCTCTAATTCATCCTCTGTAGAGCTATCACTGAAGTGCTGCTCTGAACCTGGTGCTCCCCTGCCCAATAAACGCCACTAATTCCTTCCCTCCTACTTCGAAGAGCAAAACCAGGTAGGCTTCTGTTACCACCTGACATGTTTTCTGCACTTATATTCTTCAACAGCTGCCCAGGGTACCAGAGGTTAAGTGTAAGGTTAAGTGTACCAAGGTCACACAGCCAGTATGTGTGGGAGGCAGAACTCAAACTCAGGTTTCCCTGACTCCAAGGCCAGCCCTCTATCCATTATTCCATGCTGTCTCACTCTATATGTTCTTATACTGATACATATGCATAGAAATTATATGCTATAGGCTCCTTGAAGTTAGGAACTACTTTATTTTTGTCTATGTATCCCCAGTACTCAACATAGTGCCTTGCACATAGTAGGTGCTTTAAAAACACTTGTTGATTGACCAAGTATTGTGCATATAGTTATCTCTTACAAAGTCTAAGATAAAGTATCTCCTCTAAGAACCAGCAGGAAAGAAACTGAGGTTGCCTACTTCAAACTGCCCACTGTGCAAAAGCACTCTAATATCTTTGCCCAGAAAACCCCATATGGGGTCACTAAGAGGGGCAGCTAGGTGGGACAGTGGATAGACCTCTGGGCCTGGAGTCAGGAAGACCTGAGTTCAAACCCAGCTTAGCTGTTTGACCCTGGGCAAGTCAATTCACTCTGTTTATCTCAGTTTCCTCATGTGTAACATGAGCTGAAGAGGGAAATGGTGAATGATGATTTTGTGGGTGCTAGAAGATCTGTGAGAGTTATTGTACCCAAACACATTAATCACCCTGAAGTCAACCTGGTGAGGAGTTTCTCAGAATTGAGCTGGGATGGTCCACAGACCCCAGACCTATTTTGGTCTATATCACCGGGCACACTGTCACCAGCACATTTTCCTCTGATGGTTCATTACATTGGGAGGGTGGACCTGGTCTAAGGCTTTGCCAGCAGGTGGAAAATTCTAGAAGCCTTGATCATAAAGGACCTCTAGACTTCATTAAGTCAATCCTCTTGAGAAAGGTCTTTCTCTCAGAGTAAAACATCTCCAGAGAAAGAACCTCTCCAGTCTCCATTTCCCCCAAATCAATTCAAGGCAGGATGGGACATTCTAGAACTAGTGGAAAGGGGGTGGTGATGATCTATCTGTGTTGTTAGCCAATGGGAAGGTATAAAATCAAGGTGGAAGGAAACCAGTCTGCTGAGCTATGGCAGTTGACTCTGTCCAAATGTCTTTTGCTGTTCTAGTCAGTCTCTGACTAACCCAACTCCTGTCTCCTTTGACAGCCCAACCTCTCAGCTGCCCAGTAGCATGAGTTCTCAGGGCCCTCATGCTCCCCACCTGCTGCCTAGCAAAGGAATTTGCCCTACATATGAACATGCCCCCTTAAAGCTCTGCTCAGGATTGAATGTTGCCCCCCTCCAATACTCACACATATTCTGAAGTTTAAGTGGGTCTTGCTCTCATTCTTTCTGTGTCTGGCAAAGGAACAACTGGCAGCTGGAAAAGCAGTAGGCATGTGAGCTTCCTGACTGGAGGAACTGTTGCTGTCAGAACTGATGCGTCGATGTAGGGGTTCATCCGACAATGGGGACAGTGGAGGTGGGAATAGCTTGTCATCTCTCTTCTTAGTCACTTTTTTGGCTAGAATATTTCTGTTGGAGGAAAACAAAAATAGTTTTGTGTTCTAGGCCCTCTATTCTCCTCCTATTTCTTGTCATTTAGGGCAGCATTTGAGGTGATGATATATGCCACAGTACCTTACTGATGATAACTTCCAAAGTATACACGCAACCTCCGTTGGAAGCCCACGTTTGGGTCTTTGAAGGGTATATTTAATGGTATAACTTAGACCACAGTGTGATGTAGTCAAACTTTCAAGGCTAATTCAATTCATGCTAATTGGATTTTTAGGGGAAATGCAATGTATCCTTTAATCCCTCCTCCTTCTCCATTTAAAAGGAAGGTTTCTCCTTATTTTGAAGTAGAACTTGGCAGATGCACTCAATAAAAAATGGGATAATGATTTGAAAGAGCTCTTCTTAAGGTAGATGTGCTTGCACCTTCCCCACATACCTATGGGAAAAAATGGCAAATGAGAGTGAACAAAACTGGTCGCCTCAGCACCAAAAACATCATAAACACTTTGGTGCCTTTGGGTGCAACAGACTGACGGCCAAATCTGAGGCAGCCCATTTTCCAGAAGATGTCTCTTTTTGTCATAGGGAAACTATGCATCTTCAAATACAAGCACACCTTATTTTAGAACTTGTAGAAATGGGGCCGTCTGACAAAGAAGCAAGGCCCCCCCCCACCCAAAGCCTGACAAAGGAGCTCAGGCCCTGGAAGTTATTTACTACGGGAATGCAGGCATGGATTTTTTTTTTTACTTACTGTTCTAGTCTAATCAATGAGGATTACTTGAATTTTCCTTTTTTCTTGCACAACTAATATTGCACTGAATAGTCATTTACTTTCCATGATTATTGACAAAAATTTTCAGTAGCAAATTAAGTCAACAAGAATTATGTTTTCCTCTTGGTCAACTTCAGTCAGTGTCAGAAGATATAGATTTACAATAACTCATAGCAGCAAATCAAAGATGAACAAGCAGTGGAGCAGAATGATGTCTTGAACTGGTGGAAGTCAATATTGGCTCCATGTTCCAGTTCATTGGGGTTGCACAAATTTGCCAACTTGAATAATATCTGTCATTCTCTCTCTATCTCCTGTTCCATAATTGTGCCTCCCTCACCCCCAAAGTCAATTCCCACCATGCAGAAGAATTTTAAATCACTTTAGGTGTTTTTACCATTATTATAAGTGTCTAAAATTAATTTTTAAAAATTTGATGCTAGTTTTTTTTTCCAAATTGCTTTTCCCCGTAGAAGCAGTTTGAAAGCAGTCATACTGTGTGATTGAAATGATCTCTAACATAAGGTTTGCAAAAGCTCTCCAAAATCAAGGAGCAAGCCAAGCCCAAGGAATCCAGGGGTAGCTGAGCTTTAGAAATCCCCACATACAGCTATCAAGAATGGCTTCAGGGGGTGGCTAGGTGGCACAGTGGATAAAGCACTGGCCCTGGATTCAGGAGTACCTGAGTTTAAATCCGGCCTCAGACACTTGACACTTACTAGCTGTGTGACCCTGGGCAAGTCACTTAATCCCCATTGCCCCGCAAAACCCAAACTAAACCAAACCAAACCAAACCAAAACAAAAAGAATGGCTTCAGCCCGAAGTAGGTGATGGTCTGAAGCCTGAAGGTTTCTCTCAGCTTCTGGTGGTCTGGGTCATACCTCCCAGAGAGGCAGCGTGTGCGCGCGCACACACACACACACACACACACACACACACACACACACACACACACACTTGTCAACACAGCGCTCTACACGTCACATAGGTTATTGACAGTCCACTGGAGCACACCGTGGATGAGAGCCTTTCCTTCTCTACCCAAAGACCTGGCAACCTGGAGATTGGGGCATTTTACTTGGTAGAAGTCCTTGGATGATGGGCATGTCCTAGTGTTGTTGGCGGCATCAGAGATGATGCCCTAGAGCACTCTCACTTCTTACAGCCAAGGAGAGAAGGGGTGATGACAGGGAATAGGTCCTCTAGCAAGTGAATCTTTAGGGGCCAGCAAAGACCTAAGATCATATTCTAGAACCACGTGGAAGAGAGACCTTGGTCTTCCAGGGGCTTTCCAAGGCTGGCTTCTGATGTACAGAGAAGAGTGGTTGCAGGGAAAGCCTTCAGAGAGGGACATTGGTTTTGTTCATCCTGTTTGTACCCCTGATGTGTTATATTCTGATTGGTGGATTTAAAGTGACAAACTAGACTTATTTTCTTCTTCTGTCCCTTCTACCTTCCTCCTCATGGAAGTTTAGAGAGAGTAGAAATATCTTTAGGGAAATGAGATGTTTGCTCAGGGAAACCACCTCTGTTTTCTGGCTTAACACCCCGCCCCCTGCCATATGTAGCATAAAAAGAAATGCATACATGGTTTGCTCATGAAAAATAGATGGTTGTGGCATAGTGACGAGAGCAAAAACATCCCAGGACTTGCCACTAATATTGATTACCTACAGGAATTCTGCATGAGGAATTTCCTTTCTCACAACCTCATTATTCTGACTGGACTTAGAGATAGTCTAACGTATCCTATGTCCGTGACTGCTTTCTGCCAGCTGTCTTCTGGCCTCTAATCCTTTCCTTTCTCTGGAAGATGTCTTGGAATGGTTTGAGCCTGGCAGCTGAGGAATTTTTAAACATTAGGTATGATTTTGAGGGGGAGCTCCAGAATGCGCTTCCCTGTCCAGAGGCAGTCCACAGTCTCAGGGAGTGAAGGTCTAGCTACTTTTGTTCTGAGTATGAAGTGGGAGCTGGAGTAGTATGTTTCAGGAACCAGGAAGGTGTAAGCAGTGAGAGAGCTGAAGTGCACAGTGGTACATAAGATTTATGCCAACTCACTGCTACTAAACAACAAGGTGGGAAATCCATTGCTATCAGCATTTAGCTAGACTGGTGCTAGACTCAGGTACTGCCATTTGATGGAAGTCATCTTTACTTCTGAATGAATCTATGGCAATCATTATCCAGGGTGAATACTTTCAGCACCTGGCAGGACTGTTAGTTAACTTAGATTTAGAATTCAGGAAGAAATACGGTCAAAATATTGGGGAGGAACAGAGAGCTGGACTTTGTGCTAGAAAGTTTATGCAGTTGGAGGAAGAAGGGGAAGAGGTCCACTGGCAGACAACAAAAGGGTCACAGCCTAGAAACCTCCTGCCTTTTGAGGGTGGTCAAAAAGGTACAGAAAAGTCAGCACCATTTAAAGCAGCAGATTCCCCCCTTAATTTGTCCCCAGCCCTACCTGATGGCTTTTCATTAAGGCCTGAGAGGGCCATTGATTCTGTTGTTCTCATTAACTGTTCTCTCTTCCCTCCCCTTTCCCAGATTGTTTTAGACCTCAAGATGGGGGAACAGCAAGTTACTTTTTTAGTGATCTGCTTAATCAAAGTTGCCACTGGAGACTGTTGGTCAATTGGGTTGATGGGTAGAAGTGTTAGTGTTGGCCTGTGTCAGGTCACTTGTGCTTCTGCTCTACTTAGGGACAAATACCATTTGAGGCTTATTCGTGGGTCTATGTAATGGTACGTAGAACTGCTGCCAGGATAAATTTGGGGGTAATGCAATGATCTGCTGCTATACACACCAGCCCTTTAGGCTCATCAGTTGTGCTCTTACCTGAAGTTCTTCTGGGAAGGGGTTCTCGCAACTCTTCAGGCTCTTAAAGATCTTTAGAACACTTAAATAACAGAATGAAAGTACAAAGAGAAAAGCAAACTCACTCTTTAGTGCTTGGAAATCTGTGACTGCTAGGTATTGGTGAAATGCAAGGTGGAAGCAGGCAGGAAGGTGGGATATCTTCTAGCCGCTGCTTCTTGTTGTCAGCAAATAGGTCCAAATGGTCAGATGGCTTTAATAAAGAAGAAAACTTGAATAAAATAGAAGCTACTTATAGGGAACAGTAAGTTCTAAGATTAGGGCAGACTGCTTTTTATCGACAGGAATATGGGGCTTATGTAATTAAGGGTGCCTTTTATATGCCAAATCTACCTGAGCTGTCAGCCATCAGACAGTACAGACAGAGCTTACTTGTGGTCTGAATGCATGATTGGGGATGTGATGGAACGTTTGGCCTGCCTCTTGTCGCTCCCATGACGCTCCCCAAATGAACAGTATAGAACCAAAGTTGTAGCCACAGGTTCACATCTTTTCCAAGCAGATAGCTAGTACACTGGCAGTGATGGGGGAGGTGGGACTGGGAGGGTGCTAGGACCCTACTCCAGTTCCTCTGTGATCCACAAAAAGCATGGGCTCTCTTCTCTGGTCTTTTTCCTTGGGGGCCCATAATTTAAACCTAGGCTACTGGAGGTAGCCATTTTAACTAAGAATAGAGCTCCAGGTTCACCTATCCCAGAATTTCTGTCAATTGCAATGCAGTCACCAGGCTCTGAGATTTCACTCGGCTCACAGAGGTTGTTCTCCCACCCTTCAGCCAGTAGAGCAGGTCTGCTACTGACGGGATGCTTAGGAGAGAGGGAACGAGAGAGCCCTTCCTGCCTCCTAGGTGGTAGAGCATTACTGGGTACCTCCTCATTAGCTAAAAAGCCATGAGGTTAATTTGCCTTTTCTCTGAGAAATAACCTGAAGAGGTGGCACCAGGATGTGCTGATTTGATCAAGGAGAAAGACTGAAAAGCTTATTCTACTCTCCATCTTCAGGGGACTTATGGCCTATTGATGCTTTCTAGGCTATTCCTAAAAAAGCATCCTAAAAGATGCCTGGTGCTTGGAATTTTGTCTCTGCCTGGAATGAGGAGAACTGAAGTGAGTGTGCTGGGGTACGGGATCGCTCATCCAGAAAAGGTAGTTAGTTACGCTGCCCCTCTGTGGCACTACGGACACTAACGAAGGAAGAAGGGGGGGAGTCTGAAAAACTCTGGCCGTTTTGACAGTCTGTGGCTTCCGTGGTGGGGACAGCAGAGAACACATCTCAGGCTCTAAACCTCAGACTGGGGGAGGGGGGAGAAGCAACTCTCTCTGTCCATTTCTTTCCTTTGGCAGAAAACGCTGCTGCAATGCCTGACTAACCTGGAGAGTACAACTTGTCAGTAGGGCCAATGCCCCAGTCCTACTTGATTCCTTACAAAAGGCGTTTGGGGCTGTGCTTTAACAAGCTCACCACCTGGTTTCATAGTGTGACCCTGAACCGTGGCCAGGCCAACAGCAGAAGTGAAGTGACTTCCTCCTGTTCAGACCTACCTTGTACTTCCTCTTGTTCTTGGCAGGCACCTTTTCAGCAAATGAAGGGCCAGGTGACTCTCGGGACTGTGCTGGCTGTGTCTGTGGTGGTTTGGTATTATTCTCTCTGGGCTCGGTCTTGGTGGAAGTGGTTTCAGGCGGGTCTCGGCCAGGTACTCGAGACAGTAGGCCAAGATCTATTTTGACCCAAAGTGCTTTCGCGTCGTCGTAATCACGTATGGGGGACAGAAGTTCAGTTTGCACGATAGGCAGAGGTGAGAAAAGCTGCTCCTCCACCTCAGTGGTGGTGCCATCCATACAGAGGCTGCTGTTGCTGCTGCTGCTGCTACTTCCCGTTAAAGTGCTGACGTTTACGATGCCATTGCCTGGAGTCTCCTTAGGTTTGAGGGTGCTGGTCAAAGGGGGACCAGGAGGCAGCGATTTGACCTGTAAGGCTTCATCTTGGTCAGTGTTGGAGTCTGAAGTGGAGGAATCGGTTTCGACAAATTCTCGAGACTTGGGGACCATTTTCCCAGGGCCTCGGAACTTCTTCTTTTCAGCAATAAATGCTGCAGTAAGTTTGGGTTCTTTCCTTGGGGCCAGTTTTCCAACTGCAGCTCTATTCCGTGCTTTGGCCTGCTCTGGGTGTTCCTGGGTGTCTCTGTCTTTGGGAGCGTTGCTGGGATGAGGATTTGGTCTAGGCCAGGGGCATTCTTCTGTGCTGGGTGTCCTTTCGACCTTTGGCGGTGGCTTTTTGCCTATGGTCCTTGGGGGCGCTGCTTCAGTTTGAGCAGGCGACTTCTGCCTGGCGTTTTTGGCCTCAAGAGAAGGAGGGGGGGGGGAGGGGGAGGGGGAGGGGGGGGGAGGAGGAGGAGGAGGAGGTGGTTTCTGGATAAGCCGTTGGCGAGCTTTCTCCCGAAGAGGGCTCAGGAGGGGCCTCTCTTTGGGTTCAATCTGGAATAGGCCAGAAGTGACTTTTCCCTTATTCTGAACTTCAGTTTGGGGGGTGATGGAAAGTAGAGAACTGTTCTCACTGGAAGTTTCATTTTGGTTACTTATAATTGTCTTGTTATGAGGGTTTACTTTGTTCAGCCATTTGTCCAGCTGCCACTTGTTGGCTGAAGGGGGCTCTGGCTGTTGAAGGCAAAACAACAGAAAAGTAATTCGACACTGACTCAGTGGAAGCCAGCAGTGTACTCAGCATACTGACACTTGGCTAAAGAAAACAAAAGTACAGACTCACTTGCATGGTTTGTAGACACGGCATTACCTCCACTTACAAAACCTTCCTGGAGGCCTTGTGTACTATCTAGGCCATATTTTGGGTTATGGAACTCTTCTCAAAATAATGTTTTTAAACAATTAAAGGAAATGCCAAATTTCAGTTAGAGGTTGGTAAAAATAAAGATTGAAGGCTTTTTTCTATCTGAGTTCACAGACCCCTGGAAACCCAGGTCCTTTGTCTTAGAGAGCTAACCAGGACCTGAGAGATTCAAGGACTTGCCTGTGGGTCACATCGCTATTCTGAGGAATGACTTGAACCCAAGTCCTGCTGACTCCAAAGCCAGTCCTCTATCCACTAATCAAAAGAACTCACAATGATATAATTTCAGTTTTACAAAGCACACTCCTCAAAATGCTCCTTTGAGGTAGGTAGCACAAATATCATTAGTCCCATTTTACAGAAAAGGAAACTGAGGCTAATATTAGAGATGCCCTTAAAAGCAAATCTCCCTATGCCAAGAAGAATGACTTGAGTGGAAGAACAAAAGGAAAGGAGAAGCAGCATCTGGGGCAGGGAGTCAGTTACCTCTGGCGTGTTACTGCGGGATTCCTCGTTGCCCTCGCTGTCACTCGAGGTGCTCTCGCTGTCAGAATCAGACTCAGAACTGCTGTCGGATTCACTGGAGCTTTCTGACCCCCCACTGGAGGGGATGAGCACAGGCTCAGGGGCAGGTGGCACTGTCGGGCTGAAAGAGACAAGTGGCATTCTTGGCACTGGACATAGTGAACCATCATTCAGTGAGTATTGTCCGCGCCTCCCATTTGCTTGACTAGCAAAAGGAATATGAGCCACGCTCTGGGCCCTTTTGGGATTTATGTCATTGAGGACACAAGACACCCATATAGAAACAGTGACGTCACGGTGTGACTGACTCAGGAGGTAGCTGAAAGGGATGCCCAGTGGATAAGAGAGGTACAAGCAGGTCCACACCAGACCGTATTAATAGCATCTCTTTATGGACATTATTTGAAGTCCGATCTTTAGCGTGTGGCTAGGTGTCTGGGTATAGGACTTCATTCCTCACTTTTATGTTGGGAAAAATGCCTGTTAAGGAAGGAAGGAGGGAAAGGAGACAGACATTTGTCTAATGTCCTAATGTTTGCAAACCATCATAAAGACACTGCTTTTCATTTTGAGCCTCACCCGCTTCTCTGGTGAAGTGACTACAAGATATTCTTATTCCCATTTTACAGATGAGGAAATTAAGTCCTCCTCCCCCTCCCCTTTTCAAAGTAAAGTGATGGCAACAAAGTAGAAAAGGCAAGATTCAAACCTAGGTCTCTCCTGGCTCTAAGGCCATTATTCTTTCAATTAACTATGTCTTACCTACATTGCTTGGCAATACATAATACCCTAGATGACGTAATAAATCAAGGTGCATTCATTAGACTGAGAGCTTCTCAAAGGTAGGGTCTATCTTTTGTCTTTCTTTGTATCCCTAGAGCTTAGCATAGTGCTTGGCACATAGTAGGCACTTAAGAAACACTTACTGAATGACTGACTGCAAGACTCAACAGATCTTTAAACCTGATATTTTTAAACATTGCAAAAAGACGTTGTAATTAAAAGTGAATTTGCAGTAATGGTTCTAGTGGCATTGAAAAAGGAGGCAATACAAAGTTTACTGGTTGGTAATAAAAGAAAGGTCATTTTGAGTTACTTTACAAATCAGGTACAGCCTAAGGTGGTGAGTTACCAATCTGCTAATACTTGGGATATTAAAAAGATCCCATTATGATGTACCATGGTTTTTCCCATATCTCTTCAAAAGAAGTTCAGAATAGTTTTTTTTCCCAAGGAATTGATCACACCTGAAAGAAAATGGGCATTTCCACATACAGAACTTTAGAATAGAGAAAGAGTACTGCATGTGAAACAGTGAATCTCGGATTTCATTTGTATTTTTAAAGCCACCAATTCCTCTGAGGACATAGACCAGATTCAGTCTTTGTTTGGCACTTACATTTGTTTTCTATCTATTTCTTATAAATTCAGTGATCAACAAACACAGACATTTGGGCATACAAAGAACAAAAGAGGATCACCTAGGAAATCGTGAACATGTTCGTTTTTCAAGTGCCGAAATTGCCCTGTTTAGTTCCTTCTGAACTTTTCCATTTTATTATCTGCAGTTTTTGTTTTCTTGACCCTTCTTTCCCTTTTTTGGTATCTCGAGCAATCCCCATAACCAGCCCCTCTAATGCACTCTCTTTTAACAAAGGCATGGTCAGCTATACATGTTTTAACAGTTTTTCTTGCTTTCTCAACAAGGGTGAGAGAGGTCCATGGGAGAGAGAGGAGGCAGTTTATTTGAAAAAAAAATGGTTTAATTATAAAACAAAAACAAACAAAAATAAACTCTCCATCAGTTACTACTAGGGTGTAGGAAGCCTTTCTATTAACTGCTCCTTCTATTCCTTAAGAATTCTCCTTTAATCTTTCACAGTGGCATTTCCTTTTATATAGTCAAAGCCCTCTTTACAATACTACCTGCAAAAAAATACTATCTGCTAAACTCAAACTCTTCTGTAATCTGTACCAAAAGATCAAGAGGACTAAACAGAATAAGAAAGAGCCCTAAAACAATGCCTCATTGCATAAGTATTAACATTAGTATGTGCTTTTTTGGCCTCACTGACAGATTAATAAATGGGCATTAAATACAACCAGTAGTTTCTTAGATTACTTATTAAATACTGGTGGACACAGGAGATTAAACCAGTACAGAGACTATGAGAAATGAAGACATCTGGTTTCCATTTACCCTGCTAAATGTGTGAACCGCCATTTTCTGGGCTCTTTAGAAAGGTAACATCTCAGGAAGCAAGCTGAAAGCCAAGGAATAATCCAGATTGACTGGGATGAGCCTTCCATAAGTATCAGTATTGTCTATTTTCATCTAACTTTCTAAATCCAAATAATAGTGATGCTGAAAATTCCAATTGTCATTATTTCATATTTACGATTCGAATTAATATTACTTCAAACCTAGAAGTAACTTGCACTCAGTCTTGAAATGATTTCCCAATGATCTCCTAAAACTAAATCTCTCATCTTATTCTTAGCTAGGACCATATGCCAAATCAACTTCAAATACTGCCACACCAGCCAAACAAATGGATCATATTGCAGTGGCCATGAGTATAAGGAATTGGGATATGGACAGAAGTCAAATCAATAAGCATTTATTAAGCACTTACTGTGTTCTAAGCACTGTGGATTCAAGGAAAGACAAAGGTCTGTTCTCCAGGGAGATAACATGTGCTACCCACATCCCGAAGTCTGCAGATACATTGGAGTATTAACTGGGCTCAGTTTCTATGTGGATGGAGATTTGGAAGGATTTACATTCACGAAATTGGCAAAATGCACAATGAATTGACTCACTGTGGGTGCTGCCACTAACCTCCACGTGGTCTATAGGATACCAGTGAAGTCTATACTGCCTTACAACTGGCCTTTCCAAGGGGCAGTGTGCTTTGATGCTTCCATGATCTTTTCAATGTGGAAACTCCCTCCAAAGGGTCACAACCCAGCATTGATAGAACAAATAAGTTGTTTTGAAAGATCGAGGTGAGAGGAGGCCTGAAATGTTTTAAATCCTTTATGAAATAAATCCGTCTCCAGAGCAGTGGAATAAGCTGTGACTAGTCTTAAGCTGACATCAGTACATAACATGTGTAATGATAATTGTTCATAGCTCTAGACATCTCCCAGCAAGATGGGTGCACGGGGGGAAGGTGTATTTTGAAGCTTTCTAAGTCGTGTAGCAAAACATCCATAATACTTTGTTAGCAAAGAGCTCACAATGCATTTGATAGAAGAATTAAAACAGATGCTTAAAATGCATTTAATCCCTCTGTACTTTTGGCTTGAAAGGCAAGTGGAAGCCAGGATGAAAGAAAGACTTGACTCAGAGGGTAGTTAGTACCTCCTTCTGTGAGCCAAAGCCTGGGCGGAAGCAGACCCCAGGTGACAGACAGCTTTCCAAGGGAGTAGGAGGAAGTTGCTAGAAATCTAGAACAAGGCAGAGTCTTCCAATAAACAATCACATTAGGCTCAAAGCCTAGAGAGAACAGGACAGGTACAGCTGTTCCAATGACTTCGCCTCCCAGTGTTTCTACTCTGGAATCTCATTGCAGTTTATCTAACAGTTCTGATAAGAGACCTTGAGTGTTTACATATTCAAACATCTGAGGCAGATAATCTTATTGGGGAAAAATCAAGTAGAGGGAAGAAAGGACATTTTAGTAAGCCACGCTAAGGGGTTGATGTGGAAAAAGTGGAGTGGCGCCCCCTGCCAGATGTCTCCTTTCATGTTTCTGTTATAGACAAAACTGCAACTCTCTCTTTGTGACAAAGGAAAGTTGCCTGCCCCAGGCAAGATCAGGATTTGAGCACAAGTCCTCTCACTTCCCATTGCAGCATTCAGCACCTGAATGGGGATGTTCCACATTGGAGGACTCCATCAGAAGGGGACTTAGAGGTCATGCAGACCAACCCCTTCACTTCTGCCTCTAGTGACTTGCCTAAGGTCACACGAAGAGGGAACAGAGGTGCCAGGACTTGATCCCAGGCATTCTCACTTCAAAGTCAGGGCTTCTGCCTCTCACCAAAGAGTTAGCAGTAGCATATAAAGAAGTCCAAGAGGACTAAGACAAAGCCATTCGATTTGTTAATTAAGACATTGTCAGTGGCCTTTAAGAAACAATTTCCAACCTAAGGTAGAGAATCCAAATTGTAATGGGTTAAGGAGTGGTGGGTAAACAGAGCCAGTGACAGGGAGCTTCTGATTGCTCTCGACAGAACACAGCATGCCTATGCAGCTAATACCTCAATACCTTGGCCCCACCTACCTTCTTCCAAGAAAGACTACTGCCCAAGATTGCTATACTTTGTTGACACAGAAATCCATTATCCAGTAAAAAAGCATGTTGGGGTTCTGTACCTGCCAAAATTATCTCAGCATATTTATGGTTCAATCAGTCCCATAAGAGTCTTCACAGAGGTATCAGTAAATTGATTCACATGCCAAGAAATTGATTGTTGTGACTATTTGTCTTGGATCATTACTCTATAGGAAATCCTAGGGATCACTAATGGGGCCTCTGCCACATGCCTGCTTACCACGAAGCTTCCTTGCTTAAGAACCTACTACAAGAGATCATATCCTACCTCATGGTAAGTCTAAACTCTTGGGCAACAGGCCTTTTAAGGTCCTCTCTGACCTCCCCACCCTACTTAGCCCAGAATATCTTCCACCATCCCGGGCCCCTCATTCTCCCTCTAGATGTTACTTTCAATTCAACCTTCTGTGGAGATTACTCTGGAATGCCCTCTCCCTTTTCCTTTGCTTATCTCAACACTCCTCCATCTCTCAAGAGCTGTAGGACAGAATGAGATAATGTGAATAAAATACTTTGCAAACTGTAAAGCACTATCAAAATATTGGATAATATTAAAATGTAATGATACTTCCCTTTTCTGCAGGCCTGGTGTAGTACTAGGAAGGAAGGAAGGAGCT
Source organism: Dromiciops gliroides (assembly GCF_019393635.1). Taxonomy (NCBI): domain Eukaryota; kingdom Metazoa; phylum Chordata; class Mammalia; order Microbiotheria; family Microbiotheriidae; genus Dromiciops; species Dromiciops gliroides. Next base: position 61,165,024 of record NC_057867.1, on the reverse strand, counting down.
AAGTCAAATCCTGGCCTGTGTGTTAAGGTTCCACAGCTACAGTATAAGCTCCTAGGGGAAAAGAACCATATCTTGGAATTCAGTTGTATTTCCAAGAGTGCAGGCCCTCACTCTCCTGCTTCTCTTTCCTACCCTGATATCTTTTCAAGTGTCTCGTCCCCTTGGCCCTGATCTGCTGGTATTTGTTGTCAGGCCTGAGGCCTGAAAAGAACAACCTTCTGTTCTGCTTTCTAAATCCTGCCTCAGAGAAGGAAGGTACTCCTCTCTAGCTTTAGCAAGTCTCTTTCTGTGAAATAACAGCCCCAAGCCTAGCTGCATCACTCAGAACATTTCTCCTAAGCTTTCTTCTGGATCACTCATTGTTAGCCTCACCTTTAAGCCTCATCTTAAATCATTAGTGCATGTGTGAAAATCATCTCCCCCTCCACTCCTCTCTGAACCCATAGCCTTCTCTGGCCTCTCAAATCTTCACTCCATTGTTCAGATTCCCCTCTAACCTCAATCTCTTTCCCACTTCCTTTCACTCGAGAAACTAGGTCCTTCCCAGATGTTTCATGCCTGGCTACTCTCTCTACTTCTTACATCCACTTCCAGACTATCCCTTTGCCACCATCACCAAGTAAGCTTTGGGGTTCCTCCCCATCCATCTTCATCACATGGTGCAACTCTGTACTGTACTCATATACTGGCCTCCAGGTAAATCTCTTTCCTTCCTTAAAGAGTTTAGATTCACATGAGTCCTATTCACTCCAACTATTGCCCTAATTCTTGGGAGATTTCAACACACAGTCAATGTCCCCTCACATACCTGGTCTTCCAATTAATCAAATTCCTGCAGAGTCTAAAACTCATACATACACAGGAATGGTCATACTCAAGATCTGACCCTTACCCATTAACCACTCTGCCCCTAGGATTCAGATCTTTCTCTTCTCTCCTTCAAAACCTATTCTTCATCCTCACTGCAACCTCCATCCAGTCCCTTTGGCCCACCAACTTCTCTGTCCTTCACGCCTATCCTGGTATTACTAACCTTTCCTTCACAGCCTCGACAGGGCAGCTCAGTGGCACAGTGGATAGAGCAGTGGCCCTGAAGTTGGGAGGACCTGAGCTCAAATCTCACCTTAGACACTTACTAGCTGTGTGACTCTGGGTAAGTCACCTCCAGTTGTCCTGATATATATCTCACGACTGGACCCAGATGGCTCTGGAGGAGAGAGGTTGGTGACCTTGCACAGCCCTGCCTCACTTAAATCCAATTCACTGCAAGTCATGACATCACCTCTCCATGTCATGGTCCTCTTTGAGAAGGGAGGATAAACAACAATAATCACAGTCTTGACTGCATTTGACCAGTTTGACTTGAACCCTTGCCCTGTTGCCAGTTTTCTCCTACCTTTGCCAAATCCTAACCTTTTCCACCTCTTCCATTCCTTTCCATTGCTGTATGCTGCTGAATGCTCAGGAGGAAACTCACAGTGACTGTGCCAAATGGTTTTATTAGAATTTTCCATTATCTGATCTCTTATTATCTACCTAGCAATTCTTTTGTTAGTCCCTGACTCTCCACAGCAGGTGTCAGAAACGTTTTTCTTCTCTGCCACATTATATCCTCGACTGTTGGTCCCTTCTCAGCAAAGGATGCTACCTGAGGCCATCTGATTAAACTGCCTCTTTCTCTACTACTCCATACCTCACAAATACATCTTCATCATCCCCATCCTTTCCTCCATTATGCCAACTCTGTGACAAGATTTGGTCCTTTAGCATGCCAAGGCTGACCCTGGCACTTTTTTCTTAATCCCATCCTCTCCTGTCTCCTTTCAGAGTTTGCTCCTTTGATCCTGCCCCTTTCTCTCTTCCTCAATCTCTCATAGTTTCCTAGCTCCTCTCCAACCCTCTATACATTTCCTCAGAACTTTTCCATCCTAAAGATATCTCCACTTGACCTTGCCATTGCTTGAAGTTAGCATATTAACTTAGAAGATTTTCTCTCAAGGAAAAGGACCCACATTTACAAAAATATTTATAGCAGCTTTCTTTGTGGTGGCAAAGAATTGGAAACTGAGGGAATTTCCCATCAATAGGGGAATGGCTAAACTAATTGTGGTATATGAATGTAATGGAATACTATTGTGCTGTAAGAAATGATGAGCAGGAGGAGTTCAGAGAAACCTGGAAGGACTTACATGAACTGATGCTGACTGAGAGGAGCAGAACCAGGAGAACATTGTACACAGTAACAGCAACATTGTGTGATGAACAATGGGGACAGACTTGGTTCCTCAGCAGTGCAACGATCCAAGACAATTTCAAAGAACTCATGATAGATAGTGTTTTCAACATCCAGAAAAAAGAATTGTGAATTATGAATGCAGATTGAATCATACTGTTTGTACTTTTGTACTGTTTTTTCCTTTTTGTTTGAGGTTTTTCCTTTGTGCTCTCATTCTTCTTTCACAAGATGACTAATGTAGAAATATGTTTGATGTGACTGTACATATACAACCTATATCAGACTGCTTTCCATCTTGGGGAGGAGGGAGGGAAGAGAAGGGGGGGAAGAAAAGAAAAATCTGGAACTAAAAATCCACTGAAAACAAATGTTGAAAACTATCCTTATATGTAATATGTAACTGGAAAATAATAAAATAAAATAAAAAAGATTTTCTCTTTCATAGCCAAACTCCTAGAAAGGGCTGTCTATACTCATTGTCTCAATTTCCTAATCTCCCACTTACTTCTTGCTCCCTGGTCAATTGGCTTCTGCCTCTAGCACTGCCCTCTCCAAGGTTACCAACAATATTTTACCTGCTCAAGACACCAACTTTTTTATTCTGTTTTAACCTTTGTAGCCCGTGAAACTTATAACCTCCACTCCCTTCCCCAACACCTAGAAGTACAGTATGAAGCAGTAGAGCCCTAGCATCAAGAAGGCTTTTGTTCAGATGTCACCTCTGACACTTAAAAGCTGTGTGACCTTGAGCAAATCACTTAGGCTCTCTGTGACTCAGTCTCTTCATCTGAAAAACAAGAGGTTGGATTTGAAGGCCTTTAAAGTCCCTTCCAGGGGCAGCTAGGTGGCGCAGTGGATAGAGCACCGGCCCTGGAGTCAGGAGGACCTGAGTTCAAATGCGGCCTCAGACACTTGACACTTACTAGCTGTGTGACTCTGGGCAAGTCACTTAACTTCAATTACCTCACCAAAAAAAAAAAAAAGAGAGAGAACAAAATATAAAGTCCCTTCCAGCTCTAAATCTGCAATTGCATGGTATTATGAGATTTATCACACTTACTTTGGCTTCTGTAACACGATTTTCTCTCTGGGCCCTCCTCCTCATGTTGCTTGAATGCATCCTCCTCCTCTTACACTTGCACACACGCCCCTAGTGAACATCTTTAGGGTTTTACCCTAGTCCTGCTCTGCTCTCTCTCTCTCTCTCTCTCTCTCTCTCTCTCTCTCTCTCTCTCTCTCTCTCTCTCTCTCTCTCTCTCTCTCTCTCTCTCTCTCTCTCTCTCTCTCTCGGTGATCTCAGCACCTACCATGGATTCCATGAACTCTGGTGACTTCCTCAGCTATACCTCCAGCCCTTATTACTAACTGTTGTTGGCATAGTTCTACTGGTTGTCCCATGGGAATTGCAAACTGAGGTCCAAAACACAGAATTCATTATACCCCATCCCTCTTCCTAATGTTCCCACTTATGTTCCAGTCACTCAGTTTCACCTTAATCTGCAGGGAATTTTTTTTGTGCTTACTTATATCTAACTGGTTGTCTAGCAAAGGATTTTCCACTTTTCAACTAGTTGCTTTGCCACTGGGTCTCACAGTCTAACTATACTTCAATATATTTTTTTCTACTGAGTAAGCACCCAGCATGTGTGGTTTGATATTTTAAAAACCACATCAACATGTCCAGGGTTCACACAGCTTGCACACGTGAATGACTAGGAATAAGAAATGGTACAAAAGCCATGGTCAGGGTGAGTATATCATCAAATATCAGCACATCATCAAAATGATGATTTTCATTTGAATAGCAGGTGAAATTCTTGTCTCCTACTATTTTGATGCTTTCATCAACCCCCAATCTACTCTCTTGGGTTGATTATTATTCTGGTGCTGTAACTTATTGCCTGATGGAAGAAAAAATATTTCATCAATTTGGGATTAAATTCTAGTTTGGAAGACTTCTGTAAGGGCCAGTGCTATGTCACTAAGACTATGGGCATTGCTAATTATGACATACCCAAGCATCGAGCACATGAAGGTGTTCTCTTCCATGATAAATTGGTCTGAAAACTACACCCAACATTTTGCTATAAATCACAGACTACTAATAAAAAATCAGAAACAATAACAATTCCTACAAAGATTCTCTCCCATCTGTTGCCTGCGACGATCAGTGTCCTATTTAAACCCAATATCTTAAATCTTCTACATGTAGAAATCTCTTAAGTGCAAAAGCTCAGTTATTTTTCATCAGTGCTTCCTAGGCCTGTTATTTTGAAGGACAGCCAAGGAAATGCTGGATCCCTAATCCTGTAACCTTATCGGACTGAAAAATCTTGCCCTGCAGCTCATATTCTCCCTTCTCATCAACACTAAATTAAAGAGGGTCAAGTGTGAGTGAGAAGAGTTGAAGAGCCCCCACTCTGCGCACACGGAGGGAGCTAGTTTAATCCTAAACCCAACTCACCTTTGACTTCGTAATGAAAAGACTAATCACGACTACCAACCAGTAAGAAGGCAGCTGGAGTAGGGGGGGGCCTGCTCCATGCATTCCAGCCTGCTCTGTTCGAAGGACAGGATCACCTACATTTCCATCTAGATCAATAAGCAGAGGAATGCCAATGTCCAAGTTCAGAAAGAAAACAGAGCCACTTAAAATCTGACCCAGAAAGAAATGGAAACAAAGCCACAGTTTTTTCTGTGAGTTGGAAAAGCCTTTGATATGTGGGCTTGTAACTGTGAATACAGGGAAATTTTTGTCATTAAGCTAGGAAAGGAATTGGGCAATCTAACACTTTCAAATGAAGTCTGACTCCATAAATAGTACAAGAAAACAAAAGCTTTCTTCAGTTGCAAGCCCCAAACTATTTTTTTTCTTTTGGTATATACGTGTTTACCTCTTTCCCTGAAATAGCTATTCAGTCATCTTCTTTGGGGAATTATCGCATAGGTTTCTGATAGGATATTTTCTTTCTGTTATAAGAAAATCATAATTATACATATTTGCCATCTACTAGCTAGGCCAAACAAATGAATAATCACATGGCTTATGGCCTTTGCCTCTGCAGAGGTGTACAAGTCCCCTGGGACCTTCTGCCTAAAACACAAACAACAAGCAAAATACGTTTGTTCACAAACTTATTACTGTTTTTCAACTCGATAACTGTGCATTTATTGAGATGCAAATGTGTCTCTATCCTGACCAGGGTTGATCTCTCCAAATCCAGGTGGCTTTGCTACTTAACTGCCTGCCCAATGGAGCTTAGGCAGTTGTTGCTTGTTAATGACAAGACCAGTAGATCGCTTTGCTAGTGAAAAAACTTGAGAAATTAGTTTTTAAAAAAATAAACAAAAGTATTTCTATGTTTTAAAAAAGTTTCCACATTTAATATTTTTTTCTTTGAATAGATTTTGATTCAGGATGTATTTGATGCCTCTATGACCAAAGCATGTTCTCAATTTAGTCTTATAAATGCTTATGAGTCAAATCTAAGACATATTGTATACAAGCTAACTTCACTTAAGTTGATGTTGGTTAGGTAACGTTCATGTTAACTAAATTCAGATTTTAGCCATACATTACTAGCTGTGTGACCATGAGCAAGTTATTCAACTTCTCTGAGCCTCAGTTTCCTCATCTGTAAAATGGGGTCGTACTATTTGCACTACTCACTTCACTGGATTGTGAGGAAAGCACTTTGCAAACCTTAAAACACCATACAAACATGCAAGGCTGGTTGTTATTATTATTGCTGTTATGTTGTTGTTATATACACAGATAAGCATAGCTTAGGGTGAGCCAGAACTGATATTTCAAATGGTACCCCTACACTCTGGTTGCATACTTAAGGGTTAGTGAGTGAATGAAGAACACTTAAGTACTTACTGTAGGCCAGGCAATGTGCCAAGCACCAAGGATGCAAATACGAGAGCTAGCCTGTCCCTGCCCTCCATGAGCTTGTCTTGCAATGGGGGAGTGGTGACTAGGAAGGATAGTGTCATAGGATGGGTAAAAGGAGTCGAGGGGCAATGGTCTGACATGCTCTTCCCACCCAGAAGCAATGAGATTATGGATGTGGTGTGATCACCATTTCCAGAGCTGAGGTGGGGGGGGGCAAGGGGAGGGAACGGTGCTGAAGGAAAGACCTGGGAGCTGATGATGCCAGGGAGATTATAGGAAGGTCAAGGGCCCAAGAAAGTGAAAAGATGGTTCTTTTTATGTCTACAGACCCTGACTCATCTCATCAAACATTTAGAAGGACCACCTGAGGGGGAGCTCTTCAAAGACAAAGGCCACTGCCAGTTGGTGGCACACATCATCTCTGGCAGAGGAACTGGTCTTCATTTTGAAGTGAACTCAGCCTGGCTTGCAAGGCCTGCTTTCTTGGAGATCCTCAGTTCTTTCATTTTCACTGAAGGGAAGGATAAGCTTGAAGAGCTCTCATTTATCTCACTTTTTAAGGCTTGTTTTTCTGAGCCTGCTTCTAAAGGTCTCCTCCTTGACCATCTCTGGAGAACACCCATTTGGAAGCCAAGGAAACGATCAGTGATTTGGGGGGAGCTGGGCCATCCAGTGCCTTGTGACACACATCGAGTTTTAGTAATGCCTCCATTTCCCACAATTACCTTAGTTGCTTTGATAGGAGGCAAAGAAAGAAAACATAAACCAAACCTTCTAAGCATCTTGGACTCCACTCCACTACCAGAAAACAAAAGTAAATAAAATATTATGGGAACTCCTAGAATACTGTGTGTCCCAAAAGGCTGCATGCAGCTTTACTAAGTTAGACTTGCACTAAGACTTTTGGGATGTCCCGTATAGCTACATGAAAAACAGCCCAAACCATTTTTTTTCCACAGAAAAAAGTGGCAAGAGATGCGACTAACACCTTAGGGTTCACCTTGCACCGCATACATTTTGGTGTAATAGACTCAAAAGGGTAATGACACTATCCATGCCCTGCGAGGAAGAGATTTTTTCACTAGATTCTTTTCCTTGATGTATTTATTGTTGCTGCCATTAGTTGCACTGCTGAACGGTACGTAATAATGGAGCTGGGAGAGAAGACAAAATCAACTTGGATCCCATGGCTTGACTTTGCCTTAATACTATGGCTTCCCTATGGTGGTTTATTCATTTATTGGTCTGATGGTTTTTATGAGTTGTGATTCAACACAGGTCCTCTCCTAGTATTGAGTTTTATAAAGATATGGAGAATGTAATATAAGTCAGATACAATTATTTTTATGTGCCATGCTGGCAATACTGTAAATATGGGGACAGGAGGCAAAGCTGCTTAGCAAAATGATCTTAATATCCAAGGCAGTGTGAAAATGGAAAAGGAATCCATAAGGACGACCAAGATTAGCCATTTGCTCTCTAACCTTATTTACAGAAGCAATCAGAGGTATTCAGGTCGAGTTAATGACCCCATCTCCAATTAATTCAATTGTTTACAAACAACACTGATGCAGTGGCTGTCTCCCAGTCTGCCACCCAGGCTCAGAGGGAATACAGAAGACTCCATTAAAAGTGACAATAACAATGCATTTCTTACTGAACCACTATTGTATTATAAATAAATTCCTGATGTTAAATTATGCTCCACGCTTTAACAGAAATTCAATTACGGAAATAATAAAAAGACCGTGTATTTGCCAAGCGCTTGGACGGTAATTTGGCTGCTTAGTTACCAGGAGTTGGCTGTTTTGCAATTTCTTCTTTGCAGCGCATTTCTTTTGAATAAATGCCAGCCTTTTTCATACACATTTTATGAACAAGTTGCAAAATGAAATTTTGAGCTTTTGAATCCAATTATGAAAGACATAACTAAATCTATTATTGAAAAAAAAAGCGTCATAGAAGCCCTCACCACCGTTGTTCGGAACCGTAGGGTAATTGAGGTAAGCACAGGTGCTGCTCATTATGGGCCATTGTGCACCATCTGAATTCTGGGAACTGTAGAATTCAGATGGTTTCCACTCTGTTTGTGTGAATAACAAACAGGCATGATTCGGAGGTTGTTTGTACAAGCTTGTACACAGCTCATTTGGGACTCCTAAGACACCTGCTTACCCTTTGGAAGCCAAAACAGTATCATTTATGTGCTGGCTATCCTTGCTATGACAATTCTGGGGAAGCAACATATTTTATATGTTCCCTCCATCCTGTCCGCCCCCTGCCCAACCTCTCTATCACATCCCTTGCCTTTAGGCTGTTATCAATGAAAAAAAAAACAGGAGAAAAACAAATCAAAAATGGAACAATTATCTACTGCAGAGGGGTTCAGGGAGCTCTGAAACAGCTTTTGACTTGATAAGATTTTGACTATTTGGAGAAAACAAGGGCCACTTCTCCCTTATTGTCTTTAAATGTGTCATATGGAGGAGGAAAGAAAACAAATTTCCCTCCACCAAGACACTTGGGTCCTGCTGTCAGAACATAAATGAAAAGGGGGGGCTTCCTCTTCACATGGAGACCACTGGAGTACATAAGTGCTATGCCTGTGAGCATAATATACATTTCCTCTTTGTATTTCAACCCCTAGCATCTTCTCCCCTTTATTTCTAACTGATTCCATTTTGGTAACACATTTTGCAGCACAGGAAGATGTGGTTGCCTCTATTCTGCTATATGGCAAGCTAGTTCCATCAATAATGATACCACCTTGGGAATGATGGCAATTGGCACCAGGAATTCCCCCGGAACACAGAAAACTAAACCTGGGTTTCCCTTCTGCTTCTTTCTCAAATGGATTTCTCAAACTTAGGGGCAGTGTGTATATTCCAACTGGGCTTTCCTTTGGATGTGGGAGCCAATCAAAGAGAAGGGGAAGAATAACTAAAATCAACACAGGAAATTATATAGAAAGGCTGTGGGACTAGAAAAAGAGTCTATAAGGAAACAGTGTAATTCCCTCCCAGTATTTCTGTATCCTGGGATATCATTCTTGCAGTTTACCAAACTCTTGTACTGCAATGCCCAGAGCAGCCGGGGAAGCCTTGCATTAATGAAGAACAGTCAAAGACAAGGCCATTTGAATAAGTCTTATAGAATATTATGTGGAACAATCCAGACTGAATTTGTCCCACTGCTATTTACTTTCTAGATCACACAGGTATAGATGTGACAATGACAAAAACAAATCCAATAAAAACGTAGATCAGCCAAAGGAAGTCCTGGTATGGTAGGTATTAAACATGACTACTGTGGTTTGCCATCGCTCGAAAGGAAGGATATTGGAATCGCACCTCTCCACCTTCTCATTATCTCAGAAAGAGTAAGGTAAAGTTATGCAGGCATATAAATAATTTGGAAACCCTCACAGACAATATTCTAGCGTGTGTCTCATTTGCACTTAAAAAAGCTGCCCTTCAGACCTTATGTACTTTTAAGATTTATCTGAAAGATACATGAAGAAGACTTCCAGCCAAAAATGTACATATTTAATGGAATTAGATCTCTAGGCAAGGGAATGTCAGAAGAAAGGAGAAATAATAGAGAAAACGCAAGGTGCTCCTTTCTTGTGCTTTCTTGCTTTGATAAATATCTTCTGGGATGTCATTTACTAGAAAGTCATGATTTTAGGAAAAGAAAAACTAGAGGATAAAATATCATCTATTGCTGAAATAAGTTGCTATTTTCAGATTTCCCTTGGAATATTCTTTTTGTCAGCTGGGGGCCTTGATGTTTGTTGAAAACCTGGGAATTACTGTGAAATACCTAAATTCTAGACAAGTATCTGTGGCACGGTAGGGGGTGAAGGCCAGGGATCTCCCATCAAAGCCTAGGTCATGGTGGCCAGAATGATGCATGCAGAGTTGGCTTAATTAAAAGACCAGAACTGAGAGTACCGCTCTCGTCAGCCTTCCTTGTCTGTCCTTATGTATCAACTAGGATACATGTGATGTAACAGCATCCCTTTCTAGCCTTAGTGTCCAAATTCTAGGTGATTAGATGCCTCCTGCAAGGAGAAGCAACCACTGATATCTGAGTGTGTATTCTAACCCCTGCTAGAGCTTTGGCTGCCTGTCTTTCGATCTTGGAGGGGGAAACAAAGGTTAGTTTAACAGCGTGGGCCCTTCACACAGTGGGAACTTAATCAACACTGGCCACATTGATGTGAATTCCCAACTAGTTACTGTGTGTGTGTTAACATGGCAGCTAGATTTGGAGTCAGAAAAGTGGGCTTAAAGCCCAGCATTTCCGGTTTGCTACCTGGGTGACCCTGAACAAAGTGTTTCCTTTTCCTCAGCCTTGCCAGGACTAAATGATCTCTGCAATCTATAATCCTTTGGCTATCTAAAGACTTTCCAATGAGGTGATAAGAGATTTGCTCATTTGCAACTGCCAAAGAGAGATACTCTCTTCCTGAAGCTTCACATCGGGACTTGATTGTATCCAAGGGCTCTTCCACCTCTAAATTTCCCAACTCTCTGATCTTGGCTTAGGACCATTCCCTATACCTCCTTTTCTTCCTCTGGACCCTATCCATTTGCATTAACCCCCATGTGCTCCAGGTGGAAAATCGGCCCATCGATTGGGCCCAGACATGTGCATTTTCATATTGATATAGTGAGACCTGCCTCCACCTGAACAAAAACATCTAGCTGGGAAGCGAAAAGTTAAGCCAGGCATTGGAATATTATTCTATAGCCACACGATAGGTTCTAGAGACATGTGACAAGAAGCATCGAAATTTCAGGACTGATATCTCATGCAGACATCTGGACATTGGGAGCTACTGCCTCTCTCCAGGTCCCACAAAGACAAAAACATCTTGGATGGCATGCTCGATTTCCTTTCACTTCATTGGATAGGACTTGAACAGCAGTCTTTAAAATATGTAATTTCAGGGGCAGCTAGGTGGCGCAGTGGATAGAGCACTGGTCCTGGATTCAGGAGGACCTGAGTTAAAATCTGGCCTTAGACACTTACCACTTACTAGCTGTGTGACCCTGGGCAAGTCACTTAACCCCAATTGCCTCACCAAAAATTAAAAAAAAATATCTAATTTCATTGTTTCATTCTAGGATACTACCTTACACATAGTAGATGGCTTCAATGCTGGGATTCACCCCCCTCCCCTTTTGGGAGCTATGGTGTCATTGGTATCGAAGAAGCTTCTTCTGACCATGCTGACTGGCACCTCTTCAGAAGTTTGTGGTCTGACAGTGTTGCTTGGAGCAGGGAGAGAGAGCTGAGATTTCAACCCAATTCCTGGGACTGAGAATCTCACTGGCCACAATAGCCATCTGGGAATTCAGTTGAGGACTAACTCTTAAATTCATCCAAATTCATCCACTTGTATGATTTTTCAAATGTTATGCTTACAAACTCAGGGGCAGTGTGTGTGTGTGTGTGTGTGTGTGTGTGTGTGTGTGTGTGTGTGTGTGTTTTCCAACTCTGTTTTCCTATTGGATGTGGAAGCAAATCAAAGAGAAAGAAATAATACAGAAAGGGTTTGGGACAAGAAAAAAGTCTCTAAGGAAATATTGCTATTCACTCACAGTATTTCTGTATTCTGTACCAAACATTTAGCCTGCAAAGCCCAGAAGTCCTGGGGAAGCCTTGCATTAAGGAAGAGCATTTGGAAAAGTGTAATAGAATCAGTTTATGAATTCAAATGGTTCATTAATTGCAACTTCCTTGGTGAAGACCTCCTGGGGATTATTAAAGGGCAAGAGCTCGAGAGCTGGAAGGGACCTCCAGTCCAACCCCCTCATTTGACAGATGAAGGAACTGAGGACCACAGAGAGGTTCAGTGACTTGTCAAAGGCAGTAAGTAGCAGAACTAAGATTCAAATTCAGATCCTTTGGCTCTGAATTCAAGATCCTTCCACTGAACCATGCCAAAAGCCTTTTTTGTGACTGAATCAAATCACCCTATTTGTGTGTGTGTTTTTTTAAAAGGAAACCGTTATGCATATAAAGAAGCAGTCCAAAATGGGCTACATTTCAGGCACATACTAACAGGCTGAAGCTTTGGAGACATGCCAAAGTGACGAAGAGGAGAGGCGTGGGGAGGATGACACAAGTTAGTGTGACAATGAATGAAAAAGAATGGATTAAGTCCTTACTATGTGCAATCCTACTCTGTGTTAAGATCTAGGGACACAAAGAGACAAAGGGAGGCAGTTTTGGTTTGATGAGTCACATAGATGGTAAGTTGGCACATATGATACATTCTTGCCAGAAGTAATAGCACTCATGATTTAATTACAAGCTAGGTCCAGAGGCAGCTAGGTAACTCAATGGACAGAGCTCTGGACGTGGAGTCAAGAAGCCCTGAGTTCAAATCCAGCTTCACACACTCACTAGCTGTATGACCCTGGGCAAGTCACTTAACCTCTGTTTGCCTTAATCCACTGGAGGAGGAAATGGCAAATCATTCCAGTATCTTTGCCAAGAAAACCATACATGGGAACACGACTGAACAACCACCACAACAAGTCCCGACTAGTGTGAATGATGAATCCCCTGAATTCTGACTGCATGTTTCCAGTGGTCTGGAGCCAGTCACTATACCTTATAGAATTATAATTTTAACTAATACAAATTAGAATATGTAGCCACTTGAGGAGATTCATTATTCATTATTCTCACCAATCAAGATCTAGCCATACTGTGGCCAAAGTAAAAGGTAGAGAGGAAGGGGTTGTTGGCAGAATCTGATGAATGAAAGAACTTCCCCAGGAACTAGAATGGAAAATCCTTGAGGGCAGGGAATTTTTTAAATCTCCTACACAGGGCTAGGCACATACTAATTACTTAATAAGTGACCAAGAGATGGAAGGGATCTTGTAACTAATATAGCCCATCCCTCTCATTTTACAAATGAGCAAAGTGATCCCTAGAGAAGGTTCCAGTCCAGTGCTCTCTCCACAATATTGTAATGGAATAGGGATGAAGCTGGGCCAGACCAAGTAAACTATCATGAATGAATATTTAATGATCACCTAGTAGATGATAGGCTCTGTGGGGTAAATAATGATTGGTAAAGTCCTTTGGACTTGGTAGTACCAAGTGCTACCTATGAGGCAGGCAAGGGGTAGTGATTAGAGCTGGCCATGGAGCCAGGACGACCTGGGTTCAAGGCCTGCCTCTTACAAAGACTGTGAGATCTTAGGCAAGTGACTTAAACTCCCAGTGCTTTAGACAATTCTCTGTGAATTCTAAGATGCAGAAAAGGTGCTGCCCCGAAGTGGTAGAAGCATTTCCCTTTATCAGTAAAATTACGGTCCAGTCCCTATCCCTTCTTCCTAATAAGAGTAATTCCTGGCCCTATTGGTGTTCCACAATAGTCCTTTGACTCACAACCATTCAAAGTACAGGACTTCCTAATGTTTTCTTAGAATTAAATACCTAATTTCCCCCAACACTGAGGATGATATATTACCTAGAGCAGGGAAAATGCTTTTCAGTCTCCACCTCATTAACACTCACAAGGGAGAAAGAGATAATTTGCCTTTGTCTTTCTGAGTCATGTTAAGAAATGTATTCCAACAACATCAGTCATTATAGATGATAAAAATGGTCCAAAATGCAAATGAGAAGATGCTAGCTTGGCATGCTTTGTTTTTATATAATGACTAAGGTTACTAATTAATTGAGGAAGTGCTATTTATAATTGTCCCTCTCTGATAAATGGTTTAAACTTGTTATTAGATCTTCTCTCTCTTCCTCTTTATTCTAAGAATATAACTTTTATTTAAAATACCAATACAGAGCAATAGGCATATACTGTGAAATAACTTAGGAGTGAGAAAATCAACCAAGATCCTGGTCTTGCATACCAAATCAGAAATCCCCATAGTCACATGCAATATGTGATGTCTCTGACTAAACGGCTGTAGCCCATCACTCAGAAGTATTTGCAGTTTGCAAAGGTATCCTTCATCCCAAGCACCTGACCTTGAAATCCTATTGTGTGGAGCATTATGGTGAAATAGGACTGGCTTATCTCAGGGGTCTAACGGGATGAGGTGGGCAGCATTCTTTTACCCACTGCTCTCTTCTCTCCTCCCCATCTAACTTTTGGACTACACATAGGCAATTAATCAATCCACAAGAAAAAAGTTCAGTTTGGTAGGATTTCAAATACAATTTTCTTTGTGCTGTCCATGGTTTGGAACCTACAGAACTGGGCTGAGATGTGAAGATCAAAATGTCAATGGTCAACAGACTCTGAGGGCTGGAACTGAATCTATCTGACCTCGTTTCTTCATTGCTAAATGGAGAGAATTCCAGCAGCACTGGGATCACAGTGTTGCGAGTCTTAGGTGAAATAGTGTACACAGAAAACACTTTCTATAGCATACAGCTGAGGTCCGTTTAAGTCTCTTACTCTTTAAATCACAATTTCTGGGTAAATGGCTTCCACTCATTATCTCATTGTGAGCTACGACTGAGGCTCCTGGTTGCCAAAGTTTGTGCGACACTCACGATCTCTGGCATAACAAGGCTGTTATGACACATGCACATGCATACGTGCAGAGGCACAGGCTGATTTTGAGACCCAGAGACCCTTGGGTCTATCGGCCAATGTCCATGGCTGACAATGGAGTCACAGGACTGGCAAGTGACCTAGGGGAGTTGGCCCTTCCAACGGCACAGCTATCACTGGCAATACAATCGCATTCGGTCTTGCAGGAAATGTGAGATTCAGGGGGTTTTCCACTGCCCGGACAAGGTACAATGTGCTTAGAGATCAACTCTCCATTCAGTGTTTTCTTTTTTTTAAAACCAGTTTTATTTTTTTTTACTGTGGTATTAGAGAGCAACTGATGCAAGTCCTTTATTTGAGGCCCAGAGAAAGCAAGTGACAGAGCTGGAAATTGAAGCTTAAGGATTTTTACAAACTACAAGAATGACAACAGTCTCTCTACTCTACCCTTAATCCATGCCATGTTTTTCTCCTTTCAACCAATTCCAGTGACATCCCTGTCCCCACCCCCTCCAACACTCCCAGTAAATGGCTTAGCCTCCTTCACAGAGACTGGGGTAAAATCTCTGGATCCCTTGTCAAAAGCATGTTTTTAGATGCACAAAATAAAATTATGAAGGAGACACAATTATATTGAAATAGTTTAGCTGAATACCGAAAACCAAACCAGGTTGTTCATGGACCCTAGGTTGAGAACACCTAGTCTAAACAGATTCCCAGAAAGACCCTTGAACATTGCCTTTGGACTCAGTACATGCAATCTATATCTATCAATAACACATGTCTGGAAGGTTCCAAGCCAAGCAATCACACAACACTTGCAGCCCTGAGTTATTACTGGTCTTTCCTAGAGAAACTTCAGATTCTGCTTGACCTAGAAAAACTAAAGAATACAAGAGAAAGGCCATTGCAAGAGCAAAAGAAACAGTCACTCGTCCATCCTAGGTGCTGCTAACACTGAACACTGCTAATAATCGCCATACTTTGCTTACAACCACCCATTTTCTCTTGGTGTGTCCTTTTCTTTCTCTTTCGAGGCTACTAGAACCTAAAACGACTGAAGTCATGTTAGATTACCAGCTACTGACTGGGGCTGGCCAGAACCCCCTCTATAGCCACACCTACCTCTCAAGACTCCTTCTTGAGACAAGAGAACAAGACCTGGGGATTGCCCCCTGTTCCCCTGACTTGCTGCTTTTATGGGACAGGTGGGAAGAAGAGGTTTGCCCCTGTACCTCATGCCCCCCTACAACATAAACAGTAAAGGGAAGGACACTTACTGTACCTTACTCTGTTTTCTCAAATAAATTCTTCATATACAACTTCTCCTTGCTCATTTACCTCCTATAACAATAGCCCCTTGGAGGGGAGGACTGTTTTTCCATCGGAAGAAAGCTCCTTAGTATATCCTAAAAAACTTAGAAATATTGGGACTCCAGCCCCAGATAATGCAAACTGAAAGAGAATTCTGGGATGTCCATTTTTCTAATGATATTTTTTTATATCTAATGATATTTTTAAGTGACTATTATTTCTCATTGTTTGAGGTAATTTGATTGAGGAGATAGAATTTCATTTCACATTAAAATGATATTGCTCTTTATGGGAAAATGTTTGCTAAAGAGAAACCAGAAACTATTTTTATTGCTCAGCTAGGAATAAAAACCTAGGTAGATGAGCTCTACATTACCTTGTAATCAAAAGTGAATCATAAAGAGCCTTCTTAACAGGCTTGCAATTGTAATCTAATTAGATTTCTTATTGTTTGAGCAATTAATTTAGAGCCAGTCCATGGAATTTTCCAGGCTGTGAAATGAGAGCGCCTGTCTCCTCCCATGGAAAAAGTAAATGAGAGTTATTGATTTGTCAAGGGTGTGCAAGTCTATGATGACCTGTACTGAAGAATGGATGGGGCTCTGATATGTGCAGAGGAAGCAACTGTTGGACACCAGTCTAGAGGGAGTCTTGACAATCCTAAGTATAGCCAAAAAGGCTGGCAGGCTTTCTGACTTCTGCTCTCTCGTCAAGAGGCTTTGAAAAGTCTGGATTGTGGCGTCACAAATATAGCATGAAAAGTGACAAAAAACTGTCCTATGATAGATCCCACATGGCTACCAACTATCATCTTTGGCAGCTAGGTGGTTCAGTGGATAGGATACAAGGCCTGATGTTAGGACGACTGCTCTGGGTGAGTAAATCTGGCCTCAGACACTTACTAACTGTGTGACTCAGGCCAAATCACTTCACCCCGTTTGCCTCGGTTTCCTCGTCTGTAAAGGAAACATCAATCCACTGTGGTATCTTTGTCAAGAAAACTTCAAATGGGCTCAGAGAGAGTGACTGAAAATGACTGGACAACAACAACGAAATCATCTTTGGCGCCACCTTCCTCTTCTGGTAAAAACAGAAGCCACAGAACCACTAATTGGTTTGAAGTGAATAAAGACTTTATTGGCTTCAAATAATTGGTGTTTGGTTAGCTGCCAGGATGATTGTTATCACAAGCTCACTCAATAACCTAAGCTGGCAGAAGTTTCTACCTTTTACAAGTTTTAAATCCCCAAAGAATTGACAGAAAAAGCTATAACCACAAATTGGTTTGCAATTTTCCTCTTTCTTCTCAGCAAGTCCGGGATGGTTATATTATGAACCTTGCTTCAAACAAACTGCTTCTGACTTTTATGGTCCTTTTGTGATCTAAATGGTGAGCTCATAAGCTATTCCATGGCCGCTTCTGTTTTCAATTGCTTTTGCTGTGAAATGGCCTTCTGGAGATTTCTGGGGACCGTTTCACACTCTCACAGTATTGATTTGCTAAACCTGATGATAGGTTTCTATTTAAGATACAGGGTAGTATATGAACAAAGTGGGAAGCCTATGAAAAACTCGGCCAGTGCTTTCAATCCAGAAAGGCGAGGCAGCACCGCTGGGTTCAAAACGATGTGGGGAGCCCCTAAATCATCCTCGTGTTAATTTCATAGAGGAAGTGGTGGGAAGATGTTCAAGAAATGCCCTCTGAGAAAGGCCAATGTGGTTGACTTCATTCTTCCTCTACCAACATTTTAGCAATTTTTCATAAATGGTGAATATGTACAAACACTATAACCTGATTTGTCAGGGTGGCTACATGCAAGGGATTTTCATTCTGCCCAAGAAGTCCATATTAGGCTAGAATGGGAAAGGCAAGATTTTTCTGACTGGGAGAGGATCCTTGCTCAGTCCTCAAAATACTAACCTAGATATTTTAAAGCAGAGCAATAATGAGACAAAGCTAAGAAGAAATAGATTAGTTAGAGGCACCTTATTTCTATTCCTGATTCCAAATGGCTTTTATTTTTTAAATAAAGGGGTAAAGGGGTGAGGGGAGGGAGGGAGGGAGGGAGAGAGAGACAGAGACAGAGAGAGAGACAGAGAGAGACACAGAGAGAGAGAGAGAGAGAGAGAGAGAGAGAGAGAGAGAAGTGAGAAGTGAGAGGAGAACTATTTGTTCTATTTATTTAAATAAGAACATGATTCAGTTTTAAAACTTGCTGCTGTTTAGTTGTTGCTAACACATCTCCCCCCAGCATTTCTAGTGTCTGCCTTGCTCATGCTCCTTCCAAAGTAGTCTTTATCAGAAGCATTAGTAGTAGTATTAATAAATGACTATGTCCAAGGCCCCAATTCCTTTTCCTTCCAGAAACCTATTAGTTCTCTGGACAAATTGAAAAGTACAAGTCCCAGGTAGACTATAAAGAAAACAGCAGCATTACTCAAAGAGGTAGAGAAAAAGAAAATGGTGATTAGAATTTGGAAGGAAGCTTTTACCCAATCCAGAGGGAAAAGTGATGCTCCAAGGTGTGGGGATCTGGAATATAAACATAGCGGAGAAGAACTGCAGCTTCTGGGAGGTGAGCAGCAGAATGGGTTGAGCTGCTTTTAAGCATCTAGGAAGAATCTCTAAGCTGTGTTTTCTTAAGGACACTTGGGCTTTGAGTCGAAGAGGTCATCCAAATTGATTCCCCAATGAGCTTCTGTTTGAGGAACTGAAATCAATAGCTAGGTATTGAAATGGAGTGCCTGGTCAGTCTCTGGGAAAAGCAGGAAGAGGTCAGTGCGCCCTGGCAGTGCCCTGAGCTCTTCTCGAACATAGTCCTATTTCTTATAACTGAACACTCTGAATTCTGCTCTTTGTGCTCCGTACAGGATGCCTTTACCTAGAAATTGTGGCTTCCATTAATATGCCAATCTCTAATTGAAAATGAATGTGTATGGGCATTCAAGTCAACAGACATTTATCTGGCACCAACTGTTTGCAAAGCACTGTGTGAGCACTGTAGATACAAAGAGAAAAACTGCCTAGTGCCTGCTTCCAAGAAGACTGGGGGTGGGGAAGAAGATATGCCACATACACAGATGAGTGTGATGTAAGGCATAATGTGATAGTGGTGAGGGAAGAAGCTGCACTCCTCTGAACCAGAGCTATCAAGCACATGGCCCCACCACATTCCTCAATGTAGCTGAGCCAGATCCAAATTTAAATGGGAAATATTAAACAAATAAATAAAAATGCAACATAGATAATGTTATTTTGTGGTTTTCTAAACCATTATGTGGCTGGCAGGGATGCATTTGTCTTTGAGTTTGATCTCACTGCTCTAAATCCGCTCCAGCTGATCTAAGCCCTTTCTAAACCATGGGACCCAGAAAGGAAGGTGATGTCCCAGATGTGTTCTGACAGAGTGAATATTCCTTCAGAATTGGAAAAGGGAGCTCTTCAAAGAAGAAAAGGACCTCAACGGATGGAGGTATGGGGGAGCACATTTGTGGCTGGGCAAAGATGGGCAAGGACCATCAAGCACGATAGGTTGGCTGAACACAGTGCCTTGCACATTGCAGGGAGGGGGAAGCGGTTAAATAACGTTTCTGTCGAAATAAACATACAGTGAGTATGTGAGGAGAGACTGTATGAAATTAAGCTGGAAGGCTGGAATTGAAAAGCACAAGTCCCAGGCCCACCCTAAAGAAAAGAGCAACATTACTCAAAGAGGCTGAGAAAAGTAAAACGCTGATGAAAATTCACAAGGAGACTTAGGCACAATCCAGAGGAGAAAGTGAGACTGTATAATGGTTTTCTACCAGGGTATTTTCAACATCAGGTCTGTGTCTTTCTAGGGAAAAATTATTCCTTGATTTTCACTGACTTCTCTATACTAATGGCCACCACGCATCAACTCTATATGGCAAGAAGTTTAAATACTATTATCCCTGTTTTACAGAGGAGGAAACTGAGACTTCAGAACACTAAGGAACTTGTCCACGACCACACATCTAGTAAATGTCTGAACTCAGCTTTGCATCCCCCCAGTATAGAATTCCTCCTACTATACGTTCCTATTTATAGCTGGAAGTAGAGACAGTAAAAGAGGTTGGAACAATTCTACACAGTCCATATATACTTGAGTCCCATTTCTGCATCTCCTTTTAATAAAACAGGAAATAATACCAAGCCAGAAGGCTGTTTGCACATAGTCTACCTAGAAATCAGAAATGAACAAGTGGGGGCAGCTAGGTGGCACTGCAGTGGATAAAGCACCGGCCCTGGATCCAGGAGGACCTGAATTCAAATCCAGCCTCAGACATTTGACACTTACTAGCTGTGTGACCCTGGGCAAGTCACTTAACCCTCACTGTCCCGCAAAAAAAAAAAAAATGAACAAGTCACTTCCCCTCTTAGAAGTGGTCTTAGAGGGGCGGCTAGGTGGCGCAGTGGATAAAGCACCGGCCCTGGATTCAGAAGTACCTGAGTTCAAATCCAGCCTCAGACACTTAACACTTACTAGCTGTGTGACCCTGGGCAAGTTACTTAACCCCAATTGCCTCACTAAAAAAAAAAAAAAAAAGAAGTGGTCTTAGAGACCATGTCACTCAACCCCCTTATTTTACACATGAAGAAGTAACTTGCCCACGGTTCCACATAGGCTAAGGGGCAGACCACAATGCAAACCCTTCAGCTTCTTCATTGTAACAAATAAGAAGCAGAAGTGGTTCCACCTACCACCCCCCCAGGCCAATGAAGTAAAGTGCTATAGAAACGTGACATCATCACCCAGAAGGACATGAACAATTCAAAACACCATTGCCTTTTATTTTCCAAAATATATGTAAAAACAAATTTTAACATCAATTTTTTTAAAATTTGTGTTCCAACTTCTCTTTCTCCTCCATTCTCACCCCCACCAACTAGAACTCAAGCATTTCAAAATAAGACCATTGCCTTTTAAAAGATGTAAGTATTAATTGGAGAAGACTTGGGAATCTTGAAATATTGGCAGGTGATTTGTCTCTGTCTAGACCTAAGCTGTACTTCCTTCTTTGTCAATAGTACATTGTTCTCAGAGATTAATCAGCTTTCTAGGCAGTGAAGAGTATGCTGGCCTTGGAGTCTGGATGGATTCCAGTGCTGCCCCTTGCCTTGAAGGAACTCTGTGAGCACCTTCAGGTCACTCACCTGCTCAGTGACTCTCAATTACAGACAAGTTGCTGCTCCCTATCACTGAAGGGAATTTCCATATCAAAGAACTTCACATCTACCTGTGTAGATTGGTGCCTTCTCTTCAGTCTAAAGAGTTGCCAGGGATACTAAGAGCTTGTGACCTGCCTCAGGCCATCTAGCCAAAGTAAGACAGGGGTCAGACTTGTGCCAACTTTCTCTCCATCAAATAGCAAATATATACAGAATCAATATAAAGTAATTTTGTGGGAGCATAGTAAGGAAAGGCCATATGTAGGAGGTTGGTTAATAAACAAACATTGACTAGAGTATTAGACATGGGATCTGGAAGATCTGGGTTCAAACCTGGCATTTCACACTCAACTAGTTGTATAAGCCTGGTCAAGTAACTTACTCCTCTGTGCCTCAAGTAACTCCCTAGGATTCACGTACTAAGTCATGGATGATTGTGATCTGGGTGAGTGGCATGAGTTCGAATACCAGGCACTGTCTACCATGACAAAATTACAGATGTCTTAGAATGGTAAAGAACATTCTAATGGGGCAGCTAGGTGGTGCAGTGGATAGGGCACCGCCCTGGATTCAGGAGGACCTGAGTTCAAATCCAGCCTCAGACACTTGAAACTTACTAGCTGTGTGACCCTGGGCAAGTCACTTAACTCTCATCGCCTCACAAAAAAACAACAATAAATAACAAACAAAAAAAAAAACCCATTCTAATAATAAAGAATGATGAATGTATAGACAAGGTTCATTCATTCAATTGCACCTATGTGAGTAATTCAGAAATCATAAAGTTTACAAGGAAAAGCATGGCATACATCCATGGAAATTTCTTTCAACTATCTTTTCTTTTCTTTTTTCCAAGAGAGTTAAAGGGAGAGAGTAATATGAAATGAATGTGTAAAATACTCTGAAGGAAAAACCAAACTCCACATAGTCCAAATGCTGAAGGTGGGACCATATCATTCAGCTAGCCATAAACCAACACTTGAAAAACTTCATTTTCTCAAGCCATTGTTTTTAATAAATGGTGCTTGGCAAATATGGACACAGTTTCAGCGGTGCCAGATGGCTTTCCCAGACTTGTTCAGGTCTAACTGCCAGATACTGGGCCAACCAACACTGAAAAACTTAAGGAAATAACATCTTCACTCTCTGCTGTCTCTGGGGAATGTACAGACTATGCTTGCTAGTTCATGCCCAGCACGGTAATGCCATCAGTTTTCAAGAGAATAATTTATTCAACCTCCAAGCCAAAAGAAATGTACCAAGGGATAGAAAAAGCAGAAGGTAGCTGCAAAAAATTAAAATATGCTGAAAACCAGCAAAAGCATCAATGATAGGTTATCCGAGATTTTATGAGAAAGTGCTGGAATCCTTTGAGCCAACAGTGTTTACAGTTGCCGCAATGAAAATTCTAATTTTGTGCTCTAATGAACACAAAACGACCCATACTCAACCTTGGCAAAACTTATAATGACTGTGTAATTGAAGTGACTTTGTCATATTAAAGAGAGTTCAGAAAATGGGAGGTAGATGCTAAGAGGTAAGAATGTGGGTTGGGAATCCTGGAATACGTGATATGACAGTCAAGCTTCCCCTTGTTTTCTAAGTAGGGGGCCATATTCACAAAAATCAAGAAATACAATTAAAAGCCAAAGCTGCCTCCCTCAAAATGAATATACAAGATGTTCCATGCCTTGGAAAAGGTAGTTACAGTGCTTTTATTTTAAAAATCAAAACAGATCATGTTACAAATTGCTTTTGTTCTCAGTTTCTTTCAACATAATGCAGTTACTACTATCTGATTTCTCCTCACAACACTCTTGGGATGTAGGGAAGGGAAAAGAATCTAATTCCCAATTTAGATATGGGGTTACTTAGGCATAGAGAGTGTGTTACCTGTTCACTGTTAGAAAGCAATTCAGTGGCATAATCAAGATGAAATTTCAAGCCCCTGCCTCCTCTGCTTATATTAACCAAAACTATGCTGTTCTCTCTCTCTGAGCATGATGGGTAATAAGTTGTCTCTCCTCTCCTCATTCTACTGATTCTTTTTTGCAACTTCAAGCACTGCTCTCATTGGTGGCCCCTCCTCCTCCCTTCCTCCGCCTTTCTTCAGATCTCCAGTTTTGTCTAATACCATCATCTCCCCTCCCTTTTCCTGATGGGATCTCAATGAACATTTTCCATAGCACAAGAAACTCCTCTGAGCTCTCTCCCCGAGTGAGGAAATGGAGGCCCCTTGCAAAGTTTCTCCATCAGAGAAATTCATGAACGTGGATGCATGGATGATTTTGGTTAAAAAAAGCTTTAGTTGTCTTCTACCTCAGAGACTCCTTGAAGAGATTTTTTGAATGCCTGACCAAGCTCATCTAGATTGGTCCATTCTTTTTTATATAGGTAAGGGGCAAAGGGGAATTTCCTGCAGCTTGCTTTCTGACACTGCTTAAAAATTAAGCCACAGCATTCTGTGCCACCAGGAGTAGCAACACCTGTACAAGGGCAGCAAATTCAATCAACAAACCAACCAACAAACATTTAAGCACCTTTTATATGCCATGCATTGTGCTAAGCATTAGGGACAGGGTATGCAAATCCACCAATAGAAAAAAGACTAAGTGCAACAAATTGCAAAATTCCTTACTTTTGGAAGCTCAACATTGTTCAAGTCAACAAGCAGTTATTAAGCACTTACAATGGGCCAGGTACTATGCTAAGGACTAGGGATACAAATACAGGCAAAAAAAAAATAGCCCTGCCCCGAAGGAGTTTACATTCTAATGGGAGATGAAAATACATAAAAGGGAACTGAAAAGTGAGTGAGTTTGTGCTTGTGTGTGTCTGGTGGGGACAGGAGATGGCAGAAAAATCAGGAGCAAAGACATGAGAGGACTAAAATCTTAACTGGCCAGGGCACTGCTTCAAAATCAGGTTCTGAGAGAAACTCACGAAGGAGATGAAGGGGCAGGGCACAGGGGTACTTTGCCTATTTGCCATGGAAATGGTGATTTTTGCCCTTTGTAGACTCTGACAATTACTTCCAATTTATGACAGACAGACAGCATACAAACAATTACATACAAATAAGCTATCTCTGCCATGGGACTTTGTGTTCCAATTTTTTAGAATAGTGTCATCTAGGCCTTGAATATTTAATTAAAATCCTGCTTAGTGGATGGTGTATTTTCTTAAACTGGATTCCCTTGTTTTGGAAATTACCATGCATATATAAAGGAACTCTAAGAGCTCCATGCATTTCATATAAAGCCCTTCAATTCCTCACTGGGCCAAATAACAAAGAATAGACTATGATATTTCCTCAAATGCAGTACTTTGTTTTGGAAATTCATTTCATTTCATATTATATTCTAGATTCAGGTGATCTAGAAGTGTGACTTTTTTTGCTATGGTAAAAATTGTTTCAAAGAACAGATTACAGACGACTTTTTACAATGCTATTTCACCTGAAAGACAAATCCAATTGAGCACAAAGTTTCATTATGAAGAAGCTGTTACATGTGATGATACTAGTTATTGAAAATTGAAATGAAGTGAGAGGAAGCTAACACCATCTTGTATGAGATTCTGCTTTCTTTGAGTGACACAAAGAACTCAATATATCTCATCCTCTCACTTATGCCCACTGGGGACTGGGCTGCAGCTCAATTGCAAGAAGGTGGCTCAGCCATATAGATGATGTATGTATGGATGTGATACATGTCATACACGTGTGTGTGTGTGTGTGTATACTATTTATTTCTGTGGTTAAAACGTTTTGTATAACTGGTGTATACTGCAAATTATTTCTCTTGGTTAAAGTAAGTTAATGGTGATATATGGGGCAAAACATTTTGTTTCAAAAAGGAATTAATAATCAGAACAAAGCAAGCAGGCAGCACAGGCCTGTGTTTTCTCTCTTCCTTCCATAGCTAATTTGTTCTAAGCTCTTAAAGGCATTTGTATGTCCTTGTGGAGGGAAAAGGGTTTGAGGGCACTTCTTGGGAGAGAAGGGCCACAGCAGAGATTTCCCAAGGAGGCTGGACGGGAACCTTGTCCTCTGCTTGTCTGAGAAGCTTCAGGGCTGGATGTCATTGGTCACTTGATTAGAGTTGGTGCTCTTTTTCTCCTTTCATGCATAAACAAACCTCTTGATTTTACTCGCCAACTCACCTGTCTTCTTGAATCAAATCAGTTTTTAGTGCCTTTCCTCCAGCCTCTGCTGTCAGTGTCATTCCAAAGTCATCAGTGCCCACTGAGGTATGACTTCTCTAATGGTCTCTTCTTCCTCCATCCCAGAAGCTAAATATATTCTGTTTACAATATGCTCAGTTTCCACTTGACAGAGTCAGGAAGGCAGTGTATGTTTCTGAATTTGGGTTTTCTAGTTAGCTGGACTGCCCCATATTCCTTTTTTAATTAAAAAGGCCAACAAGCAGGAAACGTCTGCGGAATGAGCCAGGGCTTACATCTGTAACATGAGACTTTCATGACTTGGGTCTCAACATAGAAAAGGAAAAAAGAATTCTGCTGAGCCTTTCTACAGTCACCATAGCCCAACCTTCTCCCACAATTCTGGCTATTCCTGTAACATCATGCCAATATGTCTTATGGTAGGCACTAGAAGGAAAAGAAGGCTTACTCCTCTATCAGGATTATTGAAATATTTGATATTCATGGTGGAAAATACCATTTGATTATTGACTTGTTATCCAAAAAGGCCTCTAAAATATTCCAAATAAATTTCTCTAAGATGACTATGTTTTCTGTCCTGTCAGAAGGATTGCTAGTAAATTTGCTGCTTGAATGAACATACGAATTGGGCACTGGCCTGGCTTGGGCACTAGGACACTGCCATCCCAAACTGCTTTGTCCCTGTCTGAAGTTTCCTCTAGAGTAGATTTCTATTCTAGAGTTTATTTTCCAATAAAATCAGTCTCAATTATTGCAAGCACAGGAACAATCCCCAAGGGGGTCTATCAGGCAGGGAAATGTTGTACTAGGCAAAATTATAATTGTAGCAATGTTATTATTTCTAGAAACATTATCTCATTTTTTGTCTTTCTTTTGTATACATTGATCTTAAATGACCAGATTTTCATGGATGATATGCTTTTCTAGAAAAGTACCTGGAACAATATAGGGCTTTATTTCTCTCCTGTGTTCTTGCCTAAGTGCAAGGCCTGGTTTATGACACAGTGTGTACTCAGAAGTTACTACTGAATTGATAATAAAGTATATAGCAATTGGCCCCCTTAATTCTAAATTCAACTGGCAAGATTAACTGACAATGCAAAAACCAATTGAGGCACAACATATATTACAATGAAAACAGAAAAAGGCCACAATCCCAGAAGATACAGGCAAGAAAAAAAAACCTCCCAAACTCCTCCTCCTGAAAAGTTTAAGCAAAAACCCCCCATCTTTTGGAATTTCTTGGCACTGGATTTTGTGTTACCACCTTCATGCTCTTGGACCATAAGGAATCTACTATATTATAGTTTTATTATTATTTATTATTATAGTTTTAGAATTATTTATTATAGAAAACTGTATTATAGTTTTCTAGCTAGAATGGGCCTTAGAAGGTCATTTAGTCCAATATCCTCATTTCACAGATGTGGAACACGAGCTCAACAGAGGTGAAATTTGTCCCAAATCAATGAAAGATCTGACATTTGGACCCAGGTCTTTGGGCTCCCAAATCTAGTGAACTTTTTCACCAGGCAACCATACTTCTTGATCTTTTTTTGTAGAAGTAAGAGGCAGAGTCTTCTGAAAGTGTGAAAGGAGGTAGTGTTGTGAGAAGCTTGAAAAGGAATGAAAAGTTTTGGAAAGCTACTGTAGTAAAGGGGAGAATTAATGGATTAGCAAGATCTAAGGTTGCCTTGCTATAGTGAGGGGCCTGGTTAAGATTATAAAACATAACTTTACAGTGAGTCCAATCATATCCATGACCTTTTAAGCTCTGTTCAGCAGCCTGTGAATAAGAATGAAGACAGGTGATGGGGGGAGCAATCCAAGTTTGCGTTTTGGCAGGACAGAATTAGTGATAGGTAATAAGGGACCATAGTATAGAGTAGAGGCATCAAACATGCAGCCTTCATGCAGTCCATCCGACAAAAGCGTAGTCAAGAAATAATTAACAAAATAAAGACAAACGCAATAAAACACAGATTATATTAACATGTGGTTATCAAAGTCAATATGCAGCCTGAAGGGATCCATATGTACTGTTTAGTGGTCCCCATTTCTATTTGAGTTTGACACCATTGGTGTAGAGGATGAACTAATTCACCAAGGAGTTGAGATAGGGAAGTGGGGAGATTGGATTTAGTACACAGGATGATGGCTTAGGAATGAACTGCAAGGAACAGGGAGGAGAGGTCTAAGTGAAGACAAACAACAGGGTGAAGGGCTAAGATTGTGTAACCCATCCAGAAGATCTTGGAGGACTGGAGCATATGTGGACATTCTATGCTGGCCTGCCATATGATTGATAGTAGAGCCTTTTCCCATTAGTTTTATAGCTGATCTTTCAAATGGCCTGATTCAGCACCTGCATCTGAAGGTGAAGGACTTGGCTATGTCAATTTCTTGGTCAAGAGTTCATATATATTGTTTTCTAATACATCTTTAACTCGCAAAAATGAACATCTTCAACATTGTTTTTATTCTTATTTCACTGCTCTTTTAACTGAAATGTCCTTAAGTACCTGGTGTTCTACAGAGAAAGAGATTCCATATTTTAATAGAGGCTATTAGGGCATTGCATCAGTTTATTCCTTTGAAACTAGAGCAATTGCTTAAATTTTTTTCTGATGGATTGACTTTCTGGATTTCTTGGGATGGTTTTGAAATATTACAGTGAGCAGTTAAAATATTTCCTTTTAGTTCACGCCTGAGACTCCCTCCATTGATGCAAATCAGTAACTCATCTTTAACTTCTACTCTTAGTTGTCTGAGTCACTGAAGGGTTAAGTGACTTGCCCACAGTAACACAAAGAGGCCAGACTTTCATCTAGGTCTTCCTCACCCCAAGGCCAGTCCTTTCGGATTGGAAATATTTGAAGAAAATTGTGAGGAGTATGCTTGTTGCCTATTCACAAATATGCCAACTTTAGAGCCAAGATATCTTCTGTAAAGGGATTCAGAAGTCCCTTATAGGATTTAGCCTTAAACCCGTTACCTTACTGTGGTGGGGGAAAAAGTAACATTAAAAAGAGAAAAGGCCAACCAAAGGGTTATTCCCTGTACACAAATCAGTTTCCTTTCTTTATAATTATTTGATTTCATATTTCCTGAGAATGCTTCTGAAGAGACATCTTCCAATTAATGACATCATAGGCCTCGCTGCCTTCCCACAGTGCCATCAATGAAGAAATCTTTGTTTTCAACCTGCTGATTAGCAGGGCATTTCTTCAAAAGCAAAAAAAAATTAATGCATATCACAAGGAGTCTGCTTAACAGAGTATTGGGCAAATTAAACTATAGGATCCTTGTGAGTAGGAAATGTTTCATTCATTCTATTTGTGTCTCCATTGCCTTGTACTAAGTACCTGGCACATAGTGAGTAGGTGATTCATAAATACTTGTTGATTAATTAACTGATAAAAAAGCTGGCTTACTTTAAGTGTAAAAAGGGCTCGTTTAATCATGTGGCCTGAACTTAAGTGAGCTCAGTATAATTCGGTAGTGCAGTAGTAAATGAGAGTGAGAAAACTGTTTCTCAGTGAAGTTCTCTTCTCTTTGACTCCCTATGTGCTCAGCATCTTTGATGCTAGAGCCAGGATTGGAGGGGTAGGTGGCTTTATATATCATCCTTCTCCTCCTCTTCCTCTTCTTCCTCATCGTTATGATCCTCAGCCTCTTCATTAATAATAATGTATGTATATATATATATATCTATTATATCTCCTATATGATTAATAAAACATGATTTTAAAGTGGTGAACCTAGAGGCATTGAAAGTGATGAGGTGAAACAAATGAAATAACGCAATAAGCCTCGGGCCAGTGAGAAGCCCTATGCTTAACATCTGGCTGCAGAAGTGACCAAGTCACTTCATCTCTGGCTCTCTGGTTCCTAATCTACCAAATTAGTGAGTGGAACTGGATGAGTGTCATTCTCCTCTCTCCACCCCCCCCCCCACCTTCATCTCTATCATTCTATTAAGAAGGGGTTGCCTCCTGTAAAAATTAAAACTGTCCAGTGTTTTAGTTTCCAACAGTCATGGAAGTCACTACCCTGGATGACTTTTAATTTGGAGGAAAATCTTGTCTTGGCTTAGAAAAATATGACTGCCAACATTTTGGGTCAAGTATATGATGAAAGTCTCATTAGGGGTAGAAAAGACATTTCTAGGCAATTTGCTAGATTTTCATGAACAGTGGCAGAGGTGGCTGGAACCGTCTGCATCCAAGTATTAATTATCTTGACAACATTCTAATAGGTGCTATTTTTTATGAAGCCATTTGGAGAAAGTTTGCATTAATTTAAAAAGCCAGGCAGGGTGAGAGACTCTGGATTGTAGGGTCAATAAAAACAATTCTATGCCCTGATTTAGGGAGTTTTCTTGAATTATGCCCCCCACTCTAACTGTCCATTCTTTCTCCTTGAATTAGGGCTGAATGGGGTCTCCAAATCTAGAGCGACTGAATCTGCCAGGGAAGACATGGAAACATGGTAGTCATGTCTCATGGATAACCCCACCACACCTTGAATCTCCTCTTAGCAATTGAGACTATTTTGGAATATAATATAATATTAAAACCCAAACACATTATTATACCCTTTTCCCAGAGATGCAAGTTTTTTTAAAGACAATTTTCTAGTCTTAACAAAACATTTTTATGCAGAAAGGAGAGTCAATTGTTGTGGCACCACTACCTATACTAACTATGGGCTTTATAAATTCCCCTTTCTTGGTGCCTTGGTGCCTAGCACTGGTGCCTCTTTGTGGCCTTTTGGATCATTGGATTTCAAACTGGAAAGAATTCAGTTATAATACTCAGATAACATTCAGCAGTTCAATACTACTAACAATAAATGAGTAAACTGTGTCCAGAGAGGTGAGCTGATTTACCTAATTTGCTCAAAAGTAGCAGAGCTAGGTAGGATTTTCACTTGGTTCCTCTGACTACAAGTGTACTGCCTTAGTTATCCAATCAGATACTCATGAGCAGATCAGCAGCCTATGCTAATGAGCTTCCTGTACCCTAGTCATTTGATTGCAGTCTTCCACATGATTCTCATTAAGGTTATAATAGAATAATTGGGAAGGAGAGGAATAAAATAAAAAATGCACAATTCTATCTGTTCATTTGAAAGAATGTTAAATAGCCTCACTTTTTATGTTGGTTTAAACACAACTCCAAAGATGAGGCTAATCACCCATATAACTCAAATAAACCAGTCGCTCCCTAGACTGTAGAATCTCAGGGTTGAAAGGGGTCTTAGGGACCATGTAGCATAATGACTTCCCTTACTGGGGAGTGTTGGCTACAACGACCCCATTTTCCTGCATTGAGAAGTCATATGAAGGTTCTCTATGTGACATGGGAACCAATCATGATCTACATGAAGAGAAATGAAATACACTTTGAAGACTTTCTAGCACTCCTAAGTTCAGTCAGAGCATTGTATGTGAGCTAGTCACTGCTTCCAGAAGCAAGGGAGAGTTTTCAAAGTCTAATGGGTCCAGATGTGAGACTGGGAAAGATGTAGACCATGTCAAGTCAAGTATAAAGACAAGGGACAATTTCACACTCATGACAACTGAAGATATTTCTCTTTGTCGGGGTAACAGTTGTCAAGCTCACTTCAAGTCAACTCAACTTATTAGTGCAGGGCTTTTAGAGAAAAGCAAGTCACATTTGCAGGAGTGCACTAGCACATAGGGCTCAATAACAGGCTAGGTCGTATATGGCAGAAGAAATCACCAAACTTTTAGGCCTTGTTTTCAAAATGGAAGCTGCTGCTGCAGCTATGACTACGACTACTACTGCTACTAAAATCCAAGCAAGATTATCTTTGATGTTTTATGAGTCAGAGATACTGTCATATGAAAGTTGTGGCTAAATTCTGAGGCAAGTAAAATTCCTATGCATTTCCAAAGATTTTGTGAAGCAATTATACTTAAGGTTACATGCATATACTGTTTTGATTTTTACCACCCAAAGGAACATTAAATGTTTCAGGGTCAAATCCTTAGCACAGGTATATTCTGTGTTCACCTTTGTCAAGTGTAGACATGTGTATACTATTTTAAATAGAGTATATTTAACATGTTGAATGATCTCCTTAGGTTAAGGAGAGAAGCTGCAATCCTGAAGGTATTGAAGAGAGGGCAACAAGGAAGTGGGGGGAACAAGGCAGCCCTTCTTAGCATGGCAAGCACACACTGACAGACAGGGGGCAGAGTCTATGGGCAGCCATTGGGCTACCTTGAAATTAACCCTTGGTTAAATTTCAGGAAGTAATACTAACTTAAATGAATAAAACTCTTTGAAACGGATATATCGACACATAACTAGGATGACTAACGACTAACAGACAATATACATTCCTTATCAAGGATAATCCCATAGAGACTGCAATGTACTCTGGCTTCAGACCCCATCAAGAATCCTCAGTTGTTGGTTTATAAGATATGTCCTTCCTCCAACTATGTCAATAAAAATGTCTTTCATCAAGTAGGATTTCATGAGCACAATGCTGAGTGGTCAATAAATACTCATTGGTTGGTTTGCTGGTTTTTAATGGACACAAAGAGAATGGGCTAAGAAGGTAAGGCTGATATGGAGTAATTCAAATCTATGGCCTTTTCCTAATCTAATGATAGTACTTAATTCACGTACATATTTGTGATATTTACCAGTCTGCATTCCAATTTCCAATGGAGCCAATCTCTGCCTCTCCAGTGCCAGACACAGTCAACTTTGCATTCTCAAAGAAAGGGTACCCTGAAGATCTAGGAGGGAACCTTTGCTCTAGGAGTGAGCATTATATAGTGGTTAACTAGGAGCACACTCATTAATCTGAGGAGTGGGAAGGGAGAAGATGTATGAGTCTTTGGTCAGTCACCTGCTTCCTTCTCAGGTGGGAGGCCTTCACTGGGATATGCCCTCTCCAGTTGTGCTGGACTCAAATTAAGTTGAGCAGGATGGCTCTGTCACCCTTCTAAAACTGACAATGCCTTCTTCTGAGGGAAGTGTCAAATCTAGGTATAGTTGTAGGCCTCTGATAGACACACTTGGAGAGGGCCAAGGGAACTCTATAATTGCTGAGCTTGTTTCAGTGTAGTCTGTAACAGCACTCCTGCCACAGAAAGTAGAAGTGTTGCTCAATCTAGCCTCTAGATCTTTTCTTGCATAAGCATACTGAATACTCATCAGTGATACAGGACTTATTACCAAGAGACTAAGAGCCTCTCTTCATTCAATGCCAGAACAAGAATTTTCTCTGCTGTCACTTGGACTCAACCTTGATGTGTAGCTACAACTTCCAGGACTTAAGTCTATCATTTTCTGATGGAAAGGCCCAGATGGTGAGTTGGCAGCACAAACTCAGGTGCAAAAGAGTGCAAAGCCCCACTAAGCTCAATAGTTTTTTAAATTGGAGGACAATTCTAAATACCCAGAATTTGTTTGTGACTTGAGTCTATTACCAAGCAGATTTAAAAACACACTAAGGAACAACAACGACAAAAAGAAATCTCAAAAACTCCAAGTTATATCACTAATCCTTTGGGCAATTCTTATCTCATAGTGTGGCTCCCCCCACCCATCTGCTTTTTTTCCTCCTTGTTATAGTCATGAACTTGCTAGATACTATGGGATCTTCCCTATGAATACGCATAGTCATTAAAAAATACACTTATTGGGGGCAGCTAGGTGCCACTGCATTGGATAAAGCACTGGCTCTGGATTCAGAAAGACCTGAGTTCAAATCCAGCCTCAGACACTTGAGACTTACTAGCTGTGTGACCCTGGCCAAGTCACTTAACCCTCATTGCCCCTCCAAAAAAAATTACACTTATCTGTAGAAACCATTTCTATCAATAAGTGAAAGGAAAATTGCTGCCCCCTTCAGTGCAGTTTAGTGCCATTCTTCACAACGAAAATGGTCTGGCCTTCAGGCATGAAGATGATGCTACCCTGGGACCTACATTGGCTCTGGGCTCTGAAGGGGTTTCTATTGCAATGGGGATGGATTTCTCTCTGGCTCACACCCTCATGACCAAGGGTCCACATTTGGGAGATGGCTGTTAAGGGTTAATGGTACAGTGTGTGACTGTGGGAAAGCGGAACACTAATTAGCCCTCCCAGAGTTTAAACCCATGATTCATTATCGCCATGCTCCAAAACACTGAGCAAACTGACCACATGAATATGCAAATCCTGGGGACATGATATTCCTAGAGATGTAATAACATAGTAACTAGGCTGGTTCCTTCCTTTGGAAATGAAACAGCTTTCTGAACTTGTCCATGTTGGAACACTGAAATCAGATGCCACGTCAACCAAAATGACTAATGAACAAGCACCTCTTTAACTGATTTTTTTTTCTTCTGGAGATATAGACCAGATGTCTAGAAAGTACTATAATGAAAGGAGTGGTATGCTGTTTGCTTATGACTGAACAATATTCCAGAAAATGCCCTGGAAATTGGCTTCAGTTAGCTTGCCTTTCAGAAAGCAGCAGTAGGAAAAGAAAAATAGAATTTTCTGAACTTTTCATCACTTGAGAAGAGAGACCTAGGCACATAGGTACGTGCAAAACATTCCCACGTGGCTAGAAACCATTTGGCACACTTTCAGTGATTTCCCTCTCTGTCAGATCTTTCTAAGGCTTGCAATTAAAAATGTAATCTTTTTAGCATGTGCAAAGCCCGCAAGGCCAGAAGTACTATTTGTCTAAAATGATTATAATATTATTTGGCAGCTATTCATAGAACGCACATATTAATTTATGTAAACTGGGCACAACTTAGGGCATTTGCTCATCAGGGATATGGGGAAAACCAAAGCAGGCCCCTGCTGATTAAGAGAATTTTTTATGGCTACAATTCAGGATTAAATCAAATTCTAGAGCCTGCCTGCCTCCCCCCACCCTCTCTCTCTCCAATGCTAAATTATTTTTCTTTGCATGGAGATCATTACAGTTGAAATAGCCAACTGATATAAAAAGGAACTTACTTTGAAGGAATGTCCATGGGTTTGGCCTTTTCAGTGTCCTGTGAATGAAAGAGAAAAATGCAATTAAGCAACATTAATAGGCATAATCTTCCAACTGATTACCAAAATAATCTACAGTATCAGAATGTTTCACAGCACCATACTAAGGGAATCAAAGCAGGCTGCCTCCGGTAAGTAGAGCTGGAGACAAAAAACCAAATTCATCTCTTCAAGGGAACATTGTCACCTTTGCCAGGTCAGCTTCTAAACGCTGACATGACAGCACACGCTTGTGTCTTGGATTCAGCAGGAATCCCACAAGTGCACAGTGGAAAGGAATACTTGGACTAGAGTCTTTGTCATGTGTCTTTCTCCATTCTACTATCTGCGAATGCAAATTTTTAAGTGTGTGCGTGGGGGTGGGGAGGGGGTTGGAATCCTTGTTGCATTTTGAGACCAATGACATGTAACCACTCATCTGAACATCATCATAGATACCTCCTGAGAACACCAGCCACCATAGTATTCCTGTGGCTACTGGTCCAAGAGGCATTTGTTTCTAAATTGTTTTTTTATTAGCCACCACCACAAAAGGGCAAAGGATGACCAAAAGATCAGATCAATTTATACTTGTGAAGCCTTTGAGAAAACACAGCTAGAATCATCTAAATGAGTCAATCTCTGGGCCTCTTGGCCTGCACCAGCTTGGACATGGAGCCTGGGTTCCAGTTTATTGCTGAATCCATTGATCTGTGTACAGTCCATTTATCATTCATGAAAAGAGCTAGTGATCTTCACAGTATATTAGAAGAAACAACTCAGATCATCTGTCAACGGCCCTCTTATTTCTGTTTCCCTCTCCACAGGGATTTCATCTCCTTCGATTCTTCTTGAATTAAAATGTTGCTAAGCAACACAGCTGGGGGCACTGATGGTAGAATGGTTACAGTCTACCAAAGTGTTTAAACACCTGGAGGTTTTTAGGGATGATTTCCCCTCCCCCCCCATTTCTATAGCATAATTATGGCATCAGAAACAAACTCATAAATTTCTAGAATGCATTTAAACTAAATAAATCATATTAATAGAAAGGGTGTGGTTGAAAAAACAAGGATCATATAAAGCTATGCTACCCTTTACAGTTTCCAGGTAGTGGTATTAGTTTCATAAAGATTTTGCAGAAGGGGGAAGGGAGGAAAGGGAGGTAGGGAGGACCAGAGATATAGAGGAGAAGAAAGTAGATTTGTTAAAGGGAATGTATTGTATATACTAGAACATTAGAATTTGGAATCGTATTTTAGCATTCTTGTTCAATAACTTCATCTCTCTGAACCTAATTTCAATCCATTACATTTTGATTTTGGAATCCTACTTCTCCTGGTTTGATGAAATTTAGATTCTGTTGCTAAAGAAATACCCACTATTCTTGGACAGGGTCAGCGAGTCAAGAATTATAGGTCCATCATTTGTCCAAGTCTGAAATTTGGCAGATGCTAAAATGGCAAGAAGGCAAGTGGAAGATATAACAGGTTAAAATAAAGAAACAGGCAATCTCTTGTTGGCTTTTGTAACACTTGAAATTTAGTGACATGATCATGGTACAGAGAGAATCCCTAATTCAGAGTGTTTATCAAAGTGTGTATTTCTGCTAATGCAATTGATCTTTCCATGTTTGCCAAATGAGGTTAGCAAGGAAAGAGGAGGATGCTGGGCAAAATCGCCATCAGACTCTTTCTGCTTTAAGCTTTTCCACACATCCACAGGCCTCCTCTCGCCTGCTGATCCTGGCTACAAGGAAATTGTTTTGGGTAGCGGTCCAAAGAAAGATAATTCTGGGAACACTGAGACCAACCCTTTTCTAGCTCCTCAAACTGTGAAAGCTAGCTAGATTTTCCTCATTTTTTTCTTAGAATAATTCAGGTTACTAAAAGTCACTTGGCACTAGGTTCAAGTGTGTGTTCAATTTCTCTCAGAACAGAGAGGTTGCATCATTGTGAGCATGCCCAGTGACAGAAGGGGAGTAGAGAGAGAAATCAAAGTGGGGACAGTGAAGAACTGGAGCTTTGATTAAGAAACATATCATTTGAAAATGCTATCTTTGCATCAAGCCAGCCAATTTGAGTTAATTATTTCCCTATGATCAGGAGGAACGCAATTGTGTTTTGGGCAGGTCCCTTTGAAATGTAGTCTTTTATAAAACCATTACAGGAAAATACTTCCTTCAAATGACTTTTTTTTTCCTGGGTTGCTATTGACTCAGATTGTCTCCGTCGAGCCATTCCCTTTGCTTTAGTAATTAACTTTTCATCAGTTTGAAATTCACAGCTCTAGTAAGAAGTGTTCCTAGCTATCCTTCTTAAACCTCTCTCTCCCCATCCCTTTTATCCTCATGAAAGAGAATGACTGTACTGAGTCCATCCAGCATTCACTTAGTTTCTGTCCCTAAATCTTTTGTTGTTACATTGTTTAGACGACTCCCTGCATACCTCTCTCTCCCAGAAAGCAATCACTTATAACAAAGAATTTTTTTAAGGGAAAAATTTCTGTAAAACTAACACCAAATTGAAACACTTTGCTGTTATATGTCATGTTCCATACCCATGGACTTGCACCTCTGCAATGTAGTATGTGTGTGTGTGTGTGTGTGTTCTCATATGTGTTCTTTGGGCCCAAATTCATTAACTGTCATCTTTTGCAGTTTTCCTTTTGTTACCATTATTGTAGTAATTGTACATATTGTTTCGCTGGCTCTGTTTACTTGTGTTTTGATCAGTTCCTGTGTAAGTCTTTCCATGATTCTCTAGATTCAGCATGTTTTTTGTTTCTTATAGTATCATAATATTACATTAATTTCCCATATTAATTTCCTAATGGATGAACATCTATTTATCTTCAAGTTACTTTGTTATCACCCAAGTGCTGCTATAAATATTTTGGTGTTTATGGATGCTTTCTCTTTGTGACTTCCTCGATGTGTAAACCTAGCAGTGAAATCTCTGGGCCAAAGGATAGGGACATCTACATCACTTTCTTAGATAATTCCAAATTGCTTTGACAATAGTTGTACTAATTCACAGCTCCACCAATAATGCATCAGTATACCTGTATTTATATAACCCATCCAATACTGTTCTCATCTTTTGTCATTTTTGCCAATTTTCTGGGTGAGGGGAAAACCTTGGCATTGTTTGGATTTGCATTTTTCTTACTAGTAACTTGGAGCATTCCTTCATATGGTTGTTAGTAATTTGCATTTCTTTTGAGATGTTTCATATTTTTAAAGAGCATTAAGTGATTGCAAAGATGTGAATGAAAATATCTTTTTTAATATATTATCTTTTGGGGGGCAGCTAGGTGGTGCAGTGGATAAAGCACCGGCCCTGGATTCAGGAGGACCCGAGTTCATATCAGGCCTCAGACACGTGACACTTACTAGCTGTGTGACCTTGGGCAAGTCACTTAACCCTCACTGCCCCACAAAAGAAAAGAAAAGAAAAGAACATATGATGGAGAAGTTATGCATCACTTAGTGTCCTTATGGGTTTGATCATGTATATATTTATGATCAAATAATAATATACCAGAGTATTAAACATAACAACATACCACAGATCTGCAAAATGATATAGAATCTAAAGTAACTATTACTTCAGGAGGAAATGTAGGCATCTATCTTCCCCTTATACTCCATACCAATTTTGGCTTCACAAGCACCTTATCTCTGATAGCTGCTCCTTTTGGCGTGTATTCCTCTTACTTTACAACTAGGTGTTACAGTGTATAGATAAGAATGCCAGGTCTGGAGTTAGGAAGACCTGAGTTCAAATTCTGACATACACTAGGTGCTTAATAAATGCTTGTTTCCTTCCTTCCTACTACTCAGCTCAGAAGGGGGCAAATTCCACAACTCAAATGCACTTCCCTCTGCATGTCTGCCTAGGAAATTGTACTCTTTCCTTAAAACCCTGCTCAGGAGCTACCTCTTCCAGGAGGCCTTTACTAGTATTCTCAATTGAAAGTGATCTCTGCTTCTTCATTTTTTTCATGGGATTTTTGTCAGGATCCATCTTGGCCCTCATCAAATACTTATTTGTGCATGTGGCTTTATCCACCTCATTTGTAGTTTTGTAGTCCTCATAAACAGGGACTAGGTCATGTTTCATCCTGAGCACTTAGCACTGACTATGGTGTCTCACACAGCTTAGTTGTTTAATAAATGTGTATTGAAGTCTATAGAATTGAACATTCCTTAGTTCTCAGGCCTTTCTTATTATCCAGTGATCAGTGATCACTGGAAACGATGCCTTCTCATCAGTTCACTGCAAATGCCTGGGACACATAATTCACAGTTTCTGTGATGATCCTTACTAGCACAATACATTTATGGAGGATCTATTCACTGACAGAGGCAATCAATCAATCAATCAGTCAATCAATCAACAAATCTATTCTGTGCCAGGCATGAGGATACAAAGACAAAATTAAACAACCCTCCTCCCAGGAAGCTCACATTTTACCATGGGAGATTTAGGTGATAGATATAAAGTAAGTGCTAAGGTAACCTTAGAGAAGGTATGATGAGCACGTTGGCAAGGGAAACAGGAAATGCCTTCTATAGAAGGTATTGTTTGAGCCGAATCCTGAAAGAAATAAGGGATTCCAGAAGGTAGAGGAGAGAAAAGAGAGAGCCTTCCAGAAATTGGGGATGGGCAATGCAAAGACATGGAGATGGCATGTGTCGTGTAGGCAAGAACAAGAACAGTTTTGAGCTACACTTTAAACTGCATGAAGGGGAGTAATGCAAAGTTTGTGAAGGCCTTAAAAATTCCCGAGGAATTTCTATTTTATCACAAAGATAAGAGGAGACACTGAAGTTTACTAAGAAGGGGAATGATGAGGTCAGACATGGGCTTCAGGGATATTACTTTAGCAGTTGTGTGAAGGGAGAAGAGATAATACTATCAATATAGAAGCAACAACATTTCCCAGCCAGTGGTGTGTTGGGGGTGGGGTTGGTGAAGAAGGTTAAAAAGTCAAGGATGGCTCCCAGATTGCAAACTGGGATGGCTGGAAGGATGATAGAGTCCTTGATAGAAAAAGAGGGCTGGGGGTATGGATGAGTTCTGTTTTAAAGTGTTGAGTGTGAGGTGTCTATTGGATATCCAGTTGGAAATATCCAATAAACATTTGTGGATGTTGGGCTAAAGCTCAATGAAAAGAGTAGAACTGGATATATGGATCTGGGAAATATTTTCATAGAAATGATAACTGAAGCCATCCAAAATGATGAGATGACCAATTGAGAGGACAGAGGATAAAAAAAAGACAGCTCAGGATGGAGACTACTAAAACTGCTAAGGAACACAAGGCCATGAACAGATCTCTCCAGTATTAGACTAGAATCTTCCCTCCAAAGGAACCCATTAACAACTACTCTTTGGATCTAGTCACCCAATTCCAAATACAAAAGTACTAATCCATACCTCTACATCTTCTCCATTAGGATAGTGTTCTATCCTAATCCAGATTTTAAAATGTTAATAAAAAATCCATCTATGACAACTTCCTGATTGATCAGTCTATTTCCTGGGTCAAAGAAGGAAATGGAGGTAGACAGGCAGGGTCCACTAATGATGAATTACAGATTTGCTACTTATTACTTGTGTGATCATTTCCCTTCCTCTGTTTCTTCCTCTGTAAACTGAGAAGGCTAGAGTATATTATCTCTACCATCCTTTTCTCATTGCAATTCTATGATCCTGATGGGTATGGTCGGAAACAGAATAGGGATTGAGTCACACTTCATTACACTAACCATAAAACTGCCCAGCCTTCACAGACAAAACCAACATCCCCTGTCCAATGAATCTCATCGATAGCATGCACACAAAATTCTTCTAAGGAAAAACTCAAGAATCAAAGAACTTGAAAACTTATTAACTATAGGAATTTTATAAAGTTAATTTTAAGGTAGTCAAATCTACCTAATAATCCCCTGATTTCTTAAGTGTGATCATAATACATCAGATAGATGAACTCTATTAAGTTGTAAGAATGGTTTAGGATTTTAAGAATTAACCCTTGTTTATATCCAGATTTAACGAATCACCCATCTATCCCCTTCTGTGAGGTTTCATACAAAATAAATACAATTTCTTTCTTTTGCTAAATTACAAAAAGACTCAAAGGAGATTACTAGGGTTTCTTTGTGGTAAGATTATCAAGGTGAGTGCTGAGATGGCCTGGAGATATTCTAAACCCTAGACTCATTTCACAAGTCAGTTTGTTTGGGTATTGCTTTTTTTTCCCTAGCCACAATATTACTCCTGTCAGTCACACATAAAATGTGATTTTTATTATCATTGTTCTATATACATCCCTTACACTTTCTCTCTATAAATCTTTGACATCCTGCTACTTACATTACCTTATTAGACAAATGTACTGTTCTAGGCAGTGGCCAAAGTCCTTTAACAGATATCTCATAAGAATGTATGTGCACAAGCCATATCTAGACAACACTAAAACTAAGTGGATACAACAGGAAAGGGTTAGGCACCTAGATGCTTCGAAGTAGCTCAATTGTTCTCTTTCCACTTGACTGCTTTGGTGGTGCAGAGACACAACTGTGCTATAACCTCACAGGCTTTATTGGCAAATTACATTGATCTACCATTTCAGGAGAAAAACCTGAAACAAACTAATTCATTAGTAAATGACCTCATCATTGATGTATTTGGATGGACTGTAATCAATAACTATAGAATGGGTTAACCCATTTAGGCAGACACATACCTAGAATTAATGTTTTATTGTTTTACTGAGCATGAAGGAGGGAGCCAGCACAAAAGGGCTCTTCTGCTCTGTGATTTGACTGCTTCTGCCTTGCCACTTACAGGCTGTCTACACAAAGCCAGAGCAAGAGGATGAAATGGGATGAATTCACTCCATGCAAACATCTGGATGATCAAGTGTTTTCTTTCTTATTATACATAGATATTGGCTCATTTGGTAGGACAGCCACCATCTACACAAAGGTTTCAACTAATGTATTCAATTCCTTTCCTGCCTAAAAAGGAATCAGTGTCCTATGTTCTAACCTTGAGTCTGGATGAAGTGAAGAAGTAGCTTACCTCCATCTAGGAAGTCACTGGCAATGACTGCTTTCCAACCTGCGAAGTGGTAGGTTAGGGATACCCCTTAGCCCTTTGGCCAAGATCCAATCGCTACTTGGAATTGGGCCAGGACCATTCTTTTGGGTTGCAGTGACACTTAGTAGCAACTCAGAGCTTGGGGAGGGGAAGGATTTGCATAGATGAAGTCTCCTACCAACTTTCCACTGTCTCTGGCACCTTGCCATCTTTCCCAATGAAGGGACTGGGCTCATTGTCATCTTTAGGCTAGCTATCATAATAAAAAAGTATATAGATGTGAATAGAGACAATTTGGATTTCAGAACTTGTTTCTTTTATCTTCATGTGCATTTAAATAATAGAGGTCAGTAGGAATTTTTTAAGTAGCATGTCCAAAGCTAACATGACAACAGACAGTCATCTCAAGTGCTTGCATTTCATTAAGCACTATTTTCTCTATATAAACTGTTCTGCTGGAAATAAAATACCTTTAGAGAAACAGAATCAACTGACCATTTTCTTTAAGCTTAGAGTTTCTGCTTATAACTCACTGAAATATGTATGAATTGGCTTCTGGTAAGAAGCCTCATTTAGTCACAAGTTCTGTTACCACCAATAATCATAAGTGGAGTAAATATAAGGAGAGCAGGCAAAGCTGATGAGTTATTTACTTGGGGCATTTGGTCATTGTGTGCACCAGTCACTGAAAAACAGGCAACTCTCTGGGCTTGTGTGTTCAACATGTAGGCTTTAAATTATTCTTACTGTAACCACCTCTTTCCTGGTCCTAACTCAGCTCAGGGCCTGGCCCCACCTCTTGCTCACAGCTGCTGAGGAAGGCCGGCCTCTCCTTCTTCACTTAGAGAAAACAGGAGGCAAAGGATTTTAAAGCTAGGACAGTCGTGGGGGAAAAGAAGTTTGTATCCAGTCGAATCAGAAGAATTCAAAGTCTCAAGCAGGGGAGAGCCCAAGGGCCCAAGCTTCCCTCAAATTCCAAGAAGGGGACTCACAAGGTTGACTCCACAAGGTCAATTTTCTTCCTCAGACCAAAATTCACGTAAACAAGAGTCAGGGCCTACACAATTTAGTTATCTTAGCTCCAATTCTGGAAAATCTTCCAAAGAGTTAAAATACTTTCTTTTGCACACAATAAATAGACCTAGCAGTTTAACAATGAGCCACAGTCAGTTTTCTTTTGAGAAACAATTCTCAATGAGAGGGCATGAGCCTTTGCTTTTTGAAGGTTGCCTCATGCCCTTAATAGTGGATTGGGTACGTTTAAGGACTAGGCTAGAAACCCCAAATCCCCATCTCTTCACCTTAAAGAGCAAATTGCTAAAAGCCTATTTGTGCCAATATAGAACCTTCAGTCTCTTGAGTTTTCCAGTAGACAGTGGCACAGATTGTACAACTTTATTTTGTATATGTTCATATTTGTTTTATCAAGGCATAAGGGTTTCTTTAAACAGAGAGGATAACACACTACAATATTGGCTGAACTTGGCTCCCTGTTATGAAATGCAGACTTAAAATTTAAACGTGTTTGGGTAACACAGTCTCATTTATTGAAAGCCACTAATGACCTATATTTAAAGGAGACCATCTAAAACAGTGTTTCCCAAACTAATTTGGCCACAAATCACTTTTTGGCTTGAAACATAATGACATAAATACTAGTCCATGAGGACTTGATCTGTTTGCAGTCCTAGGGAGGGGGTGCTAGTAGCCTAGAACATGCTATATAAATAGCCTTTAGGTTAAAGAGCTGGGTTTTTTCCTTGGGTTTGTTTTTTTTTTTGGGTGGGGCAATGGGGGTTAAGTGACTTGCCCAGGGTCAGACAGCTAGTAAGTGTCAAGTATCTGATCCTGGATTTGAACTCAGGTCCTCCTGAATCCAGGGCCAGTGCTTTATCCACTACGCCACCTAGCTACCCCCAAAGCTGGGTTTTTTTGCATTACAATGTTCTTTGCTACATGTAAAAAGCATCAATTTATTTATTTATTTGTTTGTTTGTTTTTATCAATTTATTTTTAACTGGGTTCTTATTATTAGTCCCTTTAGGCTAAAACAAAGCTGTATCTCCGTCCCATCCAGGGGTTACAAAAATGACAACAACAACAACAACAAAAGAGCAACTATTTTAAGTTAAACATGCAAGAATTTGTTTCTGTAATTAAAGTATACACTGAAAATTAATTTGTACATTGGCTAACTGTTTCTTCCTTCTGTGGACATTAGCCAGCTGATGGTTTTTAGCTATGCCACCTTGAGCTGTGTTGCATGGTTATACATCTGTGTGTATTCATGGATAGTCTATTATATGCATATCATAAGTCAAAACATTTGGTACTAAAAATAGCAGATCTAATTACAATGGAAAAATTCAGCATGCAGGTTTCTAAACAGTGAAATAGTTGCCTGGAGCATATTAAAAATCACATCATACAAGCCCTAAGCATTTTCTTATTAATCTAGTCTCTATGTTAATAAAGCAGAATGGCATACCCAATCTGGGGAATATAAAGGCCAATGTTATTCTATTAACCTTATATGTTATCCTATTCACTTTCCTGTCATTAATGAATAAATTAAAATTTCCTCTCTTATTATCTAATTGCTGGATAATTTCAAAATTACAATGTGAGAGTTTTCTTCAGCCAGTCTTCAAATGCCCCCATTCTGCTGGGGATTTCAATGTGTGCCAATGACAGAGAAACTACCTACATTCAAAGGCTTTACCCAAGTTATTCGGCAATGAGCTTTATTCTAAGCCATGTGATTTTTCTATAGCTTTGACAAGCTGATCTCTCTCACTGTGTGTACTACTGATGCCTTTAGAAGAGTTGTGGGGATGATGACAAAGTTGGTGGACATTTAGAGAAACTTTGGGGAGGAACAAGTTGGACAGCAAAGAGAGGGATTACTGCGGCTACAAACTAAGAATAATTATACCTGAAAAGCCGATTTGTTATCAGAGTGAATGCGTGCAGTTACAGTAGATTAACTTTCAAACTGGAGGTTGGGATGATGGGTAAATGGGCTTACATCTTGGTCTTTTTTCCTAGACTTTGGGGTTAAGCTGTTAGGAAGTTATTATCTTAGACACAGTAGAGGTCACTGGAATACAACATATTCAATTCGTTGAAATATATTCTATCTTCTATCAGCGTCTCTAATTTGGGGATGATCTAACCGGCCTGTACAAGTAGAAGGTTGTTTCTCCTGCTCTTTCATTTACTTGGACCCCTTTTTGGT
This sequence comes from Dromiciops gliroides, assembly GCF_019393635.1. Taxonomy (NCBI): domain Eukaryota; kingdom Metazoa; phylum Chordata; class Mammalia; order Microbiotheria; family Microbiotheriidae; genus Dromiciops; species Dromiciops gliroides. The sequence continues at coordinate 61,120,282 of NC_057867.1, read as the reverse complement.
GCCCTTCATCCTCCCAGTGCCCTCAGGCCAACTTGTGGACATCCAGAGCCTTCCACCACAGGAGCCCAACCAGCCCTGTCCTCCTCTGGCAGCCTCTTCCCTGCCCCCACTGCCCATGTATTGGGTTGATCTTTTCTCTTTCCTCCCTACTGCCTTCCTTTCATTTGCCAACTTTAAAAATGTGAAATTCCTTTTAATCTTCCCTGACCAAATGCTTTGAAAATTCAGTGTGCAAGGCACAGGTGGAAGAATCACCCAAGGCTATCACAATTTTGTTGCTGCTGCTCCTCAGGAACTCACTTGGCATGCAATTATCTGGTGTTAATCTAGGCCTGAAAAAGAGACTAGGATTAAATATTTCTATTGATCAAAACCCAGGATTAAAATCAAACTGGTTTCTGTGTGTGAAATAATCAGGCCAACACATGGAAGAGAAAGTTAGGAAATAAAGGAGGAGAATACACAAGACAAATATTTTATGACATTTCCCCTTCTAAAGTGTGACAAATGTTAATGACACCAATGGCAAAGCTGTCATGCTTCCAAAGTCATTATATCACCAGGAAGGTGACCATCTCTGAGGGGAAGAAGCTCTCCCTTAGTTAGAAGAAGATCTCCCATTAAAGCCTAGGTCATGGTGGCCAGAATGATGCATGCAGACTTAGCTTAATTAAAAGACCAGAACTGAGAGTACCTGTTGGGTCCTGAGAGTCATAGACATGGGGTTAGTGGTGACATAGGAAGGCTGAATTATTGCATTGTAACATCTCGCCCCTTTGTCTTGCATAAATCAAGCTTAATGAACTCATGCAGTGAAACGTTCAGCAGATGTTTACCTGGTGCTGCGACTAGGTCACTGAAGGCTCTTGGGCCTGGCCCCCATGTGTCTGAAAGGCCTTTGGAATAGGTCAGGCTATGGATAGCTTAAAACTTTAAAGATAGCCATTTTAATAAACCTGTCAATACAATTTCTTTGTAAAAAACATTTGTGACTGATTAGGCTGCTTCTATTGAAAGAGAAGCACCAGGTCTGTCTCTTTAGATCTTTTATTGAACTGCATCAATAACTGCTCCTCAGTTGGAAAGGAAAATTGATTCCAGGTTTAACCCCTCCTTTTCAGGGTTCCTTTAATCCCACATAACTAGAAAGAAAACACAACAAAACCCAAAAGAGCAAAAGGGTCAGAGATCTGCCCCAGACATCTCAAACTCAACATGTCCAAAACACTCTTCATAAATTCCCTGGTACTGTCAAGGCACAAATGGCCTCCCAGTCACTCAAGCTCCCAAACTTTGTGCCATCCTTACCTCCTTACTCTCTCTCACCTCTCAGATCTAATCTGTTGCCAAAGCCTATCATTTCTCTGTTCACATTTCACATAGGCCCCCTTCTCTACTTTCCTGCTGCTACTGCTGCCACCACCACCGCTGCCCTCCTACAGACCCTCATCATCTCACAGCTGGACTATTGCAATAGCCTTTTGGCCCATCACAGCTCCTTCTTCCAACACCTTGACTTTTCACTGCCTATCCCCTGTGCCTGGAATGTCCTTCTTCTTCATCTTTGCTTCCCATCTTCCTTCAAGCCTCAGCTCAGATTTTACCTTCTGAAAGAGGCCTTTCATGCTCTCCCCCACCTTCTATATATCTTGTATATAAATCATTAAAATTTTGTCTTCCCCATTTTTGCCTTTCTTTGTAACCTCAGTGCTTAACACAGTGCCTAACATAGTAAAAATGCTTGTTGACTTGACTCAATCATCATGATATTCCAGAAATGCCAGCAGATCAGTTATGATCATAAATCTGAATCAGAAAGGAATCTTAGTGATCATGTAATCCAACTCTGTTCTTTTACTGAAAAGGAAACTGAGGGCCAGGTAGGAGAAGGAACTGGCCTAAGGTCACATTGGTAAAAGTGGTAGAACTAAGTTATCTGGCACCACATCTAACACTCTTTCCATTTTATCATGTTACCTCAACTTTTACCACTGGACTACCCAGCCTAGCCCACGGCTCACATGTGCATTCAAAGCACGGTAGCCAACTTAGGTTGTCTTGAAAATGAGTATTAAAGAAGTGTGAGGAATAAGGGGTGACCAATGAATTGGAAATCTGAGATTGTTTAAACATGATGCCCATTAATTGGCTGAAAAGTGAAAAAAATCCCATCAAAATGTTCTTTAGGAATTAGGACTGATCCTTAGGAAGTAGAACTAAGAGGTATAAGAGACGCTTACTAAATAGCGTAGAGAGTTCATCTAGTCCTGCAACCTAATTTTAGAAAGAAGGAAACTAAAGGCCAGACAGAGCACTTGACTTGCCCAAAGTCATACACTTAGTATGTGGCCAAGCTGGGGCTTGAACCCAAGTATCTTGCCTCCAAATCCAGTGATCGTCTATATTACCACACTTATTCATCATCACATTGCCCCCAATTCATTCATTCATTCTCATTCATTCTCTCTCTCTCTCTCTCTCTCTCTCTCTCTCTCTCTCTCTCTCTCTCTCTCTCTCTCTCATATCCCACATTTTCAATCAGTTGCCAAGGTTTGTAGATTCTCCATCTCCAAGTTCTCCTGCATCCATTCCCTTTACTCACGTGACTGCCATCTAATCTCTCCCCTTCCCAGTCCATTTTCCAAACAGCTGAACAAATCAATATTGCTAAAGCACAGGTCTGATCATGTCACTCCCTAGTCGAGAATTTTCAATGCTGCCCAATTGACTCCAAGATGAAATACAGACTCTTCTCTTTGTCATTTAAAGACCTTCACACTGTGTCTTCATTTCACATTACCCTCTCTTCGCTATTTCTTATACTCCACATTCCATCTCTCTTGCACCTGTACTTTTGCCTTCCTCCTGCCCCCCTCCCCCATTCCCCAATCCTTTCCCTTCTGACCATTTCCTCTTGGAATCCCTAGTTTCCTTCAAGGCTTGGCTCATATGCTATCTCCTACAGAGGGTCTTTCCCAATTCCTCCATTTATTAGGGTTTCTTACCTACCCTGAAATGATTTTGTTTTTATTTTACATTTTATTTCCCTCAGCAACATGTAAGCACCTCAAGGGTGGGGACTGCTTTATTTTTATCTGTGTATCCCCAGAACATAGCACACAGTAGGTACTTGGGAAATGCAGGGAATGTCCTGGTTGGTATTCATCTTTCTATCACCAATGCCTCTTACACAGTGGGCACCAATCAATGTGTACTGAATGGAACTGAAATTAAAAGAGCACTTGGAAAAAAGTATTCTGGAGAAACATGATTAATATTTTCCTAGGATACTGGTATAGAGGCATTGGCTGGCCTGTCATTTTAGCCTCTGATTGCTGGTTCAAAATTAGAACACAGCCACTAGGAGGCTCAAGTCAATTCTTAGCTGATCCTTACCGCAAGCCCCAAATTGGCTTCTGTAACCTGGGACTAGAGAAACTAAAACGCTTTCTGCACATCCCTAGGCATCACAGAACGAAGGCTTCAAAGTGAAGGTGAAGATGTTCTGGTTTGGAAAGAGCAGAATAGCAGGTTGTATATGTCTGCCAGCCTTCTGGCTCACCCAGTGAGGGCATAGTTCTCTAGGAGCCTAATTCTTTCAATGAAGCACTAACTGTAGCTTAAATTATTAAAAAGCACCTTCAACTAGGAGCTCAGGAATGATGCTAAAAGATCTTTTTTTTTCAGAAAAATTTTGGTAAAAATGTTTTTTAAAAACTGGATGCAGAACAGAGAAGATGTCTCCAAACTTGTAAATGTTTTCAAAGTGGAATTTTCTTGACAAGTAATAATATGCATATGTGACTTTGTCGATATGAACTGTGAAAGGCACATTTTCTATTAGAGAGGTATTTTATTCTATTTTGTTTGCAACCCCAAGCTCCAAAGCTGAACATTTGGTATCTTTAATTTGTATATGATAATGTTCCCCATTCCAGCCTCATGATCAGTTTGGATATTCGAGGGGATTTGACTTAGCATTTAAACGTATCCTAATTGCTTTGTTGATGTTTATGCAGATGACCTGTATGCCTGTTGAGCACGTTTAATATTGTTTTTGATGGGGAGGGGGAAGTGGCAAAAATCTAAAAGGCAGGGGACCAAAATGCCAAATTGGAAGCTTTCACATTTAGATTTTGGATTTATCTTTCAAACATGGACTTGAAACACTCTCTTGGGACCCTTGGTGCATAAAGCTATAACATTAAAAAGTATTTAGAAAAGGGAACATGTTAACAGAGTTGATATTAACTTGCTGGAAGTATGGTACAATAGAAAGTGTACTGCATTTGGAGTGAGAAGCCCTACGTTCCCATCCTGGCTATGCTACTTGGCTATCTGTGTGACCTTGGTGAAGTCACTCAACTTTTCTGGTATTCAAGTTTCTGCATCTGTAAAGTGACATAGTTGGTCTAGAACAGGTGTCAAAAACAGGGTATTGGCTACCTTGCAATATCCGCAGTGCTCCCAAACCAGATTCCAATGTAGTTGGGGAAATATTTAACAAAATAAATAAAGATACAATATAGATGATGTGGTTAGTATGCAGCCCACAGGGATCCTTAACACAGTTTAGTAGCTCTGGTTTCTTTTTGAGTTGAACACCACTGGTCTAGATGACATCTACAATCCCCTTTAGCCCTAAATGGATGACACTATGATCATGGATTCATGTACTAGAGTCCTTGTAGCCCATCCCTATCTAATATAAAACTAATAGCTTTTGTTTAAGGCTCAACTTGCAGTTACACAAATAGAAATATCAGACTTCCCTCAGAAACATTCTAACCATAATATTTAGACTAGCTATTGTTAGTTAACTAACTATAATCAGTGACAAATTTTGTCCAGTCACAATTTCTGAACTGTTATCAATTGCATGGTCAGGTAGCTAGAGAAACTTGGGATACTGACCTATAGCTACAACTTGACTATAACTGATAGGTCAAAGATAAAGGGAATGTACCAGTGGATATTTATCAGTAGCAGCAGCAGCAGCAGCAGCAGCAGCAGAATAAGAGCTAGCACTTACATTTTATCTACCATGTGCCAGGCACTGTGTTAAGTAGTTTATAAACATTCTCTCATTTGATCCTCAGAACATCCTTGGGAGGTACATGCTATCATGATTTTCATTTTACAGTTGAAGAAATGGAAGCAAGCAGACATTAAGTGACTTGCCCAAGGTCACACAGTTAGGAAGTGTCTAAGGCAAGATTTGAACTTGGGTCTTCCTGAGTTTCAGTCCAGTGCTCTATCAACTGTGCTACCTATCTGCACTAGATGAGGGCAGCAGTCTTTCATTATCTCCTGTTAGCAATCTGTCATCTGCCTCCATTACTTCGAATAGGCTTCTCTTCAAGCTTGGAATGCCCTCCTCATCTTTACTTCTACTGGCTCCTAGACTACAGGAAGCCTTTCTTGATCCTCCCAGCTCTCAATGCTTGGTCCTGATCCAAATCATCTGTGTACATATCATATTGTAAGCTACTTGAAGGTAGGGACAGTTTTTAGCTTTATCTTCATATCTACTAGCACATAGTAGGTGCTTAATAAATATGTTATATTGTATTAGATTGTCAAATGAATGTTAAGAAACAGACACAAAGTTGATCAGGGTCAAATGTTACCGTCAACCAAGGATGGCCTTGCCATTAGATTTCAGTTGATAAATACGTCTGACTTAGAGAAGATAGAAAGAGGGCACATTAAGAGAAGGTGAAGCTGTGCTACTCTGGATTTTTCTAAGGATGAACTCACAGTGACCCTGACAAGTTCACAAAGGCTGAGGGAGGGAAGGAGAGAGATGTGATAGGAGAGGAAAGGAAAGTTTGGAGCCCATGTGACTTGGTTCATTCTATTAGCTTGTGGAACTAACTGTACACTGGTGTGGCTGTTATGTGAATGAGAATGGATTCAACGTTTTTACTGGCCAATTTTCCTTGTATCTTCTCCACAAACTGCAAGAAATTAAGAGTTTGGGATTTGCTTACAACCTCTAAATACCTATGTAAGATTTCAAATTGAAAGTCTATTTTCAAGATTGTGGTTGTGGGCAGGTCTTCAGCTCACAACGAAAAATCACCTTTCCTTTTGTATGCCTTGCTATGCATTAAGATGTGTTATTCAGAAAGCAATTCCTTGTGAAAATGATAATAAAGTACAAAAATTATCATAATAAAACAAAGGGTGACTGATTTTACTCCTCTTCAAATCATTTTGGCCTTTGCAGAAGACTCTCAAATACCAAAAGCTCCAGTCTTTGGGTGAAAATGTCGGTTCCTTCCCTTGTATTTCTTGGTCATAATGGTACATTTTTATTATGCAAAATGTAAGAAAGGACAATGTCGTCAACAAGTCTTCAGCAAGAGAAATTTCCACTAAAGTGGCATATAAGAAATGAGAAAGATATATGATATTGATTCTGAGTTGAGGTGTCAAGTGATTCACATGGGAAATGGGAATTCATGGGTATAAGGTACTCAACCAAGAAAAAAGGCATGCCTCTCACATACTAAAGAAGCATGTAATTATAGCTCAACTGATTTTAAAAAGTCCCTGTTAAATAATGATAAACCAACCCCTGCCTTTACCCTTTTCTCTTTCCTCTGTAAAATGTGGGGTTTGGAGAGTTCTAACATTCTATAGTTCCAAAATTCTATGATTTCTCTCCCCCCCTTTTTTGCAGGGCAATGAGGGTTAAGTGACTTGCCCAGGGTCACACAACTAGTAAGTGTCAAGTGTCTGAGGCTGGCTTTGAACTCAGATCTTCCTGAATCCAGGGCTGGTGCTTTATCCACTGCGCCACCTAAATGCCCCTCTTTTTTCCCTCTTGAACTATTCCAGTACTGCTTACTCCCCCCTCCACTTTTCCCATCCATTTTCTTCTTGCTACACATTATAAAGACAAGTCCAAATGAGAACAATTTAATTGATATGAAGCACTCTACCTGCTCGTTTTCATCTTCGTCACTGCTGATTTTCAGGTCGTCTTCAAGCATTCTGCAAGAATCAAACAAACCAACCTCAGAGTTATAGTTTTAAATTCCTCTTCTAAATCGATAATTAAGTCATGAAACACATCCTTGAATCAGTCAATCAACAATCAATAAAATTATTAACCTAATCAGCAGAACACAAAAACAAATGAACAGATTCAAGAGATATCAGCTGCTTGGTTCTTTGATCTCTTGTTTAAAATGTGTGCACACTGTGTGCACACATTTTTTCCCTTCAAAACCTGGATCTAAGAGGGATGGATCAAATGGATTTAGGATCTCATCAATGTGGGCATTCTTTCCAAAAATGCAGACTGTGTTCCATACATGCCTACCTACTCAATCTGTCCCACTTTCATCACCGTGTTGGGAGTCTACTTTACTTTCTCTTGACAATTTGAGAATATCAGTGGAGCCTACAGAATTGATTGTTCCATTAAGAATTTTCCTTTACAAAAATAATATTTTATCATCTCCAGAGTTAGTCTGTGCTTGTTGGGCACAGAACCTTTTTCATGCATTCTGGACCAATACAATATCAAAGAAATGTAATGGGCTCATGTGGCAGACTGGCCCGCAGCTTAAAAGTACCAGGTTCTGGTAGTCTAGGTGTAGTCATCCTAAATGAAAGACAAAGCACCATGAGCTAAACAGAACAACCTGTTCAAAGCCCTCTTGGAACTGTCATAAAGAGAAACCACTGAGGGAACTTTAATTGGTTTCTAAACAATGTGTCTTGTGGCTGCCTTTGTTGTTGGACTGGGCACAAAAGATCTGGTCCTAAAACTATTAGTCATTAACCCCTGGATATATGACGGATGTCTTCCTGTACAATGTGATTTAGAGATGTAATCCTATGATATAGATATTCCTTCAAAGGCAAGGAAGTCATCTTGGGGAAATATGAATATTTCTAGTTTTGGTGATGTGGGGACCAATTTTTAATTGGGGAGTGCTAGCTAAGCGGCTCGCCGCAATATTGGGGCAAGGAAGGAGACAGGCAGCCTCCCTCAAAACAGAACAAGATTTATTTTAACAAGAACGAACTTAAAAAAAACAACACAAACAGGATCAGTAGGATCAAGGGAAAGGAAATAAAATGGGGAAAGGGAAATTATAATACCTGAAAAAATACCAGCGCCCAGGAATCAGCTGAAAATACGCGGCAGAACACCTGTCGCTTTCCAGCTTCTACCTAGAATGCCCAATTCTTCTCCCCCAAACCTAGAAACATCCCACACAGCCCCAGCCAATGGGATGGCCGCTCTGACAGTCACATGACTGCCCTCACTAGGCTTCCAATCATTATAATTTTGCCAGGCCCATGTAGGCGTCGGCGAGTGGTGATGATGTGAGGTGCCAGAGCCCTGGCAATGGGTACAACCGGTGGGTGGAGCACCATGCGGTTTGCGGAGCCCCAGGCCAATGCACACTGAGGCATAAAAACCTCAAATAATTAATTCTTTACAGTGATAAGATGACACTTTCAAAATACGTTTACAGATGCCTTTGCTTCTATGAGAGAATCACTTCAGGAGTCATCCACTACTGGAAAACAATCCTTGGTGATCTTTTTCCATAGTCCTTGGTCATGGCAAAAGGACAGACATACCACTGCGAAATGAATGCCATACTGGCCTCAAAGAAATGACCATATTATTATTGGCATGGTAATCAAGATGCCGAAAGACAGGAGGCAGTTCTTTTAGGCCTATCCCACACTGTTGAAATCACAGATTCTTCCCATATTTAGGTACAACTTAGACTAGGGAGGTCCTAGGTCGTGGTCCTTTCAATGACACTACTCTGCCTCCCTCAAATAAGAAAACTTTAAAATTGGCAATTTGAAAAAAATATATTAATGATTCCATTAAAATTAGGAAAATAACCAAGAAAATTGGTCATATTGTAAATCTATTAATAAAGTATCTGACATGACCACTTTCTGCCTTGAAAGGATGTGGCATGGGGGCAGCTAGATGGTGCAGTGGATAGAGCACCGGCCCTGGAGTCAGGAGTACCTGAGTTCAAATCCAGCCTCAGACACTTAACATTTACTAGCTGTGTGACCCTGGGCAAGTCACTTAACCCCAATTGCCCAGCAAAAAAAAAAAAGAAAAAGAAAGAAAGGATGTGGCATATTTACTGAGGTCTTAAATGATAAGATGGGCATAAAATATTATTGTTAGGAAGGGCAACTATTGGAGTTGGTTTCAGATAAACTAAATTTACAGGATTTATAAGTTCTCTTCAAAAGAATAACAGATGCACAGAAGACCCAAGAGAAGGGGAAAAATTGTCTTGCCATTTCTTTAGCAGTTGCAAATTTATCACTACATAGAATCCATTTCTGCATGCTATGACGAACAAGGATCATGTTGTTCATTTTAGCTAGAGAATTCAAATATTAAAAATTCAGATGCTTCATTAAGAGACTTCATTATTAATTTTGCAATGAACAGTTAAAAATTCAATTGGCAATACTTATGTAACATTGACTACATGTGAGATACTGTAGGTCAGCCTCCAGGGGGTCAGTCAAAAAGCATATATTATGTGCTTACTATATGCTAGACTCTATTCCAGACTTGGGTGTGGGTGGTGCGGGAGAGACACAGGTTTCACATTTGAATTGGTAAGACAATATACAGATATTTGTACAAGCAAAGATATATACAAATGGAAGGAAATCCTGAACGAGAAAAAATTTTGGTTCTTTCCTTAAGTTTCTAATCTAGTGTGAGGGACAAGACAAGTTTGTAAATAACCGAGTAGAAGGGAGAATGTGACCGATGCTGGAAGAATGGCATGGATCAAGTATAATGATGGCTTAGGAAAGGAAAGACAGTGAATGTGCTCTTGAGCAGACTGAGGAGGCAGTTTCACGAAAAGGGTGGCATTCAAATGAGGCTTTAAATGATAGGTATGATGTAAACCAGTGGACGGGTGTGGGGGTTGTATTTCTTAGGGAGGATCATGTCTGGTGCAAGGAGCAACATGAACAAAGGGACAGACATAGGGTTGTTTTTTTTTTTTTTTTTTTTTTTTTTTTTGCGGGGCAATGGGGGTTAAGTGACTTGCCTAGGGTCACACAGCTGGTAAGTGTCAAGTGTCTGAGGCCGGATTTGAACTCAGGTACTCCTGAATCCAGGGCTGGTGCTTTATCCACTGCGCCACCTAGCTGCCTCAGACATAGGTTTTTAGAGGCAGCTAGGTGGCGCTGCAGTGTATAGAGTGTTGTATCCGGAGTCAGGAGGACCCGAGTTCAGATCCAGTCTCAGACACTTACCAGCTGTGTGACCCTGGGCAAGTCACTTAGCTTCTTTTTTGCCTGAGTCTACTGGAGAAGGAAATGGCAAACTACTCCTGTATCTTTGCCAAGAAAACCCCATGAACAGTACGGTCCATAGGGTCACAAAGAGTCAAATACACTGAACAATAACAGCTTTTGGGGAAACAGTTTGGAAGGAAGTCCCCTAGAGTGTATACAGGGAGGTAGTCTTAAAGAAGTCTAGGTTGGAGGTCCTTAAATGTCACTGTAAGAAAATGTGCTCCCAGGGGCGGCTAGGCATCGCAGTGGATAAAGCACCAGCCCTGGATTCAGGAGTACCTGAGTTCAAATCCGGCCTCAGACACTTGACACTTACTAGCTCTGTGACCCTGGGCAAGTCACTTAACCCCCATTGCCCTGCAAAAACCAAAATAACAACAAAAAAACCCCCAAAAAAACAAACCAAAAAAAAAAAAAAGAAAATGTGCTCCCTTTGTACAATGTAGTTTTCGGTAGAGTTGGAGCGATGAGCATGGCAGGGAGACTGGGGTTCTGATATGGGCTAGCAACAGGTGAAACTTTCAGTCAATTTTTCCTTTGTCTTAAAGTCCTCTGCCAGTATGATCATGACATATTTATAGCATGATTTGGCCAACTCACTCAGCCCTGCACCGTGGCAGTGCACTCCCAGGGCCTACCTTCCTCCATCTATGCACCATACTGCTTTGCCCTAGGGCCGGTTTTAGCAAACTTTGGCAGTCCTAAAGGGGCATAAACTACTCTTTTTCTGGTCCTAGATGCAAGAATTTCTATTTATAGGTCAAGATTCGAAGAGGATGATACTTTGGCAATAGAGGCAATATGATACTGTGAACTGAGCATTTGGTTTAGAGTCAAGAACATAGGTTCAAAACCTGCCTCTGAGACTTACTACCTATGAGATCCTAGGCAAGTCACTTAGCCTCTGTGTACCTCTAGCAGCTCCCTAAGATTTACACACTAAATAAGACGGGTTGAAATTGCATTAGTAGAAGGAGCCACAACTAGTAAATATCTGAGGTGGGATCTGAACTTAGGTCTTCCTGACTCCAAGTCCCCTGCTTCATTATCAGGTATCTCAGGTAGGCTTAAGCACCAGACTGAGAAGCAGTAGCAATATTCCAAAACTGCAGGGAAATCTGTCCATCTACGTGACTGCAGAGGATTTTTAATAAAAGATAATAATTATCAAATATTCCCATAATCAAATAAACTCTGTCATTGCACCTGAACAGGATGCGTTCATCTACTCCCTTACTTGCCAAGCCTGTAACTTCCCAGTCCCCAATTTTCCCTCCCTGGCCACCTCTCTCCTATACTTGCTATTTCCCCCAGCAGAATGTGAGCCTCTTGAAGTCAGAGGTTGGCTTTGCTCTTGTACTTCTGTCCCTGGCACATGGGAATCATTTAATAATTTTTCATTCATTCTTTCATTTTGGAAAACACTAAAGAATAACTGTTTTTCATTTTTTAATTTTATGGAAATGACCAAATTAAGTTACCTTAGTTGCTTCATATACCTATATTTCCAATAATTTTTCAGCATCTGTTCAAATCTCTTTTTGTGCTAAAATCTTCCATATCATTGCTTATAAGGCCTGCAGTTCGTATAACACCAAGGGGATGAATAATATGGGGAAAAATCCCACGTACCGATGTCTTTCCCAGAAGACAGGATCATGTAGAGGTCCAGAGAATGGCTAAAGGCTCAGGATGGTATAATGAAAAGCAGGCAGGAGATCCAGGTTTTAGTTCTGGGGCTCTGTGACATTGGGCAAATAATGTCAACTCTCAGCCTCAAAGCTCATTTGATAGCCTTAAAAAGAAGGCAATGCAGCATGGAGTAGTACTTAGAGCACTTACTAGCTGTGTGAGCCTGGGCAAGACACTTTAACTCAATGTATCTCAGTTTCTTCATCTGTAAAACAAAGCAATTGGACTTGATGGCTTTAGGGTCCCTCTTATCCTTTGATCCTAGATTGTTACTTTCCTAAACCAAACACCCCCCATCTTTCTGCCATTGAAGATGCCCGAGGTTTCTACTTGGCTTGCCTTGAGGGCAGATAAAATATTCTAGAGAGGGTATAACAAGAGAGAAACTGAAAAGGATGGACGCCGACCTTTCAGGAAAAAAGAAAAATATCTGATGTTCTAGAACAAAGCAGAAAAGAAAATGATCCCTAGGAGGTCCTAAATGTAACAGGATAGAGGAAACTACTTCAAAGGGCACACAAGAGCTGTTTAAACTTGTAAATAAATACTTTCACTTTTTGTGTTTTTGAAAGAAAGCTATGTTAAAGAGCTGGAAGTACGTATGGATTTTATTTTTTATTTTTTAAAAATTTTTGGTGAGGCAGTTGGGGTTAAGTGACTTGCCCCAGGGTCACACAGCTAGTAAGTGTCAAGTGTCTAAGGCTGGATTTGAACTCAGGTCCTCCTGAATCCAGGGCCAGTGCTCTATCCACCACACCACCTAGCTGCCCGTACATATGGATTTTAGCTGCTCACATTAATTTTTTCTCAAAACAAAAGGCTACGGCAAATCCTGCCTGTACATGTAGGTTTTGTGCTTGTGTGTGTTATAGATTAAGTCATCAAGACCAAGGATCATAGATTTAGAGCAGAAAGGGACTATAGGAGTCATCGAGTTCAGTCCATTCCTTTTATAGATGGGGAACCTGAGGCCCTGAGAGATGAAGGGACTTGCTTAATGCTACACACGTTGTAAGCCAAAGAGGCAGGATTTGAACCCAGATCCTTTGCCTTTGCCTCCAAAGCACTGGTGGCCTGATGGCATTCTTGGCAGCCCAGTGACAATGAAATTCTGGACCTCCATTTCACAGTTTTCCACCATCATGCAAGAGGTAGTCTTTCAGGCAGGGATGATCTTGCTCATTGCCCTTATATACCAGGACTTTTTTTGAGTGGGAGAAGGTGGCAGTGGGGAGTCGGGAGAGATTTCTTATTTTAGCCAATCACCACATACAGTGTGAGAACATAAATAGCTGCTGTTTGTTGTGGGGGCAGCAAAAAACCCTTCTAGGACAAGACAGAGAAGTCAAACTATCACTGGGGTGTGATTAGTCAAATGAATCCAATGATACTCTCTCCATTCTGGGCAAGTCTGGAAGTGTGGGTAGGCTTGCATCGACTGAGCCTCAACCTAGCTATGTGACCATAGAGAATAGCTCTTTCCTTCTCTGGGCCTCAGCTTCCTCTTCTACAAGATGAGGTCAGACTCATCTAGGATCTCTCAGATCCCTCCTAGTGCTGATGTTCTAGGATTCTCTGAATCTCATTTCCTATTTCATTCTACTACCCCAATCCCACCATCTCTGACCCTCAAGGAAACCAGCAAATCCATCTGCTTTTGGAAATCCTTTTGATGACAATGAAGCAATTTCTTTATTCTAGAGTAGCTAGCCTCAGTCATGAAGCAAGGATTATTTCAGACCTCTAAGGTATCATATGTTGCTCAGTTCTTGGGGATGAAGTGAAGAGAGAGTTCAGAAGAATCAAGTCTCAGAAGACCTCCTGAAAGATGAACATTTTCCCCTAACATCTTTTTTTTTGGTGAGGCAATTGGGGTTAAGTGACTTGCCTAGGGTCACACAGCTAGTAAGTGTCAAGGATCTGAGGTCATATTTGAACTCAGGTCCTCCTGACTCCAGGGCCGGTGCTCTATTCACTGCACCACCTAGCTGCCCTCTTCCCTAACATCTTGTGAAACCTTCTACCCAGAATGAAGCATCAAGGAGGTGGCAACAAAGGTGCACCCCGGCTTCCAGCACCCCTTCCCACAGAATTGTGTCAGGAAATAAGCACAAACATCAAGCACATACAGCCTGGTTGGCTGTGGAAACTAACCTGTGCAGGTAATAAGATCATAGAGTCCAAGTGGTTGGTATTGATAACAAGTGTGTGAAATGGTTGGAAGCTCTGCAGTGCACTCCAGTCAAGAGATGAATGTGTATGTGTGTCAGTATGTGAGTGTGTGTCGCTGAGTATGTGTCAGTTAATATGAGTGTGTCAGTAAGTGTGTGTCAATGAGTGTGTGTGTGTGTGTGCATGAACATGTGCACATAGTAGGGGTGGGTGGGGCAGGAAACAGAGGAGACAGACATTTTCTAGAGGGATTTTAATACTTAGCACAGTTTGCTTTTGTATCAGTAGAATATTCTTAGAGCCATCATTTCCTATTTGATTTGTATTAATAAGCCTTAAATACCAAACAGGTAAAAGTCAAATCCTTGCCTCTTAAGGAATGAAAAGTAGTTTAGAGTGTCTTAGAAGAAGAGCCCTCATTAACTTAACTACCACAATTTATGGTGTGTCATTCGGAAGAGATCCCAGCATATGTCTCCCATATAGCTATATAGCAGCATTCATCTATATCTACCAGCATAAACGTATGAACATAAATGTAATAGCACAGGGATCCTTCTATCAAGATGCAATCTTTTCACCTTTGAACTGTTCCAGAATCAACCCCAGAAATTCCACATTATCCCAAGAGTTTTATTCTATAGACACTCTACTAAATTTGTTTTTCATTTTCTGGGTACATTTATATGCATTACAAAAGCCTTCTCAAAGTACAGTAAGTCCCGTTACCATGCTAATGTAGAGCAGAAAAAATGGGATCCCAGTGTATTTCCAGGATGTGTTACACATATTGAGGCACATTTTTATCTTTTATCAGGGTTTTCCTGTGTGAAAGTATCGAACATTGGATTTTCCCAGAGTTGTTCATAATACAGTGGACAAAAATACAGATAAACAAAAACAAATGATAGAATAATTTCAAACAAAAATAAGGATCTTTTCCATTAAAGCATCTACTGTATTAATCTGGGAATTCAACATTCATTCTTTTGTTGAAATACAGTCTATTTTTTAATGGAAATGACATTTAAAATATAACAAGAAAAACGAAAGAAGGAATATACTAATATAGGGTGGGTTAGAGTGGGTTAGAGCTCTATATGGGGGAAGGGGATGGCGGAACCAGAGTCTACAAAACCTCTTTCTCTCCAGTGCTTCATGGGTGTGGCCCTGGGTTCTCTTATCAACAGGTTTTGTCTGCTGTCCAAAGTCAGGAGTTAAGTGGCCACAAGGTAAGCAATTCTGTGGCAGTAGCAATGGTCTCATGGCTCTCTTTGTCACCTTAATGATGATTATGATTGTAGGTTACTATATGCCCTGAAGATTTATTAAAATCTCTCTTTTTTCCCCAAAAAGGCTCAGCCATTACTTCACATGTTACTTTAGTGAGAAGGAACTTGCATGGTTGGTTTGCTCTCAGGAGGCTATATAATACATCAGTTCTATCAGCCTCCCTAAATTCTACGGGTGGGATTCTACAAGACATCTTGTTAGGAAATGTTCCATTGTGAGACCTAACGCAGAACGCTAAGCCATCCATGAGTGCTAAGCATCACAAGTCTTCCCTGTGATCAAGGCCAATATTTGAACGATGGCTATCAAGGGTCAGAGGATATCTCCTGTGTCCATAGACCAGCAATTTCCCTTGGTTCAAATCCGTTTGACCTGTCTGTTGCCCTGACCTCCAATAGCCTCGATATTTGAACTGAGCTAATCATAGACTATGTTAGAAGAGAGCCTTGAGCAATGCATGCAAGAGTTCAAGGTAAAATTACAAAATCTAGTTGGGACTTTATCAAGCATACTCCCTTCCCCCACCCTGGGGAGGCAAGAACCACTGGCAGATCCATTGGGAAAGACTTTTGAAACTAGAATTCAGTTCCCAGAAGCCTAAATGTTTCCTC
Source organism: Dromiciops gliroides (assembly GCF_019393635.1). Lineage (NCBI taxonomy): Eukaryota > Metazoa > Chordata > Mammalia > Microbiotheria > Microbiotheriidae > Dromiciops > Dromiciops gliroides. The sequence continues at coordinate 61,104,185 of NC_057867.1, read as the reverse complement.
TTTAAAGCAATTTGTATTCTTGATGATTCACTGGGCAAGCGGGATGGAAAACAAACATGTTGGAAGAATTCAGTGACACCATTTGTTCTGATAATTACTCCAAGTTAAATAATTGTGAGAAGCTGCCAAGGCTTCCAAGTGCATTCCTTTCATATAGGTAAAGAACAAGATGAAATGGAGAAACATCAGTTTCTATTTCCCCATTTCATAAATTATTAATCCTTTAAAATACATCAGGGGCTTATTGATATTCATTTTGGCTGGCAAGCTTTACAAATGCAAAAAATGTCTTCGAACCTGATAGAGAATGTGATCCTATTGTTTTAACAAAATGAGAATTGTTTTCCAAGGGGCTCCTGGATGTCTGTGCACATATTTTCCCTAAGTAACAGTATAAGGCGGGTATTTCCCTGGAGAATGGAACATTTATATTGATATACTTGGCTACAGACCCCATCTTGCACTGGCAGTAATACAGACATTTTTTCCTTAGTATTTGGAGTAATGGGATTGAAATAATTTAACAGGACCTTCTGTGAATGTTAAACACGTTTGCTAATAAATTTAGTGTTTGCACAATAAATTACAGTACATGGTATACTCACAATAGTACTGAAACCCAGTCTGGTGAGTCATCTTATCTTCCTTTCAAAAACTTAACCTCCATTAAAGTGAGCTTCCTCTTGCTCATGGGCACACATGTAGACAGCTAATTTGCTTATAATTCCATTTATAAATATTAGAAATTAATACTGATGAGGTATGTGCATGCATGTACATTATAGATTCTTAACCATCAACATTCCCAATATACTATACAATGACCATGACTGATATTGAGGCATGGATAAGAAAGAATGGGTTTTCTGATTCTGAAATGCTAACAAAATTCATATGCATAATCCCAAAGACTGACCTTTTGGAGAAATCCAGCAAAATGATTTTTCTCAACATGCTCCTCAGAGGCCCTGATTCCCTAGGATCATAGAGAGCTAGAAGTAGCTTCAGAGGTAATTTAGTCAAGCCTTTTAATGGTGGGGAAACTGAGGCTGAGAGAGGTTAAATGATTTGCCCAAGCTCAGACATGTAGTAAATTTCAGAAGCAGAATATAGATTCAGTTGTTCTGACTCTAGCGCTCTTTCCACTAGATTTTAGTGTGTCCAAACAAAACCCATTCTTTCGTCCTATGACATCAAGCATTTAAGGGATAGCACAGTATAATGGTGAGTGCAGCAGGAACCACATGGGAGAGAATCCTGAGTTAAGTAAAGGAAAGTCCCCTTTGGGGAAGCTATCTTTCATCTTCTTTATTTTGTCATTTCTTAGTCTTTTCTTATTCCTTCTTTCCCATTTCTACAGTGTTTGGAGGTTGAGAAGACACATTCTTAACAACCTATTAAGGCTGGTAGTTCAATCACTATCATCACCATTTTGTACTAAAGGTAGGGGACAACAGGTGCAGAAAGTTGCATAAATTGTCAGGTATGATCACAGTGTCCATTCTGCTTAACTTTTTACTTATAAAATAAATGAAGGGGCAGCTAGGTAGTGCAGTGGATAAAGCACCGGCCCTGGATTCAGGAGGACCTGAGTTTAAATCCAACCTCAGACACTTGACACTTACTAGCTGGGTGACCCTGGGCAAGTCACTTAACCCTCATTGCCCCGCAGAAACAAACAAATAAATAAAGGTTCATTGGATACATACAGGAAAAACAACTGTAATGTATAATTACTTTAACTAATTAAAGAAGCAAATGACTACTTGGCCATTGGTCTAACTGGGAAAGGAGAGGCCAGTGAAGAATTCCTCTCTCTAATCCTACCTGGTGGCTTACATCCCAAACCCCATATATGACAAGGAGTCCTGAAGGCAGAGGTGACCTCTCAAAGGTAGGGTGGACTTTTCTTTCCACTCAAAGTATAGAACAAATGCTGAAAGCTCTGTGTGTGTGTGCGCGTGCACTTGTGTGCATGTGTGAATGGTGGAAGGAGGGGTCAGGGGAGAGAGAAGATGTTCTACTAATGGCTTTTATAGGGTAATTCATAAGATGAGGTGAAATGTGACTTCATCTATTTAGTCAGAACTATTTACATTTAGAGGAAAAAAATAGTCTTTATCTCAAGTCTAATATCCAGACGTTATCAGAACACAGACTGAATTTTCCTTGAGTGAGCACATATCGGTGCTGTTCATCTACTGGCTAATCTACTTTTCCCACTTTGACATGTGTGATTAGGTATTTGGCCTCCTATCAGGACAGAATCCTACTTTTCATTTCCTACGGTAATGCAAATGCTGTACCTCAAATCCAATTTAAATTGAGGTTCCCTTGAACTGAGAGATAATTTCTTTTTAATCCTCTTTTGGTTGTTTAGAGTCTAACCTTCAAAATCTGAAATATGACTCTGTAAAAACGGCCACATTCCTCCTTTTAATGCAGAACAATTACCTCCCCTCCCCACTTCTGCCTCCAACAGCTGCCTGTACTCGGAACTTTCTGGAACTTAAGCACCATTTTCCCTTCTCAATCTGCTCAATGGATACAGGTTTGGGTTTTCACCTTGGTATTCTAACCACCCAGTAATAGGGATTTCCCCTCCTTGCCTTTGGTTCTTTTTAATCGACCACCTATCAGGCCCAGATTGCCTTGTAACTCTCTCCTGAGCTTTCATTTGACAGAGATAGCTGCGATTGTTAATAGGAGCCTTCACTTCTGCCCATTTAACTTGCCTCAGTTTGACAGCTTCACAATAGCCACCTTCCATCTAAAGAAAACCGTGATTTAGTAGAAAGGGAATGTGGGCCAACAGCCTGCTCTGTCTCTCAGTCTCCAGTGAGTTCTTTTGGTATAAAGTTCCACCACAAAGCCAGAGAATGAAATACTACAGGCAAACAAGACGGTCACAAGAAAGGCTCAGTTTCTCTATATGCTGGGAAACTCGAAAGAACAGTGGTACTTAAAAATAATGGGCCCTGCTTCTCAGAAACACTTGGACTCAGCAGCAAGAGGAAATATTTGTATTCTTGTGACTATTTTCATATTTGATGGCTAAAACACTGTTTCTACAAGGATGATTTTCTTAATGTTTCCAGATGGCCAGTGATTCTATCCTTCTCTAAGTAGAAGTTGATTTGAGAAGGTATTGACAAAGTGAGATCCAGGTAAGATTGTCTTCTCTGTTAGATAATTAAATACCCTCCAACTACCACTGTCTAGACATAGAATAAAACTGCACCTCAGTTTTTATCATCTTCTGGCCAAGACTGGCACATAATAACCCTTTAATACATGTATCTATTTTCCAATCTATTACTATATGGAAAAGCAGCATGAGATAGTATTTTAGAGGGATGTCCCTGGAGTCAAGAAGCCCTGAGTTCAAATTCTGACCCTGACGAATATTAGTTACATAAGTTACTTGAACCCAGGCCTCTTTCTTCCTCTCCCACAGTGTCTCTTTTGGATACCAACAAGCATTAAACATCTCTGTGCAAATCAAACAAACAAGAGTCCCTACCCAAGGCATGTACATTCTCTTGGGGTGGGGCTAACTCCATGTAAACCAGATGCAGAATCTGCCAGTCAACCAAAGGCAGGCATTGTTTAAACAGTCACTGCCTTTTATTTTTAATTATTTTCGGGGGGAGGGGGAGACAATGAGGGTTAAGTGACTTGCCCAGGGTCACACAGCTAGTAAGTGTCAAGAGTCTGAGGCCAGATTTGAACTCAGGTCCTCCTGAATTCAGGGCTGGTGCTTTATCCACTGTGCCACCTAGCTGCCCCAGTCACTGCTTTTTATAATGACTGGAAATTTCATATTGTAGAGCCAGTTGTCCACCCAACTAATACTGTGTTTATGCTGGTATATGGTGAAGAAGGCTCATCCTGCACTGACGAGCTACAGTTCTCCTGAATTCCATGATATCTTGGAGGGCTCTGGTCTCAAGGGTTTCTTGGCTGTACTCTGCATAGCATTGCCACTCCATGCCTTATACCTGTGAGTATAATACTTTCATGTTTCTCCAACACCCAGGCAATGGGGCACTCATTTTCCAGTGATGTGAGACACTCCATCTTCTCTACCTTCTTTACCTAAAGCTGTCCATATGGCTTAAAACCATATTTAATATGCACCCAAATACTCCTAATTTGCCCCCACACACGCATTTATTTTTGTTGTTATTTAATAATTTTTCAGTCGCGTCTGACTCTTCATGGCCCCATTTGGCATTTTCTTGGCAAAGATACTAGAGTAATTTGCCATTTCCTTCCCCAGCTCATTTTACAGATGAGGAAACTGAGGCAAACAGGGTCAAGTGACTTTCCCAGGGTCTCACAGCTACTAAGTGTCTGAGGCTAGATTTGAACTCAAAAAGATGAGTCTTCCTGACTTCATGCCTAGTGCTCTACCACCTAGCTGCCCCTTCATATTTACTAATAAGAATGAGCATATTTGCTCATTCTTACATATCATTAGCTCAAAATGGGTACTTTATGTAAGCCTTCTTGATCATAGCACAATCCCAGGAAACTCATTCAGACTTCAAGCTAGGGTTGAATTTCCACACTGGGAGTTTCCTATATAGATGACATTATCTATAGGTCCAGACCCACACTCAGGTTTTGTGTGTATCCACATAATCCTCGAAGGAGTTCCCAAATATAAAGTACTCTGCAAACCTTAAAGTGCTGCATGAATAGTAATTATTATGATTAGAATTCTATGAGAGAAGGCAGTGGAACTAGAGCCAGGAAGACCTTCCTTTACAACTAAATAGCTCTGTGGCCATGGGCAGGCCTCAGGGCTTGAGTTCTAGAGGTTACAGCTAAGTTGTTGATCTGTCTCTGTGGAGAAAGTTTCCATATTTGTTTAGGCTTTTAACTTAATTAACAAAGCAAAACCCAGGACAAAGAGAATTAAAATGAGTTTATTATAAGTATATCAAAGTAGCAACAGGTCTATGGGCTGATCATGGAGACTGACTTCCAGGTGGGATCAGTTTTTACTGGGAACTTTTGTAATGAGATAACTACAATTCAGATGGATCCAGGTCAGCAAAAGACGATGGGCCTTTGCATCTCAGCTTCTCCCCAAGGTAGCAGGTATGTGACAGTTTGCCGGGCAGGGGTACAAACATCACAGATAGGACCAAAGAGCAGACTTGGTGTCACCATCCCCAACACAGATTGAGAAACAGGGCTGGGAACAATGGGTCACTGAGTCAACACAAATGTCAATACCTGCACTGTTGAAATCACACTTTGGGCCCCCCAAATACCTGTGTCTCCAAACATCTCCTGCAATGATCCCATATGAGTGCAAACAAATTGAGCAAAGCAGAGGATTTGGAATGTGACGATTTTAGGAAGATGAATTCAAAACATTTCCCAAGGAGTATTTATTTACTTCGGCTTCCAATTCCACAGAAATGCAGAGTTTAAAGAAAAATTGCATTTGCATCTAAACTAGCTCCTCATTTTTCCTGAATTTCTCTTACAACCCAACCAATTAGGATGTGAACGTCCTAGGAAAGAGATAGTAATGCATAACAGTTAATAGGTAGCTGCTACAAGGCTTCCAAACAAGGGGCCTTTAGGGAAACTAAGTTTCTAAGGTAGAAAATCACAACTAAAACAACTTGGTGTCCTTAGATAGGTTGAATTCCACGGTTACCCACCTCCTCCATTGCCATCTCTGTCCCCACCCCTCAGGCATAACCATTTCCCTTCCTTCCTGTCCAATTAGGATGGGATGTGCCTTAAGTGAAGAATTAAATTTCCTTTGAGCTCATCAACCTTGTTTGTTTCATTTTTATTGTTGTGAAATATGAAATGGAGGTTACACTGAGGGGTCTATTTTGCCCTCAGGTTTGTACAGCTGATGTTAAGGGGGCTTGTGAATCAGTAACTGGCAGATTGTAGCTGCTGAAAGATATTGCACCGTATGGCTGAAATACTCCCATGCCATTCGTGACTTTTTCCCCCACAGTGTTTCAAATGGCAGTGGTTAGAAATTATCTGATGCACAGGGCCAAGGAGCCTAGGCACCAAGACAGCAGCTTTTATGTGAGGGTCATTTCAGTATCAGTTTGACGAAGCAAAAGCATCTGACAGATTCTCCCCTAGTCAGTAAGCAGAAAGTCATAATTGTGACTATTTCTCTCTATAAATATATAATTTCCCTATATATGTACCATAAATAATATTTCTGTGCATACCTACATATCTCTCTGTATATCTCTATTTCTTTTTAGGGTTGCTATCTTATGCTGTGTTAACTGGAAGCTAGCATCTGCTTATGACAAAATGATTTCACTACAGGGATACCTCAACATGGGTCCACAGGGACTAGTGAATAATCAAAATGATTATCATGACTATTTTATAGTACCCATTCCGAATTCGATATTCGTTGCTATTAAAATGTATGTTCACCCACCACATTTGGAAAGTATAGAAAACAAAGGATGGATTTCCTATTCATTGCTCTCTAGAATCGTTAAAATGTGAGGTTACCATAAGAAACCTCACTTGACAATCAGACCCCAAAGGACATGAGGCACAAAAGCAAAAGTTCCTGAGGTTGTCTCTTACCAACATAGGGTGATCCAGGAGTTGTTCTATTCATTGACCTCATTGATAAAAATGTGGGGTGATCATGCAGATAGAAGCCTAAGGAGCCAAGAGTGATCACAATGGCTTGTAGCTGGATACTGTGCCTCTGCTTCAACAGGGTCACAGGACTCTAAGTATGAAATTGGAAGAGGAGCTAGGGCATCTTTAAATTACTGTTGGAATGCTAGGAATCATGTGTATATTTGTTCTTTCCATTGACATACTGTGGGACTCTTTCCTTATAAAGTTACATAGTACCAGTCTCTAGAGCCCTGTCTACGTTGTGTGTGATGAAATATGAACTCTGATTTGTATTTTCCCTATTTTTTTTGGTTTTAAAAAAATTGTCCACATTTGCAGCTTCTTCTGGTTAATCTCATTTAGCTGATACCCCTATCGCTTTGCTTAATTGATTCTAGAGAATAGCTTGTATATCACAAACATAAAGTGTTTTTAATTGAAAGAAAAGCTTAGTGTGGATGGATATTTTGGACTGAAGACATCCATTCTGCCAGTCGAATGTCAGTTTCATTTAGAAATGGAGAAAATTGGAAGCTTTGGGTTATCTATTTCCTCAGTCAAGAAACATATACACTTACTATATCTAGACACTGGATGCTAAGCAATGGGGATACAAAGAAAGGCAAAAAACACTGCCCCTGACCTGAAGGAGCTCACATTCTAATGGGCGAGAGACAACATACAAACAGCTATGTGTGTATATAAAAGATAAATCCAGGGTAAATGGAAATTCATCTTTGAGTAGTCCAGGGAGGACAGTTAGAGGTTAGCAGGAAGGTTTGACCTTAGTATTTAAGGGAAGCCAGGGTTTTATATTTAATCCTGGAGGTAAGAGAGAACCTCTGGAGATTTCTGAGGTGGGGGGGGTGCTATAGTGGGACATGGTCAGACCTATGCTTTAGGAAGATCATTTTGATAGCCTGGAGTGGGGAGAGAATTGAGCCAGAGAATGCAACCAAAATGCTCTTCCAATAGTCTAGGTATGAGATGAGGAGAACCTCATTGGAATGGTGGCTGTTAGAGTGGAGATAAGGGAAAATACATGAGAGATGTTGTGATGGTAAAAGTGACAACATATTGGATATGTGACCTGAGTGGGAGAGAGGAGTCAGGGAGGACAAAGGTTGTGATCCTGGCTTCCAGGGAATGTGGTGGTTCCCTTGATAGCAATAAGGAAGTTGGGAAGAAGGGAAAATTGGGGGTAAAGGATAATGAATTTCATTTGGTACATGTTGAATTTAAGATGCCTATGTGATAGCTAGTTCAAGATGTCTACAAGGCAATTGGTAATGCAAGACTAGAGCTCAGGAGAGAAGTTAGGGGGGATATACTGAGATATCTTCCTGGCTCTAGCAACTAATATATACATAAAGCAGGGACTAATGACTTCAGACTTCACCTCCCTTACCCTGAATCTTCATAGTCAACTCTCTATTTGACAAACATTTCTAAACAAAGTTGTATACCACTGTGCTGGGAACTCTTATGGGATAATTTATCAGTTTCCGAAATGGGAAAAAAAGATTGAAACTCCTGTAAAAAGTTCAGAAATATACATCATCTTGAGAGAACTTTCTATGGTTACTAAAATGTTTCATCTGTTGCTCCTTGAGTTATTTATTAGCATGAGATTAAATGTCAACGTGCACAATTCCCAACTATACAATTATGAAATAAGTAGCATTTCTAGGAACCCCAAACACAATCAGATATGGCTTTGCTTAACATTTATCACAATCTAGCCAGAGGTTACTTCTTTGTCATAGTCATTACAGTAAAGCCTTCCTCTAAAATCATGGAACACCTCCCGCTTCCAAGAAATTCAAGTCTTTGGCAGAGATCAAACATCTTGTATGGAACATAACATATTCCATGCTACACCCAACCATTTCAAAGAGGAAGACCAGTGTGAACAATCTTCATACAATGTACAAACATGGGAAAGAGTTACCACAGTTTGGATAAGAACTTGAGCCTCAATAATGCACCCATCCCTTAGCTTTGGACTCTAACAACTACAATGAGCTAAGATCAAAATAATAAAAAAGTTTGTCATTTCTCCCCGAAGTAGCAACTAACCAGCAAACACTTAAATTTCTATCAACATACGCTATTGATTCTTTGCTGCTTATTTATGCTTTTCATAATTGATGATAACAGCAATTCTGTATCCTAAAATTTGCATCTGCCTGAATTGATAACTCGGGAAAACTGAAGCTTCTCTTTGTTTGTAGCAGAAAGAGAAAGGGCAAGCTTTCCATATGCTACTGGAGCTGCTGTTGCCTTGTCCTAGAAGGACCAGCTCTGTGAATTGGCAAGGGTCGAGGAATATAAACGGCCTTTTCAATCCTTGCCAACAAGGGTGCTAATTAGCGGCAATTAGAATTGTAATATTTGTCTGTTGAATCTCTCTCCATAGACATTGGACTCAAACCACCAACTCCCTTCCCCGCCCCCACCCCTAAGGACCTAAATACTCGCTATAGCAGTACATCCTGGGAATAGCTACTGGTGGGCTGAATGTGAGCCTGGGGTAAGACCCATATCCCACTGCTACAAGGCAGGCTAAGAGAGAGAGACGCTTTGGGCACTGGTTCAGCTGATGATTCATCTTTTTCTGGTTTTGGACACTTGAAAACTCTACATCTTAGTTCAGCCTGGACTACTTGTTCCAGTGCAAGGATAAAACCGCCCAGGCATTCACTTTTCTTGCTTGCCCCAATATTCTGACACATACATTTGAGGGGGGGAAAGTGATGCATCAGTACTCCAAGAAAAAAAGTTTTGTTTTGCTTTGCTTTAAGTATGAGAGAGGTGCAGGGAAGGGAAAAATGCTTTTTTTGGATTGGATGTGCTCTAGGCACTCCCTGTGTCCCTCTGTAAAGGCACCTCAATCATTACTGTTTGACTGTTTGCTAATGCAAATGCAAGTGCCCCCTAATGTTTCTTTCTCCTATTATAACATGCCTTATTAGAACATCGCTGTTTGGGACAGACCAACACCCATGCGCCCTCCCTGCATCTTGTGATATTCTGGGTGGCCACAAGACAACACTCATTCTTTTCAGAGCCCTTAGAATGGGCGTGTTATCTCACACATAATCTGGGTTATTTTCTTCCTACGGAAAACCCCAGGTTTCTTGATTAAAAAGCTTTCCTCCATGCCATAGGTGCCTTTAGTTATTTCTTTGCCTTGACTCCTCTTGGAAGCCTTTGTTCATTTCTAAGGAAATAAGCATATTCACTGTTCCTTCCAGAGCTCTCCACCTTTGCTACAAAATGCATCATTTTCATATTACTTCTTCAGTCCTCTCAAATAAAGGTAGTTCAAATGATTCAATTTAGGACTCACTCATGTGTAGTGAAATGCATCTATTTATCTCTTCCAAGAGAGTTCATGCCATCCAAAATATGGGGAAAAAAAATCTTTAAAACAAAGCTGAGATCTGACTGCTAACATCTGAAATAACTCCATTTTAACTGCCTGAACTGTGTAGACTTTGAATACAAGGACATATTTCATTAAAGTTTCTGCAATTGTTCTATTCACTTTCCCCAATGTTTCACCTGTCAGCAGATGAGAGAACTTGTCAGGAAAAATTCTAGTTAATGGTAGTTAATGGTGGCAAAACTCAATGGACTTGTTTCTATTTTGCCTTCCTCTCAGTTGTCATCATGAAAGTGTTTCATGAAGAGCTCCTAGGTTGTTCACCAAAAAGCTTCCACTTCCAATGGAAGGTAACATAAAGCTTTATCTGATTTATAAAGCAATCTATATAAACCTACTTTTATGTTTTATTTGATTCTAGCCATTAGCCTGTGCTGGAAGGAATTCTAAAATATATGTCACAGTAGCAATTTGCTGTACTCTGCCAAATTAATCTACATAAATCTATACCTGTTTCCAGGGCATTGGGATGGCAAAACCAGAACATTGTACATTCATGGAAAAGAAAGAATGAGATTCAAACAATTCTTGGAAAATTTCAAGGCAATTCGGGCCTTTTGGAGCAACCAGAATGAGTACTGCTTATTTTCTCCACTGAAAAACCTCATACATATATTAACTACACCATCAACAAGATTTCCTATTTTCAATTTCAAAATAAGAAATTGCATAAAGTGAGAAGCTCTCTTTATCTGCAGATCTAAAGCCCCAGGACTGGATCATGAAAAAGCTGAAGTTGGAGTTTTCTTTTTAAAGTGGCATCAGTTAGAAAATTGGGGCCAAAAGAGTCGGAGCTTTAGTAGGAGACCAACGGGCAAAGTACAACTCAATCAGTATTCATATTTTTCTTTTAGTTGCCTATGACGCCATCCATCGCTGGTCATGCCCCAAATAGCACAGACTTAATTATACTACATGGGGCTATAGCATGAGCCCGAGAGTTGGAAATCAGTATATCTTTGATTCTCTGCTTAATATACCTTGATTTGTGTTTTTTTCTCCTGATTTTATACTAAATTTAAAGAGAAAAATGTTTTCTTAGCATCTTCTACAATGGGGAAAAATGAGCAAGGGTTGGCACAGAAGTTTTATCTCTGGGCATACTTGACATCTTGACTTCCATGAGTCTGATTTCTGCGTCTTTGTAGATGATACTATTCATCCATCACTTCTTCTCAGATTGCCTCCTCGAATTTTGTGAGTGGTTTCCACTGTACAGCACTGTTCTCACTACCCTCTGCTTCTTCCCCAGAAGCATAGAAAAGAAAGAGAAGCGAGAGAAGGCTCTCCTCCTCAAAGTAAGCAGACGCCATACGTATGTTACCCATGACCATAGCGGGCAAGTTGGACATGTTCCTTTACTCTCAGTATAGTCTCAAAGAAAAAAAACATGAACCCAAACTCAGAATTCCCTCTGGTAGTTTACCAGTGTTCCTTTTATTGCCCTTTAAAAAAAGCTACCCTGGTGTTTTGTTTGGGCTATATTTCAACCTGAGGTCACATGTGGGTAGTGAATAGTAAATGTATGTTCATAGATTTTTCCTAGACCATATAACTAAGAAAATGCCAACAATAGCCTATTTATGGATATATAGCTTAGGTGTATAATTGTCAGCAACCTTTCCATAGCAACCACCAGTAGGTTACTTCAGGGAACAGAAAAATCTTATAAACAATATTCATTCTTTCTTAACGATTTCATAGAATTCCATGTTTCTACCTTTTTAAAAAAATGTGTTACTTTCCTCTTGCTGAAATTTTTTATTCAACCCTGGGTGTGTATAGGGGAAAATGTGATTTTTTTCCCAAATAAATTATCTCAGAGGCACAAGTAAAAAAATAAGTGAAGATGACGATTAATTAAGGGGAAACATCTCAGAAAAAAGGGCAATGTGCCCAGAAAGAAAAATTTTCAGTATAATATTTCTCCACAATATGAAGTATGGTTCATAAATAGCTTTCAAGTAAATCATATTCACTGAACCATAATTTGCTCCAAGAAAAAACCCTGAAGACGGAATATTATGAAGGGTGTTTGCAATGTGAATAAATACAAAGAAAAATAAGTAATTATCCAAGGAAGAAATATCTATTTCATTTTAACACATCTATGACACCCATCAATATTTGGGGTGCTTTTATCCCCAATCACCCAATTATATACTATCAAGAGACAGATAATGAGAGCAAAATAAGATATAATGAAATTTCTAAACTGCGTGTATGTTTTATTTCATATTGTTAAATGTGACTGAAAGTGATGTTTAAGTAAATAAAGGAATTAAAAATTATAATTAAATGGTACACTGCATACACTGAAAGACATTTTTATTTTTAAAGTATGAACACTGTCAAACCTGGCATTGCAGCCCATGCCAATCTGGCTGCCTTGCCTAGGCAGGGAATGCTATTGATTACAGGAGACATACTAATGAGCAAGTTAATTTAATGAGAAAGACGAATTCTTGGCCTTGTTTAGAACACATTTTTTTCTTTACTTAGCCACATAATGCTCTTATTTCTAGTTTATTTACACTAATATGTTGGGGGGTGTCATCTAGTCACATCTATATCCAGAGATAACTGTATTCTATCTCAAGCTCCTCTCCTGAGCTCCAATTCTGCATTTTTCAGTTACCTGATGGATAGCTATACTCAGATGTCTCATTTGCACTTCAAACTCAACAACTCCAAAATCTAATATAGGAAACCAGGAAAACCCTAGCTCCTTGGGGTTGGAAGGCAAGTCGGAGGTCATGTAGTCTGAATTCTACCTAAAAAGCCAGAATCTCACCTAGAAAATGGCCAGAAAATAATGAAGATCTGCAATGGGGATTTGCTCTTCCAAAGGAATCCATTCCATGTGGGAACAACTCTAACTATTGGGAAGTTTTTCCTTCCATCAAGCTAATATCTTCCTCTTTGCAATTTCCATTTTCTGTTCCCAGTTCTGTCCTCTTGAGCTTAAGGGAACAAGTCTAATCCCTATTTCACATGATCACCCTTCAAATATTTAAGGGCAATGATCATGTCATCACAACATTTTTTCTCCAGCTTAAATTGCCCCAGTTTAACTCAACTGAACATTTTCAAGGATATTTTCAAGTCTTATTGCCATCTCAAACAAACTCCTCCAGAAGTCCAACAAGTTGGTAATACTTTCTCAGAATGTAGTTTATAGAGCTGGACATGATATTCCAGATCATGTGACCAGGGCAAAGCACAGTGGAATGATCACCTTTGTCATTCTGGACACTATGCTTTTATTAATGCAGCTTAAGATATTCTTTGCTATTTGGTTGTAATGTCACAGTGATGCCTCCTTTGGAGTTTGAAGTCCACTAAAAGCCACAGACTGTTTTTATATGACAAGATTTCTAGTTATATCTTTCCTCTCCTGCTCTTTTAAGGTTGATTTTTGAACCAAAGTACAAGACTTGACGACAATCCCTGTTAAATTTCATATTATTATTTTCAACCCTTTGTCCTGTCTGCAGAACTGCTTTAGGATCTAAAGACTCTCTTCCAATGTACTCATTATTCCTTCAAGTTTCATGGCACACAAATCTGCAAATTATTTTGATTATTGAATCCAAATGTTGATCAGAACAGGGGCATAGAAAGATCATTGGAGATCCTTCTCCAATAAATTTATTTTTGGGCTAACTTTAAAATAATTTTGTATTTCATGTGGGGGATGAGGGGGTGGGGCGGACAGGAGAGGGAATTTTGGATTAAACTTTTTTTTTTCCTCTAGAAGATCTACCCATGAAGGCTTGAGAGTTGATGTCATAGCTAAATTTTCGATAACTTGGGAGAGAAATAGGCTCTGAAAGTATATGAAGGATAAGACTCATGCTCTCTATCTTAGCAGTACTAAAAGTAAATAAAAAGATAAATAAATTAACTCCCCTATAAAGAAGGCTTTCTGGTCAATGCCTATGGATCTCAGAATATTGCACATACTTTCAGTACTGAAATATAGGAGACATCTACTTTCAACAAAACTGCTGGCAACCTTACAAATCTGCCCAAAGGAAAAAGTGTATTATAGATTTATGTTGAAGATAGAAGATGGATACTATGATAAAACAGCTAGAGGAAGGAGTGGGGGGGGTGGTAGTAGAGGGGTATGTCTAGACAAACCGTAATGTGCATATGCCTGCTAAACTCTAGTTACACATTAAGGTGGTCTCTACACATGTAATTAGAACTAGAGAACAAACTAAGGTATCTGGATAAGAGTTCCCCAAACCATCATGTCATCTGAAATGTTAACATAAATGAAGGAAAATGGTCTTGGTTTTGATTTAAAATTGTAATGCTCCTATGAGAGTTGCACAGGATAGACAAGTCTCCAGTGTCAAAGACATCATGGTTAGTGTGAGGGGAAAGTGGCTCATGTTATTATTTAGGATAACACTTCAGGATGACTGAAAACTGGCTCTCCAATGAGCACATAGAGAATGTTTTCTATATTAAAGGACTAAGGTCTATGAGGTTAACAATTATTCCCTAATACAGAGTTCATTCTTCCCTATTTCTGCCTAAGAGCTATAGATAAACATAGAAGTGAACTCTTTTTCATTTAAACAAAAGACTGGTTTGTTATAGAAAGTCACATTTGAAATACTTTTAATGTTGTTTAAAAACCTTCACATTAATTTAAAAAAAACCTGTCACATTTTTCAAAAGGAGTCAAGAAAACACAGATATGTACAGAATGTTTAGCCAACTTGTAGAAGCAGCTAGGTAGTACAACAGATAAGAGCGCTGAGCCTAAAGCCAGGAAGACTCATCTGCATGAGTTCAGCTCTGGCCTCAGACACTTCCTAGCCGTGTCACCCTGGGCAAGTCACTTCCTCTTGTTTGCGTCAGTTTCCACATCTGTCAAATGAGCTGGAGAAGGAAATGGAAAACCACTCCAGTGTCTTTGCCTAGAAAAAACCCCAAATGGAGTCACAAAGAGTTGGGGCACGACTGAAAAATGACTAAACAATAACAACCGCAAAAGAATCATTGGGGAAGGGGCTTAAAGAGACAGTCTCAAAGCCAGAATGACCTTGCTTCAAGTCTCTTCTTGACATATACTGGTTTTGTGACCCAGGGGGAGTCACTAAACCTCTTAGGGCTCTAGAAAGCTATTGCCACCCCTTCACTGACAGAGGGACTGGTGAAATTATAGGGCCATTTCTTATCCCTTAGTCATATTATTTGGTGGGGTACTGTTATAGGAGCTAGTGCTTTCATTCCCAGGGTATATATGTTCATGTTCTCATAAAAGATCCCTCCAAAGTATATAAAATTATATTTATCTTAATATTTAGCTGGATATTTGCAAAAATGGATTACCTGTATTATTAAAAATAGTATTCCTTATCTCATAGACAGGGATTCATTTAGTTCAACCCTCTTCGTTTTACAGAGGGGGAAACTGAAGCTCAGTGAGTGATGAAGTAACTTACCTAAATTCACATACCCAATTAGAGTCCCAGCTGGGATTAGAATGCCAGCATCTTGCTTCCTAAATCATGGATTTTTCTATCATATTACTTGGTGTGGAACTTTCAAAAAATACAAA
Organism: Dromiciops gliroides; assembly: GCF_019393635.1. Taxonomy (NCBI): domain Eukaryota; kingdom Metazoa; phylum Chordata; class Mammalia; order Microbiotheria; family Microbiotheriidae; genus Dromiciops; species Dromiciops gliroides. The sequence continues at coordinate 61,088,514 of NC_057867.1, read as the reverse complement.
GTAAGTAAATAGTACTTTTGAGCAGCTAAGCAAGTTAATAGTTTAGAAACCAAATGTCTCATTTCAAATACTAGACAAAGTATGTGGGGAGGGAGGGGTCAGTTTTCTGTATTGGGGCTTGATTAGACAGAACACAAATGTTCTCCATGTTCGTTACATGATTCATATTTGAGCCTCATTTCAATCTCCAAATGGTTATTGTAGTGCTTTCCCAAATGCTCTACAAGGGTGCCTTCAAAATGGGTACTCTTGGGCACCCCAAGTGCTGCGTTCCATGGGCAATCTTAGTCATTGCTGCTGTTTGAATATCGTAGCATGAAATCCACTGGTCTGTCAAGCAAACTGAAGGGACTTAAAGATTAGGTTTCCAGGAGAACAAGAACAAGGCCAAGTTTGATTGATTGCTGTTGAAATATAGCATTTTGCTAATTATGAATGAGCATTAGCTGAGCTACCTCAGAGGCAGCCTGTGGCATCCCTACCTCAAGTCATGTTAGTGGAAGCTGCTATGCTATAAATAATGAACATTAATGAGGAGGAAACTGTACACTTTGGATGCGATTTAAAAAACAAAAAAGAAATCTTTGTCCTTGTATTTTGTTCAAGTGAAGCTTTCTTTATGTGATAGGGGACTTTCTGGAAAGTTGTGTGCAAATTTATTGACTTATTGGTAAACCACAAAATAATCAAGCTTCAATAGCTCAAAACTGCATTAAAACTTCTGGGACATCCTGTATATTAAATATCAGGTAACCAAAGGGATCCTGTGGTGAGACTATGGGTGTCCCTCCCTCTCTCTGTGCCTTGTTCCTCTTCTGAACAAGGAACTGGTTGAACTAGATGGTTTATATGGTCCCCTTCTGCTCTGAAAACTGTTGACTCCATTTTAAAAGTATAAACGTGTATAAATTAGGTTTCCTTAAAGAAGCGGGAACCTTTATAAAAACACCACCTCACATTTGTACAGCGCCTGAAGGGGCACACAGTGTTTTATTCCTGACCAATCCGGTGGAAAAGGGTAGTATAAGCTTTATTATAGTAATGTTTTACAGATGAGAAAATTAAGCTTCTGGAAGGTGAAGTAATTTGCCCACGGTCACATGATCAGTGCCACCCCCCAACCCTAGATGGGCTGGGAATCTGGGCTGAGCCCTGGGCTCTTTCCCCTGCACCAGAGTGTATCTCGCACACCACTGTAATAAGCTGGCCATCTCCAATACATCTGTCACCTTTTCCTACATCAGCTAGTCTGTATTTGATCCGTTAAAAGCTCTCTCATTTTCATTTTTCTTTTTGGGCTTGCCAAACCGGTGTGATGCATTTGGCTTATTTATTTTGTTTCCTGAGATTCTATTTGTGCTGTAGTTTACAGGCACTGCTAGGATTCTATTCATAAGAACTGGCTTGCTAATTGGTAATCCCTTCCCCAATTACACTGACAGAATCAAGCCAAGATACCACTTTACACCACTGAATAAAAAGGTGCAAGTGTTTTAACAATACGTAACTGGAAACTCTTTGTCCAATGGATACAGCCCCTAACGCCCCAAGCCCCAAGTGGCTACCCTCCCAACCAGCAAATCCAATGAAACATGTATTTTCCTAGGATTAAAAAATAAAAGCCTGAAGGTAAGAAACATGATTTCAAGAATCAATTTGCTTTAGTTGAGATTGAAAAGTTTCTGTCAAAGCAATGCAGTGAAAAATCCTCAACCACATGGCCCAATAGCTACACTGACCACTCGTGCAGGATTTTATGGTTTGCTAAGTGCTTTACAAATATCATGGCATCTGATTCTCACCAAACCCACGAGAGGTAGGTGCTGTATTATCCCCATTTTACAGTTGAAGAAACTGAGGCAGACAGCAGTTAAGTGACTTGCCCAGGGTCACACAGCTAGTAAGGGTCTGAGGCTAGATTTGAACTCAGGACTTCCTGATGCCAAGCCCAGAACTCTATCCACTATGAACTGTGATACCTGGCTGCCTAGAGATCATTTAAGTGAAACCATTGGATGGACTGTTGGTTACTTATAGCATCAATCCATTTTAATAAAGGTCTCAGAGGAACTCATGACACGATTGCTCCAAAAACATTCAAATAATGCCATAGGACAATTCCTGGAGCAGTAAAACCCAGAGAAGAATGTGCTGAAATCATCTTCCAACCTAATGATGTCTTGGAAGGTCAGAAGGAGGGAGCTGCTGTGCTGATACAGGAGTGGAGCCCAACCCCACAGTCACCCTGATACAGATCCAGTCCCAGGAAGGCCTCATCAGAGAGGGAGACCCCCAGAGACCCTGAATCAGCTGCAGCGCCAATGTCATCTGGAACTAAGCTCACAGTCTGGTGAGAGGGCTGAGCCCTTGGCAGGGGGGAGAATACAGGGGTCCATGCTGGTGCTGAGGCAGAACTTAGGTTTTTCACTCCTGCTGAGAACCAGGAGGTAGGCTTGAGTAGCAGTGGCCCAGGTCGGGGAGGGACACAGGCTCATGGCAGCTGACAACCACAACACACAAAGCTGGTTGATTAGCAAGTTCGTCTGGGGTCATCTACAGACCAGGGAACAGGCCAGGCCAGTGAAGAACTTGATCCTCCTTAAATCATATCACCTGGGACTTCTGCAGCTTGGGATACTGCAGCCTGGTAACAGTGCCCCACTTTAAAGAGCTAAAAGTCAAGTAAAAGAAAGGCAAGATGACCAGACAGAGAAAGGTTAGGACCATATAAAGTTTCTTCTGTGACAAGGAAGATCGAGGTGCACCCTCAGAGGAAGATGTCAACATCAGTGCTCCTATATCTAAAGCTTCCAAGGAAAATATGAATTGGTCTCAGGCCATAGAGGAGCTCAAAAAGGACTTTGAAGATAAAGTTAGAGAGGTAGAGAAAAAAGGAAACAGAAATGAGGGTGATGCAGGAAAGACATGAGAAAAAAGTCAACAGCTTGAAAAGCCAAATTGGCCAAATGGCAAAGGAGGTACAAAAGCTCTCCGATGAATATAACTGCATAAGAATTAGGATTGAACAAATGGAAGCTAGTGACTTTATGAGAAACCAAGACACAATAAAGAAAATCCAAATGAATAAAAAATAGAGACAATGTGAAATATCTTTTTGGAAAAACTGCTGACCTGGAAAATAGGTCCAGGAGAGATGATTTGAAAATTATTGGTCTACCTGAAAACCATGATCAAGGAAAGAAATTAGACATCATCTTCCAAGACATTGTCAGGGAAAATTGCCCTGATATTCTAGAAGCAGAAGGTAAAATAGAAACTGAAAGAATCCACCGATCACCTCCAGAAAGAAATCCCAAAAGGAAAACTCCTAGGAATATTATAGCCAAATTCCAGAGCTCTCAGGTCAAGGAGAAAATACTATAAGCTGCCAAAAAGAAAGAATTAAAGTACTGTGGAGACCCAGTCAGGATAGCACAAGATCTAGCAGCTTCTATATTAAAGGACCAGAGGGCCAAGGAATTGGGATTACAACCAAGAATCACCTACCCAGCAAAACTGATCGTAATCTTTCAGAGGAAAAAAATGGGACTTTAATGAAAAAGAGGACTTTCAGATTTGGGGGAAGGGCAGAGGTAGCATGGGGTGAAATCCCACATGAAAGAAACAGGAAAGGGTTTATGGAGTTGGGGAAGATATGGGAGAGGAGCAGAGCAGTAAATGAATTTTACACTCATCAGAATAGGCTCAAAGACCTTAATCTCATCAGATTTGCCTCAAGGAGGGATTAACACACACAATTAGGTGGAGTAATCTATTTAATCTGGGCAGTGAATGAGCCTAACACTCATCAGAATTGGCTCAAAGACCTCAACCTCATCAGAATTGGCTCAAAGAGGGAAAAACATACACACTCAATTGGGTGAGGTAATTTATCTAACCCTGCAGGAAAATAGGAGGGGAAGGGGATAAAGAGAGAGGGGCAAAAGAAGGGAGAGTAGATTGGGGGAGGGGACAGATACAAGCAAATCCCTTTTGAAGAGGGATAGGATGAAAGAAGATAAATAATAGAGTAAATATCATGGGGAAGGGAATAGGATGGAGGGAAATAGTTAACAATAGTAATCAAGAAAAAGAGAAAAGGGGGGAAATTATACAAAAATATTTATAGCAACTCCTTGTGGTGGCTAAGAATTGGGAATCAAGGGAATGTCTATCAACTGAGGAATGACTGAAGAAGATGTGGTATATGATTGTAGTGGATTGGTATTGTGCTATAGGAAATGACAAACAGGATGATACCAGAAAAACCTGGAAAGACTCATATGAACTGATATATAGTGAAGTGAGCAGAACTGGGAGGACATTGTGCATAGTGACAGCAGTATTGTTTGATGAGCAATTGTGAATGACTTAACTACTCTCAGCAATACAATGATCCAAGACAATCCCAAGGGACTAATGACAAAGCATACTGTCCACCCCCATAGAAAGAAGTGATAAAAAAGGGCACTTGTGGATTGTACATATATAACCTGATTAATGTCTTGTGGAGGGGGGAGGAAAGGGAGGAAGGGAGAAAAATTTGGAACTCTAGATCTTATGAAAATGAATGTTGACAACTACAGAAAAAGAGAAAAATTTGAAATTTTTTAAAAAAAGGTCTCAGAGGCTGTTGGCCCTTCAAGCAGAAGGTGCAGGTTACATTATATTTTCCAGAGGTGGAAGGGATTCCAGAATCCACATGTGAAAAAGTCCTAGCAAGTGGTTGCCCAACCCTTGTTTGAAGATCAGCAGTGAGGATGCATTGGAGGCTGCCAGAGGCAGCCCATTTTACTTTTGGACTACTACAATCGTTAGAAAGGTTTTCCTTCACATAGTCAAAACCCATCCAAGAGAAGAGAGCCCAGGACAGAATGTTGGGGTAATGCAATGATATAGATGAAGAAACCACAAAGAAGACTGAAAGGGATCAGATAGGTACGAAGAGAACCAAGAGAGATTGGTATTATGAAAACCTAAAGAGAGAAGATACAGGAGTAACTACAGTACAATATATATACACACACATATACACACATAGATACATGCATACTGTCTATAATCATTAGAAAATAATATGGATATTTGGGTACTCATTTAAAATTATTTAAAATATTTCAAAGCCTTGATTTGACTTGAGCTAAATATTGTAAGTAAAATCAGGTTATGATACTCTGGATCAGTCACTAAGAATGAGGATCACCTTCTACAAAGAGTTTAGACTTTCATTTTGGACTTCTACACAATCGTGACTATATCTTCACTTAACATGCCTCTTTTTTCCCCCATATAAATATTTTATTATTTTCCCGTTACATTTAGAGATAATTTTCAACATTTGTTTTTATAAGATTTCTAGTTTCAAATTTTTCTCCATCCCTCCCCTCCCTCCCCGCTCCCCAAGAGAGCAAGTAATCTGATATAGGTCATATATGTACAATCACATTAAACATTTCTACATTAGTCATGTAATGAGAGAAGAATCAGAGCAAAAAGGAAAAACCTCAAAAAAGAAAAAACAACAACAAAAACAATAGAAATAGTATGGTTCACATATGCTCTATTTTTTTTTCTTTTTTTTTTCCTTTTTGCTCTGATTCTTCTATCATAGCATAACTAATGCAGAAATATGTTTAATGTGATTGTACATATATAACCTATATCAGCTTGCTTTCTGTCTTGGGGAGGGGTGGGAAGGAGAAAAATTCGAAACTAGAAATCTTATTAAAACAAATGTTGAGGGGCTAGCTAGGTGGCACAGCGGATAAAGCACTGGCCTTGGATTCAGGAGGACCTGAGTTCAAATTCGGCCTCAGACACTTGACACTTACTAGCTGTGTGACCCTGGGCAAGTCACTTAACCCACACTGCCCCACAAAAAAACCCAATTCCCCCCCCCCCAAATGTTGAAAACTATCTCTATGTGTAACTGGAAAATAATAAAATACTCTTATGAAAAAAAAATGAAATAGCATGGTTCGATCTGCATCCAGATTCAAAAGTTCTTTTTTTTTATTTTCTGGATTTAGAGAGCATTTTTCATCATGAGTCCTTTGGCACTATCTTGGACCACTGTATTGCTGAGAACAATCAAGTCTATCACAGTTGATCAACACATAATGTTGTTGATATTGTATACAATGTTCTAGTTCTGCTCATTTCACTCATCATCAGTTCATGCAAGTCTTTCCAGGTTTCTCTGAAATCCTCCTGCTCATCATTTCTTAAAGCACAATAGTATTCTATTATATTCATATACCACAACTGGTTCAGCTATTCCCCAATTGTTGGGCAACCCCTCTCTTTGCAATTCCTTGCCACCGCAAAAAGAGCAGCTATAAATATTTTTGTATATGTGGATCCTTTTCCCTTTTTTATGATCTCTCTGGGAAAAAGACCTAATAGTGGTATTGCTGGGTTAAGGTGTATGCAAAGCTTTATAACCCTTTGGGCATAGTTCCAAACCGCTCTCCAGAATGGTTGGATCAGTTCACAGCTCCACCAATAATGCATTAGTGTTCCAATTTTTCCACAATAGGGTTCCAATTTTTCCACAGCTTCTCCAACATTTATTATTTTCCTTTTTTGGTCATATTAGCTAATCTGATAGGTGTCAGTGGTACCTCAGAGTTGTTTTAATTTGCATCTCTCTAATCAGTAGTGATTTAGAGCATTTTTTCATATGGCAATAGATAGCTTTGATTTCTTCATCGGGAAAACTGCCTGGTCATTTCCTTTGACCATTTTTCAATGGGGGGATGACTTGGATTCATATAAATTTGATTTAGTTCTTGATATATTTTAGAAATGAGGCCTTTATCAGAAGTATTGGCTATAAAAATTGTTTCCCAGTTTTCTGTCTCCCTTCTAATTTTGGATGCACTGCTTCTGTTTGTACAAACCCTTTTTAATTTAATGTAATCAAAATCATCCATTTTGTATTTCATAATATTCTCTATCTCTTGTTTGGTCATAAACTGTTTTCCTTTCCAAAGATCTGAGAGGTAAACTATTCCTTCCTCTCCTAGTTTACCTATGCTATCACCTTTTATGTCTAAATCATGTACCCATTTTGATGTTATTTTAGTATAAGGTATAAGATGTTGGTCTATGCCTAATTTCTGCCATACTCTCTTCTAGCTTTCCCAGCAGTTTTTGTCAAATACTGAATTCCTAGTTCAGAAGCTGGGGTCTTTGGATTCATCAAACAGTATATTATTAAAGTCATTTACTACTGTGTCTCCTGTGCCTAACCTATTTCATTGATCCTCCACTCTATTTCTTAGCCAGTACCAAATAGTTTTGATGACTGCTGCTTTATAGTAAAGCTTCAGATTTGGTACAGCTAGCACACCTTCCTGTGCATTTTTTTTCATTATTTCCCTTGATATTCTTGACCTTTTGTTTTTCTAGATGAATTTTATTATTATTTTTTCTAGCTCTATAAAATAATTTTTAGGTAGTCTGATTGATATGGCACTGAATAAGTAAAATAATTTAGGTAGAATTGTCATTGTTATTATATTAGCTCAGCCTATCCATGAGCAATTGATATTTTTCCAATTATTTAGATCTGATTTGATTTATGTGAAAAGTGTTTTGGAATTGTGTTCATAAAATTCCTGGGGTTGTTTTGGCAGGTAGACTCCCAAGTATTTTATATTGTCTACCGTTACTTAAGATGGAATTTCTCTTTCTATCTCTTGCTGCTGGAATTTGTTGGTCATGTATAGAAATGCTGATGATTTATGTGGATTTATTTTATATCCTGCTACTTTGCTAAAGTTGTTAATTGTTTCAAGCAATTTTTGAGTTGATTCTCTAAGTATACCATTATATCATCTGCAAAGAGTGATAGTTTTGGTTCCTCCTTGCCTATTCTAATTCCTTTAATTCTTTTTACTTCTCTGATTGCTAAAGCTAACATCCCCTTTTCACCCCTGATCTTATTAGGAAGGCCTCTAATTTATCTCCATTACATATAATGCTTGCTGATGGTTTTAGGTAGATACTGCTTATTATTTCAAGGAAATCACCACCTATTCCTAAGCTCTCTATTGTTTTATTAGGAATGGGTGCTATACTTTATCAAAACTTTGCTCTGCATCTATTGAAATAATCATATCATTTTGGTTAGTTTTCTTAACATGCCTCTTAACTAAATTCCTCACAGTGCAATTTTCCAGCAAGGAAGTGGGGGAAAAGATGAGTCTGTTGGGCCTAAAAAGAAATAATCTAACAAAACAAATATTTTTTAGTGGCGCATATCTCTTTTATGGCAATAGTCTCTTAACTCAGTGCTTATGAGTTAGGGAAATGGCACCTTGGTGGATTATTTTTCATAGTTCACTATCAGTAATGTGTTTTCTAAGCCATTGTTAAAACTATGTGCTTATATATTTTGATATACAGTGTGTTCTACAACAGTGTGTCTTTGGAGATTTCATTCTGATTTTTAAAGCTATTTAAATGTTTCTTTACTTCCCCTCTAGGCAAAACCAAGCTCCTGACTCAAAGGGCTTCATAGTTAAGTTTGAACATAACTAAAGTCAAGCACTGAAGTGACTATTTAGGCACAGAAAATAGTAGTGAACATCCAGTATCAGAAATGGGTTTTGTAAGCAAATCATTACCATATTTATTTCACACAATGATGGTGGTCATTCTGCAAATTTTCAATCATATATCTTTTCATTCAACTGACTACCTTTGGATAAGAGAAGACTTAAGAAGGGTAAGCACACAAAAAAAGAATTTGGCCCTATTTATCTGAAAAGAGAACACCTACATGTCAGTCATTAGAATAATTCAATTGCTATTTCTCTGCATACTGAACCTAACTAGTATGCCTGGGCAAATACCGTGAATTTCATAGGAGACAGGAAGCTAGCTTTCAAGTTGGTAGAAGGGGATTTCTTCTTGCATACCATGCACTGATCTATGTTCTGTTGCCTCACTAGGTGTTGAGACTATCTTTGGGAAAGAAGGGACCAACTCTTAACTCAGGTTGTATCTTGGTGTGGAAGCTTCTTGGGGAGGAAGGAAAATTATGAGGACCCTTCCCCCCTCCCGGTCTGGGGGGTGGGGAAGCAATGCTCACTGCAGTCCAGGTTATATTCCTTGAGTAGGTCTGGAGACAAGGAATATATTCTTTATTCCCTTGCAATGAGTATCGTCTGAACATTTTGGCTCCAAACCAGGACTGAAAGCAGACCCTCTATGCTGCCTCAGTGTAATTCCACTCCAGAGTAGAATTCTTACTTTTGCCCTGCTCCTAGCCCTGCAGGGGTGGTACTTTGAAAGGGGGGAAGGTCATGTCTCATGGTATCCTAAAGATCTGGGGCTATAAACTAGGATGTAGTCCTGCAGGTGAGCAGTATCTACAGAGCAAGATCATTTGGGGCAAATATTTTCGCCTCTCGGAGCCTTAGCTTGCTGCTGTATTAGAGAAGGGGGCATAGTGCTTCTATGGTTGGCCTCTGATGGACTGGGAACAAGTCCTTTAACCTCTTGGTGCTCTAGGTAATTCTATAAGTCTCTAAGTTACATTGTTGTTTGTCCTTTGTTCTTGAGGACCATGATATCAGGAGGACATGCCGTGACTCACAATGAATTGATTTAAGTGAGGGAGGGATGTGCAAAGTCACCAGCCTTATTCTCTCCTTCAGAGCCATATGGGTCCAATGGCAAGATGTACATCAGGACAACTGGAGATTGGCTGGGATGCAATGAGAGACCTTGTCCTTTTTAAGCTAAGGTCTTTCCCAGTTCTCAGTCTGTTGGAGGCAACACCCATTCAGAGATTAAATCTAGGTGAGAAATGGTCTCTTTTACTTAACCAAAAAATCAGTCTAGGAGGGGAAGACCCTCAGGGTTTAGTTACCAACGTGTATCAGTCAAGTCCCTCTCCCCAAAGAAATCTTATCTATCAGGAGTTTTCTATGTTGTTCTTAACTCAATAGGATGAGTTCAGATACCATTTTTACATGTACTGTTGTATTGCAGAATCTTTAATTATTAAAAATAACAACACATATACAACACATTAGAGTTGACTTAACCAAAACCTTTGGTGCTGAAAGTATGATAATTCTTACCCCCATTTTACAAGTGAAGAAAATGAAAACACAAGTTGTGTCAAAACAAGCATTCAAGACCCTATCTCTTGATTCTGAGAGCAGCACTCTTCCTATTGCACCTAATTCCTAATCACTGTTGTCACAGGGGACTTGAAAAGTTTACAAAATCCCTTACATATGTAACACTGGACATGCAACGGTCCATGGTCTTTTCCAGTGCCCCAACAATGTAAGGTTCCTAAATGTTATAGTGGAGCCTAAATACTTCAGATATTGTGGAATATAAATACCCCCACTCTTTCTCTGAGCTTTGGCTTATTCCTCCAACCTGCTCTCATACCATGTCTAAGTTCTGAGAGACAGATCACCACATGGTTACATTCAAACTCTCCCATGGTCCTAAGGGTAAAACCCTGTTGAGGAGAAATACACTTTCCCTACTTGTCACTCTAGCTCTTAAGCCTCCATTCAATGAGCTTTCGATGTGTACATCTAGCCCTATATAATGAAGACACTTTGAAAACCTAAACAAAATCATTTATAAGGCAAAAGAAATATGATATATACTAATATCTTGAGCAAATATATAAATAATAAACAACATAACAACAAACATATAAACTCAAAACACACTTTCACCAATGCACCCAATAGCCCTGACGAAGAATAGACACTCCTTAGAAAACACTTGAGCTTATGGCAACTCACAACTCCAGTGTTACTGTTCCATTCAGAAATATCCATGCCACACAAATCTGCTTCTCTGCTTACTATTGATGACTTACTATATGACTATTGACCTTTCCTTATCTTCAACAGAGTCAATCTTCTCTGCTTGAACACACCCTTTAAAAGCTCCTTCAATTAGCCAACACTCTTAAAAAGGATATTCAGAAAATGTTAGCTCTTAATAGCAGTTTTTTTTCTTTTTATCCAAAACAACCACCAAGCCCATTACAGGCAATTACTCCATCACCTAGATACTGCATCGTCCAATCAAAACAAAGTTCACCGCACTATAGTTCCTTTCAGCTACCAAAACTACAAAGTCCCCTTTTCTTTTCCTTCCCAAACCAGAGATGCAGAACAGAAGCAATATTACCTGTATATAACTCTATCCAGCAATAAAAGGCATTAATCTACTCCTGAACCTCCTGGCCAATGGCATCACCTCTCTTGGTTTTCTTTGAGCAATCAGGAATCACCAAGCTCAAGTGTAGCACCCTCCATTGCCACAGTTTCAAAAGATCAGCTCCTTAGTCCCCTACTGGGTCTTCATTTCCCAGCTTCCTCTTGCCTCTCAATATGCTACAACCTCTTGCTACAGAAGTTCATTGGCTTCCAAGAGAACTTCCTCACTCTCAGCAACTCACCTTTTACTTTAAAAAGTCACAACTCTCCAAACTGCTCCTATCAAATCAAGATTCCCTTTTCAATCTTACCTCAGTCTCCAAATGTTTACAGGAATTCTCATTTTTCTAGTTTTACCCTTTTTATTCATAAAACAATTGTATGCAAATTGGCTGAAGCTTTGTAGCTCAAAGTTCTCAAAAGGGTAGTCTCTTTGGTGCTACTAAAAACTGATTCTTTACACTCACATTTCTCTATTTTGTAATAAGTAAATGATCTTTTTCTGCCTCTTTATAACATTAAACGGTTTCTACACAAGCAAGGCATCACCCCACAATGTGAACAAAGAGATCCAAGTCCTCAAACCTACCACCACAGATCTTTTTTCTCTAATACTGCCCCAAATCCTTTCTGAAAGCTGTTTTTTCATCTGTATACTTTAGCAATTTATATTAAAACAGAGTTGTTTTGATACTCATATTAGATGTTCATCTAGAACACGGGCAAAATCCCAGAGACCTTTCAAAAATTCATATAAACCTGTGGGCATTAAGTAGACTTGGTCCTTTACACTTTATTTTAAAGGGACTTACTAATGAGATCAGCAAGTTGCCCACTTATAACTGCAGTCATTTTAGTAATTCTAGCTATGGCAATAAGATGAGATAAAGAAATTGAGGAATAAGCATAGGCAAAGGAAAAACAAAATAACTGCCCTTTTTTGCTGATCACATAATGGTTTCTTTGTGAACCCTAGTGATTCAACTAAAGTGAAAATGAATAGCAACAATAAAAAACTTCAGTAAACTAAGCAAGCTATAAAAGAAACCTGTCAAATAATCAGTCATTCTGGATAACACCAAGAAAATCTAGCAGAAACAAAAAAGATTCCACTTAAATAGAAGTGTAGAAAATGTCCAAGAGTCTAGCTACCAAGACACACATGGAAATTTCATGTCCAATGACAAAATATTTTATATAGAAATAAAGGAAAATTTAATTAACCAGAGAGGAATTAAATGTACAGGACTTAGCAGTATAAACAAAATACAAATGGCAATACTACCTGAATGAGTAACTGATTCAGCATCATACCAATCAAACTACTCAAGGATTACTTTATAGAACTGGACAAAATAATAACAAAATTCATCTGTAAAAACAAAAGGTCAAAATTTCCCTAATGAATATTGATGCTAAAATCTTAAATAAGATATTAGCAAGGAGATTACAGCAAGTGATCACCAGGATAATACACTATGACCAGGTGGGATTTATACCAGGAATGCAGGGCTGGTTCAACATTAGGAAAACTATTAACATAACCACATCAATAAGAAAACCAACCAAAATCATATGATTATCTCAATAGATGCAGAGAAAGCTTTTGACAAAATACAACACCCATTCCTAATAAAAACACTGGAGAGTTTAGGAATAGGGGGAGCTTTCCTTAAAATAATAAATAGTATCTACCTAAAGCCATCAGCAAGTATTATATGCAATGGAGATAAATTAGAGGCCTTCCCAATAAGATCAGGGGTGAAACAGGGATGTCCATTATCACCCCTATTATTTAATATTGTCCTAGAAATGTTAGCTTTAGCAATAAGAGAAGAGAAAGGAATTAAAGGAATTAGAATAGGCAAGGAGGAAACAAAACTATCACTCTTTGCAGATGATATGATGGTATACTTAAGGAATCCTCGAGAATCAACTCAAAAATTACTTGAAACAATTAACAACTTTAGCAAAGTAGCAGGATATAAAATAAATCCACATAAATCATCAGCATTTCTATACATGACCAACAAAGTCCAGCAGCAAGAGATAGAAAGAGAAATTCCATTTAAAGTAACGGTAGATAATATAAAATACCTGGGAGTCTACTTGCCAAGACAAACCCAGGAACTCTATGAACACAACTACCAAACACTCTTCACACAAATCAAATCAGATCTAAATAATTGGAAAGATATCAACTGCTCATGGATAGGCAGAGCTAATATAGTAAAAATGACAATACTGCCTAAATTAATTTACTTATTCAGTGACATACCAATCAGACTACCTAAAAATTATTTTATACAGCTAGAAAAAATAATAACAAAATTCATCTGGAAAAACAAAAAATCAAGAACATCCAGGGAAATAATGAAAAAAAATTCACAGGAAGGTGGGTTAGCGGTACCAAACCTGGAGCTTTACTATAAAGCGGCAGTGATCAAAACTATCTGGTACTGGCTAAAAAATAGGGTGGTAGATCAATGGAATAGGCTAGGCTCAGGAAATGCAGTAGTAAATGACACTAGTAATGTAGTGTTTGATAAACCCAAAGACTCCAGCTTCTCGGATAGGAACTCAGTATTTGACAAAAACTGCTGGGAAAACTGGAAGATAGTATGGCAGAAATTAGGCATAGACCAACATCTTACACCTTATACTAAAATAAGGTCAAAATGGATACATGATTTAGACATAAGAGGTGATACCATAGGTAAATTAGGAGAGAAAGGAATAGTGTACCTATCAGATCTTTGGAAAGGAAAACAGTTTTTGACCAAACAAGAAATAGAGTATATTATAAAATGCAAAGTGGATGATTTTGATTACATTAAATTAAAAAATTTTTGTACAAACAGACGCAATGCATCCAAAATTAGAAGGGAGGCAGAAAGCTGGGAAACAATTTTTGAGGCCAGTACTTCTGATAAAGGCCTCATCTCTAAAATATATAGGGAACTAAATCAAATTTATAAGAACCCAAGTCATTCCCCAATTAAGAAATGGTCAAAGGATATGAACAGGCAGTTTTCTGATGAAGAAACCAAAGCTATCTATTCCCATATGGAAAAATGCTCTAAATCTCTAATGATTAGAGAGATGCAAATAAAAACAACTCTGAGGTACCACCTGACACCTATCAGATTGGCTAAAATGACAAAAAAGGAAAATAATAAATGTTGGAGAAGCTGTGGGAAAATTGAAACACTAATCCATTGTTGGTGGAGCTGTGAACTGATCCAACCATTCTGGAGAGCAATTTGGAATTATGCCCAAAGGGCGATAAAGCTGTGCATACCCTTTGGCCCAGCAATACCACTTTTGGGTCTTTTTCCCAAAGTGATCATGGAAAGGGGAAAGGGACCCACATGTACAAAAATATTTATAGCTGCTCTTTATGTGGTGGCAAGGAATTGGAAGTTGAGGGGGTGCCCATCCATTGGGGAATGGCTGGACAAGTTGTGGTATATGAATACAATGGAATACTATTGTGCTGTAAGAAATGATGAGCAGGAGGAGTTCAGAGAAACCTGGAGGGTCTTGCGTGAGCTGATGATCAGTGAGATGAGCAGAACCAGAAGAACTTTGTACACAGTATCATCAACATTGAGTGTTGATCTACTGTGATGGACTATATTCTTCTCACCAATGCAATGGCACAGAAGAGTTCCAGGGAAATTGTGATGGAAGAGGATCTCCAAATCCAAGAAAAAAAAAAAAAAGAACTGCGGAGTATAGATGCTGAATGAACCATACTATTTCTTTTGTTTTTGATGCTGTTGTTTTTTTCTATTTTGAGGTTTTTCATCATTGCTCTGATTTTTTCTCTTATAACATGACTAATGCAGAAATATGTTTAATATTATAATTATGTGTGTATATATACATACATATATACATATATACATATATATATATATATATATATATATATATATATATATAAAACCTATATCAGATGACCTACTGTCTAGGGAAGGGGGGAGGGAGAAAAATCTGAAATTGTAAAGCTTGTATAAACAAAACTTGAGAACTATCTTTACATGTAACAGAAAAAAATAAAATACTTTATTAATTAAAAAAACAAAAAACCCCAAAACAAAACAAAACAAAACAAAACAAAAAACAAAAGGTCAAGGATCTCAGGGAAAATAACGGTGGAAAAACTGCGAAGTAAGCCTAGCGGTATCAGAGAACTGGCATGTCAATGAAGTGTTGGTGAACCTGGGAAACAATTTGGAATTACACTTCAAAGCTGGCAAACTCTAGCTACTCTGTGATCCATGAATACCACTAGTAGGTTTATACCCTATAGAGAACAGAGGCAGAGATAAGAACCCATATGTCCAAGGAAGTGATGGACTCATTGGCACCCTAGCAATAGCATCTGTACCTGCAGCTGAGGACAAACTAGATCTACTGAAGAAGGGCTACTTCAGGACTCTACAAGGAGCCCAGCAGAAAACTCCCCCATGCTAAAAGTGAATACTATGAGGACTCAGGCCAAAGGACTTTTTAGGAGCTGTGAGTAAAACCCGAGGGGAAATTTAATAGTTTTCCTGGGAGGGGGGGAATAAGAGGAGGCATAGGAGGGGAGGTTGGGAGAGTTTCTCCAGGACTCATGCTCTGCTCTACATGTGAATAATTCCACAGAACAGAGAATGAAGTTCCAAAGGGCAGAGACAAGAAGGGTGGTATTGGTACTACCACATTAGAGTGCATGTATAGCGTTTTTTTTTTTTTTAAAAAAACAGAACTTGTTAGTATTTTGTTTTCTCCAATTACCTGTAAAACGATTTTAAAGATTTGTTTTAAAAACTTTGAATTCCAAATTCTCTTCTTTCCTCGCCTCCCTTGCCCCACACATATAACATTTTTAACCATACCAACTGTGCATGATGGACTTATGGTTTCATACACAATCCTTTTCTTCGATCTTTTTGTTCAGTCATGTTTGATGATGACTGCCAAGTATATTAGCACCATTACCTTGATAGTTTCCTAAGTTCTACAGACCAACTGAATGGAAATTCTCAGAGCCTCCCAGGTCACTGCCCAGGTCTCTCCTATGCACTTAACACATTTCAACTTGCATAACAGGAACTGGGGGAGTAGTAAAGAGAAAAGAAGCTTCTAGCTTTCTCTTTTGAAGTCATCTTGCTCCCAGGATTATTTTGCTTCTCTTTTTGGTCCTGACACTGTAGTGGAAAAAGGACTCTATCCAAGGGAGGGCAGAAGGAGTAAGGGACTGTGAGAAGAGGGGAGGGATCCCATAAATATCTAGTGTCAGTCATCTACTCTTAAGAAAAGTGAGAGGGGGAAGCTAGGTGGTGCAGTGGTTAGAGCACTAGCCCTGGATTCAGAAGGACCTGAGTTCAAATCTGGTCTCAGATACTTGACACTTACTAGCTGTGTGACCCTGGGCAAGTCACTTAACCCCAGTTGCCTCACCAAAAAAAAAAAAAAAAGAAAAAAGAAAGGTGAGAGGATGGATAACTTTTCATTTCATTTCATCAGAGAGGAGAAAAAAAACTAAAAGGAATGGAACTGGAGGCAGAGGATGTGAGTATTTTAATTCAGGCTCTGTACCTGTGTTACTTTAGGTTAATCACTTAACTTCTCTGGGCCTTAGGTTCTTCTTCTGTGAAATGAGGTTTGGACTTGATCTCTCATGGGTCCCTTCCAGTTCCAATTCTATGACCCTAAGATGCCCTATCCTCCTTTAGGTGATCCATCATTCTTTTTGACTAGAAGTGGCTCTTATGAGATTGGTGACACCAGCGATGTGCATCTCAATCTGTGTGTCTTCTGTCTGGGCCATTTATATGTCCCTCTCTGAGAAGAGTATCGTTTGGACACCAGGAATCAAGTAACTCATCGGCAAAGGTACCTTTTATCTTAGGTGTAATTGTAATCACATCCAACCTCGAATTTCAGAGTGGTCATATTTTGGCCCCTGGGCCCCCAATGGCTGGTCTGCTTTAGGCCTTCAGCAGTCCCTTTCCTAAGCTTGGCTAAATTTAGCAACTTGGCTCTCTGCTGCACTGACCATCACAGTCTCTTTGGAACATTATAAATTGCACCATAGCCAACTGGAATTCCAGGCAGTTAAATGCTTTGCTTGAAATCACAGATTTTCCAAGCCAAAAAATAATATAAGGGCCTCTGTATAGATGCAGTTGCACTGGTATAAAATATCATCGTTTTGCCTACGTCCTGTCATCTTAGTAGAGGCAAAGGGAGATTATTTCAATTCTGAGGCTGTTGTCAACCGTTATGAGTAGTCTTTTTTCCGAGTCCAGTGCAGCAGCCCACTGGCCTTCTGAATTTCTCAGGACTGCCATAAGGATCTAATTTTCAAGCCCTTGTTACCATGGGAGCAACTTGGAATTTTAATCCAGTGCTAAAGGTCAGGACAGGTCACCAGTTTCCGTTCTTCTTCAATCTCTGAATCAAAAGCACAAAAAAGGAGCTGAGCAAAAAGGTCAGCCGTAACCCCGAATTCCTTTCTCTTATACAGGGGCAGCTGGGAAAGATAGGGTTTGTGTGTGCTTTCACATTTCTCTGTAACCGTTTAAGTTGGGGCAAAAACCAAGGAAAAGCAATGTGCTTTCCAATCTCCTGGACCTCTTGGGATGGGGAATGTGCATAGTGTGTGGATAAGTTTGGGTGGCATGTGTGCCGGTGCCTGTGTTTGGAGTATTGAGTTAGTGTCCAGGACAGCTTGGGAATTCCCAACTAGGACAGAATGACCCTTTGAACTAAAACATTCACCAAGTCATCTTCTTCCTTGAAAGCTGTGAAAGTTAATCATTTGGCTCATCTCTCCCCAGGACACCATTTGGAGTATTGTTTCCACCCTGCTTTCTTCATTCTCAATAATACCATGAAAATGACATCATTTCCTTGTGTAATATACTTACTTGTAGCATGTATCATAGATTTCAGATTTGGTGGCCATTAAATTCAAATTCCTCATTTGACAGAGAAGGAACTGAGGCCCAGGCGGGAGGTAAAGCAGTTTGTTCAAATCCACCAAATTAGTAAGTGGCAGCTAGAATTTGAAGTCAAGTCCTCTCATTCCAAGTCCACTGCACTTTCCACTGTATTATGCTGGGATTCATTCCATCTTATTTTCTCTCCCATGAGTCAGATTATATCCTCTTATAAAATGGTGACAAGCCTTGGAACTGAGTATTCTACTTGCAGATATTAGACAAGAACAAAAAATCTCACAGCCCAGTGGCCGTTTCCTTTTCAACACTTCCTTAAAAGTCTGACCTAATCCTATATGGGCTTAAATAGGAAAATGTCTCTTTCTCAACATGAATGGCATTGTCCTGCAATGCAAATGAGCTAATTTTGGAAAAGAAAAGATGGGCTGGGCCCTCATCTAATAAGAACTCCTTGATGTCAGTTCTAGTTAATTCTGAATTTTTTTCACATGTGGATTAAGTCATAGCTAATGTCTACATCCGTCACTGGTTTAACCCCACCATGCAGCATGTGACTAGGTCCCCTCTTCTGTCAGCCTCTTTAGTTCATGCATGCACAAGGGACCCAAACCAATTTTAAAAGAACAAGAAAAACCTTGGCATGGTCCAATATGTCATAGTGGATAGTGGGTTAGTCTTGTAGTTGGGAAGATTTGGGATGAAGTCCTGACTCTTTTTACTTATTAGCTGTGTGACAGACAATTCTCTATAAATTAGAAGACTACAGAGGAATTGCTGAGCTGGACAAGTGGAGAGAATTTCCACACTGGGAGTTACTTCCCCCAATGAAAACAGTCTGAATTAAAGGAAAGAAAACCACAATCAGGGCTTAAAGTTTACACTGAAAACATGCACTACATCTTGAGATCAAAGCTTTGTGAATTTCTGGTTACCTTATGTTTTGGATACTATTGTTCTTCTTTATCATCCTCTCCATATCACAGATAATCTAGAGTTGCTTATACATACTATCAAAATCAACTATGTCTGCCTGGGGACCCCTTTATACTGTGAGAGCTACAGCATTTACATTTTCTACAGTTCTCTCATCTGGGGAATGTTTGCCTATCATGCGCACTATTGCCTTAAAAAAGCTCTAAAATAATGACAGTAGAGCCCTTGGGGGCTAATGTGGTGCTAAACTGGCTCTAAATCCATCAAAGCCTCCAACTTATGGAATCATAGATCATCAGGCAAGACAAGATCTCAAGAGGTCATCTGGTCCAGCCACCTGTCTTCATGTATTATAATTCTCTTTATGTGGATAATGTCCTCTGACCATTTCTTCTGATTGGTTTATCTCTAGCACAAACCACCATTTCCTCAGGTGCCCAGGCCACGCTCTCCTATATTTTCCACTTCCTCCCCAGCAGCCCAGACAATTGAATTAGTATACTTCCCCCATCTACTTTCCAGCTCTCTACTTTGTGTTTGTAATATGTTTTTTTTTTTGGGGGGGGGGATTATATCCTGCTACTTTACTGAAGTCAGTCATTTCAATTCATTTTAGCTGAATCTTTAAGTTTCTCTATGTAACCCATTGTATCATCTGCAAAAATCTATAATTTCATTTCTTATTGCTACAGCACTACTAGAATGATATCAGTTAACAGTGGTAACAATGGGCATCCTTGATGATCTTATTGGAAGGACAGCTAGCATTTTCCATTAAAGCTAATGTATTAGACTGACATTCTTGCCTAAGATACACACACACACAGCATCTATAAATCAATGAGGATAACAAAACAAAAACTACAACTGGCATCTGCCTATTACTTTCAAGTACTAGAACATGCTGATGGAATTTGGCGAGAGCAGACAGTGGTTGGAGGTTGGGCTTGCATGGCACGGGTGGCAGGAGAGACAACAGACTATTCCAGCTCAAAAGAATGTTGAAATCTCTCAGTTGGAAATAAGGCAGTTTGAAAACAATCTTTATTTCTATCTGGAATATTCAAAAACTATGTGTTACTCAAACCCAGGAGCAAAGAGATCTTGACTTTCCTTAAGCTAGCTGAGCACAAATGTCTGTATTTTTAACTGGTATAATTAAACTAGAAATCATAACCCGACATCGAGTGAGCCTTTTTATTTTTTGTTTTTAACTAACTATTCTTTTCAAGGGCTTTCTGACAGACCAACATTGCCCATATCTACGCCTCAGTGTAAAATCTACTGGATGTCTGATTACTCTTCATAAAGACCTCATGCTGATGCATCTCAAACTCTGAATTACCTTTAATTTTGTTTTCTGTGCTCCCAGGTGGCTATCTCTGACACAATGGAAAACTTCCAAAAAAGATATGAAATACTTGTAAAGAATTGGCAGAATTGGAGAAGCCGAGTATGTACGTGCAGGTCCTAGTCCAGGAGAATTCTTAGTGCACAAACTGGCATGATTTGAAGAAAAGCCACTGGCATTCCTGAGACACAGGGAGTTTGGATTTAAAGGACACCACACTGAACAGTAATGTTTCCCATTTCCTCCAGATTCCAAGTAGACTTATTTGGTTGCTACTGTATTGCATAGTCAAAGAAGCAGTGTAACACAGTAGAGAGAGAATGGGACTTGGAGCTCCAAAGACAGACTGAAGTTTTTCAGCTCCTTAACTGGCTGGCTGGCTCTCTGGGCAAGTCATGTCACCTGTCAAAGCCTCAGTTTCCTCATCTGTAAAGTATGGATAATAACAACACCTATTTCTTCGAGGTTGTTCAAAGGTTCATTTGTAAGCCACATTTGTAAAGCTCTTTGCAAATCTCAAAGAATCATATAAACATCAGCTATATTACTACATGTGAGCATCACTTCAGTCCTTATTCAACTTCTGATGAATAGATCAGACATCTACTTTCAGGGATGTTTTGAAGACGCTACAAACAAGAGAGCCCACTGTGTATGCTCTCTTTTCCATACATAAAAAACTCATTTCAAACTGTAAAACCTATGGCTTTCTGGTGGAAGGTTGATGTTTGTGGTACTCAATCTGGTTTATTTTTCCCTAGTACATGCATCATATTTTAAATCTATCCAAGGAAAACCATAAAGACATCCTTGTAGTTAGCATAACTACTTGAAAACGGTTTGATTTTTTTCTCTTCTGTATTACTGATGATCAACATGACTAGAAATAACTCAATTTTATTTACATACCAAACAATTTTAGCTGGCATTAAAGCTCTTTTACATAAAAGATGTGTACATGGGACCAAGAGAGGATCTGGGAATTTAAGAATTCTTGCTGCTAATCTTGCTGTCTGTATACAAGCAGCTGAATTGGATGGAGCCCAAAACAATGAATCTATTAGATTCTCTGAGGTTCAACTCTAAGCCGGGGTCCTGTGGTGCAATCTGAAAATAATAGGCCCTTGCTTACATGCTATTAAGATGACCCCAGGTAAAGTGAATGGAGCAAAGCTTTCATTCCCACATTCAATTCTTCTGAGCAATAGACTGCAACCCTGGGGAAGCAATTTATGCTATATCCTTCGCTACTGTCAACTGTAAAATGCAGCTAAACATGATGACCTTTACAAATGTATTAAAAATATAATCACATGAAATTTGTAAATATCAAATCATGATACTATTTAGCTAGAGATATTCTCTTGCAAGTTTTACTCTCTGTTAAAATTGTTCTCAGTCATAAAAATTACTACAACGAATTGGGTTTGGTTTTGTTGTCCATGTAGCAAACTCTACAAATTTCTAGGTCATATAAAATTAAAGTGAAATACTTTTAAATATTCTGTTTTAATTTAATGTTTGGGAATGAGTGAAGTTGTTTTGGGGGGGGTGGAGAGAGAGGGAAATGCTGGGATTGGGTATAGCAGGCTAACTATTCTTTGTAACTCTGATTGTCTCTCTTGCCTAAAAAGTGCTTTCTGGTGTCACGTCTACATTTTTAGTCCCTTAGTTAATATTTTGCCTTGATCTTTGAAAAGAACTGGCCTTCTGGTTAACTAACTTGACAGAAAACAATAAAAGTATCCCCAAGCATGACATTTCCATAGGAATG
The DNA here is from genome assembly GCF_019393635.1 of Dromiciops gliroides. Lineage (NCBI taxonomy): Eukaryota > Metazoa > Chordata > Mammalia > Microbiotheria > Microbiotheriidae > Dromiciops > Dromiciops gliroides. The sequence goes on along the minus strand of NC_057867.1, from coordinate 61,066,287 downwards.
TGCTGCTATATATAAAATACTTGCCAGTTTGGTCAGAATTCCTGAGGGTTTTGTTATCCTGTTGTCAGTAACATTCCCTTAGCTCCATTTTCTACATTGATAACGTGTGGCTTCTTTGTGCCAGCTCCTACCAGAGAGAAAACCTGGTGGGCCGTGTATGGTTGGTGTTTCTAATGACACCTTTAAATCCACTACTAGGTCCTTTTAAACCCCAAATTTGCTCTGCTAAGTAAAGGAAATGGTTTTATTACCAGGAAAAAATATCAACATGACTACATCCTCCTGAGCTTTTACAGAAATGACCCAATCATTCTCTCCAGCAGGGGTTAGAATACAGGATATACTGTAAAAATAGTCTTGGGTCCCTTCCAGCTGGACAGTAGCCAGATGCTAACAACTGAATGGAACAGAAGACGTGCATGTTGGAGGCTGGCATGGTCTCACTGGGAATGACAGAACACAAATCTAAGTGAAGGCTTGACTGGATGCCCTCAGATTCCTGGATGTTGACAGAAAATCTTTCACAGTGAAACTGGTTGTGCCTTATCTGTTCCCACTTAGTGTGCCTCATAGCAAGCTAACAATTGAAACTTAAGCCATGCTAAAGTGCAATCTACAGGATCAGATCTCCAAACCCAACAACATGAACACACACGGCTCATTCCATGGCAAAGGCTAACAGTTGAACATTTGTATGACTATCATCTCATGGTAGTTTATGTGAGAAGTCTGAGGTTCTTGTTGGCCAAAAGAGAGCACCAAAATACTCACATCTCACTACTATTGAAGACTAGAGTTAATTTCTTGGTAAAGAACCCTGACTCACTCCTTAGCCAACCTTTTCTTCTAGTTCAAACTCATTGGCCACTAAAGCTAGAGAGGGTATTATGAGTAAGTGAAACTACAGAAGTTCTAATTTCAGCAATTATATGTAACAGAAAGTTTTGGCTTCCATTCAAACACAGGTGTCAAAAAGGAAAAACCTAATCTTGGCCTCAAGACACTATATTTCTTTTCTCTTAAATGGCAGTGGTAGCTTTGACTAAAGAACTTTGATCAGGGAAAGGCTCTAGCCAGTATGCAATAGCCCTCCAAGTAGCTGTAGCATGACCCCAAGGGGGTTATGATCAAACAATCTGAGATGGAGTATGGGTCATAAATTGCTCTCCTAGGATAGCCAATTGTGGGGTGGGTTTCCAGTAGGCCATACTTCTCTTTAGTCCTGACACTTCCTTACTCCATTCCTGCACTCTCAAATGCATGTTCTCAATCTCCTCCTTTCTGAGACCTGTGTTGGAATCTACAACAGAAAGCTGAACAGGTACCACTGTTTTTGTTGTTCTTGTTTGTCCTTAATTTTCTATGAAGACCATGGCATTGGGGTGATGTCACAACTTACAGTGAATTGGATTTAAGGGAGGGAGGGCTGTGCAAGGTCATCAGCTTCCCTCTCTCCTCCAGAGTCATCTGGGTCCAGTGATGAGATATACATCAGGATGATGAGATGACCTTGGATGTTTAAGGTAATTGGGGTCAAGTGACTTGTCCAGGGTCACAAGCTAGTAAGTGTCTGAATTGAGATTTGAACTCAGGTCCTCCAAACTTCAGGGCCAGTGCTCTATCCACTTCGACACCTAGCTGCTCCAATAAGTACCACTGGGAAACTGGGAAAGACCTGCTCCCTACAATAACCCTCTCCCCTCCTCAGTTGTTCCCTTTCTGGCTGTCAGGCACCTGTTAGAGAAAAGGCTCTTTCTATTCAAGAGCAGTGACTAGTAAGAGCCTTTTCCCTATGCTACACCCTCCCTTGAGTTTTGGATGAGCAGATGTGGGTAAGTTGTGAGCTACATCACAGATCTCTTTACATTATCTCCCCTGACCAATCTACCTCTCCTCCAAATATCTCTATTTCTGTTAAGGGTACCACCAACCTTGGCATCATTGTGGACATCTCTCTCCTCCAAGCCACATATGCAATTAGTTGCCAAATCTTGTTTCTTTTTCTAGAATGGACCTCTTGTACAGTTTTCTTGTCCTCCCAAATAGCCAGGCCCTTGGCACCTCTTGCCTGGATTAAGGCTATGTCACCCCCTTGTTGGTTTCCCAGCCTCAAAGATCTCCCCTCTCTAACAGATCTCATGTTTCACATAGCTGCCCAAATGATTTTCTGAAAATGCAGGCATGTTAAAAAACCAGTGACTCTTGACTAACTGTAGGATCACATATCACTTCACCTCTGTCTCATCCTTTTATATTTTTGATTAAATTTCATAATACACATAATCATCAGTGCAAGAGTACACATATGTGGTAATAATAAATTATACACATATTGCGGAGTAGATTTCCCAGTTTTTTACATGACCAAAAAAGTTCAGAGTAGAATGAATTGAGATGGACAGAGGGGCCCTGAAAGATGATCCCTGAAGAAAGCAGCATGGGGCACAGCAGAGAGATATGGGGTGGAGCCACAGAAGGATACTTCATCTTTTGAGACCAATAGAGCAGTGTGGCCACTGAGTAGCAGAAGACCTAAGCATTCACTGAAGAACATAAAGAAGCTCCAGGAGCTCCTTTGACACAGGATAGAGAGACAGACTTTGAAAACCTGAAGCCTCAGAAACAATCCCATTCAGAATGACAGATCTGCTTTCTGTCAAGTATTTGGAGCAAGCTACATTAAGGAAAACTTCTAGAGTCTCAGGAATTAAGGGATAATATTTAACAAGGTAATACATGATTCCCCTCTCTAAGGTACATGCTTCCTAGATTGTCTAGGGTCTCATGAGAAGCTCCTCTTGGAAGTGGGCTTATCTTGCTGCTGATGCTGCTACTGCTGCTTGGGGTACACCCGAGAGCAGGAAAGAGGGATGTTTAATGTGCCCTGGAGGACTGCCCCCTGGTACCTTGGAGGACTTGCCATCTACCCTACCAAAGGGGGTCTGGGAAGCTGCCTGTACAACTACCCTCTTGTAAAATGAGGGGAAAAATGCTAGGAATGGTTCAGCTGATGATAATTTGGGAGCTACAAATCAGAGTCACTTTATGGAGGCCAATCTGTCGTGTGGAAAATCCATTACCCCCCAAAAGAAGGCAGCTCCTTCTGGCCAAGATCTGATTGATAGCACCAGGACTTTAGATTTAGCCACCCAACCGAGAGCAAGTGCTTCATAAAATGTACTCAGTGTCTGCTCGTTTTATATCTGGCTTCCTATAGAGAGCTTTGGTCCCATTAACTGCACTATATACCACTGAGCTGTGGAGCGCTGTTCTTTGGAAATTCAGCTTATAACTATAAACCACGATTGACAAGTCTATTACTGCTGGTTACAAACTAGTGAAATATTGTATTTTATGATATGCCCACCAAAACATTTTTCACAGAGGAATCCAAATACACTTCCTTTCAGAATAAAATCATTTTAGGGTGTAATAACTTTTTTGATGTTTTTACCAGGGAAAGTACTTAATGTAAGCTTTGCATCAGTTAAAAGTTTGGAAACAAGGACATATTCCCAAACTTTTCAGAGACATATATATATATGGCTGAAGCTCATTTATTTCAGTACAGAGGGTGGTGGGGAAAGAGGAAAATATCCTCAAATCATATGTTTACAAGGCAAATAAATGGCAAGCAAGCAATCCATTTGGATACCAGAGAAGCTACATAACAGCAATGAGATGATGATTTACTTTCTAGGAGATGGGGATAAGTGTCTAAACCTCTGATTTCCCGGACAAGAGGAAACTCCCAGCGTGGAATCTCCTTGCAGCAATGGTGCAGCTCAGCAACTATGGGGAAGTCACTTAATTGCTTGGTGACTCTAAGCAACTGTCAAAGACTATCCAATGCAACAGGTGTGTGTGTGTGTGTGTGTGTGTGTGTGTGTGTGTGTGTTGGCTTTGGCATCTGGAAGAAGACCTGGATTCCAGTTCTTCTAGTTTAGTGTGTATACACATATACATATATAAATATGAAAACATACATATAACCAAGGACTGAATGTACACACACATATATGCACACACAGAAGGCATATGCAGACATATGTGTTTCTATGTATGTGTCTGCACAGACACACACACATGCACACATGTATGTGCATGCAACACTGCAAAACTTGAATCGAGGCCTTCCTGATACCAAAGCCGGCAGACTGTCCATCCAGTACTCTACTCAGTGACTTCCAAAGTTCCACGTGATCTAACCCTGATAAACTGGGAACATTTTTTTTTCCTTATATGAGAGGGAGGTCACCAGACATTACATGGGGCCCATTTTAAAGAAGATAATGGTATATTTCCTTTCGATGACAAGAATTCCAGAATTCAAAAGTAAATTGTGAGGAAGTCCAAGTTCAAATTCAAAAGAAAATTCTAACCCCCAAGACCGGCATTCCATTTCTCTGGGTATATTTGAAATCACAGTGTCGATTTAGAGCTGGAAGGGATTTATGTCAGAGGTCAAACAGTCCAGCCTCTTCCTTTTACAGATGAGGGGACAGATGCCCAGGGAGAACAAGTACCTTTTTCATGGTTACATAGAAAGAAAGTAGCAAAGCTGAGATTTGAATTTAGGTTCTCTGATTCCAAATCTAATGTCTCTTCCAATACCCTAGGCTGCCTCTCCTATTACCCTTCTGAAACTAATAAATGAAGGAGGAACTGGCCTAGTTAATGAGAACTGAAACTTTCCTACAGGGCTTGAGATTCCAATGCAAAGGCACAGTTTAGTTGAGAAAACCCAATTCAAGACTGGCCAAGACTTCTGGGCTTAGCATCTGGCCTGCAGGATGACCTTGGGAATGGTATTCCAGGGCTCAGGATCTTTGTCCCTTTGAAATTCATTTCCAATAATAATTTAGATCAAGCATAGCCTCTGGCATATATATACATACACACATACACACATATACATATGTATGTATACATGTGTGTATGTGTATGTATATACACATACACACACATGTATATGTATATATCATCAACTCGTTCTCTTTAGAAATGCTCATGCCTTTGCCACCAGCTTGCACCGAAAAAGGAACTTTACTCTTTTCTTTTTAGGCAAAGAGAACATCAGAAGAATACAACTCTTTGGTAGGGTTTGAGGAAAATGGATACCACTCCATAGATACTAAAGGGCTAATGCTTTTAAAATTTTTTCTCTACACCCCTTGGTCACGAATGAGAATATGAATGAGAAATGCAGGTAGCTTGACAAGAGCTACAGAGGCAGGGTTGTTGGACTCCAGTATGGTGTCACTTAATCTTTCATTCCATCATTCTCCATTTTTGTTTACCTTTAATATACAGTTGCTAAGAGAGTCCCAAACAGCAAGGGTGCTGGTCAACTACGTTAAGTTACCTATCTGCTAATATTTTATTTTTGAGCCCTGGTGTGAGCTGTAAAGCTTTCCCCCTCGGTAATCCAGACAAACATTTAATTAGCACTGACCATGCTGACCTCCATGTCTGGAAGCATGGAAAGTGGGTGGAGGAGGGGGAATCTTCTTTTCCATGGAGCGGCTTGGTCACTGTTTAGGTTTTCCTTTTTTCTTGCATGTTATCTGGGGTCAAGTTTCTGTCTACATCTACATTAGACCTGTACAAACTTGTAGCAGAACAGATAAGTTAGTGACACTGTTTCACAGAACTGCCACCAGCTGCTGTGGCATCCTAGGTAATGATCCAGCCTGTGAGTACTAAGGATTTCAATCACTCTGATTCCTAAACAGGAACAATGTTCCAATGAGCAGAATCACATACTTCCTCATCAACAAGGAGGGGAACAAGATGAGGTTGCAACTGCATGTCTGCAATTTTCTCCAAGAACAGTGTTCTAACATAACAAGCTTCAAAAGTAAGGGAACTTACGACTTCTGTGAAGCAGGTGGTTTGGTTGGTACTTTGATGTCTGTGTCACTCCACTCTGAAACACAGAACAGAAGAATGAGCATTTCATAATTTCACATGGCCAAAATCCAGCCAGGCCCCTAGCTTTCAGGCTACCCAATTCTGTTTAGCTCTATAGCATTCCTGATTAGAAAACATATAACAAAAAAGGAATTGATATGAGGTATCCCAGGAGGTTTAATTTCTCATCCCAGGACTGGGGAGGGGGGAGGACTAAGAAAAAGGAAGACCTACTTTGTGTACTGTATCCTGAGGTCGAAAGTTGGAGGTCCTACAACAAAGAATATAGAAAATACAAGCATTAATTAAACAATACAAAAAAGCAAGTGTGTTGGCATTGCTATTTAAGATAAGGTTTGACTGATGCTGTTAAAAAGGAAATCATTATTACCCACTCCATTAAGAAGAGTTCTGCTTATACTTCCATTGTGAAGGATAATAATTTGTTCATTAGAAGCTCCTCCGTGCCTCTATGACAATCAACAATCAGGACTGAATTGTAGTCCAAATCAATCTGAACCTGTAGAGTTGGCGTGATGGCTATCAGAATAATCTTACAGAAAGAACAGTTGGTAGCACAGTGGATAGGGTACCAGTCTTGGAGTCACAAATACCTGAGTTCAAATCCAACCACAGACACAAACACTGGAAAGTCATTTGTCCTTGCTCTGTGCCTCAGTTTTCTCGTTGGTAAAATAGGTATAATGATAGCACTTACCTCCCAGGATTATTATTAGGATCAAATGACATAATATTTGCAAAGTACTTTGCAACCCTTAAAGTAGTATAGAAATGCTAGTTATTATTGATAGTAGTCATCAGTCATCATGGTCATAGCTTCACCCTGATGAAAGCCACCATTTTTTTCATTCATTTTCATTTCATTCATTTTATTAAACATAGACAAGGCTCTTCCCTCCCTGGACCTCAATTTCTTCCTCTTTAAAATAAGGAAGTTGGACCACATGATCCATGAGGTCCCTTTGAGTACCATGTCTTTACTTTTGTCATGGCTGTAGACCAAGGATTTCAGATTTGCCAGCCCACAGAACTGGCAGAACTGACAAACTCAGGCTGATCTTTGAGCACTTTTTACACAATTCCATTTCAATAGTGCACATACTTGTAAATTCAGACACCGAGATTTGCACACAAGATCCACAAAACAGATGGCCCAGCTGAAAAGAGCACATGACAAGGAAGCAGCAGAGCCACTGCCACCACCTTCCAGTATGGGATTGACTTCCATTTCTTCCTCAATTTCCTTTAGTGATGAAGCTAATGAGCAGTGAGCTAAGCAAAAATCAGCAAGCAAAAGGCAAGGCCAGGAGACGGAGGACGTGGGTATACAGCAGTCGCCCCAAACCCAGAGAGAAACCTATGGCCTGTTCAGGCTGTACTTCTGCCTGCTCGAGTTTCAGGCCAGCCAATGCTCTCTGTTAAACTGTAACAAAAGTAATAGTTTTATTGCTCCTGATTCTAAATAAATCTGTCCCTCCTTTTAAATTCACTATCTCAGTGGAGATGGGAAGAGGGGGAATGCTACCATTCTTTCACCCTAAAGCTATCTTTTACTCTTCCCTCTCCTAATATAGGGCAGCTAAATGGTTGCTGGGCCCGGAGTCAGGAAGACCTACCTTCATGAATTAAAATCTGGCCTCAGATACTTATTGGCTATGTGACCCTGGGCAAGTCACTTAACTCTGTTTGTCTCGGTCTCCTCATCTGTAAAATGAGCTGGAGAAGGGAATGGCAAACTGCTCCAGTATCTTTGCCATGAAAACCCCAATGGAGTCACAAAGAGTTGGACGGGACTGAAAAATGACTGAACAACCCACCAAGGAGTTCTGATTAATTCTACTTTCACACCATTTCTAGCACCTGCCTCTGTCTCTCTGTTCCCATAGATGCCACCGGGTAAAAGCCCTGGACACCCAGACCAGTGAGCTAGACCCAGTAGAGGTCAAATGCTATCCACTCTCTCCCATCTCTAATCTGGCGTCAGTGGTGCTCTCAGAACAATCCTTCTTATATACAGTAATCTGTCTAGAAAGTCTCTAGTGGTTTCTAATGAAGGTCCTTTGAAATGCAGTGTTGGGGCAGCTAGGTGGCACAGTGGATAGAGCACCAGCCCTGGAGTCAGGAGGACCTGAGTTCAAATCCGGCCTCAGACACTTAACATTTACTAGCTGTGTGACCCTGGGCAAGTCACTTAACCCCAATTGCCTCACAAAAAAAAAAAAAAAGAAATGCATTAGTACAGGCTCCACATGAACTTGCTGCATTCTGTGCTCACACTGCTCCCATCTGGGATGCTGTCACCTCACCCCTCACCCCCTCAACTCTTACCCAGACTTTAAAAGCCATCTCAAGCGTCACCTCCTCCATGAAGCCTTTATGGATTCCTACTTTAGTCAGCACAGACCTTTCCCATCTTGGACCTCACAAAGTTCTTGGGTTTTTAAAATTGTCTAATGCACTTACCATGTAATTCTATGCATTATTGCTCTGTAGGGTCAGTAGCAGAGATCTTTGTGCTCAGTAAACACTCAAGAAATGTTTATTCAGTCAATGGAGATATACCTACATGACTTGACGAGAGGAGATGTGTAGGTGGTTTGGAAGGATGCCGGATCTGAATCAGAGTTTTTGCAAGTGGGTAGCAAGTATGAAATGAAAAACTGGTTCTTTTTGACTCTGGGCATGATGACTAAAAGGAGACACAGGTAGTAAAATGATCCAGGCTAATTCCTTCTAGCTGATTATTTCCATTTATGAGAAGCCACATGGGAGAGTAGAGAGAAAACCAGCCTTGAAGTCAGAAGACCTGGGCACAAGGCCTGTGTCTGACCCATTCTGGTTCTGTAGCCCCGGGCAAGTCACTTAACCTCCCATTACTTTAGGCAAAACTCTCTTAGGACTATAAATGTTGCAGAGACAGCTCAAATTCACTCTGCTAGAGGGAGTTTCCTCATTTGTCACAGAGAAATGAAATTATAAGGGTCAGTCCCCATTTCTATTCTTCACTGCTGCTACTATTCTTATTATCATCCCAAATGGACTAAATAAGAGGTGTCATATCCGTGGTCACAGGCTAATGTGTGTGTGTGAGTGTGGCCCTAATCAGATTAAAATGGAACTGAGAAAATAACAAAATAAATAAAAATAAATAAAACAAAGAATATTATATTTAAAAGCAAAGCCAATCTGTGGCCAGCAGGGATCCTTACGTATGGATTAGTGGTATCCATTTCTATTTGAATCAGATGCCACTGGACTAGGGAATCTAGTTTTCATGGAGTTATGAGAACAAATTAAATTCTAAAATTTAAAAATATAATGAGAAAGAAAAAAAATGAAAAGAATAACAAAACCACTGACCTTGCCTGAGTTGGGAAATTTAGTCTGTTCTGCTTTTCCTGGAGTTTGAATTCCAGTAAGAGGTGGAGGCCAGGTGTAAGTCATCTCCTAATGTGGGGGGAAAAAGCAATCGCAAGGTTCAGATCACACTCATAACCTCTCCCCCAAACACACACACATACACACACACACGAGCACACAAGCGCACATGCATACACACACACACACATGCACACACACACAACTTGCTGGGTCATGTTCTCCAGTCAGTAGATAGAGATAAAACGCTGAGCCTAGAAGTCAGGATGACCTGAGCTCAGATTTGGCCTCGGACACTTAGCAGTTGCATATCGCTGAGTAAATCACAAACTCTCTCTGCCTTAGTTTAATATTTGCAAAGCACTTTGCAAACGTTAAAACACTATATAAATGTTAGCAATTATTATTGTTCAGAAAAAAAGATGGCAACTGACACAGGAGGAAGAACTGCTTGGAAGTAAATGGAAGAGGCTGAACTGAACTTGGGAAATTGCACTATCTATGGCTCCAATCTTCTCCTTGAAATAAAAGTCCATGCTAGATAGAGAAGCACACTGGCAATGGTGGAATGCCATGTTTTACAAAGAATCAAAATGGTGGGGTCACCTAAAGGGCAATGGAGAGATGCACAGGAAGGCAGCAGCACATCTGCAAAGATGACTTAGCATAAGAAGTTCAAGAAAGAATATCCTCAAAGAGATTTATGACTGGTCAAAGGAGGTCATGGAGTGAGAGTGAGGAGTAACAGATGGACAGATCCAGTTCTGCACTGCTACTCACAGAGTGCTATGACTGAAAAGATGGCCTCCAGAATAGTGGGTGGAGCCTTCCTCTTGCCCCTGCCCTCACCTAATGGAAAATTTATGAGAGGATGTGCATAAGAGTCATACCAGATATGAAGGGATGCGTATTTACCCCTACCTCAGGGAGTATCCAAAATGATGAGATGGCACACCTGTTGATGAACTATAGTACAGAGCAGACTGTTGTTCCTTCTGCCCACCCAGCTACCACCTGTGTATATATCTGTGAATTCTAATCTCAAGGAAAACACATACATACACACATATCCCTCCTCTTTGGTGTTATTAATGATATCTTCCTGCAGCATCTAGGCAATGCAGTGGATTGAGCACTGGCCCTGAAGTTGGGAGGACCTGATTTCAAATCTCACCTCAGACACTTACTAGCCTTGTAACCTGGACAAGCCACTTAACCCCAATTGCCTTAAACATCCAGGGCCATCTCCAGTCATCCTGATGTAGATCTTGCTACTGGACCCAGATGGCTCTGGAGGAGAGAGTGAGGCTGATGACTTTGCACAACCCTCCCTCCCTTCAATTCAATTCAGTGCAAGTCATGACATCACCTCCCGATGTCATGGTCCTCTTGGAGAATGAAGGACAAACAACAACGACAATATCTCCCTTGATCTTTGAAGGACTCTTAGAAAGGAAGGTGCTTCACTCTTTCTCGAGTCTAAGAACACACAGCCATTTATGTGAACAACCCTGTATCCCTATAAACTAGACCTGCATCTTGGCATATATGAAGCCACATGTCCCACCAGGAACGTCCTTCCTTTGCTGGGGGGCATAACAATGATACTAATGTGTAATTTAAGATTCTAAATGTGGATTCTAATCTGTTCCCCCAGTTTTGGGGGAAACTGACTAAAATCACTGATAAAACAAGTTTAGGTTTTTAAGGGTTTATTGGAAAATAGAAAGAAAAAAGATTGAGAACAGAATTCCAACAGCCTGGCATTCCTATCTTTCCTCAAATTTCCTGTCATACCTACTCCTGTCATACAACAATAAGGAAAAGTCTCAACACTAGAGTATTAAAGATGTTCCCATCAGGGGTAAGCACATGCTAAGGAACCTGAGATCTCAAGGAGTGAAATGAATTGCCCATGAACACATGGCAAGTGTCAGAGACATGATTTGAGCTCACACAATGTGATCAAAAGAGAGAAAACAGAAATGTAAAGAAAGCATGAGGTTATATGCACACGTTTATTCAGGAGGTGCTTTGCTCTATAATCACCAGAAGCTGAAAATTCCCATGAGAAGGATAAAGAGAAGTTGCTTGTTTGTTTGGGGGGAGGGGGAGAAGGTAAGATTTGTGTGTGAAATGTTTACTTTCTGAATAACTGAAATTTCTGCAGAGCAAAATTAAGTACTTTCAGGTTGCATATCTATTATGTACTTTTCCTTATACAACTACAAATTTCAAATAATTCTTTAATACATGAAGAATTACAATGAAAAGAAATAAAACAAAACAGTTCACTGCAGCTCTACCAATTCAATATTTACAATCATTTAGATGGATTACCATGTACTCAATTTCACCTATGATGTTCCAACTTGGGGCAGCCAGGTGGTGCAGTGGATAGAATGCTGGGTCTGGAGTCAGGAAGACTCAATTATCCCAGTTCAAATCTGGCCTAAGACACTTATTATCTGTGTGACCCTGGGTAAGTCACTTAACCCTGTCTGCTTCAGTTTCCTCGTATGTAAAATGAGATGGAAAAGGAAAAGGCAAACCACTCTAGTTTCTTTGCCAAGAAAACCCCAAATGAGGTCATAAAGGGCCTGGAGTCAAGGAAGACTCATCTTCATGAGTTCAACTCTGGCCTGAGACACTTACTAGCTGTGTGACCCTGTTTGCATCAGTTCTTCATGCCCTACTAAAACATAAGCTTCTTGAAGGTAGGGACTGTTCCGTTTTTCATCTTTGCGTTCTCAGTGCCTGGCACACAGCAGGCATATGTGCCTAAATATATACATGTTTCCTGAAATGGAACAGTAAGTCATGAATGCAGATGGCATGTTTCTTCCTTGGGACCATGAGGATGCTATTAAAATAAATAATATTTCTCTAATATTTTCCACTTTTTTTAGATTCAGTAGAACCATAGTATGTTGAAAGAATTATGGGAATTCTGTCATTTATACAGTAGCAAAAACTGAAAACGTTGCATTACCACAGGATTGTGATGTTTTTTTAAGGCAAATTGTATGAGGAATACATTTTCAGCTTCATTTAAGGCTCTATATGTTGTTTTTTAATTTAACATCCTCAAAGGACAAGCCTAGACCCATGAGCCTAAGACAGAATCAGAAGGAGTGTAACATACTGGAAAGGATACTATTAGTGGAGAGTTTGTACAAATCCTTTCCTGTCCCCAAATGAATTCATTTTCTATCAATACATTGTATAATATGCCCAAGTACAGAAAGCTAATGATACATCCGCCACTTACAATTAAATTAATCTCAGCCTTGAAGTTTACAAATAACCATTCCAGCACCTATTGTATCCGGCCACCACAAGGTTCTGTGCATCTGTTGACTTTTTTTGGTCGTAGCCTCACTTGAATGTATGAATGTACTGCTGTTATAATCACCGAGGGCTAATGCTGGAACTAGGGTATATCTGTGAAGGTCCACCGTGTCTAAGTAGACAGACCATTAGGAGATAAATCCTTTGGATTTGGCCAAGAGTGGAGAAGAGGTATAAGACATAAGGGGCTGGGGAGGGGGTATAGATTAGTCTATACTTAGAGATTATGAATTTAAAAAAAGATTTTGATAACTGCATTTCAACCTAATTGCTTTCTTTTGTAATCCCATACATTTGATTTTATGTATTTACAAATGGACTGCTAGAGCACTCAGAGGGATCCCATCATGATGCAAATAAATGGAACAATCTCTAGTGGGCAGCAATCCTGCCACCTTTTGGTCTCAGTTTGCTGAAAACCGTCAGGTAGAAAGAAAGAAAGAAAGAAAGAAAGAAAGAAAGAACAGGTCCCAGCTGCCACACAGCGAAACTCCGTGAATCACCAGTGAGTGAATCTCGGAGAACCCACTATGGGAGGGGGAAAGAAAGAAAAGGCAACTAAAATTATTCTTTCCTCCATGAACTGGTAGGGTTCACTCTTGCACTTCTGTGAGTCTCAAAGGAAAGCCAAGACTTCAGGAAGCAATGCAAATTGAAGATATTCTTCCAGAGAAAGACATTTCTGGTTCTGAAAATGGGATAAAGAATGGAAAGGGAATGAGAAAAGAAGCTATATTGGGGGGCAGCTAGGTGGTGTAGTGGATAAAGCACCGGCCTTGGATTCAGGAAGACCTGAATTCAAATATGGCCTCAGACACTTGACACTTACTAGCTGTGTGACCCTGGGCAAGTCACTTAACCCCTGTTGCCCCACAAAAACAAACAAACAAAAAAGAAGCTATATAGGGCAGTGGACAGACACTGCGTTTCTGGGCCTCCCTCTGACACATACTGGCTATAGGAACTTGACAAATTTAAGCTTTGGGGAACTGGACAAATCTCTACAATTGGAAGTTGCAGAGAAAGTCCATATCTGAACTTTGAGAGGGTGTCCTCTTCTTGGAGTTCCCGATAGCAGTGAAATTCGAAGTCTAGTACTAGTACAGAGAGGTACTTCCTTTTGCTTGGCATAATTCAGAGCTCAATGCCAACAGTTTTAGTATTTAAACTTGGGGACACCTGTTGCCCAGGTACAGATTTTCATTTTATTGGTTTTCAGAGCATCTTGACACTCCAGAGCAGCTGGACAGTGGTGGTGGGATATCTTCTGGAAGTATGAGGAAGTAGAAATCCTCTTCTGGCTCTGCTCTGAAGAAGCATGGACCACAATTAAAGAAGAAAAACCAATCTCTGTGATAATAATTGGAGCCTTCAGTACTTTATTAGTCGTTTTTTACTATTTGGTTAGGAACAAGCTTCTCCAGCATCAAAGCACTTTACATAATTGGGAACGATAAGTGTAATAAGCAGGGAAACCTCCATTAATGTCATGTGACAACTGCAAAGTCAAACACACACACACACACACACACACACAAGGCAGAAAGGGCCATGTTGAAGGTTCCTCCAGCAATTATTGCTCGTGCAAATTACACATCCTATATTTCTGCAATTTGCGCTTTACCTCGTCCACACTGAAATCTCTCTGCTATGGCTGTCAATTAGCCTCACTTTGGGGAGGTTGGTGCACAGACTGTGCAACTCAACTGAGTAAGCATTAGACAGGGAGATGATCTGAATTCTGAGCTCTGCTCCTATGTCACTGTATGTATGACCTTAATTCCTGTAGACTTTGTAGATTACTAATCAAAAGTACAGATGATTTTTTATCAATTCTTATTTGATATTACAGATGAAAAACAACAAAGTCAGCAATGAAACAGATAAGAGTTGAATGGGACTTTGCAACAGAAAAGCAGGTTGCTTGTGAAGGTCCATAATCCTAACAGGCAGAGTCATGTATGTGTGTTTGTGTGTGTGTGTATGTGTATGTGTGTGTATGTGTGTCTTCTGAGGATAACAGGGTCAGAAGTGGGAAAAACAGTCCCACTGATGTCTTGTTGCTGGAGATGTGAATTTGTCTAGCCATTCTGGAAATCTGGGAGTACTCTTTGATTCAGCAATACCACCACTAGGCCTATCTACCAAAAGAAGAAAAGGACACAAATGTCTCATAAAATATTTATAGAAGCTTTTCGTGGTGGCCAAGAACTGAAAACAAAGGATGTTCTCATCAAGTAGAGAATGGCTGAAAAAAGGATGGTATAAAAATGTGATAGAATACTACTGTAGGAGAAGAAATGAAATGGATGATTTCAGAGAAACCTGGGAAGACTTGTATGAATCAATGCAGACTGAAGTTAGCAGAACCAGGAGCACCATTCATAATATAACAGCAATATTATTAAAAAAAGAGTCTAATGGCCAATCACATTTCAAAAGGACCAATAATGAAGAATGCTACTAATCTTCTTACAGAGAAGTGATAGGCTAAATATGCAGAATGAGACATACACTTTTGGACTTGGGTAATGTGGGAATTTGTTGACTACCCATAATTGTTACAAGGCTTCTGTTACTTTCTTTGCTTTTTCCAGTGGAGGAAGGAAGTTGAGAGAGAAAGAGAAAGAGAGAGAGAGAGAGAGAGAGAGAGAGAGAGAGACTGATAATAGTATCTTTACTATATGCCAGGCCCTGTGCTAAGTACTTTTGTGCGGTAGCAAAGAATTGGAAATAAAGTGGGTGCCCAACAACTGGGAAATACCCAAACTATGGTGTTTTTTTTAAAGTGAGGCAATGGGGGTTAAGTGACTTGCCCAGGGTCACACAGCTAGTAAGTGTCTGAGGCCGGATTTGAACTCAGGTACTCTTGACTCCAGGGCCGGTGCTCTATCCACTGCGCCACCTAGCTGCCCCCCAAACTATGTTTTCTATGAATGTCATCAAACATTACTGTGGGATAAGAGCCAATGAATATGAAAACTTTCTAGAAAGGTGGTTTGGAATGTTTTAAAATGACACAAAGTGAAGTAAGCAGACCCAAAACAACATATAAAATTTCAACAACAATGTAGATAGAAAGAATACAAAACCAAAGCTGAACTAGGAGCAATTGCAATTATCAACACTGGCCCCGGACACTCCTTTTGGTAGAGGGAGAGGTGGCTAGGTGTCTGAATGTTGCACACACTGCTATGCAATAGAGTATTATTTATTTGGGTTGGTTTGGCTTAAATGTTTTCCTTTGTTACAAAGGAAAAGGGTTCATTCACTTAATGGGAGGTGGGGGTGGGAATAGAATCAAGCCCCAAATGACTGGTGTAAATGCAAAGAGCATAAATAAAACTTAATGTTCTAAAAGAAAAATCTGTGGCTCATCTACCCACGGATTAATAGGGAGATGCCTACTGGGAGTTAGAAGAACTGTGCCTGCTGTCATTTAGGCTCTAAATGAACTAAGGTGCATTAGCCTGTCTGTGAATTAATTTCTCTCTTTAAGCATAAAGCTTTTCAAAGTGAGTAGAGCTAAGTTTCTCTGAAATTCTCAAGAGAAACAAGCTGTGGAAATCTAATGGCATTATTGATCACTCCAATTTCTATTTTTTAAAAATTCTATACTGGATTAATAAACAGATGATTTGTGACCTTCAAGAAAAGCCAAGCTCACCAGAGATAGAGGTTCGCTAACAATATGGCAGGCCTAACTAATTTCAGTGATATATCAGGAGAATGGTGTGGACAGAGAGTACTTGATTTCAGCATGGTGACTGACAGAGTCTCTCAGATTCTTCCTGTAGAAAAGATGGAAAGACCTGGCCTGGAAGACAGCAGGTGGGCCCAACACAGTTGAATCACTGTACCTCAAAGGTGTTTTACGGATAAATGTCAACTTGAAGGCCAATCTTTGTGTTACAATGTAAGTTTACATTTGTGGCCCTGTCTTGCTCCACATTTTTTGATGACTTGGAAGGAGAATACTCATTACATTTGCAGAAAAAAGAATATAGGAGAAGTGGCTGAGATGAGAGATAACATACCAAAGTTTCAACATGATCTCACCAGGTTGAAATACTCTGCTAAAACTAAGGTGAAA
Organism: Dromiciops gliroides; assembly: GCF_019393635.1. Classification (NCBI taxonomy): domain Eukaryota; kingdom Metazoa; phylum Chordata; class Mammalia; order Microbiotheria; family Microbiotheriidae; genus Dromiciops; species Dromiciops gliroides. The sequence continues at coordinate 61,049,531 of NC_057867.1, read as the reverse complement.
GTCCATAGGAATAAATTAGAGACCAGCATATAGATTCAAAAAATCAATTATACAAATACAGGATGGAGGACAATTGGCTTCCCAGGAGTTCACAGTGGATAAAGCACCGGCCCTGTATTCAGGAGGACCTGAGTTCAAATCCAGCCTCAGACACTTGACACACTTACTAGTTGTGTGACCCTGGGCAAGTCACTTAACCCTCATTGCCCTGCAAAAAAAACCCAACAAAACAAAAAACAAACAAACAAACAGAATGTAAGTTCCTTGAGGGTAGGAACTGCTTTTCTACTTGTACTTCTATTCTCTGTATTTGGCACAATGCCTGACACAGAGTAAGCATTTAATAAGTGCCAGCTGACTGTTAACTAGCATTGAAAAACTCTAATAGGCCTGGAGGCAAGGTCAAGATGGTTGAATAAAAGGAAGAAGTACATCTCAACTCCCCCACCACATCTCCTCCACAAAGATACAGGAAACACACCAGACCACATTCTGATCCTAAGGAATGGATGGGCCAAAGAACAAGTCATAGAAATTATCACTAATTTCGTTAAGGATAAAGACAACAGGGGGGCAGCTGGGTGGTGCAGTGGATTAGAGCACTGGCCCTGGAGTCAGGAGGACCTGAGTTCAAATCCAGCCTCAGACACTTGACACTAGCTGTGTGACCCTGGGCAAATCAGTTAACCCTCACTGCCCCACAAAAAAAGGATAAACACAACAATGAGGCAACATATCAAAATTTTGGGGATGTGGCCAAAACAGTACTTAGAGGAAACTTTATATCTCTAAATATATCCAACAATTAAAAAATGAGCAGATCGATGAACTGGGCATGTAACTTAAAAAAAACCTATACCAAGTTTACATCAGTATGATCAAATCAATCAGGAAGTACAATGTCTATGAGATAGAAAGGCATAGCAGATAGAAAGACCTGGGTTTCAATCTTGCCTCTAATATTTCACTTTTCTCAGCCTTAGTTTCTCCCTCTGTAAAATAGAGATAATATTTTCTATAGTGCCCACCTCACAGGGTCACTGAGGTTCAAATGATCTAAAGTGTGGAAATCACTTTGCAAACTTTAAAGCAATAAATAAATACCAGTGATAATGGTGGTGGTGGTGGTGGTGGTGGTGGTGGTGATGATGATGATGATGATGATGATGATGATGATGATGATGGTGGTTAAATTAACTGGGGATGTTAGGATTAAAGGGCTGTCAAGAGCAAGGGGTTGTAGATTTGTTCTGTTTTTGTCCAGAGGACAAAGCCAATGTCTCAGTTACAGGGAAATAGATTTAGATTATCTATGAAGGTGAGTCTCTTAACACAGTTGTCTACCAATGAATTTTAGCTACTTAATTTTTCATTTTTATTGATTATTATCATTTCTAAATATATCTCTCTTCCCCTTCCCTCTCCAGCAAAGTACTCCAGAAAAAAATGCATACAAAAAGGCAGCAATTACCTAGCAGTTTTCTCTTGATAATACCTAAGTGATGCTGGCCCTCTGGTGAACTGGATACATTTCCATATATTACCTTGCTAAGTGCCTTACTTCACATTTCCATACTGATATCCTAGGAAGGCCTGGCAGAATCATCAGCCTGGACAATGAGAAAGGAACAGAGGAATGGCTGGGCTTTGGTTTAGACACTAAAAGAGCAGGAGGTCTTAATCTTTTTTGTACCAGGGACTCTGCTGAAATCTATGGACAGAATGATGTTTTTAAATGCATAAAATGAAGTCCATTGGATTACAAAGGAAACCAATTATAGTGAAATTCAGTTAAAAAAGCATTAAAACACACAAGTTCATTTTGCCATGTTAAAGGCATACCATCTCTTAGAGACCTTTATTTTCCTAAGTAATGGGAATGATATTTCTAAGGAAACAGGGCTAAGATACACTTCAAAATCAAATATAAACTCCTCTTTCTGTCCTGTAAGTTCTTCCTCACCTATGCCCTTCCTACATTTCCAGACTTATACTTTTCTCGCCTTCACATACTCTATACTCCAGCCACGCTGCCATACCTCACACGCTGACACTCCATCTCCGATGTCAGTGACTTTTTACTGGCTATGTTGCATGTCTGGAATGCTGTGCCCCATCACCTTGGCATTCTAGTTTCCATGGCTTTCTTTAAGATTCTGATTCAGCAGGAAGCCTTTCCTGACACCTCGAACTGCTCACAAAACACCTCCTATCTACTCTGCGTATATCCTGTATGTGACTATTTTCATGTTGTCTCCTCCATCACAATGTGGGATCTTGAGGGCAAACAAAGCCTGTTTTGCCTTTCCTTGGACACTTCCCCCCCCCCCAGTGATCGTTGACAGAATGTGGTATGGAATGGTATGGTCACAAAGTAGCAGTGGGGAACAAGGATTATGCCCATCTCTATCCTCCTGCCCTTTGAGTCAGTGGATATATGAGAAGATGTCTTTCCCAGTGGAGAGTGTTGCAAAGAATATTATATCCTCAGGGGGAATTTGATTAGAAAATCTGAAGCTACTAGATTTTTAAAAATATATAATTGATCAGGATTCCCAAGGTCATAAAAGAATAAGCTATGAGATGGATGAACCAGATAGGTTTGGTCTTAAGAGGAAATGAGGCATTCCATTGAAGTTTATGCTAATTTCAGTGCTAAAGAAAGAAACCCATCTATGTCATATATCCACCAAAGGCCATAACAAAGTATCATCTCTCAAGTCTAGGGAGAGATAGTTTATAGTTCAAGTCCATGTTCAGGTTCTTATTCTAATCACTCAAGTCTGTAAACCTGGGTCAGAGTGCTCAAGAGCTAATAAGGCAATGAGGAGGCCCAGTGCTTGAGCAGTTGCCTCAAGGCAGGTTTTCTCTTCCAGTAACTTTACCCTTGATAGTCTTTAACTTCTCCAATCACTCTCTAGGGCGAGGAAGCCAGAAACACACAAATGAGAAAAAAAGCAGAAAGAAAAAAAATCCATTCCAATGATTTCCATCCTCTTTAGTTTCAGATAGGCTTGGTTCTTACTTTTTCAGGACTTTTTCTCCCTTCTCTAAATAAAATCTTGTCACAGGAGAGTTAGATGAGTATCTTCTTGGTGCCACTTTAATCTAGCAAATGGATCACTTTTGTGTAATTTTCTGGTTTTGTTACAACCTTTGTTGGGAGCCACTAATGGGGACAAGCAGAGATAGCATATCAGGCATTGAAAGTCAGTAATAACTCGCTCTGGAGAATATAATGAAGGGAAGAGAAGACATCTAAAAGAAACTCTTTTCTTATGACAAAGATGGTGTAAGCATGGGAAACAGACACAATTAGAACATTTCTATTCATGTGTATGATTGGGATCTTCTCATTCTCTCTGTTATAGTAAGTGACATACGGCCAAGCTTTCATCAGTCACTCACTGTCTTCTTTAAAATGAGCAAGCCAACTGACAACAATAATAGGAGTAATATTAAAGATGGACATTGTGGTGGTATTTAATAACATCCCCATAATTGTCAATGGGGAAAACTGGCATGCAAAATGGTGCTCAAACAATATTCAGAGAACTATACAATGAAGTAATTGTGATATTTTGCATTCCTAGAGCAAAGTACTCTCACCTAGATGGTCTACTTGAATACCCCTGCCTATCAAAATGATCTTTCCAAGGTCTCCTATGACACAGGTAAATTGCCTGCACTGATAGTAACAGAAAAAGCAAAGATGAAATGAGTGATGCCATTTACACAAATGGTCCTTGGAAAAGGTCCTCTGGTTGAGAAGCTGTAGCAGGGGCTGAGATGGATAGCCCTGGAAGCTCTTGCTCACATAATTTAGCCTGGTTCTTGCCAGTGGAGCTGTTATACAATCAGGAGAGCCCAGATTTCCAAAGCCTTGCCAAATAGTCCAGTCTGGGAGCTGAGCAGCATGATTGAGAGAGCAGCTTTTTTCAATGCTATCTCAACCACCTAGAAACTCAGCAGAACTTAAGACACATCAAAACCACAATTCCAATATTATGATAGCAACTCAATATAAGCTCAACAGCAGCCAAAGCACGCAAATGAACTTTCTAAAGGAGATTTCTGAAGTGTCTGATGATAACCCCCATTTCTGCAGTATTTAAAGTCACACAAAAGCACTTTCCATATAATATCCCTGTGAGTGAGGCAGGGAACATATTATTCTCCCCATTTTAGAGGTAAGGAAACTGAGGCTAAGTGAGATGAAGTCATTTGCCCAGGGTCCCACAGCTACCATAAGAGGGAGGATTTGAGCACAGGTCTCCCAGATTCCAAGTCAATCTCCGTAACCTTCTGCCTGTCTATTAATATAAGCTCTTTGTATAAAGCATACAAAAAGGATGGATTTTTTTCTTTTGACTTATTATGAACTTAACTATATCTTTTAGAAATGTTAAGATAATGGAATGTGATAGATAAGATTTGGCAGATACTCAGGAGCCCACCTGAGTGGATTACTGGCTGATTTGACTGGATTAATAGTTGACTAGATTCTAAACTCATCTGGCTGGTACTTAAGAGTACTTAAGAAAGCATGGTTCTCAGAAGCTAACAAACTTTGAACTTCCGGCCCAGTCAACCAACCAGCTTGAAGAACCTTCCATTTCTGGGAGGGGACTAGAAGGAGGTAGGAGAGCCTGCATAGAGAGCGCTGTTGCTTTTGGGTTCCTGACTTCACTATGGTGGCGGTGCTGAGACTCCTGAGGTCTTCACAGGAAAATTGGGGAAAGATAGGATTGCCAGGCTGTACGAATTCTGTTCTCAATCTTTCTCTTTCTACCTTTCAATAAACCCTTAAAAACCTAAACTCGTTTTATCAGTGATTTTAGTCAGTTTCCCCCCAAACTGGGGGAACAGATTAGAACCCACATTTATAATTTTAAATTACACAGAAAGGTCCTAATGTTTTACTTTTCTCTTCTTAAGGCATTACAGTGTACATTTCCACAAGTCAATAGAAACTAGGGCTTCATCTGGCTTTATAGCTCCAGACCCTTTCCTCATTCTAATTCAGTGGGAAGAGGGCTTTGATCTTCCCCCTGGTCACTGATGTAATTACATAAAGTAATGGGCAGATAATAGAAATAACCAGTTATTAATATGCTAACCAAGTGCAAAGATGCAGTGTCATCTCTATATTGAATTATGAGTTCCCTGAATGAATTAAAACAGTAGTTGGCCATTGAAGACTGCCCATGTCCCTGGAGGTCTTTAAAAAACTATAAGTGACAAGTTCTAGAGACAGGTGAATAATTTGAGAGTTCAAGAAGTTTGAGGCAGGCAGTAACTTTATAGAGATAACCAATGGAACTTTACCAGAGGGCAGTAGGAGAGAGAAATTTTTCTTTACACCTTCCACACACATTTACCATGGTGTCTTGCAGTATTTTCCAGTAAGAAACACTGCATCCAGTGGGGAGAAGTTTTGAGATGATCACTTGAAATACATCCATCAAGGAGCAAAGATACAAAATCTCTATGAAGACACAGACATATAGATGACTAGGATTCAAGAAAAGAAGCAGCCCTAAAGAACATGACCATGGGCAGCATAGAAGAGAGCCAACTATGGATTAAAGGGAGAACCAGCCCTCACAATCAAGCATTGATCTATAGAAAAAAAGCACATAAAATAAAATAAAAAGAAAGAAAGAAAAAAGCACAGAGCCAAGGTGAATGAGCGATTCAGCAGAGACACTGGGCCCGTGGTGGCATCCAAGGATTCTACAAAGAGAGAAAGGATGTTGGGAGACTGAAATACAGGAAGTATAAGTTGTGTATTGCTGTGAGAGTTTATGGACAGAATGTTTTATAAGCTCCTATTTTAGCTATGCTACCTTAGTAAATGCTTTGATACAGTGCTGACTGTTTCTACTATTAGGGATACCACTCAGAACTTCTGAAGTACAGTTTTCGAAGTGCATTCCTACAGATAACTCTTCGAAATCACATTTAGCAGTTGCGTTTGGGGGTGGGGAACAGTCAATGAGAAGTTCCGGGGGTGGGTGGGGCAGCTCTAAGAGAGGTCACTATACTGACTAGTATTACTGATTCACTGGGGTTACTGAATGGGCTGCTTTACAAGTGTGGCTAAAGAATGGAACAAAGCCTCAGAAGGATCTTGCTCCTAGCTTGTTCTTCTTCATTTCCAAAGCTAAATTAAAGTACTGAAGTAATTCACTTTTCCCCCCAATCATTTCTTAGTTATTTATATTTAAGTTGAACTGACAATGTAGCCATCTTCATCAACTATTAAGATAAAACAAATGCTCAATCACTGCAAGACTTTAGGCAAGTCCTGGCCCTTGGTTTTCCTCAAATCTCAAATAATGGAGTTATTGTACTAGATGATCTCTAAAGACCCTTCAGGTTTGAAAAACTTTCTTTTAAAGTGCTACAGAGATTGCAGTTGTTATTCTTAGGGCCAAATCTGGAAATGTGTATCAGAACATCATTTTCTTTTATAGGCCTATATCCCACCACAACCTTCCACTATCCACTTCGCTTTCTCCTGATAACCTGGTGTTGACTCTCTCTCTCTCTCTCTCTCTCTCTCTCTCTCTCTCTCTCTCTCTCTCTCTCTTTCTGTGTGTGTGTGTGTGTGTGTATGCACAAGGGGGAAATAGCCAGAGACCTTGTGCTACTTCCTTTTTTTCCCCACCACATTTTGTGTTCCACGAAAAATCAGTTGAAAATTATTATGACTTTCAAAGAAACCGTGTATGTCTTCCAGAAAGGTGGGACAGGTTTCAGCATTCTCTGTGCTCAATGTGCCGAAAACACGTATACAATTTTATATGTGGTTTACATTTGCAACCTCATTCGTTCAGTTCAATAGAAATAATAAATCACCATCTACACAGAAAATAGCAGGTTTATGAAAACCCTAGTTATTTTTATAGCACACCTAAGATGAATCCTAAGGGATTTACTCAGCTACTTAGAAGAGGCTACTCTCCCTCCTTCCAGGGGCTGCTAAATTCCTTTACTTTGACGTCATCTCCTCCCTGACTTGCTGCCACCTGTTCCTTGACATGCTCCCATGTTAGACGGGTTCACATGATTCACTGGGTCAGGAAGCTCATTGTTTCCTTTCAAATTCACTGTAAAGCCTCATATTCCACTGCTTTACAGGTCTTAAATTTGTCTTGAATTTCAATGAATAACTTCACCCATGTAACAGGGGACCACCTAATAAGGGCCCAGTTCTGGGAGCAAATGGATGTTTAGTGAACCTGCTTCCGGCATGTTCAATCGGGGCCTCTACACACCACTTCAGAGCATGAGCAATTGTTCTCTGGCTGCTGCAGAAGCCCTTACCACACAGGGAGGACAGCTTTTTTTATTATCTTTATGAGCTAGAACTAAGAATGCAGAGAAAAGCTTTCCACTGGCTCCGCCATATTCCAGTGAGTTGCCAAAATTATGAACACAAAAGGAAAAAGGAGAGGGACACGTTACATGTTTTCCAGGCCCTTTAGAAACCATGGTGTTGTCCCTTTGGCTACATAAACTTTTGGCGAATAAACAAGAAAGGTGATATTGTAGATATCAAGGGTATGGGCACAGTTCAGCAAGGAATGCCCCACAAATGTTACCATGGCAATACTGGACGGGTCTATAATGTTACTCAACATGCTGTAGGCATTGTTGTAAACAAACAGGTTAAGGACAAGATTCCAGCCAAGAGAATTAATGTGCGTATTGAACATATTAAGCATTCTAAGAACAGAGATAGTTTCCTGAAAAGGGTAAAAGAAAATGACCAGAAGAAGAATAAGGAAGCCAAAGAAAAAGGCATCTGGGTTCAACTGAAACGTCAGCCTGCTCCACACAGAGAAGCACACTTGGTGAGGACCAATGGCAGGGAACCTGACCTGTTGGAACCAATCCCCTATGACTTCATGGCATAAATGACTAAAAAACATAATTAAAAGATTCTTGGATTATAAAAAAAAAAAGAATGCAGAGAAAAGATTTCCCACAAAAGCAGCTAAGTCATCTTTCCTGCATCCGAGTGAGGAGTGAAGGACTACTGTAAATCCATGGACCAGGAAAGACAGTGAGCACCATATGTCTACTTTTCACACCAGGGTCAACATGAAACTATGAGCACATGGCCCTCCTGTGGTTCTGTACCTACTGTCTGGCCTTTAACATTCGAGTTGCAGTACTGGAGATGAAACATACTAGGCTTCGACCTTTTGGGCTTCAAAAGGTTGGTAGAGCAAGCCACGAGAGGTTCAATGGGGGGAAACCAGGCCAGAGTTTGTAGACAACCAATATCTGTGAGGGGAAAGGCCCAAGAAACCTGTTTGATCCAGCATAGCAGTAGATCAAGGCAGCTAAGAAGAGACCCCTCCCTCCATTGGTTGCACCACATGTTGCAGTGGGCTTGGTAGGGCCAACGTTTTGTAGAAACTGCTTTAAGTTTGGGGAAGTGTGCTCCCAGGAGTTGAGGGAGGGATGTTTGTATTTCTGTTCTTGCCACATCCTCTCAGGAAATAGCCCTTTGTAATAGCTAAGTGATGCCAATTGGTTAAATGAAACTGAAGCTGTGACATGGAGAAGAACAATGGGAAGTGAATGCAAACCAATGGCATTGAGGAGAACCTCAGAACTTTTCAGGGGCACCCCCTGGAATCTTTTTTTTAATTTGCAACAAACATTTATTTTTTTCCAGTTACATGTAAGGGTAGTTTTTAACATTCATCTTCATAAGATTTAGAGTTCCAAATTTTTTTCCCTCCCCCCTCCACAAGATCACAACCAGGTTATATATGTACAGTCCACAAGTGTTCCTTTTATCAGTTCTTTCTATGGGGGTGTATAGTAAGCTTCCTCATTAGTTCCTTGGGATTGTCTTGGATCATTGCACTGCTGAGAGTAGTTAAGTAATTCACAGTTGCTCATTGAACAATACTGCTGTCATTATGCACAATGTCCTCCCAGTTCTTCACTATATATCAGTTCATGAGTCTTTGCAGGTTTTTCTGGGATAATGCTGTTTGTCATTTCCTATAGCACAAGACCATTCCATCACAATCATATAGTACAGCTTCTTCCATCATTCTGCAGTTTATGGACATTCCCTTGATTCTCAATTCTTAGCCACCACAAAGAGTTGCTATAAATATTTTTGTACAATTTTTCCCTCTTTTCTTTTTTTCATGATTACTATTGTTAACTGTTTCCCTTCCATCCTATTCCCTTCCCCATGATATTTATTCTGTTATCCATCTTCTTTCATCTATCCCTCTTCAAAAGGGATTAACTTCTGTCTGTCCCCTCCCCCAATCTGCCCTTCCATCTTTTGCCTCTCTCTATCCCCTTCCCCTCCTATTTTCCTGCAGAGCTAGAGAGATTACTTCACCCAATTGAGTGTGTATGCTATTCCCTCCTTGAGCCAATGCTGATGAGATTGAGGTCTTTGAGCCAATTCTAATGAGTGTTAGGCTCATTTACTGCCCAGATTAAATAGATTTACTCCACCCAGTTGGATGTATGTCTGTTAATCCCTCCTTGAGGCAGCTCTGATGAGTTTAAGGTAACCCCCTGGAATCTTGAGGGAGTGATGTAACCAATAGCCTTCTGGGTACCTGACTTACTGGTGTAAGTGGCAGTAGGGATATGGACCTCCAGAGCTTAGAAAATTTATTCCTACATTTCCAGGACACAGTAATAGCCAGTATAATTAAATTTGGCATTTTTCTTTATGATAAATTTCTGTTTTAGAATAGACAAACCAATTACCAGGAAACAAATCATGGGCTAGTTCCCTTATGAGCTCATTGTGCTGCTTGGCATGCTCATCTCACATGTGGCTACTACATATTAAATCCATTAGTACTTTGAAAGAGTGTGAGAAGAAAGCAGGCAAAGGCAGTCTCACCTGCTGACAAATGTATAGTTTCCAGTGTCATTAGATAAGTGCTAGTCATCAGAATAACAGAGGGTATGGCAATTTAATTAGTTTATCCACATGACTCCAGCAGAGTTAACATTAATGATAATTAAAGATATATTTAGAATTATTCTCTTTCGGGGATCAAGTATTCTGTTACTGTTTCCAGCTAAGTTAACCCTACTCTTCAAAACTTCAAGGAGCTCTCATTTCATTAGTGTGGACCCTCCCTCCACAGGCACAAATCATGTTCCCTCAGTAATTTAGGAGATGATCTGCAAGGGTTGTCACAGCTAACAAATTCATCATCCTGCATCCAAGCTAGAGATGGGCTTCTCTGCACTAAGCTAGGCTAGTCCTCAAAAGGCCTTAATTTGAAGCTTTTCCAGTTAGGTAGGACATGCCAGAGCTTGTGATCCACAGGTATAGCCTTTTAGAGTCTAGGGTCACCATGTGGAGGCTCAAAATCCATATTAGATTAGTGAGCACCAGGAAGAAGAATCCAATTTAAATGAATTGCAGAGAACTTGATTTGTAATATTCCGATCACAGCCCTATTCATTTCTTTTTTCTGATTTAGGTGTCTGACTAACCTTGCTCTTTCATCCACACATCTTTTTTTTTTCTTTCCAAGTTTTTTATTTGTTTGCTTTTTAAAAGTGATGATAGTAAACAGAGTATGTGGCAGGTCTGGCATTACAGGGTAAACTCCTGCCATGTTTTAATAGCATAAATGAAAAGATAAAACTATTAGGTAGACTCGCTATCATTTAGGGTATTGTAAATATAGAAATATGATAACCAATAAGGGGGGGCAGCCATCTAGATATTTACCACTCTATTCCATATGGCAGAAGGAAATCTGTGAGCAGATACAGTTCATCAAATCATGTTTCCTAATCCTTAGTTAGCAGCTTCCTGTTTTCCCCATAAACAGTGAATTGCATGTACAGATGTTTCGTCATAAAATTATCAACTCCTGAAGGTGCTTTACTAGGAAACACAATCTGTTCCATAGCAAAAATAAGAGAAATGGAACTTCATTTATGTACCTGCAATTTTGACTGTGTAGGAGGTTGAAATGATAGTTGCTGTTATTTTTAAAGTAAATACTTCCTCAGGAGCAAGTAATGTTAGTATACCAACAACAGCCTCAGTGCTAGAGTTTCTCTTCTTCCTGTCTTAAGTCTTCTACAGAAGAGTAGCTCAGAATCCACAAAAACTCGGAAGACTCTTATGACACAGGGGCAGTGGAGGAGTGCTTTGATGTTCACATTGCCACCTCCACTGGAATCCTCCTCTAGTGCTCTCATCATGTCATCAAAGTGGACCTGAGTTCCTGAAGATTATTCCACCATAGAGCAGTGGGGAGCAAGCTCTTATTAACAGGCCTTATCCCAAGCTCAAAAGGGCTTCAAGTCCATGTCCATTGAGGGACTGTGTATCACTTGTTTTGGGGCCAGATTGGCTAAGTTTGGTGATGCTCATCACCCCTAAAGGAAGTCAGATTTGGGGGTGAGATTACCTCATGGTTTGGGATCTGTGCCAGTAGGACTACCCAGAATGATGGCATCACAGAAGCTTTTAAGTAAAAAAGGCTACTGTTGTTGTTTTTCCTTAGATCTTGAAGAGGACCATGACATCGAGGTAATGTCATGCTTTGCAATGAATTGGATTTAAGTGAGGGAGGGCTTTGCAAAGTCACCAACCTCACTCTCTCTTCCAGAGCTATCTGGGTCCAGTGGCAACATCTATGTTAGGATGACTGGAGATGGCCCCAGATGTTTAAGGCAATTGGGGTTAAGTGACTTGTCAAGGGCCACACAGCTAATAAGTGTCTGAGGTGAGATTTGAACTGAGGTCTTCCCAACTTCAGGGCCAGTGCTCTATCTACTATGCCATCTAGCTGCCCCGACAAAGGCTATAACTATGGCTAGAGTTATGTCATTATTATAATCTTCCTCTCCTTTTTCCTTGTCATCATTTCTTTTTGCATCTCAGAAACAACTGGCTTTCAATTAACCAATAAATTTTAATTAAGTACCTCCTACATGGAAGACAATGGAGGTACAATGGAGAAGAATCCAGTCTCCAATCTTGAGAAGCTTACAAAAGGACAGCTTATATATAGTAATAAGCAAGATGCAATGTTAGATGGGAAAAGGGGCATTGGAGAAATCCTTTCGCAGCTGTGGGGACCAGGGAAGGCTTTATGCAGGAGGTAGTACCCAAGCTGGGCCTTGAAGAAAGAGAACGATTTCAATAAAGGAGGACTGCATTAATCAATTAAGCAGCAAGAATCTATTAACCTGCTATTTGCTAGGTACTCATCTTGGTTCTGAGAATACTTTGAATATTTTGAGAATACAAAAGGGAGACAATTCCTCCCTCAAGAAGATTATAACCCAGCCAGGTGAGACAACAGGTTAACAGAGACATACACATTCTGTAAGTGTGTACTTATTTGCATTTATAGGAAAAAAGACAGAAGGCAATCAATCACAGGGTAGGGGAGAAGCAAGGCTCTAGTAGCTGGGGCCAGATAAGGCATCATGTTTGTAGAAAGTGGGGCTTGATCCTGATTGTCAGAGGTGAATCAATAACTGAGGGTTGATACTTCTTATTGGTCAATACCATCATATGGCTATTTTACTTTAAGAATGTGGGTCTGAGGTTATTAAATGAAAGTGAATTGAGTGAGCTTTTTGGAAGAACTGGCAGATGCCAAGTTTTCATTGGGGAGCCACATGGCATGGAGTCAGGGAACCTAGGCCCCAAACCTGGCTCTTCACTTTGCTACCTATGTGACATTGGGTAAATCATTCAACCACTCTGAGCCTTATGTGCAGAATGAAGGAATTGGATTAACTGGTCTTTCAGGTCCCTCCAAGCTCTAAGTCTTCTGAGATAAGAAAAGTAGAAGGTATGGCAGAGTTTAAGGAGTGACAAGCAAGAAGGGTTATTGCTCAATCCAGGTTCACTGAATTCCAAGATATTATCTAAATTACTTTGGTGAATGGGAATTCTGGATTTGTCTAAAAAATTATTTCAAATAAGCAGGCCACCACCAGAAGCACAATTTGGATCATGCCGATTTTTCTTGTCACAGTTTTTATTGCAATCGGATCAAACCTACAAAAGCTTGAATGGAAAAAAGAAAATAAAGAGGATGGAGATAAAATTGGCTAAAGCAGAGGAAGCAGTGAGGATGTTAAAAGGAAGTTAGATTGTAGTATGGCTTAAAAGAAAAACTATACAGTTGTAATTAATGTGCAGTACTAATTGATTAATTAACGTGCAGAAAAGTCATTGTTGTCAAAGAAAAAAAGAGATAATTGTGAATGTCATCACAGAGAGAATAAATAAATATCATTTTTATAATCCTTGACAGCTGCATGATACCTTACAGATATCAAAGCACTTGACTCTATTATCTCATCTGATCTTCATACAACCCTGGGAAGTAAACATGGCACTGTTTATCACACCCAGTTTAAAGATAAGAAAACTGAGGTTCTGATTAACTTGCTCATAAGCCTTTTGTTATTAAACAGGAAGCAGAACCCATGACATCTAAATTCTAGTCCTTTGCCCTTTTTAAGATACTATATGATACATCCTCCATCCAGAAAACAAGAAGTGGTTGAATGTCCACAAATGATGAGGTAGGGAGAGAAAATGAGGCCAGTCTCAAAACTCTTATCATTAGACATGGAGATGAGAAAGAAAAACAGAGGTGAGCAGAATCAGAAAGAGATACCTATCTTGATAGATCGCTGGTAATGCAATACTGGGAATATCAGGGCCTTTATCTGCCCAGACACTAAGTCATGGGGCAAAGAGGGTCAGGACGTATGTATCACTAGGAAATCTTGAGAAGTTAAGATGAACTAGACCACAAATCTAGACTGTAATAGTGGTGAGCTTATTGCAATTCTAAGCATGGGAAATAAATCTCCAACATCCAAGTTGTCAAAAAAGAGGGCACTGATTAGTGATGTTATAGGAATAAAGATTCCATACAATCTATAGTCTTTCTTTTTTGAACAAGTCCTTCCTATCAATTATCTTTCAAGGGGTGTGATCTCTTATGAACATATTAAGATGACTTATGCCTTTTCTGTGGGGTTATAAATGCCATTTTGCTTCTGGAAGTGGTTATTCCAATAGCTAGGATTCTGAAGCCCCACTGACAGGTGTTTCCCAAGCTCTCCAAGCTTCATGGCAATGCTGCCAAGTCCCTAGCTCTGGGCCCCTCTTAAAGAGAGGATGCCAATTAAGACAAATTGTGACATGCTTTGGGGATGCATCTAGAATGCCTTTAAGACTTAAGATGAGCCTGTGGAATTAATTTTGAGCTCAGAACCCTAGAGAAAACATAGGAGACTGAAGTAACTTTCTGAAGGCACTCTTTTTTTTCCAGCTCTACCTTTCATTAATAAAATTAATTAAATGCCTAATAAAGATTTGCTGCTGTTTAAATACCTTCACCCTATGGGAAGAAGGAAATGGATGAGTTCCCATGTGACATGCTTGGATACAGATTTTGGCCCTAGAGATATAGAGGAGAGCTGCGGCTGGCCCATCTGTAATCCACACACCTTAGGCCTGATCAAAGCTACATCTGCAAAGCTTGTATACAGAAGCAAGAGCTGCCTCTCCAACAACAGAACACCACATGGCAGTGGGGATGACGAGAACACCTAGCACAGTGTCTTAGACAGGGGAGCTGAAGTGTTTACTTGAACTCCTAGAGAGGAAGAATGTGATAATGGATGTAATGACAAGCAGCATGATAGAGAGGAGGAGTCACAAAGACCTGGGATCCGGGCTTATCTGACACATACTAGCTGTGTGTATGCCTGTACGTGCCTATGATTTATTTCCCAAGTCAAGTACATACTATGATTTGCATTGGTAGAAGGAAAGGCAGTCTTCTAGGCTTACAAAGTCACAGACTCTTCACACATCTCCACATATAGTTAATATATTTTGAACCTCACTAAAATTCTTCTATACTGCCTCACTGTGGCATGGAGGGGGACCTGGGTTCCTGAAGGCTTTTTCATTTTTTGTATTGGTATCTCTAGCCCCTAGTACAGTACTGACTGGTACACAACAGGCACTTAATATGTCAATGCTGACTGACTGAATATAGACTTGGAGCTATCTATGTTCTGAAGAGTCTAAGTCTGAAGGTTGTTCACAGTCAGATGAATTTTTTAGTCCCATTATAACCCACTATAACTACTAAGCCAAGAAGCGCTGTGATCTGTGTCAGTCAAGGGGATATGTCCCCACACTGATCAAAATCACATATCTTTGGAGTACTAAAGAAATATTTTTGGAATAAATGTAATGTTTATAAAAATCTAAGAATATAACAGAAAGAAAACTGTACCATGATCTACTCTCCAGCCTATCAGATTCTAGCACTGTGACTTTGTACAAGATAGGTAATCTCAAGTTGCAATTTTCTTGTCTGTGGAACAGGTCCAATGAAGTAAAAGGAGCTGGTATATATGGAAGAGCTTTGTAATGAACTGTCAAATGGTCTTTAAAAGTGACACTTTATAACATCGTGATGCCAACCACTCAGTAATATTTTAAGCCCCACTACAACATGCAGAACATCATTCAGGAAATGGGATTTCCCCACTATACAGAAGAAATAAACACAGATAAGTAACAGCCTCAGTCTAGGATGCAAGTGGCTTCTTGCTTCTTGATGCTGACTGGCCCAATTCAGTGGATTTGTTTAGAGCTAAGTGTTTTCCTTTCAATGTTATTCACTAGGGTACAGGCAGGATATCTTGTTCCCACATGGGGTTAGAACCCATCTTAACTGTATAATGCACACTAGCACTTAAGACAAGTAAAGATTCAGGGAAGAAATGGCTTTAAGACATCACAAAAACTTAAGGTCCTGATCAGAGAAAGCTTCCCAAAGTAGAGGTGTAAGACTGATCTCTGACCAGGAACTATAAGAAATGAGGAATGAGGTAGGAAATGAGTATTTGTTAGCAGATGGAAAAATAAAGCTTGATTAGAAGCTGTGATGTGATGGGAGAGAAGAACAAAGGAAATATGGAAAACAAGCCAAGCATAAGCATCCTCCATAAAGGAATTGGAGCTGGATGGGAGTTTCTGAGCATGACATTGCTGAAACAGCCCAGCAATTACTTTGAGCACTTTAACCAGATACAAATCTTCATTATTATTGATGTTATTTTGAAACAGGGTTTCCTAATCCCACTCAGACTGGAAGTGTAGCAGCCAGTCCCAGACCCAATCCCACCATGGATTGACATAGAAGCTTTGATCTGCTCTGTTTTCAACCTGGGCTGCCAGTTTGCCACGTCTTTAGCAGCCTGCTGGGCCCCCACTGATGGGGGCTCATTGAACTGGTGTCATACTTAGTAGGACATCCAAAAAGCTTTACCCCAATTGCAGCACCCAAGCTCAAGCTTTGGCCTCCTATTACTAGGCATTACAGGTGTGCATAATCATGATTGGGTAGACAGCTTCATTAATTACCAAAAAATCATAGGAATAAAAGTTTCAACTCACCCTCAAAATTTCTTCCACACAGCTGGGATCGCTAGAAAGGTTGATCTGAAACAAACAAAAAATAAAACCCAATTTAATTACTCTCACAAAACATCACCTAGATCTTCTTTAAGCTGTAGGAAAATGCTTGAAGAAAGTAAGGCTAGCCATCAGTGCTTCTCTGTGAAATACAAAATACTCATTTTCCTCTGATGCTCAATTGTGTTTTGATTTGCTATAAAACACCATGACTGTAGCAGAGCAGAAAGGGAGGCCGAAGACCTGGTTTCACACAGCAGATCTCAACGACCCCAGGCCCTACTTTCTATCTGGATGACCCTGAGCAAGTCTCTCCAGGGGCTCATTTTCTCATCTGAAAATGAAGGAGTCAGACTTGATTATCTCTCGAGTTCCCTTCTAGCTTTGACAGTCTATTATTTTGTGGTGTCAGGCCAGTCTTCTATTAAAACATTTTATGAACAACCCAGGCTCTCAATCATGCAAGTTTTAAAATCAATTTCCTAATATTAATATAAAGAACTCTGAGTCTAAATTGATCATTAGAAAGAAAATTGGAATTATATTGGGTCAAATCCCTGGTCCATCCAACTCAATCTTCATGTCTCTGACATCAATCGGTAAATATCTACTGAGTACTTACTCTGTTTAAGGTCTTGTGGTGGATTCAAAGATGAATAAGGTATATACTACACCTCACCCTGGAGGAGTTTGTAAGTAATGTGGGGAAAGCAACACAAACACACACAAAAGAAATAAATACAAAAGAGCTATGTAATTTGAAGTGGAGGCAGCATGGTGTCCTGAATATAATATTTAACTCAGAATCAGGAAAACCTGGATTCAAATCTCACCTCTGACACTTATTAGTTGTGTGACCTTGGGCTTGTGACACCCTCTCTATGCCTCAGTTCCCTTATCTGTAAAATGAGGGGTCTGGAGTCAGTGATCTCTAAGGTCCAATACAGTTTGACATCTTTGAGCTTATGATCTCTTCTACTTGAGTACTATAGCTCACTGGGGAATGGTTTATGGGAGAAGATATTCCTTTAGGGCATATTCACTATTAAGCAGTATCAACCAAATATCCTTATAAGAGATAGGGGGTAGCATGCGCCAGACAATTCAAACCACTAACACCACTTAGACCCAAGCTTCTTAAACTGTGGTTTATGGGGTTTATGGGGTCACATAACTAAATGTGGGGGGGGTCCACAAAATTTGGCAACAGTAAAAGGCTGGATATACTTATTTTATATACTTCTATACCCAGGGTCATCTAAAAGTTTCTCGGGCAAAAAGGGGTCGCCAGTGGAAAAAGTTTAAGAAGCCCTGCTCTAGACTATCATCTCCCCATAGCTCTTTTAAAACAAATTTTCCCCATAGCTTTTAAAAAAAAAATTTTTGTGAGGCAATGAGGGTTAAGTGACTTGCCCAGGGTCACACAGCTAGTAAGTGTCAAGTGTCTGAGGCCAGATTTGAACTCAGGTCCTCCTGAATCCAGAGCCAGGGCTCTAACCACTGCGCCACCTAGCTGCCCCCGATAGCTTTTAATAAAGAAAGCCCAGGACCCTAAATCCAAGAGCCCTGAGAGTAGCAGTGTTCCCTCGAACCACCAGATCTGCTTTCATGCCAGATCCCACAGACATCATTAAGAGCAGAAATGATTATAGAGAGGGGGAGGGCATCTTCCTCCTCATCACAAGCCGTAACTGCTGACCAACTGCCACCAACAGGCAGAGAGGCACAATAGCTCCTGGAAAGGTGGCAACCCCCAGGCAACAGTCTTGCTTCCAGCCTGACCGTCACAGCTATCATGTTGAGGAAGTAAGTGACTTCTGTGGATAAGGCACCAGCCATCCCCACAACTAGCACATAAATGGCAGCAGAGCACCTTGAGGGAGAGACAGGAAGCAGCATGTGTTCCCCCTGGACAGCCATCTCCCCATGAATGCTTTCCTCATTCATTTCTTCACTTATTCATTCCCTTTGTCCTTCATTGTACTTGGGAGGTAGGTGAGGTAGGAAAATACTACGTAGAATGGTACAGGAACAAGAACACAGGATTTGGAGTTAAAGGACCTATGTTTGAATCAGGACTTTCTCAGTTACTCTGGTGATCTTAGACAAATTACCTAACTTCAATTTGTTGTTGTTCAATCATTCAATCGTATCCAACTATTTGTGACCCTGTCAACCATAGCACACCAATACTGTCCATGTTTTTTTGTTTGTTTGTTTTGGTGGGGTTTTTTGGCAAGGCTACTTGAGTGGTTTGCTATTTCCTTCTCTAGTAAATTATGGCAAAGGTTAAGTGACTTGCCCAGGGTCCTACAACTAGTAAGTGTCTGAGACTGGATTTAAAATCAGGTCTACCTGAATCCAGGCCTAGCACTCTATCCAATGAACCACCTAGCTGCCTCAACCTCAGTTAATCCATCTATAAAATAAAGAAGTTGGACAAGATGGCCTCTAAAATCCTTTCCAAATCTCAATCTATGATCCTAATGACAAGGTCAAGAATATGGTCACAGTATATATTAGGACTTCAATTGGGTTGTTTCCTTGTATCAAGAAATACTCTTGGAGCAGCTAGGTGGCACAGTGGATAGAGCATTGGCCCTGAATTCAGGAGGACCTGAGTTCAAATCCAGCCTCAGACACTTGACACTTACTAGCTGTGTGACCCTGGGCAAATTACTTAACCTCAATTGCCTCACAAAAAGAAAGAAAGAAAGATTCTCCTAGTCAGAGCTGGATTGCCCACAAATCAGGACATGTACATATCTGATTGGGTGAGGGAAGCCATCCACTATGTGCAGTGGGGAGCACATATGTCACTAAGGCATAGGGTTGTGAAATAAACATCTAATGACATGTCATGCTCAATTCCCAACAGTTAGGCTCAAGCTACCCCACAATGATTTGAGACTTGACTCAACTCTCAAGGTATAGCAGCCCCCTGGATTCATTCCTGGCCTATTGAAAAGAAAGGAAAACAGAATTGGATTCTTCAAAAAGGGAGTACAGCTCAAAATCAGTACATTCATTTTTTATATAGTTTCTCCTTACCTCTCTTTTATTTGCATATCTATTCCCCCAACCCACTAGAAAACACTTTCATCCAGGACCTCGTTTTAATTTTGAAAAGAGGATATAGGAGTCTAGAATTAGTGATGAAGCTGGGATGAGAATCAGGTTTCCAATTTTGATTGCTCAACTCCCAGACTTCCATCTATTTGCCTTAAGAATCCTCTCTGATTTGGGGTAGGAGGAACTAGAATTCAACTTGTAGCTCTTGGACAAATTACTGCATCTTCCTAGGTCTTATTTTCTGGTCTATATAATAGGGAGGCTGGATTAAATGGCTTCTGAGGTGCTGTCCAAGGCTGAACTGCACTTAGCACAGAGCTTGGCACATAGCAGCTACTTAACAAATGCTTATCGATTGACTGATAGTTATCCAGAGAATTCCCAAACTGCCTAATAGTTCCATAGCATTAAGATCTTGATTCACTTGACTTTTATTGAAGAAATTGAAGAGATGTGAGTCACGCTTCTCCTAGCTTCACATTAGCATTCACAGCCAGGGGTGAACAATCCTAAGCAATGACCACCTGAGGCTCAGGGAATGTAAAAGTGGATGGAAGCACTAATTGTCATTCTTCTTCTGTACCTCAAAGTGTTCCCACCAACACCATTGGTTGGGAGCCAGACCACCCAAGGATAAGAGGTCTGATGATAAGTGTGCAGCTTGTCAAATAGTCAGGCCTCCCTGGTGATGGCAAGTGCCTTTCCATCCTCAAATATTCAATTAATAATAAAAGACCTGGATAGGATGCTTTAATCATTCGGTAATGAATCAGTTTGGACTATACTTCTTGGTGATTATGGTAATACAGGATTATCAAGGAGATGATGATTTTGGCAGTGAGACATAAGCAGCATATGATGTTAAATAGACAACATTTAGATTAATAAAAAACATTAAAAGAATAATTATTACAACATGGTTATTACGGAGGAGATCAATGTGAGTCCTTGAGCACATTGCTATTAATGAATTTCAAAGGGAGCA
This sequence comes from Dromiciops gliroides, assembly GCF_019393635.1. Lineage (NCBI taxonomy): Eukaryota > Metazoa > Chordata > Mammalia > Microbiotheria > Microbiotheriidae > Dromiciops > Dromiciops gliroides. Next base: position 61,028,970 of record NC_057867.1, on the reverse strand, counting down.
AGGCTATTTTTCAGAATCCATCCTGCAGTCACCTAACTTGGAGTTACTTGCAAAGCACAAAGAAAACGTAACCAATCTCATTTTCGAAAACAAAAACTTCTCAGAAGGAGGTCCAGAAATGGCATGATAGGATCATATTTTAGAGCTGGAAAGGAACTCTGAAATCATCTGGCCCAGTCCTCTCATTCTGGGAAACTAAGGTGAAACAGATAGTCTACGGTCCCAGATACTAAATGAGAGAGAAAGGATTTAAACCAGAGTCCTTAAACTCCAGATTCAACACTATTTCCTCTGTACTTTGATGTCTAACAGTTCAATCAAGGGGCCTAAGGGACACTGAGTAGCGTACTCTCAGGTCCAGTTCGACCATTTCCCTCAGCCAGTTTTTAGCTAGTTATTATGAACATTTTCCAGCATATATTTTCGTATTTATCCAGTAAGTGAATAGAAAGCCCCAAACCTATAGGCTATCGCATGACTAAGATAATGGAAAACCAAGTGATATTAGTACACTCTCAAATGCAGCTCCACTCAATATTTCAAGTGTTGTGAATGATAATTTGTAAAAGTAGAATCACATGTCAACTCTTAGTTCACATAAACTTTAGGATGTCCTAATCAACAAGAACATTTCAAGAACTGGCTTGCTAACAGGCTGCAAACTGAGTTCACACAAAGATATTTAAGTCTTGTTCCAATATTCCCTTCTACTGTCATCAACTTATTATTGAAGAGCAACTAATGTTATATATTTGTTTGTTTGTTTGTTTGCGGGGCAATGGAGGTTAAGTGACTTGCCCAGGGTCACACAACTAGTAAGTGTCAAGTGTCTGAGGCCGGATTTGAACTCAGGTACTCCTGAATTCAGGGCCAGTGCTTTATCCACTGCACCACCTAGCCACCCCCCCCAACTAATGCTATATAAAACAAAAATAAGGCAAAACCAAAATTTCACAATAGTTACATGATGTGGGAAAGTCTTTGTCCAGTTTTCTATTTATCCACAAAAGTCCTGGGCATCAGAAGAGGTGGTGTTAACTTTTCCATTCTGTATTTTTGCCAAACTTTTTAAAAAGGACAAATGGTTAATAGACTCCAATGAAAACTAGATAATAGTCATTCCATACTCACACACATGAATATTCATTACTTTAAGGATGTTGAACCAAGGAAGTGGGAATATATTATGTGGTAGAAGCAAAGGTGTGGTGGGTGAGATTTATATAGTGTCTACTGCGTACCAGGCACTGTACTAAGTGTTTTTTGTTTATTTGTTTGTTTGTTTGTTTGTTTTTTAAGTGGGGCAATTGGGGTTAAGTGACTTGCCCAGGGTCACACAGCTAGTAAGTGTTAAGTGTCTGAGGCCGAATTTGAACTCAGGTCCTCCTGACTCCAGGGCCGGTGCTCTATCCACTGCGCCACCTAGCTTCCCTGTACTAAGTGTTTTACAAATATCTCATTTATTTCTCTCAACAACCCTAAAAGGTACGGGTTATTACCCGTCACCATTTTCTAGTTCAGGAAGCTGAGATAAACAGCGCACAGCTAGTGTCTGAGGAAAGATTGGAATTCAGTTCTTCCTGACTCCAAGCCCAGTGCTCTACTACATCATCTAGCTGCCAGCATCTATCATGTAGACAATCACTATCTATCACATTGTAGAAACAATGACATGGAAAAGAGCCCAAATCACTCAGAGTGAAAGCGAAATATGAATCAAAACAATTTAAGTTTTATTTTGTACCCCAAAACTGCCAAAGAAGATCAAAGGGAATAGTCAATGTTGGAGCAGAAAGAGTCGTAAATTGGGCTGAGCATTTTTTTCAGTAACTGAGAATTATGCTAAGAAACATAAATTACTATTTCTTTTGAATTGGAGATACTACTGCTAGGCATCCATGGAATATAAAATAGAGGAGGCCAAGATGGGGGACGGAGTACCAAAAACCTCAGAAAGCACTTTTTGGAATGGTAAAGAACTGGAGAAAATGTGGATTCCCAATGATAGGGGAATCAGTGAGGTAACAAGTATATATTAAGTGCCTACTATGTGCCAGTTAGATGTTTCAATGAATAGAGTAAGAAAGACCTGAGTTAAAATCCAGTCACAGATACTTACTAGCTGTGTGACCCTGGGCAAGTCACTTAACCTCTGTTTGCTTTAATCCACAGGAGAAGGAAATGGCAAACCACTCCAGTAACTTTGCCAAAAATGTCCATGGATAGTTGTGGCATGCTATGAAGTGTTGGACAGAAATGACCATGTGCCACACACCGTGCTAAGTGCTTTACAAATATCTCATTTGATCGTCACAACAATCTAGGTGCTATTATTATAGGTATTGCTATTTGGGGGGGGGGAGCAGGACAATGAGGGTTAAGTGACTTGCCCAGGGTCACAGAGCTAGTAAGTGTCAAGTGTCTGAGTCTGGATTTGAGCTCAGGTCCTCCTGAATCCAGGGCCAGTGCTTTATTCACTGTGCCACCTAGCTGCCCCTGGTAGTGCTATTATTAATCCATATTTTGCAACTGAGGAAGTTAAGATAGGCAGCAGTTAAATAACTTGGCCAGAGTCACACAACTTAGCAAGTGCCTGAGTCCTGATTTGAACTCAGGTCTTATTGACTTTGGGACAAGTGCTCTATCCACTGAGTCACAAATGGTCAGTCAGTCAACAATCATACGCCAAACACTTAATAACTGCCAAGTTGTGGTGTGGTGTCGTGTGGTATGTGTGTGTGTCTATATATATATATATATATATATATGCATATATATGTATGCATATATATGTATGTGTATATATATATGTATGTGTGATGGAATAATGCTATATCATAAGAAACAATGAGTATAAAGAATACAGAAAAGAATGGGGAGACTTCTATAAAGATAATATGTACAATTGAATACAACAATTTAAATGGAAGGAAGCAAAAATTTGAACTGAATGTTGTATTTATAAGGTCGTGCTTGGCTCCATAGAAGAGATTAAAAAGGTACGTCTTTCCAGTCTTTGAAGAAGTAGAGGATTATGAGTATAAAGTATTGAATATGTACTGTCAGACTTGGTTGATATGTTGGTAAGTTTTGATGAACTCTCTTTTTTTATTTTGTTACAAGGGATAACCTCCCCGGATAGGGAGGGGGAAAGACCTATTTTGGATATGAAGGCAATATAAAAAGAAAATGTATCAATACAAATTTGTATTTGAAGGGGGAGACAGAGAAATCCAGCTGGAGCTGTGGTCTGCATATGAAATGTAGCCACTCTGGGACAGTGAGAAAATTTGTGTACAATGAGTACTGGAGAAGGGTGCTGGGATAAAGAGTATCAAACCAGGAGACAGAAGAGCCAGCAGCCACCCAAAGTCAATGTACTGTGCAGGGGCTTGGTTGCAGTGACTGGGCATGTTTCTCGTTTCCTCTCCTTCTTTTCTGTTAATACTGTGTGTAAAACCCAGAGGAGAAATGGTCAGAGGCCTGCCCTGTGTGGCTGTGTTCCCAAGGATAGCCCAGACAGAGTACATCAAGGAGGAAAGCATGTGTGTGTGTGTGTGTGAGAGAGAGAGAGAGAGAGAGAGAGAGAGAGAGAGAGAGAGAGATTGACATTGAGATCCATCTGGCTCTTAGCAACTGAACTCAATCTCTGGCCCCAAGAGAACGTGTGCTTGGTGGCAGGAACCAAGATGTACCACCCATCCTGTTGTAGCACAAGTCCCTACAATGACAGAAAGTTCCATTTAAGATCCAACTCTCCATTCCGCTAAATCTCAATCTTCCTGCCATTTCTATTAACTCCAAATGCCTGTCTCCTGCACTGGCCAGCTATCTCTTGTAGTGAAGGAGGACACTGTGAAAACAGTGATGCATAAGTTCCAGTCAAATCATTTAGCTTCTGAACGAGGCATATGACCTGCAGTAGCAAATGTACAAAATGGCATTTTAGGAAGGAGAACACATTTGCATTTTGTAATCCATCAGAAAATATTTTAGAAGTTTTCCATATGCATGATATTTTTTGCTAATCCAGCCAGATGATCACAGGATATCATAGCAATTAATGCCAAAAGAACGAACCAATTTCCTGATGACCTGAGCACCCTGTTTTTATTAATTGTCGATTCCTGGCTTCCCACACATGGTCTTTAATTTATCTGCCGGGAAGTTTTATGACCCTAAACACTGTCTCTTTGACCCAGTAATCTTCAACTTCACCTTCCCTTGTATCAATTGTCATGTCAGAGTGAATGCCAAATAAAGTCATCATCAGCTTGAATAACCATAATTAAAGTGGCTGGAAAAATCACATCACAGAAAAGCATCACATGCATGTTGTATGTGAGAGGTGTCGCCCAGGGGTCCTCCTTTACCTGCTCAGTGGCATGGGACCAAGTGAGATGATTTCTAGGATTCCACATTATTCACATGAAGAAAAGATTCCAAAACGAAGTCTAGACTATTTTGATACTTACTCCACTTTTCTCTTTCCATATCTTGCCCCATTAAGCAAAGAGTTAACTGGGTTGGAATGGTGAAGGAGAAGAGAAAGGAGAAGGGGAATAGAGACATGGAGAAAAGAGAAAAGAGGAGAGAAATGGAAGGAAGAGATAGTGGACAAGAAAGAAGATAGAGCTATAGAAAAATGCAGGGAAAGGGAGACAAGGATAGGAAGAGAGGAGAGGTCAGAGGGGAAGCGACTCAGTAGCTTTTGAAGTCAAGGGGTTCCATCCTCCTTTTCACCAGGACTGGGTGCCTGGGTTTCAGAGTGTCATCACCTGTTATCTACTGCCCTTTGAAATGTAGATTAACTAATTAGCCACACTTCACAGCTCTTCAACTGCTCTAATCCTTAAGAGGTTCCATTCGGAATTGTCTAACTAGAGCAGCCAGATAGTAAGGTAATTATCCCCAGGGATGCAGCAGCAGTGATTAGAGCAATATCACTTGGAGGGCGAAATCTGGCCCCAGGGCAGGAGGCTGCCCAATAGGGAGCTAAATGGACCCAATGAGGGTCTGTCTACAAGAGGATCTTGGAGTGCTAGATTTATCAATGAATCCTCTCAAAAGGCCAGCGATTTGAAAGTGCTTAAATGGGGTTTCCATTTATTATAAAGAATTTAAATATTTTGTATTCAGCAAGCGTCTCCAAGATTCTAAACCATGATTGCCAGCATGGAATGCTTAAAAATGTGATTATCTTTTAAAATACATCTTGACTTGTCAAATTCTTCAAGGCACTTCTGGTTTTCCCAAGGAATTCCTCATTAAACAGGTGGAGCAGCAGTTCAGTTTTTATAATCACTTCTGAAGACACAGTTACAGGGCCATGGTGGGGTCTTCAATTAATTGCTCTAAATGCATTCGCAAAACAATCATTTTAATATATAGCTTTGAATCATATTTTTAATCTGCCTTTTTGAAAAGGGCTTACATCAAAGGCCCCAGTCCTACCTACCAGACAACAGCATGTTCTTTGTAAAATGGCCATTTAATGATTCACATAGCCACAATGACAAACACAGATGTCTTTACTCTATCTGTGGTTGAAAGAAGCCATCAAGGGACCTGATTGGGAGGTTGGCTGGGGGGAGGTCAGAGAAACATCGTGTCAACTGATAGTTTCAGCTCCAAAAAAAATCTGCAGCTTAATTCAATATATCTAATAAAAATACCATCTGTATGTTTTACATATATATATTATTAAGCACATCCATGCACACATGCATGCACGCCCTGTTCAGACCACATCTGGAATTGCAGGTTCAATTCTGGCCATCACATTTTGATACCTAGGATGGTGCAGGGTCTAGAATTCATGTCATAAAAAGATGGGCCAAGGGAACTGGAAATGTAGAGCCCAAGAAGAGAAATTTATTTGGGGGTTGGGATGGTGGTGGCATGGTAGTAGACTTCAAGTATTTGGAGGCTCGTCACAGGGAAGAGGAGTCAAAGTTTTTCTCCTCAACCCCAGAGAGTAGAACAAAGAGTGAGGAATAGCAGTGACAAAGGCGCAGATTAAGGTGGAATACAGCGAAACACTTCTTACACCAGTCTGAGCTATCCAAAGGTTGCATGGGATGCTTTAGGAGATTGTGGTAGAGCTTTAAGGAAAGGGTAGATGACCACCTATTGGGCATGTAACAGAGGGGAATGGCCGATGAAATCCATTCCAATTCTGCTGTTGTGATTAATAAAATGTAAGTTGTTTAATTGTTACTGAATTTTAAAGAGCTTTTGTCATTATGAATTGTTTCAATCAGCAAAGTGGGTGCCTATCATTTGGGAAATAGCTGCAGAGACAGGGCATCATAAGACTTCAAAGCAATATTGCTGGACTATGAGAAAGCCACGACAGTGAAGAATTCATGGGAACCCAAGGGTGTCCAGGACAAGGGTGCTCAATGTGGCCCTAGAGGAGTGAGCCTTCCTAGCTGTAGGACCCTGGGCTTCCACCGGGGCCAGACCCACCGTCCCCTACATTCTCTTCCAATTTTCAATCTATAATCCTATAATTTGTATGAACTGATGGAGACTGAAATAAAAACATCAGGGAAAACCAATATACACAGTGACTCAGAGTAACAGAGAAATGGAAGCTGCGCACTGTAATTGCAATGACTTTTCTCGGCCCCCAAGAAAGAAAAAAGGAAATTCCCTTCCTTCCTTTTGGTTAGAGATACGGGTCCCTATAGGTGCAGCCTGCTATATACACTGTCATTATGGGAGCTGGCTTGGCTTAGTTGTTTTCGCTTGCTAAAAGGAAGGGCTTATTGAAAAGTCTCTATCTCTTCAGAAAGGTCTATGATATAAAAACAAAAAGCTTCAGGAAAATTTAGTGAAACAATGAGGACAACAAAAAAGCAAGGGAGGAGGAGTCCTCAGAATGGTTGGCAGCCTCTGCTCTAATCTAAAGAATTTAGTTTTCCCCTCCCTGCCCTCTCCAAACCCCAACCCAAAGCACTCACTCCAATGCCACTGGATGACAATGCTATTCACATAAATGGAATTAGAATTGCTTTTTACTCTGATAGGGAGAATTGTAAAGAGCAAACCAGCTGAATGGCAAGAGACTCCTCGCTATCTCCCCAATTAGTTTTTAACTCTAATTAAAATACTTTTATCTATTAATGCCAAGTAGCACTGCTCAATTTATCCTGGGAAGTTACCATTTTTTTCCTCCCTGAAATCTCTTCGATCTGCTCATGTGGCTTAACAGCTCCCTACTATGAAATGATAGAATAACTCACTTCCATTAGATTTATAAATCTCATTAATTAATTCCCCATCTCCAGCTAGTGTAGAGACCCAATTCTAATGCAATATCTAATTAAAGAAAAGGTTTTTTTTTAGAAAGGGAAGAAGAAAAAGAACAGAGATTGAAACACAGAAATAACTATTTAGTTTCAAATTAATGAGGCGATAGGCTAAGCAAGAATGTCTATAAATCCCTAATGAGGATTTTAAACACATTAAAACTTCCGGATACAAAATGTTTCCCTTCCCCTTTTATCCAATAACAAATAAGCCAATAATTTTCTGCCTCTAAATGGCACCATTCACTGGACAAACCCTCCCTTCAAATACTGGAAAACCAATTAATTTGCCTGCTGTGAAATGTGATTCTTGATAGCTTTTATGGGTTGTTTTTTCTTTCTCAAAGAAATGTAAATAGGAGGTCAGCAGAGGTGCCTGATTTGGCTTAAAAATATGCCCCACTAGGTAGAGATTTTCTAGTCCGTTTGCATTTCCAATGAAGTGAGATATAACCTCCATTTTCAGGTCATCAATCATCCAACAGCCTCCTGATAAGTAAACAGTTACAGAGTAATAGTTTTATTACAGTGAAGATGGTCCCATCTTTGAGATGTGATAGTTTGCAAAATTACCACTTTGTTCTCATATAAATAATGGCTGGGAGCAACAGGCTTCACTCTCTCCAGCTTTGTTAGCTACCTAGCCACTGCCTTATGTGGGATCTGGGCCCCATTCCCGGCGGAGTTGCTATTCTGGCTCCTGCCTCTATGCTTTTGTATAGGCTACCCCCATGCCTGGAATGCTCTTCCTTCCTGCTTTGTACCCTCTTGGAATTCTTTGCATCCTTTACCGGTCAGCTCAAGCCCTACTTCCTACAGGATGCATTTCCTTATCTCACCCCTCCTCCCCCTCCCCTATTGTTAAATGCTCTCTGACAAATTTCTTTGTATTTACTTTCTATGCATTTGCTTCTATGTCTGCTACTCCCTAGGAAAGACTTGTCTTCATCTTGCCATTTTTATCTCCAGTGCCTAGCATAGTGTCTGGCATATTGGAGGTGCTTAATAACTGTATCCGAAGCTGGTGAATTTCTTTGCCCCAGGAAAAATAGCTCTGGAAAAATTGGAAGGCTGACCTAAAACTTTTATTTGTGAATATTTCTGTCCACATAATTATATAAAGATGGAGGTTTAGAGAACCAGCTTCCATCAATGCATACGTATATTGAACAATACTGCCTCTCCTCCTCTAAGTAGAGGGTGGCAAACCAAGAGCAGGTAATTAGAACAGATTGGTTTATTTTGCTTAAATATACTGCTTTCCTATCAAGGATAGTTTGCGTGTGTGTGTGTGTGTGTGTGTGTGTGTGTGTGTGTGTGCGCGCGCGTGAGTGAGAGAGAGAGAGAGAGAGAGAGAGAGAGAGAGAGAGAGAGAGAGAGAGAGAAGGAAGGAGAGGGAGAGAGGGAGGAGAGGGGAGGGGAGAGGCGGCATCACATCTAAGCAAGGGACAGATCCTTTCTAGAACATCTCTGAAATGCATCTCCTTTTCCCTTACTCACAGTCTTTATTTTATTTCTCTTTTTAATACTGGCTTCTCATTACCTCCAAGATCAACTATGAACTCTTTCCCATCTAAAGCCATCCACAACCTGGCCCAACCTTCCTTTCTAGCCCTATTGCACATTTGCCAAACTGGCCTTCTTACTATCCCTTATCCACTCCACTCTATCCCCCACCTCCCAAGAACAGATTGCACTCCCTCTTCAGCTCTGCCCCTTAACAACAACTAATTTCCTCCAAGACTCACTCACTTCAAGTGCCATGTTATATATAAAGCATTTCCTGATTGTGGTGTCCTCCCTACACCCCATTATCTTTTTTGGATTGTGTGTGTGTGTGTGTGTGTGTGTGTGTGTGTGCGCGCGCATGCGCATGCATACATGTCTGCCTTCTCCTTTGGTTAGAGTGTAATCTCAAGGGCAGAAAGCATTTATTTCCTTTTGGCTTTGTATTTCTAGCGCCTAGCACAGTGCTTGGAACATAGGAAGTGCTTAACAAATGCTTGTTGATTGATTGGGAGGTAATAGCAAAATGATGTAAAGAAAATCAAGTACTTCAATATGATTTTTCAAAAGGAGACAGAGCACAGTGCTCCTCTGGAAAGTTAGATAGTACCACATAAACTCATGGCAGTGAATGTGCTAATAACATATTTTGATGGCATTAACTCAATGTCACATTTGAGGTATTTCTGGGCAATGTTGTCCTATGTCCTGAAGGGAAAAGAGGGACAACACATGGCACACCATACTTTATGATACCTGGATGTTAATTAATAGTTAAAACATATGCATGGAAACTTTATTCAGATCTTACTGTTATAGTAACACGGAGACCTGCCAAATGATTTCTGCACAACAAATCAAGAGCCCAGCAAGATGGTAAAATTCTCATTCTGATCATGAAAAAACAGTGATGTAAAAATCCACATTGGTCAACACTCTTGAAAAATAGCCAGGTGCCAACAGAGAATTAAGAAAACAGGTTCCCTCTCATGAAAATTAGTTCTCTTCATTAGCCAGACTTCTGGAGCCTTCTCCATCACAGCTCCAAAACACAATGGTTCCACAGAACCACAATAAAATCTGGCGGCTCCCTGTTTTATGAAGGTAGTAGTGTTATCTGCCAAGGCTACTTTACAGAAGTGTTTGTATCTCCTAATATATGAATGACTTTTTTGTCTGCTTCTCATGGTTTTTTGTCCTTTGTTTGCAGAGTTCTGTAACTCAGAAAACAAAACAGTGTAAAAAGGTAAGGTAATTTCAGAGATATTACTTGTGTTCTTTTGACTGATAACAAATCAGTGACTATCACCCAGTTGAAAATAAGAGCACTATGGCTTTTAGAAAAAGAATCTACACCAGTGGTGTCAAACTCAATTAGAAATGGGGACCCCTAAACTGTACATAAGGATCTCCAGGGGTCATGCAGTGACTTGGAAAAACACATACTAACATTATCTACCTTCTATTGTATTTTTATTTATTTAATTAAATATTTCCCAATTACATTTTGTTTTGTTTTGGTTTTTTTGTGTTTTGTTTTGTTTTGGCGGAGAAATGAAGGTTAAGTGACTTGCCCAAGGTCACACAGCTAGTAAGTGTCAAATGTCTGAGCTCACATTTGAACTCAGGTCCTCATGAATCCAGAGCTGGTGCTTTATCCACTATGCCCCCTAGCTGCCCCCTCCCAATTACATTTTAATCTGATTCTGAATTATTCAGAACTACTGAGCACCTGCTTCACTTATACTTCAGAGCAAAAAAAAGTCTACAATGGTAACCTTGACATCATCTTCAATGCCCAGAGTATTTGTCCAATGAACTGAAAAAGCATCATCATTTGTATTGAAACCTGATGATGTCTCAGTTTTTTGAAAAGATAAAAAAAAAGAATTGCACAATAGTTCCTAAATCTTTGCAGTAGCCCAGATTTGAGATTCGGCTAGGAACTGACATCAGTTCACCACTGACCTTTTCAACTGTCAGCCCAAACATATTTTTCTCTCCTACTAGCAACTTTAAGCCTCAGAGGTGCAGTGATTAGGCATTAATCCATTTCACTAGACAGTCATCGAAATTATCATTCAAAGTTCAGCTACCTTTTAGCATTTTCGGCTGTACTACGTTTGGCAGCCCAGGGCAGAAAGTTGAAACCTGGTTTCCAATGGTGACCATTTCCACGAGTTGCTAAATGTTGGCAGCAAGAACACCTTCTTGTCAAATAGCTCAGTAGACACTGGATTCCACTAATTGACTTTCTATGGCTTGCTGCTCACTTCAGGAAAGTCCTTCTTTACCAGTGAATGCTGACCTGCTGTTGGACCCCACAAGAAACAGGCAAGAAGAGACGTTGATATATTAGGAGAGGAAGACGCTTCAGGGAAATTCTGTCAAGTGGCCTTGGCAGATACTACCATCTTCAGTATAGGACTAGCGTTCCTAAAATGCTCCCAACTAAAGAGAAATGAACCTAGCAATACATGTATTGCACTATTAAGGATTACTCAAGGATTTCCTGAATCTGTTTTACAACCTTTCTCCATAAGAGGGGGGTGTTCAGAAAGAGAAGGGGGGCTTTTAAATACAAAATAACATCCTAATTAAAAAGAGCCGAATGGCTGTGCTAAGTGGGCATTTTTGGGGTGCCCTGAAGACTTCTGGCTGAGGGTAGAGCATAAATAAAGAGTGATTATAACATTAATATCTAAATGATGGAGCCAGATACTTAATATAAAATATGTTTCATTAAGCTTTAAACATTTTATAGTCCAGGCTTGAAAAGAAAATGACACCATATTCCAAACCCTACAAAGTTCTGAAAAAATGTCTACTACCTATTATGCAATGATATGCTTCTTTCTTAGCATTCTGGGATTGCCATTTTATGTGCCCTATAAATTAAGACACTTTTCCTATGTGAGTTCCCCTAAATCCTTAATGACAAGTTATTAGCCTCTCAGCTAATAAGAATGGCTTTATAAGGGTATATGACAACAGAAAGAAAATTTTAGGATAGGAGAATACAATACAGCCTAACAAACTCTTTTGGAAGTGCCTAGAATGAGAGGCCATATGATATAGGAGCTAAAGAACTGACCTCCAGCTCATTAAAACCTGAATTCTAGTTCTACCTGGGACAGATTTTGGCTGGGTACCCACGGGCTAGGCATTGAACATCGCAGGCTTCTCTAGGATACTTTCTAAGACTAGACATTGCAGAAAGGGGCCTACCTGTACTGGTACAGGGAATGAGGTATAACAGTGAAATCACAGCTCCAATCTCTATCTCTTTCATGCGCAAGGAACTCTGTTAGACCTCCAGGATATAAAAAAGAGGATGACAAAAGCTGCTGCCCTCAAAGCATACAATCTATGGAAGGGGGAAGGGAATGATGGGATGGGATGCAACATGTACATAGATAAGTACATACACCAACATTTACGGAAGGAAAGAACATGTACTATTAGAGGGGTTAGGGAAACCTTCCCACAGGAGGGGACCCATGAGTTTGAAGGGAGCTACAGACTTCTAAGAACAAGAGGCCAGGAGTCAGTTCATACTGAACATGAAGGAAAACTTGTACAAGGGCATAGAAGCAGGAGGCAGACTTGATCAGATCCAACAAGCATTTATTAAGCACTTACCGTGTGTCAGGAACTTTGCTAGGCACTGTGGATAGAAAGAATGAAAAAAATCCCTACTTGCAAAGAGTTTATGTCCTAATGGAAGAGATCACAAGTACGCATAAGTATTTGTGTTATAATACCATATTTTCATGTATTTCTATGAATTCACTTTATATTTATGCTGTGTCTATGTATACAGTATAAAGTGAATTAATAGTGATTTAATGATATTAATGCCATATATATGGCATAAGTATGAAGTAAATTCATAGAAATCTATACAAAATAGTTAAAGAGAAACTAGTTTGGGAAGGAAGGATCTAACAGTTTGGGTAAATCAGGAAAGACCATGCAGAAGATCGTAACTGAACTGCATCGAAAAGACCCCAGAATCTTGCAAGGAACCTGATACAGAAAGGCACTTTGTATGTCCAAGAATGAAGGGCCATTTGTCCTAGGTCTAGAGGCTGAACAGTGCTGACAAGTGCTAAAATGTTTGTAGAGTTATATGACAAAAAGACCTTTCATTCTTATAAATAACTTACAAACATTTAAAGCAAAAATGAGAATGGCTGAGTTTCATAAGTTGGTCACATGATTATTCTTCAGACTGTGCCTTAAAGACTCTCTCCTCTCCGCCCTGTCTAGCAGCCCTGATTTTGACTTGGTGGTAATGCGTCTAGGTTCATTGTCTATGAATACTCTCAAACAAATTCGTGATCTCAATGATCCAGATGTTCCCTCTAATGATACAGATAGGAACTGACTGAATCCAACGCATGGCTTTTGTCCATTTCTCTCCATAAGCTCCCATTAAGGAGCTATCCAACATACTGGTGTCAAGAAGAGAGCAATGAAGCATTTGGGCCATCTTCCTCTCATTCCTCATACTAGCCACATGGTGCTGCCACCTTTTCTTATCGCACATTGCCCCAAGATGTTACTTACTCTTGTTGCTCTTCCAAGTTCTTCACTGATTAGGTGTTTCAGTCTGCTCGCACCTACCATATACCTCTCCCATGTACTCTGAGTGATACTCAGATACTAATTTTCAATTCTTAAAAGACTTTTGTTTTCCATGTCCCATAATCATATAACAAGACCAGAAGAACACTACTTTTTTTTTTTTAGTGAGGCAATTGGGGTTAAGTGACTTGCCCAGGGTCACACAGCTAATAAGTGTTAAGTGTCTGAGGTCGGATTTGAACTCAGGTACTCCTGAATCCAGGGCCGGTGCTCTATCCACTGCGCCACCTAGCTGTCCCTAGAAGAACACTACTAATGAAAAGATGGGTCTTTGTTTCTAGGAGAAGCTCAGGATTATTTAAAGGACCTTGGTAAATTCCTGAAGGCAATTGGGCCTGCTCATCTCCTACTATTTAATCCTGGTCTCAACTCATAGTTCATCTGTATTGTTTGTGATACATGCGTACATATACACACATGTACATATGTGTATATATACATATATGTGATCTATCTATATATCAATATACACACTCATGGACTCTATACATTGGACATGTGACTAACTGTTATAATCTGGACAAGAAACATTTTTTCTCCACTCAATCTTTCCTGTGTGGTCAAGGTCAACACTTTTGTTCTGCAATGTTCTGGGGCTTGATGCAACTAGTACAATGTCATCCATAATCAAGAACATATAAAGGACCTCACTATCCACAGGGAATTTTTCTGCAGTTTGGACTCTGTGCTGGATCTCTCCATCACAGTTGAAAACAATTTTATGGAGCACATACTTCCTTGTTTAATGCATTATTTGATGCTTCTGATTCAAGGGTAGCTTAAGAGGGGCATTTCTGTTGTTATAGCTTTCAAGGAATCTTGAATGATGTTAATGTATATATGGGAGATACACTGCTGGAAGAGAATTTTAAAGGAGATTTTGTTCTGCCAAATAAAATGCATTTTCATAACCAACATACAATAAGCCCAAGGGGACCTTGGTCTCTATATCTTTAAGTCAATGACAAAATGGAAAAGATTTGGTCCACAGTAGAATACCACTTATAAAAGTGTTCTTGTTCCCTACTAATACCCTTATCAAGGATTTCCAAAGCTCATGTGTAGATGAGCTTGAAAAAATGTGTAGGGAGAAAAGTAAACATGCAGATTCATGCACTCTTGGTTGCCTTTTTTGGTATTAATAAGGCCTACAATAATTTCCACATGTTCATTATCTTCCCCTCTTTCAGCTACTCTGTGAACTTGTTCCTCAATGGTCTCACAATTATCTTGCCTCCAGCACAGACCTTGTCAAGAAATAATTAGGTGAATTTGGTCACTTTCAACATCTTTGTTCTCTTCACTGTCATTCCTCTGCCTGATAAGCACTTCCACAACTGTGATCAGCAAAGGGATGATCATGATCGTGCAAGGACTCAATGGCAGATATGGAAAAAAAAATCCAGATCCTGCCAGTTCAGATCTCTCTAGTATATTACATTCCTACTACACACTCAGTTCTCCCACTAAATCAGTAAAGATGCACACATATTCTTGTGGCTGAGAGTGCACAACCTGAACTACTAAAGAATGGGGTTTAAACCATATAGTGATCACAGAAGAAAGGGAAATTAACTGACTTCTACAGAAATCAGCCATAACTTTGGCTTGATTATCATTATCTTCAAGGAAACTGGGCTTAAGCCAAAACAGTTGTGTGTACATGTGTGGTGGTGGGGGGGGGGGAGAAGAGACAGTACTGTAAGAGCAAATTGGAGGTACTAAGAAGAAGAGGGATGGATGGACACATTTTGACAAATGAAGATTTAAAGGTGCAAGATAATAACACTTGTTAATTTATGGGCACTGAAATGTACCTAAGTGGTTATAAATGTCAATCTTCTGTCAGTGATCCAACTCTTCCTCCTTTCTAACAGTATCTCTTTCAGAAGTGGATTTCAGGTGATTTCTCTCTCAATTCTTGGTTTTCAGGGCTCATTTGATATTTCAGGTTATTTATCAGCATTTCATCGGACCAGCCACAAAGAAGACGATGCCTTTCAAGTGTGTCTCTCTAGAATTGCCCTGACTGCCCAGAGATGGAAGGGAATAAGAATTTCTCTATTGCCTACTATGTTCCAGGAATTGTGAGAAGTGTTTTGACAAATATCCTCTCATTTGATATCCAAGCAAAGACGTCTAAAGATATTCTCTAGGAAGCCCCTTATTACTTTAGTTGTCCTGGTTATACCTTTTTTGTAGTTGAAGGTCCACAAGGAGGAATACTGATGTCAGGGGACCACCTTCTTCAAAACCCACCTCTATAAGCATCCCTAATAAAACAAACTAACAAACAAAAGACGACAAGCCACTTTGATGCTAGGTCCCAAAGCTTGGTTAAAGGTGAGGCAGGGCCAATGAGAGCCAATTAATAGTAGTCTCAAGAGCATCCTCCATTTATTAATCTGTTATAGTATAGTGTTAGAATGGCTATTTACATAGCCAATTGTTTCCTTATTGAAAAGGAGCACAAAGTGCGTACACAGTCTAATTAAATGCAGTGAGGCTCATCACTAGGGGGCTGGCTACCAAGTGATGATTTCTTCTGGCTACAGATAAATTGTCTACTGAAATATATAATGGGGTTGTAATATGCATTGGTGGAAAGAGTAATCACACTGATAAAATAATAGCTCTCTTAAAGTCCAAGCATATACATTATCTTACAGCTACTGTTAAAAGTACTACTTGCTCATATTACTATTCTTACTTTGTGGGGTCCCTTGGATGTAGATTGGAAGGCAGTTGCCATGACAATGGAGGTTGACAGATGTGATTCACTGGGTCCAATTCTCCCATGTTTCTCAACGTATACAAGGTCACGTACCTGGGACTGTATGGGATAAAGTTGGTAAAAATGAGGAAATAAAGATAACTTGTTTTGAGTGTCCCCCATAATTCCTTAAAGTTGGACTTAGACACTATAAGAGACATATAATTTAGTCAATATGTGAGAGAATAAGATCTGACCAGAAAAAAACCAGAATCCTATTATTATTCTGCTGTCAGAAGACTAAAACCACTCACAAGAGCAGCAAAAGAACTAAGTTGTTTTGTGGATGACAAATAAAATAAAACCAAGAGGTAATAATAATTGAGGCCATCTCCTATTTGAGAGCCTGCCTAGTAAATTACAGAGATGCTTACCGAAAGCAGGCTGGATACTTGATAGTAAAGTATTTAGCCAACAACCCATGAACTAGTGAAAACCACAAAATTGTTCTCAGTACCACAGACCTCTTTCCCCAGCTCCACCCTGACATGCTTAATACAATTCTGCAGAGTAAAGGAGTGGTAGAAAAGGGATCAAAGGCTGAAGGGGCTAAGAATAACAGAGTTCATAGCAAGGATTTTTAACCTGGGCTCCATTAACTTTTTTACTAATAGATTTTGATGACAATGTAATCCTATGTTTTATGTATTTCAAAATATGATTCTAAGAAGGGGTTCACCAAGAGGATTCACCAGACTGACTCAGGATTCCAGGGAAAAAAGTAAAGGCTTAAGAAACCCTGATTCATTGAATCCCACATTTAGAGGTGGAAGGGGACCTCAAAAGTCATCTTCTCCAACCCCCTCCCCCATTTTACAGATGAGGAACCTGTGGTCAAGAGAGTTTAAAGATCTTTACCAACGCCACATAAGTAATGAGAGAATCAGGAATCAAAGTCAGGACCTTTGAAGTCAAAGTTATCTTTCTCTTTTAAGGCCGTATTTGTAAATGAATAAATTAAATTTCATTAAATTAAACCCGAACTAATGCTATCACGTTCTCAAAATGTAAGATCCTCATTCAAAGACCATGGAGTCATCACCACCACCATCCTAGTTATCTTGATCTTTCCAAAAATGGAATCAGAAGCAAAATAGTTTCAAGCTAAAAGGAAGAATAACTCATAGAGAGGTTCTTCTTACAGAGGAAAATTAAACATAATCAGTGAGAACTAATTTTTTAAAGGTTTAATTGTCCTGGAAATTCTTTGATTCAAACAGATGAAACATGTATTTCAAAAGAATACATAATGGTTTTTTGTGGGGTTTGTTGTTGTTGTTGTTGTTGTTTTTGCTGGGCAATGGGGGTTAAGTGGCTTGCCCAGGGTCACATAGCTAGTAAGTGTCAAGTGTCTGAGGCTGGATTTGAACTCAGGTCCTCCTGAATCCAGGGCTGGTGTTTTATCCACTGTGCCACCTAGCTGCCTCCAAAATACATGATGTTTAATAAATGAAAACATGATATTCAGATGAGCCCTGGCTAAAGGTTTTTGACAAATTTCTAAAAAAAAAATCTGCATTAGCTTCACAAGTTGGGGGGTGGGTAGGAAAGGAAGTGTAACTGTTTTTCCTACTAATCATCAGTTGAAGGGCCTACCTACTGACATTAACATTATTATTGGCCATTGTTGGGGAGGATTCACAGCCAGGATCGCACAAGTCTTAGTGGCTTCCACGTTAGAGGAGTGGAAGGCTTAGAATATAATATTCTAAAAGGAAAAGGAATTAGGGTTACAAGCAAGAATCACCTACCCAGTGAAATTGTACATAATCCTTCTTGGGAAAATGGACATTTAATGAAATAGAGAACTTTCAAGCATTCCCAATTGAAAGGCCAGAGCTGAATAGAAAATTTGACACTCAAACACAAGACTCAAGAGAACCATAAAAAGGTAAACATGAAAGAGTAATCATAAGGGACTCATTAAAGTTAAACTATTTACATAATTTAGGACTAAGTCCAAAGTGCTATAAAACTATATGTACCCTTTGATCCAGCAATGCCACTTCTAGGTCTGTATCCCAAACAAATAAAATGAAAAGGAAAAAGACCTATATGTACAAAAAAATATTTATAGCAGCTCTTCTTGTAGTGGAAAAGAATTGGAAACCGAGGGCATGCCCATCAATGGGGGAATGGCTGAATAAGTTGTTGCATATGATTGTGGTGGAATACTATTGTGCTATAAGAAATCACAAGGGAGGGGTGGTTTCAGAAAACATTGCAAGAACTATATGGACTGATGCAAAGCAAAGTGAAAAGAACCAGGACATCACTGCAACAGCAACATTGTAATGATAATCAACTGTGAAGACATGGCTACTCTGATCAATACAATGACCCAAGACCATTTCAAAGGACTCACAATGGAAAAATGCTATCTACCTCCAGGGAGAGAATATTCTCACTTTTAAAATTTGTCTGGCTTTTTTGGAAATATGTCTAAAATGAAAATATTTTGCATGATTTCACATGTATAATTGAGGAGAGAATTTGAAATTCAAAATTTGAAAAGAAAAGAACGTCAAATCAATAAATAATAAATTTACAATTTTATTGGCCTTTGTTCAAAGTTTTAGCTACTATGATCAGTTTAAACTAGCTCTAAACACTCACTTTAAAGTACTTGGTACTTACTTCAGGCACAGATAAGGGAACTGGCCTGGACTTTTGTTTTCCTCTAAGTATGGTATAGAAAAGGGCACTTGTCAGAAAACCCAGATTCTAGTCCTGGTTCTACCACTAACCAAGACTTTAGGCAAATCATATAATCACACTGGACCTCAGTTTTCTCATCTGTAAAATGGGATCACTCAAGTCATCCAAAGAATCTTATCATATATTCAAAGAAGTTCATCTGTATTCTGAAATCCCTCTTTGCACTAGTTCCTCCCCAACCACTTTCCAATCATAGCAATAAAGATTTGTCATTGCAAATATTAATGTAGCAGTGTAACTGATGATCACATTTACTGACACCAGAGATTTCATCAAACCTATTTTCATCACAAGCCATAATTTTTAATATCTTTCAGAAAAACTCACTGTTCTTTCTGGTCTGATCTCCAAGTCAGGGCTATACTTTTTTATACTTTACATGATGACCACAAAGCCCTTTATGCTTCCAAATGTCAATGATTTAGATATTCTCTCTCATCTTTTCTCTTGGTAGTTTGGCACAACTCAACAGAAAGCTTCAATTGAAGCGTTCTTAAATAGCACCTCCAAGAAACAATTTTCTTTGGAAATAATCTGCGAATATAGGCGCCTCAGACTCTGCTGGACAGAAAGAACTGGACCCTGATTGGCTAGGGGAAATAGAAATGATGCTATATTAAGACTCAATCCTGTCACCTTTATGATGGCATTGAACTCCCATTGATTTCCTGGAAGCTTGTTGTAGCCTATGTGAGGACTGTAAAACTAGACTCTTAATTGGCAGAAAGGCAAAAAAACACACCCCAACAACAAAAAACAAAAACAAAGCCCAACAACAGCAACAAAAAACCCTACCCTGTTATGTTCTGGATAGCTGACAGGGAGAAAAAGATTCTTTCTCAGGTGACAAAGCTATAAAGCTTAATTCCATATGTCAAAGCAAGATAGCAAGCACACGGTCCTGTGTTTTCTGATCATAGAAGACCTTTGTGGATGCAAACTTTTCCCTTCGCCTTTTTAGGATGCTGGTTTGCAAAATGTTTTCTTATGACTGACTTTAAAACAAAATGTTATTAGGTAGCAGCCTGGAGCTATCCATTCAGTAACATTCTTCGGGAGTTCTTCTAGAAGCATCAGTCACATGACTGAAATTCACAAACGACTCATCATACACCAGGAATGGCTTTTTCTTCTCTACGATATATCTAAGTGAATTCCCTTCATTTCATTTGGTCTTTCTCTTTTGTAAATACACAGTCCTCTGTGCACATAGGCACAAGGTCCAAGAGGCAAGCACATGCACCTGCCACACCAGCCTGGTATCTGAAATGATTCTCATGAATTGCTTTATTTGGAGTTTGTTTGAATGTTTTATTTTTTAAAGGGGAACCTGTGAGTTGGGGACAAATCAGCTGGAAACACCACTACTGCTACCACCATCACCAAATAACGGCCAAGTTGTTTATTCCTGGAAGACCTAGGCTACTCTAACATTATAGAGACTGCCTGCACACTGCGGGAAATGAAGGAAGCTTAGACAAAGAGGCCCTTATTACCATGCAAAGCACAACATCCTTCAGATGGGTTGAGAAATGTGACTGTATGAAAAACCAGTTGTGGGGAAATCTCTAAACATGACCACCCAAGCATAAAGAAGAGACTGGCGGAGAGCAGGGAGCAGTGATGGAAAGGTAGGCTGAGCTCACACAAAGAACATTCACTCAGGCCCTCTATAGAAATCCCAAGAAGGCCTTTTGGCCAATCGTTCCACAGTCTTTTATTACTAAGGAATCGCACAGGCACAATAGCGGAGATGTGATTCCCCGAAGGTTCTGATACCCAGACAACTCAGCAGTTTCATCTGGAAGCATGGAGGTAACACTTCCTTTTACCACTCGTGGTCCTCTGCCTCCCAGTTCCAGACTGGTTCTGGGGAAACAATTTCCCTTGTAAAGCCAAGGGTAGAAAAGAAAGCCATTAGGCTGGCACTACCATGAAGATGACACCACTTAGTTTCATATGGCCCTCCAGCTACTTATTGAAGAAGGGTGTAACAGAGGAAAGAGGGCGGGACCTGGAGACAAACAACCTTGCTCTGCTGCTTAGTTCCTTCCATTCCCCAGGCCTCAATTTCCTTCTCTGTAAAATGAAGGGACCGGCCTGGATGGCCTCTAAGGTTTCTTACCACCAGGGCAAAGTCGTATTTAAAACTATGGGCAAGGGGCAGCTAGGTGGTGCAGTGGATAAAGCACCAGCCCTGGATTCAGGAGGACCTGAGTTCAAATCCGGCCTCAGACACGTGACATTTACTAGCCATGTGACCCTGGGCAAGTCACTTAACCCTCACTGCTCCAGCAAAAAAAAAATAATAAAACGATGGGCAAACAAATTTCCATAGTTGAAACTCCTTTTTCGGCTGAAAAACGGTTACTCTATCTTTGGGGAGAGGGAGGGGGGAAGGGGGATGGATTCTTCTTACCTTGCTTTAAGGAAGGGTGAGAAAACCAAGACACAGTCTGCGCAAATTCCTCTGTGTGAATCAATACAATTCCCCAACTCCACAGTCTCTTAATTGATGACAGCCTCTGTCATTGTAATAATTAGAGTCTACATCTTATAATCACTTCCAACATGACAACTCCACGTATCTATAGCGTCGTGATTTCCAGCAATTGACATGGTGCACAAAGCGGGTGATTATGAGGATGGTTTTTTGGTGGTACTGATTTTCCCATCTATCTTCAACTAAATGGAAAATATTGCATATGTAAAGGGTTGCTGGAGCCAAGGAGACAAGCTGGCAGGAGAAAATCAGAGTCAGCATCTGACACTCCTGTTCTAATGAATGGCAAGAATGGGAAGGCAGGATGTCAGCCTGAAGTTCCCATTCCCTGTGCCTGTTCGAGCTGCAAGACGAGGTGGTGGTTGTTCATATTTCTTCTTGAACCACTTTACTGAAGAACATCACACAAAATGCAGTGATTCGGCAAGGAAATGGACCTATTCAGACTTGGGGTGAGAACGGCAACTGTGTTTGTGTGTCTGCAATTTAAATACAGAACACATCAAGATCGCAGACTGGCTTGTTCCAATTTCAGCACAATATGTCACTGGAATCTTGGCTCCAGGTTCCAAAAGTCAGTTGGGCTTCTCATTACGAAAGTACTTTTCTCTGTTTTGAACCACTCCCCAGTCTCCACTGCACATGGCAACAAAAGATGCCAAAATACTGAGATAACCCCCTCTCTCCCCCCCATACAGAGATGCTTTTAAAAAAAAGAAAGAAAACACCCAGCCCCCACTAGGAATTGTGGTTTTTTTAAATCAGGTGACAAGGCTGTAGAGCTTAATTCCATATGTCATTGAAGGAGAACAGTTTTTGACAACTTGTCAAGATTTCCATATGCCCTTCCCACACTTTTCTTTCATGTGTTCTTTCATTCATTCAACACATGCATATTGAGACTTGCCATGTGCAAATAAAATGAGGGAGGTAGACTAAATGGCTTCTAAGGTCTCTTCTCTCTCCATATATATCTTTGATCCTATGAGCTTGAGACACCATGCTAGGCACTGTGGGACAACAGAACACATCTGACACAACTGGAGCATGCTTACTTTCATGTGAGGTACACTACCGGCACGCTATCCTTCAGTTAGAGGAGTCTTTCACATTTATTAAGGTAGCTACATAAGGGCTCAAGGCAACTGTTGGTAGTGCTTTCCATTTTCCAATAAAACCTGTATAGCTGAAGAACAAGCGGGATGCTGAAAGGGCAAAATGATGATGCAGAATAATAGGAAGGAGTCTAGAAAGAAGTTAAAAGGTGAAACCTGGATGACAAAAATGAAAGACTCTACTAAGGAAGTAAGTTGTTGTTAATTTATGTCCAAATCTTTGTGACCCCATTTGGGGCACTGTCATGGTTTGCCATTTCCTTCTCCAGCTCATTTTACAGATGAAGAAACTGAGACAAACAGGCTTAAGCGACTTGCCCAGGGTCACACATATTTTAACTCAGGTATATGAGTCTTGATTCAAGATCCAGCATTTTATCCACTGTGCCACCTAACTGTTCAGAAGGTAGTACATAGGAGCAGAGATGCTATAAAAAAGTAAATAGGAAAGAAAACGAGTGAGAAAGGGAGGAATCATGAAATCAAAGATGGAAAAAAAGAAACCCCAGGAGTAGCTGCAGTGACAATGAGGGCATGATGTGGGATAGAAGGATGAAAGCAGTTAAAGAAATGATCATTTTCAATATGTATATATAGGCACAGAGTGAAAGAGAAGGCAGATGGACCAACACCAATGGCTGCTCCACCCTGCCCTGCCCTACTTTGTGTGCTACCCACTTATGACTCTCTCTAAAGGAGAGAGACCAAAAGGGGAAGAAAATGGGTTGCTGCAAAGAGGCTTCTGAAGATGTAATTAGTCATGATGCACCTGTACCTAACGGCATTGACAATTAACACAATTAGACCCACAATTGTGGAATTGCCCCTGCTATTGGAATAATTAGTCTGCTAACAACTTGATTTGCAGGTGCAATTGAGCAATTATGTATAGTTCCAAAGTTGAATATGCATACGAAAAGGCTGGAGGAGGCCTATTACAAAATCTTGTTCCAAATGGTCAAATCGATTTCTTTTCTTGAAAGAATACTACTCTTGGGCAGTGGAACCAGATCTTTAGATTCTGGAATATCTGTAACTAGTAACAGTTTCATTTCACAATGGTTTGGGTTTTCTGAAACCTGTAAGCAACTGAGCCAGAACTCAGAGCCCACCTCGAGCTTGCCACGTATAAAACTTTCCTTGACTCTCTTATTGTTTTCAACACTCTCTTCCCACCTTTCAAATTCTGTCTGGAATTTACATTCTTCCTAAGTCCACTTTGCTTGCCAGGCTGTGTTAGCCAAGATTACAGCTCAATCATATGAGGCAAGGACAAAGTCATGTAGAAGCACAAGATGCACCCCTGAAAGAAGGGATATGGAAATGAGGTGGGGCTGCAGGAGAGAACTTCACACATTCTGCCTCACCCCACTGAGTAGAACAGTAAGTGATGGGCACCATCATCTCCCTATCTGAACAGAGGTCAGCACTTCCTAGTATTACTTCATTATGGAAGCTTAAGTCTTTCCTAATATACAGTATTTTTTTTTTTGCGGGGCAATGAGGGTTAAGTGACTTGAACAGGGACACACAGCTAGTGTCAAGTGTCTGAGGCTGGATTTGAACTCAGGTCCTCCTGAATCCAGGGCCAGTGTTCTATCCACTGCGCCACCTAGCTGCCTCCCTGATGTACAGTATTTTAAACTTCCATATCACTCAGGGACAGACTGGCCTCCTTGGGGGGGAAGGGGAAGAACATCCATTCTGTCAACTGATCATGTTCAGCGTCAAACCTAAGCTTCTTGAAGAGAGGGGCTGTTGCATATTTTTTCTTCATAGTATTAATGAAAACTAGCCTTTTATATGGTGTTTTAAGGTTTGCAAAGCACTTTAGAAGTGCTCAGTTAATTCTCTCTTTTTTTCCTTTTTTTGTGGCGCAATGAGGGTTAGGTGACTTTCCCAGGGTCACACAGCTAGTATGTGTCAAGTGTCTGAGGCTGAATTTCAACTCAGGTCCTCCTGAATCCAGGGCTGGTGCTTTATCCATTGCACCACCTAACTGCCCCGTGTTCAGTTAATTCTCACATCAACCCTGTGATAGTTTCTATTATTACCCCCATTTCATAGATGAGGAAATCGAGGCCAAGAGAATCAAAGTGATATGTCCTGGATTACATTCTGTAAGTGGCTGAGGCATAATTTGTGTGGTCTTCCTGTCTCCAAGACCAGTGCTACACTCTATTGCTATCTACGATGCCACCTAGCTGGTGCTTAATAAATGCTTGTCATATTAGATATACCATTTATCTTACATAAAAATTTTACACTAATATTGGCCAAGAAACAATTTAAGTGGCTGTAAAAATGAAGTCAATGTGGAGGAAGAGGGGAGATGGTTTCCATTTGGAGACAGTACCCCTAAATACCCTGGTGGTTTTTTATCCCATCTTCTGGGGGCTTTTAAGTCATTTTGATAAGTAACTGTAAAAGCTGTCTTGTAGCTTCTTCGTCCCATGTCTATGGCTCAAGGAAACAAAAGGAGACTAGGGAAAAACAACCTGTGTGGTCTATTTCAAGTTAATAATGAAATCCCCAAAGACCAAGATAATGTCATATGAGTCCAGGAGCACATGTAGTATTGGTCAGTATGTTCCCTGCCACGATCCAATGACATTAGAACATTCATTATGCTAGGTATACATATTAGCATGTATAAATCTGATTTTCAAAGGACTTTGAAAGCACTAACTAGTTGCATTAGGAGAGCCCTAAAGGTATTAACTGACCCTGAAGAACACAAGAAGATAACAACAAAAGGACAGATATTCAGATCAAAGAAATAGTTACTTTTCATAGTATTTGTTTTGAGAAACAAAGAATGAGAGATGAAGGCTGGTGAAAGATCATTTTCCTGGATGCTACCTGTAGTTCACTTGGAGGCAACAATCTAGATAGCCTAATTTGTTTCTTGCCTGATTTTTGGAAAATGGGGCAAAATGGGTTTAAATTAAAAATAAATATTGAACAACTTTATAGAGAGAAAACTTGGAAAGAAATAAATAAAGCCAATACCTCTGAAAGGCTAAGGCAGGAAAATGATGACTTCAGAACAGAACACTATTATACTCTCCAGGCACCTCCATGACATCTTTACTGTGAAGCTACTTGAAAAACAAATCCCTAACCTGGTGGAATGGATTTCTTGACCCACTGATAGCTACATTAAATGGTGTAATTTACTGCAATCTAACTAAATTAGCACCAATTAGACAGGCTAAATTAAAGTGCATGTCACCAATACATTTTATGCTAAACATATTACTGATAATAAGCAGAATGAAATAAACTTGTCTTTTTAGCAGAAATCAGTCTAACCCTAAGTCCCCATGATTCACAGTAATCAACTGCACTGACATAGTCCAGCTTCATAATGGTAGTACCAGGTTGTTCTTTTTCTTAAGTAATAGAATGCAACTTCTGCTCTATGGGCCTTAGTTTCCCTGTCTCTAAAATTCAGGGGTTGGACTACAGGATCTGCAAGGTCTCTTCTATCTCTCTGATCAGAGATTTACAGGATCATCAATTTAGTGGGCCATCTAGTTCAACCACTTATTTTATGGATGAAGAAACTGAGGTCCAGAGAGGTGAAATGGCTTGTATAAGGTCACACAAGGAGGATGTGGCAGAACTGGGATCTGAACACAGGTCCTTTGACCTCAAATTCAGCACACCTTCTACTACGCCACTATCTCATACACTCTGCAGTAACTAACTGCCCGCAAGAAGAATGTGGAAATTATTTTGGCCTCATATCATGAATTTAAGCTTGAACAATTCTCCTGGTCTCAAAATTATTATTTCCTTGTAAAAAAGAAATACTTAATTATCATCAGCTATGACTAAGTGACATGCTTACTTAAGGAATATCCTTTGAATCTTCTCAAGAAAAGCATATTCCATTGACATGAAGGAAGACACCCCAAAGTCTAGTGAAGGCTCTGAACACAGCTTGATTTAATCAGACAGAAGAGGGGAATAACACAACTGATGAAAATGATCCAATGTTACCCTGAAATACCACTCTACATATATATAATATGTATAATTTATATCATAAATAACATATAAAGATAATAATCACATTTACATATATTTAAACAAATCTCCACCATTCCATGAAATAACTCCATGACTCTTCCACACTAAGATGCATTTGCTTTGAAAGATCATCCAGCAGTTTGAGAGGGAAATTTAAAAAGTTTAAGCTCTCAGTTGCTATGTAGTCCAATGCAAACAAGCAGTTAGGCGGGGCAGTCGTTAGAATGTGGAACTTGAAGTCAGAAAGACCTGAGTTCAAATCTTGTCTCAGATACTTATTGACTATGGGATCCTGGGCAAGTTACTTCACATCTTACTGCCTCAGTTTCCTTATCTGTAAAATGGAGATAATAGCACCTACCTCTCCCGGTTGTTGAGAGGATCAAATGAATTAAGATACAAACAATGCTTTACAAACCTTAAAGAGCTATAGAAATATTAGTTGTTTTTATTATACTTATTGGCATTATTGTTGTTGTTGTTGTTCCCTCTTACATTCCCTAAACTAAACTACAATTTGCCCAACATGAAAAGAATAACAACAACAAAAGCCACATAAGTCTTCTCAAGAAGTTGGTACTTCTTGAGGCAAAAGCCATCTCTGTAGCAAAATCCAAATAGTGAGAGTGGCTGGGGAGATGCAAGAAGATGCATGTGAATGAGGGTGTGACATCTGTGAACTTCTGAAGATGGGGAAAGGGAATATGTGTGAGTGTTCATAGTTATAATTCTTAATGTCTGGGGGGCGATATGAAAATTGTAGATCAAGGATAGAAAAAGGGAAGGACATTCACAATATTTCCAGACAATGTTCACAAGTTTGCTATTGTCTGTCTGCTTGTTTTCAGAAAAGCCTGGGCTCACATCAGCAAAGTAGGACGGCATAATGCTATTCTTATAGATAGTTTTATGTTAGAAATAGAAAATATGCAACTAGTCATCCAGTCCATCCTCTGGTGACAAGGTGTGATGCTCTCTCTGGTCTCTGTCTCCACTTGGTTTTTTGTGGGATTGAATGATGATATTAAGAGTAGGCAGTGGAAATCACACATGGAAACCTGTATTTTTTTTTCTTATCTCCTCAGGGTTATTGACAGTTGGAAGAAATCCAAAGGAGGCCTACCATTTTGCTCAAGTCAATATCTCACCGTGCTACGGAAAGGGTCCCTTTTGCTAGCGTTCTTCAGATCATCTCAGAATGATTTCTAAGTCAACTTTTAACTCCTAAAAATCTTTTTTCTCATCCTTTCCTTATGGATCAAAGATTTCGAGCATACATGCTGCTTTCATCTGCCCCAGTAAGACTTTTTTGAGGGGTGGGAGGGGTCGGACACACTGTGATGAACAAAATTTTAAAAATCAACATGGACAAACTGTGTTAAGGTATGAAATAGGATATTCAAAAGATAATTCGACTTCATTTCCAAAACAAAACATGAATGATTTATTCTCAAAAAATCAGTCTGGTTCATTAACCTATAACTGTACAAACGCAAGAGTCAATTCCACTGCCATATCCGATGTGTGTCGAGATAATTACCCTGAAAAGAAGATGTAATAAGGCTGTCGTCCATAAATGCAGTGAAATGTGACCTATTAAATCAAGCTGTATCCTCTATCATGGGTCAAAAAACACATTTGTAGGGCCAGAAATCTCTCGGCTTGGGACAATCTTGCATGAATTTGACAGGTGTCTTTTCCAAGTAAATTTCAAATCTGTCATTTCATTTAGAAATTTCAGCCTCTTTCCCTTATCTTCACTTATCACTGTTGATCTGTCAGGTAGGCATGTATTTAGTACACATGGATACTTACATGAAATTATGTTCTTTTGAGTTGGTTGGCCAAAATAAACAGATAGATAGTAATAGTGAGAGGGTTTGAAATCCCATGCCACACAATGATTGACTGAAGAATGATTAGCTCAGAGAAAGGACTGGGGGAGGGTGGTGAAATGGAGAAGTGGCAGTGAAGAGGAAAGGGAATGGGTAAGGGGCCAGGTCTCTTATCTTCAAGGATTCAATCAATCAATTAAGCAACAAACATTTTTTTTGTGCTTAAGATGTGGTCAGGGCTGGGGAAATAAAGATGAAAATTTAGTGTCTCAGTTCTCAAGGAGCTTACTTCTTTTAAGGAGTATCATGCAAAATGGGATTCAAATTGTTCTATTTGTCCCCAGAGGGCAGAATCTAGAGTTGCCAAAAGGCGTATTTCAGACATCTTTTCTTTTTCCTTTTATAAGGAAAAACTCCCTAACAATTAGACCTGTCTCAAAATAGAATGGGCAGGCTGTCTGCCTCCCAAAGTGGTAGTTTTCTCCTTCCTGGAGAACTTTGCACAGAAGATGAATGAAAGATGTTCAAGAGAGGGATTTCTTTCAGTCTGTAGGTGGGACTGGCTAGATGGTGGCTTCTGAGGCCCTTTCCAACTCTGGCATTTTGTGATAAGGACATATGACATAAATAATGGAATCGTTTACATCCGGTTGCCTTGTAATCACTGTTGTAAAACAGTGATAACAGTTTAAATTTATCTAGACTTAATGATTCCACAGAAATTTCATATCGCTTATCTCACTTTTCTAGCAAGCATTAATAATAACAACCAGCAGATTGGCAGTGTTTTAAAGTGTGGAAAGCGCTTTGAAAATATAATCTTGTTTTGTCCTTATGACAAAAGAGTGTGAAAATAAAAGGTTTTTTTTGTATTACAGATAATAAAATATTTTTAAATCTTTTTTTAAAAAGGTTCCCATTTTACAGATAAGGAAGCTGAGGCTCTGAGAAGTGAAGTTAGCTGCCTCTCCTATTTAAAAAGTGGCCCATCCATTTATTCACTGCATGTCCCCCAATCTGGAATGTCAACAATTGTTCCTTTGTTTCCTCATTATTCTTAATTATACCCATTCTTTAAGCCCCATTTCTTACAGAAAGCTTTCCCACAGCTTCCCAGAAAGCTATCCAGCTATACTCTCCTCTTCTGACTCACAGATCTTAATGTTTGGGCCACTCCTTTGGCACAAAACTTTGAAGTGACTTGGGGCATATATGTTACTGCTATTTCACTTTTCTTAGAGGTCTTTTAAAATGGATTGTAAGCTCTTTAAAGGGCAGATGCTCTATATTTTCCTTTCTTTTTCTATCACCAATGGTGCCCTGCTGTGGATTTTGCACAAAGTAGGCATAAGACTAACTTGTTGAGTAATTGATCCAATTATTCTCCTAACCCAGTAAGTGATGCCTTCTTGTCCTGCTGATAAAATGTCAGAGGAATAAGAAAGAGTGAAAATTGGTTTCTAAAAAGGCTTAAGGGGTTAGAAAAAGTCAAGAATCTCATCCCTAGAATCACTGACTCTTCTTTTGCTAGGCATATTCCAACAGGAATGGAAACCTAGTCACTTATGCAAATTTTTAACTTTGAACAATTTCTATACAATTCTTTTAGATTTATCTCTTCCCTTATTTTGAGACACAAGCACAGAAAGAACTTGGAGATGATATTATGCCTGAATAAAGCCAAGGTTAACTTGAAATGTTTTGTTTTTCTTTTGATAGGATCCATAGATCTAGAGCTGGAAAGAAGCTCAGAGATGACCTAAGTTCAACTCCTTCAAAAACTAAGGCTAGGGGGCAGCTAGGTGGCACAGTGGATAAAGCACTGGCCTTGGATTCAGGAGGACCTGAGTTCAAATCCAGTCTCAGACACTTGACACTTAACTAGCTGTGTGATCCTGGGCAAGTCACTTAACCCTCGTTGCCCTGCAAAAACAAAACAAAACAAACAAACAAACAAACAAAAAAACTAAGGCCAAGGAAATTGAATAACTAGCCCCAAGTCACATATATAATAAGCATCAGAGGCAGAATTTGAACCCAGGTCTGCAGGCTTGAGAGTCACTCAATTATTCCATGCTACTTTTCATGTAGTTCCCTGATGTGGTCAATTTTCCCAAGACTTGTCCTCAAATCTACCTTCTAACTTGGTGCTCAATGGAATTCAACAAAAATTACCAAGTGTCTGCTACTTCACATAAAGTAGCCTTGGGTGAAAGACTCTGGGGGTAGAATGGTGAAAAAAACCACAGTCCCTGCCTGCCCCCTCAAGAAGCTTACAAATATATTGAGAAGCTAAGACCTGTACAAAAATAAACATGATAAAAGTAGAATGGGATCATGGCCAAGTAGGGATCTGAATAAAATGTTGCCATAACAATTATGAGGAGAGCAAGCTCAAGTGAAGCCTTGTACAAATGCTTGGATGAGGGATGATAGAGTAGGAACCCAAAGAGCAAGGGAGTAGGATCACAGAATAAAGAGACAGCAGTTGCCTTGAATTGGAATCTCTTGACCTTGGGGATCTACTGATGAGTTTCCATTAGGGCAGGAACGCAGGCAGAGATGGGCAGTAGGTTTTTTGGTAATGGAGGAAAGGAAAAATCAGTGAGAAGAGCAATCACAGATGACTAGTCTCATTCAAAAGTGCTGAGGGCCTCAATGTGGTTGATGACCAGGTAAGAAGAAAGAGGAGACAGATGAGAGAGGTATAGAATTGTCGGGACTTGGTAACTAATTTCATATGGGGAAGTAAGGAAGAAGAAAGAGTCAAGCCTGATTCTAAGTTTTCTGTTGCTAGGTGGAAGCTAGAAAGAGGGACAGTGTTTAGAAAGGTAATGAATGTACTTTGGGATGTGTGGAATTGGAGGTGCTTGTTAGACACTTGAGTAGAGTTTTAACAACTGACATTTACACAGCCTCTGAAGGTTTGCAAAATGATTCATATAGAAGATATCTCACAAGCTCTTTGAGACAACCCAGTAAGAGAGGGACTACAAGAATTATTATCTACATTTTTCAGATGAGCAAAGTGAGGGTTAGCATGGTCAACTGACTGGTTCTTCATCATAGAGCTGGGAAGTGGCAGAGGTGAGATGCCAATGCTAGTAGCTCTTGGCTCCACTTTACCACCATGTCTACTATACTATAAAGTCTCTGGCTATCATCAACAACTTTGTTACTATAGTTAGGTGTGTATAGTATGCAAGTATGTAAGTAGATATGAGAGAAATACAGAAAGGAGCGGGAGAGAGATGGAGGAAAAATGTAATCTCCCCAACGCACGCTCTCCATGGTACTAAATACCCCCGAGGCTGCCATCGTGTTTGGATTTTCAGTTCTTTTCATGAGTCAGTGAATTTTGCCGCTTTCACTGGGCCACTTGGCACAAAAGATACCGGCTCCACATTGCTGGTTATATCCCCAGAGCCAAAGCTCAGGAGTGTCAGAATGGAGGTGCCGCATGGAGGTGCCACATCTGAAGGCTCCCTGCAGAGGCTCAGGCTTTTCATGATCAGAAGCTGATTTTGGAAAGGGCAATCAAGCTAACGCAGCTTGACATTTGGGATTTCTGTGTCTAGTGCTGGCAGAAGAGAAAGGGATGCTTTGTGCCCTTTTGCACTTACATACACAGTTGAAGAAATGCTTTTAGGATAAAACGTTCCATTTGGAAAAGTGGAAATTTGGAGAATTTTCCTAGATCCCTTTCCAAAGGTTAATCTTTGGCCAGGGTGAAAGGGCATGTTTTTGAAATCCATTCAGCTAATTCACTTAGAAATCTGAGGAAGACTATTTTCCACATTGCTCAAAGACAATTCTGGCTCTCCTCCAAAACCTTCAGAGACCCTGTCCTGTATTCCCACTGAGGCTGAGGCCACCAAAGGGGAGATGAGCCTAAAGGCAAAGAAAAGCCAAAACCTGTATAAGGCCTTCCCTCTGTTGTAGTCAGAGTCCCCACTATTAACACTTTCCACAGAGAGTGAAATGTTTACAATAGGCCTGTGTAGGGTATACGCAAAATCTCCTTCATACTCTATCAATTGGGAGTAAAGGAAATATCTCTATCAGCTTTGTCTCTAACACAGTCAAAAGCAATAAGGGCTTATGGATTTTTTTTAAAAGGTCATTCACTAAAAATCATCTTTAATTTCTTTTTGTAACTGTCACAGTATGACAAATTCCTGTTATCTAGTGTAGTAAAAACAGGCAAAACAAAAAACAGGAAATATGGGTGAATATTTCTCCCCTAAAACCAAGTGTATCACACTTGAAGTGATGAACCATTGATGTGGATTGCCGTATATTCTGTATCCTGTTAGTTCCATTCACTGTATGAGTATGTTTTGATGAACAGTTATCATTTAAAAAATAAGATTGAGGGTTGAGGAGAAGGTTGGAATATTTATCAGGAAGTCATATGAAACAACAACAAAAAAGCTAATACATTTTTTTAAAAAGTAAGATTAAAAAATGAAAATGAACTCAAATAGACTCACTCTTCAGAGTTCCACAAGGCTGTTATTTACAAGAGTTCAACGTTCCATGATAACCCCTACTTTTTTGTAAATATAAATATTACATAAATTTATTATAATTTCCTGAATTAAGGTATGCCAACATCATCCATTTGGAGCTGAAAGAGACCCAAGTGGCCAACTTTTCCAATGCTCCCACTTCATAGGTCAGGAAAAAGAGGCCCAGAGAGGTAAATAGCTTTCCAAGGGCTATATTAAAAGTAAATTTCAGAAGCAGCATTCGAACCCAGGTTCTAGGGTCAGAAATCTAGAGCTAGAAGGGACTTCACAGGGCATCTAGTACAAATTCTTCATTTTACAAATAAGGAAACTGTGGCAAACTATGGAGGCTAAGTTACCTGCTCAAAGCCACATAGGTAAAGTAGGAAGCATCAGTGACAGAATTTGTACCCAGGTCCTTGGACTCCCCAGCTCTTTCCATTGTCTAGAATCAAAATTCAGCACCCTTTACACTACTCACTTAGAACTTAATGAAATCATAAACTCTATGAAGTTACTAAGGTAAACTCGTACCTGAGCGTTTAACTGAGGCTAGATCCATATTCTGGTCTAAACACCCAAGAAATAAAACAGGAATAAAGATTTGTGTAAGATGAAGAAAGGTAGTAGAATGCAATCATATTACTGGGAATATTACTTGTCTACTATTGTTCTTTCTATGAAGGCCTGTCAAAAGCTGGAACAATTTTTAAGCACTGAACAGTGATAGAAAATCACCACATAGAGACAGACTGAACACTTCCTTTACAGGTTATACATTATTCCACATAGAAACCAAATACAATATAAGAATTAGATACTCAAACCCCTAAGAATTCCAGACTGTGACAACAATGCAAACAAAACTCTAGTAAATCTTGCATAACTGTGTGTGTGAGTGTGTTTATACTTGGTTAGGCAGAACACTGCCACAGTATGTATGGAAGTATATGCATTCTGCCTAGCAAAGTCATTATGGTTCATAAAATGAAAACATCATTGTTTATAACTTTCCTACTTTCTCATGGTACAGCTTGTAGCTTGCTTTCTGTATTTTTGGCTTGTTCTATCCTCCTCTCTGACTTAGAAGACCGTAATTTATTAATGTAATTGCTCCCTTGCACAATCTTCTGCCCATGTTGAGAAAAAAATAACAAGACTTTTATGAAAACTATCCATTTGATTCTTGAACTTCAGTATGCTTTTTTGAGTAATTAAGGAGACTCACAGAATCTCAAAAAAGGGAGGAATGTCATCATTCAGCTAGTCCAACCTAGAAAGATTTCTTCTAGCAGGTCATTGCTTGAAGACTTCCAGGGGCTGCTCACTCTACTTCTGGCTAGTTCTAACTGTTCAGAAGTTCTTCATTATATCAAGCCTAAGTTGACCTCTTTGAAACTGCCACCAATGCTCCTGGTTCAGCCTTCTGGAGCCAAGCACAACAAGTCATCCTTCTATGTCAGAGTTTTCCTGCCTTTTTCTAACAGTATATCCATAATATTAAAAATGTTAAGCCTGAAATGCTAATAGACATATATTTACTTATTTCTTGATTGTATACTGAATATTATTATACTATAATATAATAATATGAAATTATATATAAATTACATAATAATATAATATAATAATAATATACTGAATACTATTGTATGCTGAATACATTAGAACTAACTGTATACACAAACCCAACAATTTTTAAAGGATGAGATAAAGAAGAAATAACATTTGATCTTAGAAGCAATAGGGAGTCACGTGAAGTTCACCAAAGGCTTCTGAAATCTTTTTTAGACAAAATGTTAAGTGGCCACACCTCATGGATCCTACACTTTTGAAGACAATTTTTTGAACCTTGACATAATCATTAGCTCCTCACTCTCCCTCACTCCACATATTCATTCAGTTTCCAAATCTTGCCATTTCTATCTCTACAGTATTTCCTGCATTTGAACCTTTAAACCCAACTCACACAGCCACTCTCTTAGGTAACTTTCATCACCTCTCACCTACATTTTTATACCAACATCCTAATTGATCTCCTTGACTCAAGTGTCTCCTTGAGAAATCTTTTCATGCTCCAAAATCACTAATGATTAGATGCAAATTAAAGCTTCTCTGAGGTTCTAACTCACACCCATGAGATTGGCTAAGATGACAAAAAAGGAAAATGACAAATGCTCAAGGGAAGGTGGGGAAATTGGCGCAATAATTCCCAGCTGGTAGAGCTGTGAACTGGTCCTGACATTCTGAAAAGCAGTTCAGAACCATTCCCAAAAAGTCACTAAAGTGTGTATATTCTTTGACTCAGAAATACCATTACTAGGCCTATACCCCCAAAGAGATAAAAGAATGTGGAAAAGGATTTATGGTTACAAAAATCTTCATAACACTACTTTTTGGTGTAGCAAAGGACTGGAAACTATGGGGCTGCCCTTAAACTGAAAAACAGATGAACCATTTATGGTATATCAAGGAAATGGAACATTATGGCACCATAAGAAATGATGAAAAGAATGTATTCAGAAAAACCTGGGAAGATTTGCATGACCTCATGTAAAGTTAAGTGACCAGAACCAGAACATTTCATACAATAATAACAACACTATGAAGACAATTTAGAAATATTTAATAATTGTGATCACTGCAATGATCAAGCAGGATTTCAGAGGACCAATGATGAACCATGCTACTCACTTCCTTATATTCTAAGGTAGAATCAGCTAGTAGGTTCTTCACTCACTAGCAAAACACAGAGACAGCCTAGGAAAAGGCTAGTTTTCCAATTGAGGTAGAAAGAAATATTCTACAGATAGGCTATGGGACACTGGGGTAAAGTGCAGTGTTTTCACTTCTTTGCATTCCTATATTTTGCTCCTTTTGGGATCCTTGTGGTAAAGCATAGTATTCTCTAGGATGAATTTTTTGCCTGAAGTAACTTTGCAGTAATAAACATGGCCAACATAGGAATACCTGCTCAACCCTGATCTATTTGCTGACACAACACAACCCAGAACTTTAAAATGAACATTACACCCTTACAAATAGTCAGCTTAGAAAGCCATTCACATATTCCAATCATGAAGCCAGTACTTAGACTATTTCTGGAATTCCTTGGATGGTACTTAAGGATGGAGTTTTTGAATCCCTTTGGCAGCGGTACATTTTTATCCTTAGAGGGGCGGTTTGGATTTTCTTGCAAAAGCCTCAAGTTGGATGGAACCATGTCTAATGGAGGCGGTTGTCAAGCTTGGAGACGATATCTTTGGATCACAGACAATACAAATCCATAAAATAATGAAACATTATGATTCCTAATTGTGTATGCGGGCAAATCCCAAAATAAGGCAGGGTTTGAACATGTTGCATGTTACTTCATTTGGCTAGATCAGTTCTGATATGCTTATTTTAAAGAAAAGCAAATTTCATGATTAATATTAATGATAATATTAACAGGTAATATGCTCATAGGGTCCCGAGGTTTACCATGTACTCTAAATGTGTGATTTCATTGGAACCTCACAACAACCATATGAAGGAGATACTGCAAGATTATGCACACCTGACAAAGAAACTGAGGTTCAGAAAGATAAAAATGACATGTGCATGGTCACATATTGCCTTGTCATCAAATCATCTAACATAAGATAGCTTAGCAAATCAGAAAGTTATGTTTGGAGGTAGGAAGTGGGGAATTGAAATCCTGCCTCTCTGATATACAGGAGCTGCGTGACCCTGGGTAAATTTCTTCACCTCTCCGAGTCTCAGCTTCTTCATCTGTAAAGTGAGGATAATACTATGTATGCTCCCTCCTTCAAAGGCTGAAATGCGAGAGGGTGTGCAAAGTGCTTAGGGAATGCGAAGGTACTGCTTACATATGAGATAACACGATTATTATCAAAGACAGATCTTGCCTCATCTATAAAATGGGAGCACCAACACTGAGCCACTTCATACAAGGGCTGAAATCGAAAAGTAATATAATTGCAAAGATATTTGTCGATGTAAAATAATACTGCATGATGGAATAACATTGCTCATTTAAAAAAATCACTAAATTTATTTCACCTACATTTCAAGCCAAGTTAGAAAATAAAGTTGTCTGGTTTCATTTCGAATAACCAATCTGCCCAGTAATGCCAATAAATCACCTCCCATCTAGATGGCTGCAATGTATTTGTCAGCTCTTTTAAGTTCTTAGCAAATTGGTTTGTTTGGCATGTGAAATCATAGGCTTCTGAATTCTCCTCGCTCTCAAGGTTGATTTTTAAATTACTATGTATATATCTCCCTGAGAGACCCTACAGCTCACACATACCACTAAGGATGAAGACTTCATTTTTAAATGACTAAATTGGACACTGTCTTCTGAACTGATAATTACAAGTGTTTTCTCTGTGTGGGGCGGGGAGAGGGAGAGAGGGAGAAAGTAATAGAGGGAGGGAGGGAAGAAAGGGAGGAGAGGGGGAGAGAGAGACAGATCCATCTATCCTTCGGAGATTCACATTAATAATGACATCTGAATCTTTAAAACTGTGGTTGTTCTTTTCTCAAATAAATTTCCTTTTGTTTAAGACATTAACCACTTTCACAACTATATTTATTTTCATTTACTATACTCCCTTAACCTATTCCCTGAAACTATATTAATAATAGAAAACATTCCATAAACATCTCTTACCATATTATGAATTACCATAATTGTTTTTGGCATTGAAAATCCTTTCCATTCCCTCAAATGACTGTTCTTTTCAGTAGTGCATGATACATGAATCACTACAGTAATACAAGTTGGCAAAAATCAGTGCCCAGTACAGTACAATAACCTGACAGTTATATTTAGACAGCATCTCATGTATTTATAGCCCTGAAATCCATAGTATTAGCTCCCCCCCCTCTTTTTCCTCCCACTACAAGAAGCCTACAGACTAAAGAAGGCACTGCTCAGGTTTTAAGAAGAAGCCCATTGGGGCAGCTAGGTGGTGCACTGGATAAAGCACCAGCCCTGGATTCAGGAGGACCCGAGTTCAAATCTGACCTCAGACACTTGACACTTACTAGCTGTATGACCCTGGGAAAGTCACTTAACCCCCATTGCCCCACAAAAAAATAGAAGCCCATTAAAGCTCCATAGCAATACTTCAGATACTTAGAGTGGCACAATCTGAAGGCAGGAAGGCAGGCAGGCAGGCAGGCAGTACCATTCTACAGTCTTCCCTGACACAGGGAAAGTTACCCTGTTTTACCTTGAAAGAGCTCCTTGGGAGACAATTCCAGAACATCCCTTGGAATCTTCAATGTTAGGGCACTATTTTGCACACCAAACTGAAGCCCTTTCTACTGCATATGTTCTTGCATATTCTACCAGTTTGTGTTATAGTAGAACATAAGCTGCTTGAAGGCAGGGAGGCTTCTTTCCTTTTGTCATTTTATCTCCAGGGCCTAGCACATAGTAGACCCTTCATGAATGCATGTGAGTTATTCTATGCATGACATACATTAGCCAATTTGCTAATAGACCATTATTCTGTTGTGTGTATGTATAAATGACCACGCTGATCTACATAGCATCAAGAGGGAAGCAAGTTTCAAATTGGGTTGTTTGACTCATCAGTTCGTTACATTAGGGACAGCTGCTTGATTTCCTGAGCATCATTCACCATCTCACAGCACATTTTGCCTTCTCTCTTCTATTTTCTGATGAGACGGCTGCTTGGGGTTAGTGGGAAGGTCTGTTCTCTTGGAGTTGGACAAAAGTCAATGGAGGTTCGACTGAAGAGGCTGGCGTCATGAGCACATTTTTCCCAAATAAGTGGGTTTATTCAGCACACAGTCACCATGACCAATTTGTCAAAATTTCAGTTTGGGGTATGAAAAATGCCCGGAGAAGAATGCCACTGACGATGGCCAGCGGGTGTGGTTTGGGTTGGTAGGGGTTCAAGCAAGACAGTGGGGAAGAGTAGGAAAAGAGGAAGAATCTTAGGATCCTATATTAGAATGAGAAGGGACCTCAGAGCACATTTAGTTCAATTTCTTCCTTTTACATATGAGGAAACTGAAGCACATAGGGGTTAGATGACTTCTCCAAGGTCATACAGGGAATAAATAGAACTAAAATTTGAATTAGGATCCTAGAAAGGAAAAGGGAAAAAGGTGGATGGACAGAAAAAATAAAGAACTTTATATATGAAATCAATAAGCACTCATTAAGCACTTGCTATATGCTAGACATTCTGCTAGGCTGCGTAGGATACAAAGATAACGATGAAACAGCTCCTGACTTCAAAAAGCTTATATTCTAACAAGTAGGACAAAACGTCAAATATGTGAAGTATAAACAAAATAAATGCAAGGTCATTTTCGAGGACACTAGCAGCTAGGGGCATCAGAAAAGGTCCCTTGCAGGATGTGGTGTTTGAGTTGAACAATCCATAAGGTGGCAATAAGGAGAGAGCACATTACAGAAATGAGGGATAGTCTGTGCAAGGGAACAGAGACAGCAGATACAGTTACATCTCTGAGGAATGGTAAGAAGGCCAATTTGGCTGGACAGTAGGACACATGAAAGTTACCAATGTGTATAATAAGGCTGGAAAGGTAGCTTGGAGTCAGATTGTGAAGGAGGTGTTTGTACTGGATCTTTGAGGTAATTGGGAGCCATTGGAGTTTATTGCACAGAGCAGTAACGTGTTCAGACCTATGTTAGGAATATCAGATTGGCAGCATCAAGGAGAACGGATCAGTGAGGGGAAAGACTTGAGGAAGGAAGGCTATGGCAACAGTAATAGCCCAGGCAAGATGTGATAGTGCAGTGTCTGGACTAGTGGACAGAAGAGGATGGATGCGGGGCAGCTAGGTGGCGCAGTGGATAGAGCACCAGCCCTGTAGTCAGGAGGACCTGAGTTCAAATCCGGCCTCAGACACCTAACACTTACTAGCTGTGTGACCCTGGGCAAGTCACTTAACCCCAATTGCCTCACTTATAAAAAAAACAAAACAAAACAGAAGAGGATGGATGCAAGAGAGGCTGTTGAAGTAGAAAAGACAAGATATCTATTTTGGGAGTGACAACAAGAGGGACACCCACAAGTTTCCCTAGTGCTTATCATGGTGCTTATTGAGTGACAGCATTGAAATTGTATAGTTGTGAAATAGATTCCATCCGAGGAAGCTGAAATAGTCAAGATCCCATGTGCAGACACATGTCTTGAAAAGGGTTAGGGCAAGAGAATTTCATTTCTATTTGTCCTTCTGTGGGATGATTCAAGAACAGCAATTTTGAAATTGAGTTGAAATGACAGAAATGCAGCATAAAATTATTTTTAATCTGCATTTCTGAACTCACTGCAATACTCTTTTAAACATAAGGTTCAAAACCCATGGCTTGGGGAGTAAGGAGAAGAAATAGAAAAATATAATTTTGCTAAAAAAAAAAAACCCACAACAACCTAAAAGACTGAACCATGAAAGTTCAACTCTATAATTACAAAGATATGTACAGTAAGAGGTCTGGGATATAATAATATACTGTTGCCAAGTCCTTTAGTTCATTTATGTTACTGACTTTATTTAAGATGTATTTCTGCTTTTGATATTTTCATTAAAAAAACCTCATGTCCACTATGTAAGCATCTAGGCACTTTTTTTTTGGTAAAAACCAGAATTCATCAAAACTGGCATCCTTTAATGCTAATTCTAATTAGAACAAGCATTGTATTCTGTACGCTTTCCAATTATGCATGGGAAAAGTCAGCATAAGTGTCCTCTCTTATCATAATGATCTGTTTCTAATTTCAATTTTGGCTATGACTTTGCACTCAGTGATGTAAATGTAACTGTTCCTGTCAGATGAAGATTAATTTGATTTAAGCCCTCTTTGTTCTAATTATATATTCTATTTCTGCTCACTATGCAAGTTTCGTTCTCACTCACATCTGTATCTTATCACAACAATGGGGAATTTCTTTGGCATTTAGAAGGCGACCATAGGATTTCTTTTTGGCACCATTATGACAATTTTCATTAACCTTGTGCCAAAGGAATAACTATTTCAGCTGACTAATCAAGAGATTAATGTAATTATTATTGGAATATTAAAGCAGGAACTTTTCTGAAAGGAAGTCTCTCAACTTATTGCTCTAATTACTCCCTTTGCTCCCAAGAAAACATTGTCGTGGGTTTGTTTATTCCCAGAGCACAGTTCACTTATCGAGTGATGCCTTGTAGGGCTTGAAAATGGGGCCTCTGAAAAACAATGGGAGAAACAGAGAGCGATCTGCTTTTATCTGGACCGTGATTTTTGTGGGCCCACACCTGGCCGGTGTTCTCCTCTATTCATTCCCAGTTCTCACCAGGGCTCCTTGGAAGGAATGGAAAGAGCTCAAAAATAGCAAACTCCTTTTTCAGTCATCACATTTCTAGTTGGTGGAGCAATCTCCGTGTTACTTGACACATCAGATGTTCATGTTGAAGGGGAAAAATGTGCTGGGACCTAATAAAATTTGTATTTTCAGAGAAATGTGTCAGGTAAAAAATCTTCCAAATCTCAGGGTTGGTTGATTTGACTTTACTTGACTATGTTTGTCTGGGGAAATGAGTATAATATGACTGGGGACAATTTTAATATTAAAAAGTTGGATGGATACAAACTTTCTTGAAAGGAAGGTGAATTCCATCCCATTTAAATCATTATGGCCTGTATTTCTAACTCTGACCCCCGACACAGACATCTGGGAACAGACTGTGTAGGCGTCCCAAGCCCTTGGTTTCAAATGAAATGCTCATATTAAATCTTCATCTGTCTCGATCCCTCTGTAGCAATTGATGCTGCTAATTACCATCTTCTCCAAGATACTCTCTCAGCTCTTCTGATCACTCCTCATTGTCGTGTGCATATACATCACCCACATCACTTGCACTAACTGTGGGTCTGTCCTGTTCCCTTTTCTTTTTTCTCTCCACATACTCTTCCTTGGTGCCCTCATTG
The DNA here is from genome assembly GCF_019393635.1 of Dromiciops gliroides. Classification (NCBI taxonomy): domain Eukaryota; kingdom Metazoa; phylum Chordata; class Mammalia; order Microbiotheria; family Microbiotheriidae; genus Dromiciops; species Dromiciops gliroides. The sequence continues at coordinate 60,987,022 of NC_057867.1, read as the reverse complement.
GCTTCCCTGGGTCCCAGATATATCTATTTAACTGTCTACCTGTCTACACACACACACACACACACACACACACACACACACACACACACATCCAGCCTTAGTTTCTCTGAGCTCCAGCCATGTATCACAAACTGCCTATTGGACATTTCTAGTTCGATATCCCACAGGCATCTAAAAACCTGACATGTCCAAAACAGAACTCATAACCACTTCCTGTGAACTCCCCCTTCTTCCTAGCTTCCCTATTATTATTCAGGGCCCTACTATCCATCCAGTCACTTGGGTTTGAAACCTCAGTGGCATCCTCCACTCTTCTATTGAATCTTCACATCATCTCTCACGGATGTCCTCCTCTACACACATACAGAAATATTCACCCTAGTTCAAGCCCTCATCACTACTTCCTTGGAGTGTTTACTACAACAGCCTCCAAATAGGTCTCCTTTATCAAAATCTGTCCCCACTCCAATCCACAAGCCACACAGCTATCAAAGTCATTATACTAAAACGCACGTTTGATCATGGCACCATGGAGGCAATATATTCTACTAGCTTCCTTCCTCTAGGATCCAATACAAACTCCTCTTCTTGGCATCTAAGTCTCTTCACAACCTGGGCCTTTCCTATCTTTCAAGTCTTCTTACATATTTCTCCCCTTCAAGCACTATGTGATCCAGCAACAGAGGCCTGATTTGTTGCTATACACATAGGACTCCCCACCTCCTATATCTCCTGTCTTTCATGCCTGAAATTCACTCCCTTTCCCCCTCTGCTGTGGGGGATCCCATACTTCACACAAAATGCAGCTCAAGGAATACTTTCTACATGGAATATCTCCTGATACCCCTTAATCCACTATGTATTTATTTCGTATATGTCTCTGTGTTGACTCATACATGTATATATGATCTCCAGCAGAATGTAAGCTTCTGACTCCTTTACTTCTACCTCTGAATCCCAAGTTCTTAGTGCAGTTCCTAATATATTTGTCATTTATTTCAGTGGTGCCCAACCCTTTGTGATCCTATTTGGGATTTTCTTGTCAAAGATAGTGGAGTGGTTTGCCACGTCGTTCTCCAGCTCTTTTTACAGATGAGGAAACTGAAGCAAACAAGGTGAATTGAGTTGCCCAGGGTCACACAGCTAGTGTCTGAGTCTGGATTTGAACTCATATCTTCCTGACTCCAGACCCAGTGCTCTATCCAATCAGTCACCTACCAGCCCCAACATATAGTATGCATTTAATAAAATCATGCCAAAGGATTCATATGAACCTACTGAGGGTGTGGATTCCCTCTCTACAATCCAAAACATCAATATGGAAACTAATTTTTTTCAATATGCAGAAGCTTCTAAATGTTTGGGATTGTATATTTGGTGTGGGCATAACTGTCCGGTAGGATGACACTATAGGAACCAAGAATGGTTGAGGCTAACGAACTAATAACTTCTAAAATTTGTAGTGCATAAATGAAGCAATAATTACACTTCAAGGTTTTCCATTTACTTTCATATCATTCGATATCTCCACCTATTCAATACACACATGTGATTTCCTCAGTTACCTCTTTTGCTGAGAGGCAGTCAATACACTTAGCTTTTAAATACATATTGACTACTAGCGAGCTGTGAGATCTGGGGGAAGTCATGTCACCTCTTTCATCTTTTCTTTCTTCATTTGCTGCCTCATATTTGTAGTGATTAGAAATCATTATCAGATCCCTGCCGGAGCCTAAAGTGACTTGGTGTCTAATGAGTCAGGGACAAGTATCCATGTTTAGATCTCACTATAACCCTTGTTACACACAGAGAGAAACACAAAAATAAGACTTAATAAACAGTAGGATAACACCTTAGAGAAGTAAAGGGCTTTGATATATTTTGCTTCGTTAGAGCTTCACAACAATCCCAGCAGGGCATGTATCATTATCCCCATTTTCAAAATCAGGAAACTGAGGCTTAGAGATATTGGGCAACTTGTCCACAATCACAGGGAAAATAAGCTTTGGCAAAGGGCACACAAGCCAGGCAATACTAGACCAAGGGGTGGGTGGTCTTCTGAAATAGAAGAACATTGGTTTGGGAGTCATAATGCTTGAGTTTCAATAGTAGCTCAGTAACTTACTACTTACATAAACTTGGGGAAGTCACTTCACTTCTCAGAGATTCATTTTGCCCTTGTTCTAAAATGTGGGGTCTAGACTCAGTGGCCTGTAAGTTTCCTTCTAGGTCTATATAGGCTTCTGGTTTGAGCCAAACTTTGGAGTTTTCATGTTGAAGCCTTTCTCTCAACCAAGAGAAGAATGAATGAGGCCCACATGGAAACAGCTTGGACTTTAAGCCTTTTAGGTTTGTAAGTATAGGGTTTTTATGTCACTCTTTTAAAAATAGTATTTTACCAGGCAGAAGTCAATCCAAAGATTCTGAATCACTGAAGACAACATAAACATTTTTTAAAGAAAGAAAAGATGAAAAGAGAAAGGAAAAATTTACACATTTCTATTCTAAAGAAATAATCTTACGCTTTTTTCTAAAGAAACTGTATAAATTTTCTTCCTAATATGGTGACAACCTGTCCACTAATTCCACTGTAAAGGCAGACTTGGGAAATTCTATAAAGGTTCTAGTAGATGAAGACTATAAACCGCAGGTGAATATCTCTTTCTTTGAGAACATTTTCCTACCACTTTATATACTGCAGACTTTCATTTGATCTTCAGCTACTGAGTGGCACCCACTCAATAATACTAACAACTTCCCCTTCAATTCTTTCTTACTCTGTGACTATAACTTCAAGTATGCAGTAAGCCTACTGCATAGATATCTTCTCCCCTCTAGATAGCTCACAGCCTGAAGGTCATCTTTCTTCCTGAAAAGACTAAAACACCACTGAAAGGCTACCATAAGTTTTCCTGAATGATGATTAACTAAAAGGCAAGAAATGTGACATCCCAAAGTAGGCTTCAAACTCCAAATCTCACTCTTTCCTGTAGTACAGTACTACCTGGAGCAAAGACTCTCCTTTGAAATGGAACCAAGTAGAAAATACCACTCTAGTTTCCAAAACAAATCCCTTCAAGTGGTTTGTAAAGAATTTAAAGCACTTCACACTATTTCCATTAGAAATTCCAGTTTTTAATACTATGGGTTGGCTATGAGTATTTTTTCTAACTTGAAAAAATTCTCAACCATATCATACTGAAACAAACCAAACAATTGTTTTGGTGTTCAAACTGGTTTTGTTGTCATTTTAATGTTTATATGTTATTTACCAGTATGAAAAGGTCCCATAGGGTCCATGCTTGCTGAGGGGTGATGGACAGTGGGTGGGGAGAAAAGGGTAGAAGTATGACATTCCTGGTGAATTTCAGTTTTGTGACCATGCTTAGAGAATATTTCCTGTAAGAGATGATTTTAAAACACCTCGATAAATACATACTGTTTCCCATTGATCATTAGTCAATTTCCCCTACACTGTTTTCATTACATATTAAGTGGTTGAGACGTTTGATTTTTTTAAAACCTCACACAATTCAGTTTGTGTGCTAATGATTTTTCCTCCAAGGATGTTTTTCAGCCACATTTCTAGCCCTGTCATTGTCACACAGAATGAAGTTCCTGCACATTAAGTGAAGTGAGACCCCAAATCCACCTCCTTGAAGCTACCATAATGTATTATGTGATGGATAATGACAAGAATCTGATACATTTCCATTAATAAAACGATGCCAGAGATGACACAATGATCTTACCATCCAGACCAAACATAAAGTACAAAATTCTTCACTCCTAATTGACCCCAGTGAGACTTGGAATCAATAGAGTGCATGGTTCCTGTGCCCTTTGTGCTTATAATGAGGGAGGTTTAGCTCTGTGTTAGAAAATGTAACTTTCAGAAGTGTTTTGTGTCTCTTAATTTCAGCTAGGTACTTCTTGTCTTATTGTACTCTCAGCTTCTTGTCTCTGGAGAAATTGTGGGGCTAACTTCACAGCATTTTTTCAAGGAGGGAAAAATACCTTTCATTCTTTCTGATCTGGGTATGAAGACTATTTTTAAAAGTTTAAAATAAATTCAATATTTCACAGAATCTTGGAAGTCATGCAAATAAGCCCAGCAACAATACTTTCCTGCAGCTTCTAAGATAGTTGGTCAATATGTCAATATCTCCAAGGACCATGAGAACCAAAGGAATATTTTTTTTCCAGAGAAACCAAGCCATCTTAGTGATTCTGATCACTTCTGCCTCACTTGCCCAGAAGCCAAGTCCTTGTCCCAGGTGATAATGAACAACAAGCAAATGGAAACTCATCAGAACAAAACAGCCCATTTGGTTGACTACAGGGTGTCCCAGACATTGTTTGCTTCCAGTCCTGTAAAAATGATGCCAGTTTATTGAAATAACTATTCTTCCCCATGTTTGCCCCACAAAGTCCTCCTGACTGGCAGGCAATCTGCTCCACACACAGTTTCATCCTGAGTAACTTCTCCAGCTCCCCGTGGGGACCCAGACAGAGAGGAGGAGGGGGAGGAGGAGGAGGAGGGCATTCTGCAGCATTCTGAACTACAAGTTTTAAAATGCTTGCCAAAGATTTTTCAAAAAATTATATATATATATATATACACATATATGTACACATACACATTTACATATACATATATGTATCTCTAATTCTTGAACAATCCATCTGTTTCTCTGCACCATGCTTTTTTACGGCAATTACAATTGTTACCTAAAAGATGCCACGCAGATTTCTGCATCAGAATTTCTCATTCTAAGCTTTCTTCTAAAGGCAATAGAACTCCATTTCCTGTCAATACACAGTCAACAAATTCTTCCACCATCCCAATTACCACAAGCTCCCCCCTTTACTGATTATTCAAGATCTTTTGAAAGTCATACAAGGAATGCAGAGTGGATCCTCAGTCATAGGTATTTTAAGTCCTTCAGTGTCTTTTCTACAATATCAGGCCAACCTCCAAAGGTGTTGTTCCCAAACCTCTTTGTGCCACTTGCTTGTTTTAGCTGAGTTGGCCTTCCTGGGAAACGGGCAGCCTCTCAATCTATGGGATCTTTGCTCTGCATTCCATCTTAGAGAGAAAAGTGCAGAGATATACGGAAGTTCACCAAAGGCCAATAGGGGGGAGGAGGAAGAGGGGGGAGAAGAAGCAGCAGCGAGGAGAGGGAGGGAAAGAAAAAAGTTCACAGCATCATACACTTAAGCCTGGAAAAATCTTTACATCTCAGCAGTTTCCTAACCTGTCATTATAAAGATGAAGAAAAAGAGCCATGAGAAGTGACATGACTTGCTCAGGGTCACACAGACAACAAATATCTGAGGTAGGATCCAAACTCAGATCCTCTGACTCCTTCTGCTGTGTTACTTATGTTGTCTCAAGCCTCTGAAAGGATCCATGTTCAATCCTAGTGTCAGGAAAAAGGTTGGTGTCAATCTGCTTTTACAAAAATGAACTGTTGGTTGATCATCCTCAGCTTTTGGTAACATAATCCTGGCAGTTCAAAAAGTAAAGAGAAAATATGGGGCCAGTATGTTTTTCTTATAGTACTATATTTTTTCCAATTAAAACACACACCTGAGACACTAACATCATCCATCAAGAAGAATCTGTTAAGTGTTTCCAGCATTCTAGGCACTGTGCTAAATACTGGGGAAACAAAGAAAAAAAAAAACAAAAACAAAAGTGCATGATAAAAGTGTAACATAGCTAAAGTATTTTATGGGAATGGGATGAATGCAAATATCAGTTAATCAGCGCTCAGAAGGTTAGTTTTGTTACCCCTTTATAATAGAAATGGGTTTTATATATTTTTCCTTAGATTTAGTAGAATATAGAATAATTAGTGAAATTAGCATCTTCTCTTAGGATTATAGGATCATAGATTTAGAGGAAGAAGGGCCTTTACAGCTCAACTTCTTTCATTTCAGAGAAGAAGAAACTGAGGCCTAAAGACTCATCTTCCAGAATTAAAATCTTGCCTCAGACACTTACTAGCTATGTGACCCTGGTTAAGTCACTTTACCCTCTTTGCCTCAGTTCGGCATAAAATGAGCTGTATCTTTGATAAGAAAATACTGAACAACAACAAAAGACCAAATCAAAGTGGCCACAGGGCAATAGACTATCATATCCTTTATAGAAATAACTTGAGTAGTGATTAAATCATTGTTCCCAAATTTAATACGGAGTGACTCATCTTTGACAAAAATGCTCACTTCTCAAAAGTAACAGAGATTTCAATGATATTGGTTTGTGAAAAAGGTTTTCTTCTGATACTTCTGACCTCCCTACCCACTTTCCAGGGGACAGTAATTCACCTAAACTACCTAATGACCTCAGAAAATGAGACTGCTATATGTAGCACTCCCCCACATTTTCTATCTCCCAACTTCATCGATCTGTGCCAACAGTTGCCTTCAACAATTGGCAACCACATGTCAAGCAAGCAAGCAAGCTGCTCCTTCAATTGTTCTCATCGGTCTGTGCCTGGAAAATGTTACCACCATGCCATCCACTTTGGAGACTGTGGAGATATTCACAGCTAAACACCTTTAATGCATTTTTAGAAATTCAAAAGTATTTTTTTGCCCAGTCATGTCTATATAGAGTTCCTATAAAATACAGATAGCACAGCTAAAGGCTCAAGACTATCAAAGGCCACAGCAGGGGAAGAACAAGTAGCAGATTCTCGAAATATCCTCTCTTTATGTGTCCAATGAACAAATCAATTGCTTTTTTTGTTCACTTTTCATATTGTCCCTTGATTTTAGGACACTTCATGAGTAAGTAAAATTTACAAGTCTAACATTTCACCACGGGGAAGTAAGTTCAGTCAGCACTTTCATATGGAAACACCTCTAATGAAAGAAGATATGACTTATATTGATCTTTAACATATGGAAAAGAAAAATAGCAAAGAGAAGGGCAATTTAACAATTCCCTGACTGTTCTTCCCAGCCACTAACAGTGACTAGCTTTGGTCTTTAATCAAGATATTTACATCTAGATCACAGAGCCTACATGCAGGAAATGTTTCATATGTAGTCAATAACAACATTATCCTTGCATGGTCAAATCCTACAATATCTGAACAAGGAGATCCATTCATTATTGGTATCATCCCTATCTATGATGATAATCATAATAAAAGCTCACATTTGCCGAGTGTTTAACAGTTTACAAAGCACTTTCCTCACAACCACCCTCTGTGAGGGAGATAAGGCAATTACAATCTATCCCCACTTTACAGATCTGGCTTGGGCTGGTCACACAGCAAGTAGACCTGCACATGTATTGTATGGAGAGAAAATTATAAGTATCAAATAAATCAACATTAAATATAAAATTAAAGCAAATGAATGTTACCAAGCTAATTATCTGCGGTTATTTTTCCTTAAACAGATGGGAGCAAGGAAAAGAGTATAAGCTTATTTGTCTCAATTTGAACTATTATTAAAGAAGTTAGAGACAGCTATATTTTAGGTATGGCCTAAAAGACAATCAGATGACAGACATATGTCTGTGTACATTTAAATGAATTTGACAGTGTCTAGAATTTGTTTTGGTGATTAGGAAATTCTCTGTATTTACTTTTCCACCAATTATGCTGTGATATCAACTCAGCACATCCAGACATATGTTGAAGTGATCACCTTTATCTAGTCTCTATAGGAGGTGGCCCCTAAAGACCCAGATCCAACAACATGTGATTCAAACTTGTTGCAGAATCTGTCATCTCTCCTCTCATCGGCCTAGGTCCAGGTGTAAGCTGAGCTGGGGTAGCTCGGTGAATTGGGGGAGGAACACATATGACATAACCCTGAGCCAGGAGGTCACTGGCTTACTTGAAGCTAATCTAAGACATCACACCAAAGAATCCAATGAAGGTAGTTTTAGTGAGATGGAAACACTGTCTTGTAACTGGATATCATAATTATGGACAGAGAAAGTATTCAACTAGATCCAGACAGACAAGGTTTTCAACAATAGAAGTTACACCAATAGATTTTGCCCTGACTCAGATCAAGTTAACTGCAAAGCATGGAAAAAGATGGATTTAACATGTGTACAGCTGGGTATAATAAAGTCCAGAAGGATAATACAGCACCATAATTTTGTAGACAGACATCTTCTCCATTTCATCTTTGAAAAATGTCTTATGCATAGAAGGTGCTCTACAGACTGGTGAAATGCTTGTTAGAATATATATATATATATATATATATATTTATATATATATATATATATATGTGTGTGTGTGTGTGTGTATACACACACACACACACACACACACACACACACACACACCTTCCTTCATCCAAAAACTCTATAATGCATATGACAAAGACTTAGAATGTAACTCTGGCCCTGACATTTAAAAATAAACAATACATAAATACCAGGAGTAGAAGAACTCCATATTATTCTGATGGTTCCTATGAGTGTCAGGCCCAAACAACAAAATGACCTCATCTCCATCAATTACCCCTTTCTTAACCAATAACAACATACAAATGATACTAGGTATTCTCTGGCCACATGGCCCTGTCATTATTTCAGAATATAAAAGCCGCAGACCAGTTCCAGGTGACCTCAACAGAGATAGCATTATCTTACATTACATGAAGCAACACTGTCCTTTTTTATTTTGCCAGACATAACAGTTTGATATGACAAATGACAATTTCCCAAATTATATCAACCCAGTAGACTTGAATTGCACTCTGAAATCCGATATCCTCAGACCGTCAGGACATTGCCTTCTAAGTCTATTTTACTGCCTCAAAAGGCTTCTCAAGTGATATATAATTGCATTTAAATTTTACCCCATGGTATATAATTGTCTGTAGAAAAACACACACTTAAGAAGAGCCAATGAATGAGGCAACTATCAAAACAGTTCTAATTTATATATTCTCCTCAAGAATCTCAACTGACATGAGCAACATTGGGGGAGGAGACAACTATTTTTGTAAAACAGGATACAAAGAACATTTTTCAGGACTTTTTGGGAAAAAAAGGAGATTATACATACTCTAAAAGCATGGGAACTGAGTGGATCTGGAATGCTTTATTTCATTTCATCCTATTTCCTCCTGAAATGCAGTCAAAACTTATCATAGCATGAGAAGCTGAAGAGGGACATACTGACAACCCCATGTCCCTACATGCACATAAGACATCCTGCCTGCCTCTGCCTTCATGTGCTAGGAACAAAGGACTTCTTCTTCCCTCAAAGATGCCTATTGGCTGGCAGTGGTGGGGGCAGGGGCTGATGGTACTTAGGGATTCCTGGGAAAAAGTGTGTTTTTTAATGCTGCTCAAAATGATGATTTTCAAAACTGTAGTAGGTGACTCAAAGTCTTCTATTCAATGGAAGAAATCATGGAGAAGTACTTGGTAGAATGTCAAACACTACATTTAAGAAGACAATTAAAACAATATAATCCAAAAACTATAATTAGAAATATATCTGGTGGAGTAGTATACTACTTATCAACCATGTAGTAAAAGAGAAACAAGAATTGCTTCCAGTGTTCATTAGTGTTTTTACCAGACAATTGTTCTGATAGAACTACCTAGTAACCAATTGGTAATGACCATTCATTTGAGTATATGAATCAATCCTACACAATTCAGGGAGAGGAGTACTGAATTTAGAATCTAGAGACCTAGTTTTAAAGCCTGGCTCTGCCACTTATGCCCTGTGTGACTTTAGGCAAGTCCCTTTCCTCTTCTCCTTTCTGGGGATCGATAGACCACAAGTTAAGAACCCCTTCTTTACAGCATTATTGGGGTATGGGGAGGAAATTCAAAGGGAAGGGCACAAAGTAGGTGCCTAATAAATGTTCATGAGCTCCCCTTCCCCTTCAGGGAGTCTGTGAACTTAGGGGAGATAGATAGATATAAATACACATACACATATATACATACATATATATGTATATACATATATATACATTTACATATTTTGTTTTCACCAACCTCTAGCTGAAATTTAGCTAATTTTCCCCCTTCAATGATTTAAAAACATTATTCTGAAAAGGAGTACCTAAGATTCATCAGACTGCTTCCCAAATGGTTCACAAGACACAAAAATGATGAAAATGCCCTGCTCTAGGGAGAAGGGAGGAACCATTGCCCTGATGACAGCAAGATCTATCCCCCATTGCCTCAAACGTCTGCTGCGAGTGTTGTAGTTATGACTAGCTTATGAAGCTTGTAGTGGAACCAGGAAGACACACATAGGGAATGCCACCCACCAAATTACATAAGAACAATAAAGTCAAAAACTTGAGATTTGGCCTTCCCTTCTGTACTAGAACACCATAATGGTGTGATCTGCTTAGCTCTTTGACATGAGTGGCAGAAGGTAGCTGTGAATCTTCCCTCAAAAATCCCATCGATAATCAGGAGGAAATGTCAAACTACCAAGTGCTTGTGATTTTGAATAAACCAAATCTATAATCTCATCCTAAAGTCATTGGGAAACAGGCAGATCTCCATCCGGGCCAGGGTCAGTAGCCTATGTTGTTTCCACTTGATAGAGAAAACATGTTCTGTTTACATGGTTTCTATTCTGGTAATCAGATCCTGGGAAAATTTAGAATTAGCATACACTGTCATCTCAAATAATGAATTCTTAATACATAGGACTAAAATAAAGCACTATAAAGGCTGGTCATCAAGGGAAGTTGGCAGTGAGCCACAACTGAAAGAGCACTGAATTTAGAGGCAGAGGACCTAGGCCCCAATTTGGACTTTCCTCCCTTTGATTTCTTTGACTTGGGTCATTCACTTGACCTCTGGGACTCAGTTTTCTCAACTGAAAATTGAAAGCCTTAAATTTAGAAATTTTCTTGTTTTTTTTTTTTGTTTGTTTTTTGAGGGGCAATTGGGGTTAAGTGACTTTCCCAGGGTCACACAGCTAGTAAGTGTTAAGTGTCTGAGGCTGGATTTGAACTCAGGTACTCCTGAGTCCAGGGCCAGTGCTCTATCCACTGCACCATCTAGCTGCCCTTATTTTCTTGTTTTTTTTTTGTTTGTTTTTTGAGGGGCAATTGGGGTTAAGTGACTTGCCCAGGGTCACACAGCTAGTAAGTGTTAAGTGTCTGAAGCTGGATTTGAGAAATTTTCTAAGGTTCTTTCTAGTCCTCAATTCTTTGATCCTTAAGGCTTCTGAATATATGCTTAAGATCACAGAAGTTCACAGGATCATAGATTCAGTGCTGGAAGAGACCTCAGAAGGGTATCTGGTCCAAACAAACTCTTCATTTGGCAGAGGGGGAAACAAAGCCAAAGAGGCCAGATACATGGGTAAATGGGTGGTAGGAGGTAGAGGTACCCTGACTACACCAGTGCTTGATCCTTCATTAAAAGCCATTTACCAACTACTTCCTGTCTAGCAGGTCCTAAAGGAAGTAGAGAGACAGAGATGCCCTAATCCTGAATGGAGATTGAAGCATACTATTTTCCCTTTTTTATTTTTTGTGGCTTTTCCCTTTTTGTCTTATTTCTTCTTTTACAACATGACTAATGTGGAAATGTTGACATCACTGCACATGTATGCAGGTTACCAAATCAGATTGCTGAGAGGGGGATGGAAGGGAGGGAGGGAGAAAAATTTGAAACTCAAAATCTCACAAAAATGAATGTTGAAAACTATCTTTCCATGTAATTGAAAAAAAATACTACTTACAAAAAAGAAGACCTAATTCCTGCCATCAATGTGTTTCTCTTCAAGTGGGAAATAAGCCACATACACGGACAAGAGTAGTACAAATGGTATGAAATGTGAGAAGTATGAAAGTTGCTGTCTAGCTAAAATGATAAGAGGAAACTTTACGTAAGAGAGAAAAGCTTAGGATATGAGAAACGTGGGGGAGGATTTTGAGAGGCAGGCAGAGGCAACGTGGGTAGAGCAAAACATTGCAGGTGGAGATAACAGCACCCCCGTAGAGTGGACAGTCTAAGGAATAGCCAATGGTCCAGTTTGACTTGAGCATAAAGTACATGTAGGCCAATAGCAAGAGATAAGAATGAGAACTTTAGGTTAGGGCTAGATGGTTCAGGGCCTTTGAAAGCTAAATAGATGAATTAAAAAGTTGTTACACCTGTAACACTAGAAGAAATGGGTACAGGCTGCAAAGAGACAAATTTAGGCTTGAGGTCAGGGACCAATCTAGTCAATAAGGCTCTTCCAAAGGCAGGAGCCAGGGAAGTGCCTCTTTTCTAAAGGTCACCAAGCAAAGGCTAGGTGAGTGAGCACTTATGGGGGATACTGGGGAAATGATTCTATGGCTATGACCAAATGCTCCTGAGATTCATCAGGGATTTAGAAACTGAAATAAGGGAGAGAGGCTAGGCCTGGAGGCAGTCATGCAGAAGTGTAAGTTAGCAGAAAGATTGGGATGTAAGAATAGCTTGAAGGATCGAGCTGCATTTTTTTTTAATCTGAGAGGCAGAAAAAAGATAGTAGGATGAAATTTTCATCTCAAAATAAAATGATAATATCCTTTTGTAATTATTTCTATTTAAAGCACAAAAGAAAATATTATAGTAAATCATAATAAAATTCTTTTAAACATTGCCTCAATTGATGTGCCTGGTCCTGCTAGTATTAAAGCCTTTCAAGCAGATGAAGGCCTTGGGGACTACAGAGTAAGAGAGGAAAAGAGGCCTAAGGTGAGAGTCTGAGAGTATGCTCCCATTTGGCAAGAGAAAGGAGAAGGAAGGGGAGACAGTGGAATACATTCCAAATAGAAAGGAATCACGCTACAAAATGCCACATGATCAAGTGTAAAGGTTGGGGTCAGGGTGAGAACCAAGAAAAGCCAATTAAATTTCGTAGTTAAGTAATAACCTTCCTGAGAGGTTTTTCCAATGGGGCTAAACTTGGGAATTCAAGATGACTGGGTCTGAATTTTGCTTCAGATATATGTGACCCTGAGCTAGATACCTAATCTTTCTGAGCCTAACTGTCCTCCTTTGCAAAATAGGGATAATAAAAGTGACCTCACAGCATTGTGAGGATCAAATGAACTAATTTCTGTAAAGTGCTTTATAAACCTCAAAGCAAATGCCAGCCATTAGTATGATTAGAATTGAGACAGTGTTGTGTAAATCATAGATGAAGGGTTAAAGAAGAGAAGCAGGTGGTGGCAGAAATGGAGGGAGCAAGTAGAGACCAGATTTTTCACATTAAAAAGAAGAGTCACAGGGAATATTGTGGGGTTTAGGGAAAGTGTTTGTAATACAGGGAAGTCCAGAAGAATATCTGGAGATGCTGGGGAACAAGTAACTAAAGGAGCGATTAAATAAGCAACCCTTCCGATTGATAGTTTCTTCTTTTTGGACCCAGAGAGGATTGCAAAGGGCATTCTGAGATGGTACAAAGTAAATGCTTTCAGCTAGAGAGAAAACAGAGAAACTTTCTAACTGGGCCATTAGTTTAAACTGATAAATTATGGAGGACTCAGAGCATGAAAGTAAACCGTCAAAATCCAAGTTATAGACTACCTGTATCAATATCAATAGACAGTTTAATTCTTAGAATAATCCTTAAACTAGAACTAATTCACATGGGGATAAATAACACGAATGCAACTGGGGGAAATGAAGAAAAGATGTAGTTATAATTGAAATATCCCCTAGAATTGCCCCCTTTTCAAGTCTATGAACCATATCCTTTATAGTTCCTCAGAAAATTAGAAGAGATGAGATAGGAACTTTTCCCAAGCTTAAAGGATATTATTCTTGGCAATGAGAAACCATGAGATTAATGTGCTGTCTGCTAAATGTGTACCATTAAAACGTACATAAGAAAAATCAGCTATTGCAAACCAAATTCTCTGGGAGTTGCCTGAGAATCTACAAAAGTTCCATTAACTCTTTTGGGCCACATGGGTACCATTTAGCCTAGTGCAATAGTAATAAATAAATGAGAAAATGAATAGTGATTTGCAGAACCAACGTTCCCTCATGACTTAAAAGAGTTAATACAGTTAGCCAAAAAGTATAACTTATTCCTAGAATATAAAATCCAATGAAAGTACCCAGGAGTGAGCACACTAATGTGTCATTTAGGAAAATGGCACCCCAGTACCTCAAAGTTAAAGGAGTTTCTACAGATGTCCATTTGCCTACACATCAATCAAGTTATGCAGACATCTCAGTCAACCACCACAGCCTATATCATCCATGTAATAACTAAAACCACATTATTGGTAACAGACTAAATGCTTTTATTAGAAAACATTCATGACAGTATTTATCTTGGTTGACATTCGTGGACGGTGAGGAAGGGCAGAGTGAGTATTTATTCCCCAGGAGTATTTAAGCCCAGTCACAATATCCATATGAGCACATGAACATGCAGTCTCACTTATGTATGCACAACTACCATCACACAGAATCTGGAAAGGTCAGCAGGCACTCCTTAACCTTGAAGGGAAAGGAAAAACCTCAGTATTTCCCCCAGCACTACTCAGGGCCTCTTGTAAATCATATTCATATGCTTAAGCATTAATTTACATACTTAATTTTTGACAGGCTAACAACTGCAGTCCTTCCATGCTCCTGCTGTAAAGTGAGGAGTCAATTGTTATTCAGGGTATCAGTTACAGTGGCAGTGGCACTAACTGTATTTTATATAATGTGCTATCTGCAGAAAGGCAGATAAGAATTTGATTTAACATCCAATTAAAAGCCGTCATTGAAAAATTACTTCAAATAAGCCTTTTATTTTCTTTAATCAGTCTTCAATTCAAGCCTTCCTTGGACCTACTGAACCAAGCATCAGGACTCATGAATTTTGATTAAAAAATTTGAGCCCATTTCTAACTTAAGCAGATTTTTTTTGTTGCACTGTTTGATAGAAATTTAATAAATCTATGAATCCTAGCCAGCATCATTTATCATCTTTTTTTTCCGCAAGACTGGCCTATTATACCTAGGCAGTAAATTATGGGGAAACCAGCAAACCAAAACTTTTCAGTCCAATACTGAAGAAGAGATATAATCACTTGCATTGAACCATATAATTATAGGAGAATATGAAGCTCTGAAACATTAGGTCCTGTTTTGAATATGTAATGCCTATGCTTTGAGAGCTTGCGAAGATGTCTGGCTGATCTAATATAGCTCAGTTTAGCATCCAAGGGAAGAATGTGTCATTAATGAAATGACAGCAAAAAACGATCAACAACAAACAGTCTCAGGCAACATTACTTGGGAAATGTCCCAGGATTTGGAAGGACAAGTCAGTCTCTCTCTCTCTCTCTCTCTCTCTCTCTCTCTCTCTCTCTCTCTCTCTCTCTCTCTCTCACACACACACACACACACACACACACACACACACACACACAGAGTCACTGTTTGATGCAGTGAGATAACTGCCCAAAGAATCCTCATTCCAAGATTTTGCCAGCACTTGGGCCCATGTCCCCAACTCCCCACCTGAAGGTGTAGGAATACTAAGGAAATATAAGTTCTGATTGACACTTCCTAATCAGTAAGGGGAGAAGAAAACCATGAGATACCTCTACTTTTGTGGACAAGTATGCCTTCTATCTGTCAGTTTCAGAGAATGCACAGCTCCACCAAGACTGATAAATGCCATGCATGGACCTACAAGTGTCAGTAGAAGAAGAGCTAATAGTAGAGAGAGGATTTTAGAACATGAAGGGCCGTTGGAGATCATCTGGTTGAATAGTGTCATTTTACAGATGGGCAAATTGAGGATCATTTGAAGGAGAGAGAGTACCAGACCTAAATACCTATGTGACCTTAAGTAAGTACCATGACCTATCTGGGCCTCAGTTTCCTCAGCTATAAAATGAGGATGTTGGACAAGTTAATCTCCAAGATCCCTTCCAGTTCTGTATCCATGATTTTGTGATCCAAGGTCTCATCAATATCTGCTGGTTTTCCAAAGTCATACAATGAGTTAGTGACAGACTCAAAAAAGGAATGACCTACTTTTGTTTTTGTTTGTTTGGTTTTTTGTGTGTGTGTGTGTGTGTGTGTGTGTGTGTGTGTGGTGGTAGTGTCGGCTGCAGAAATAATCAAAAGACTAATATTTCTCATGGTCTTAATATGAATTTGTATGTATGCCTTCTGGGTAATTTTCCCTATATGATACAGTGCCTAGCATTGTGTAGAGCAGGTAGGCATGTGTATATTGTGTGACTGAATGAGTGAATAGACTAGAGTGGACTTTCATTTTAATTTTTTTTAATTTTTTTAATTTTTTTTTGGTGGGGCAATGGGGGTTAAGTGACTTGCCCAAGGCCACACAGCCAGTAAGTGTCAAGTGTCTGAGGCCGGATCTGAACTCAGGTACTCCTGAATCCAGGGCTGGTGCCCTATCCACTGCGCCACCTAGCCGCCCCCTGGACTTTCACTTTAAAAGCCTAGCCACTGCTTTCTGGGAACATAGATAAACCCTTTACATGTCTTAATTGATATAACAGAAGAGAGAAATACAGTGTTCAGCTCAACTTTGTAGACTGTGCTACCTTATTCTAATTCATTGAAGTCACTGGGGCCCCTATTAAGATAATTATGAGGGATTCACTGAAGAAAATCTTTGAGAAAGAGATGGTTTGGTGGTAGCTGTGTGTTGTAAATAAGAAGCACTTTCAGAGAAGAAAACAGAATTTTTGAAGAGAAAGCTTGTCACATTGATTCCAGAATTTAAAATAGATCTCAAGTAAAAGAATATTCTCCCTGAGGGGCAATTGTACTATTAAGCTGGAGTTAAAAAGCAGCCATGTCTGCTGACACAGTTTCTCCCATATATGGCCAATGAGCTCTCTCTAGAGTTGACCAATTACATGACAATAACTTATGTTGGCTACCTAGGGGTCTGTCTTCAACACACAGAACCAGGAGACCATGCAGACTCCAGGGATTTATAGAAATGGGAAAAATAATAATAATGTTTCTATACAGGGACAGAAAATCTGAGTTAGGAAAACTGTTTCAAAGTATTTTTCAAACATTTGCCAAATATTTTAAAAATATATAAACCTATGTGCATTTCAGGGTAAAGCAAATCCATAGGTTTCTGATTAATTGACAATTAAGATGTCAAGATATTGTGAAAGAAGCGTTGAATGGGGTTGTATGTGTCTGTGATTATGTGTGGTGGAGAGGGGAGAGAAAAGGGATTAGCAAAAATGACTTTCCTCTTGGATATTTATGAAGGGGATAACCACTCTAGTCTCGGGGCAATGAGTTGCTCCATACTGAACCTGCTCTTTTCCTCAATTTTGCTCTGATGAAACTGTTAGCATGCTGACTTTGTCTCTTTTCTCTTTATACTCTCTTGATGATCTCATCAACTTCCATGGGTTCAAATACCATCTCTATACTTTGGAATTGAAGAGCTATATATCCAGCCTAGACTTCCTACTCTCCAGGAAACCAACGAGGCATTTAATGTTTGAGCTTTCCCAGAGGCAGGTCAAAATCAACACGTTCCAAACAACTCATTGTCAGTCCAAAAAAACCCACCTCTCTTTCTATCATAGCTTCTCTGTTATTTTAAAGGGTATCACCATCTGTCCAGTTACTCAGGTTTTAAACATCAGCATCATACTCCAATCCTCACTTTCACTCACTTCACATATCCAACAGGTGCATCGAGGTGGCACGGTGGATAGAGAACTGGCCCTGAAGTTAGGAGGCCCTGAGTTCAAATTTGACCTCAGACACTTATTAGATGTGTGACCCTGGGAAAGTCACTTCACCCCAATTGCCTTAAACATCTGGGGTCATCTCCAGCCATCCTGATATCTATCTTGCCAAATGGATGCCGATGGCTCTGGAGGAGAGAGTAAGGTTGGTGACCTTGAACATCCCTCCCTCACTTAAATCCAATTCACTGTAGTAAGTCAGGACATCACCTCCCAGCGTCATGGTCCTCTTCGAGAATGAAGGACAAACAACGACAAAAATATATCCAACCAGGTGCCAAATCTTGTTTTACCTTCACATTCTCTCTACTTTCATAGCCACTATGACAATGTTACTTCCTGTGCAGACTATGGCTATGATCTCCTAGTTGGTCTCCCTCCCTCATGCTTCTCTCCACTCTAATCTATCCTCCACATGCCACCTAAGATATTTTCCTAAAGAGCAAGTCTAAGTATGCACTCACCCCAACCAATGCAATAAGCCCCCAAGTCTTCCTCATTAGAATGTAAGGTTGTTGAAGACAGAGACATTTTGGCTTTTTCTTGATTGACCGAAGGAGAAAGGGATACACACAGAAGTGGTGGAGTTTTAAAATTATTTTCATCTGTGAAACATATTTACTTATTTAATCTTAGACCTGAACTTTTTCCTTCTTGAGTGTTTTGTTCCAATTACTTGAAACAGAAGCCTCAGACTTAAGTGTTTGCAACGACTAGAATCTCAATTCTGATTGCACTTGCCTGCCCTGACAGGAGCTGATCACATGAATTGTTTTAATCAACTCACACATGATATTCCCCAATTTCCTTACAAGAAATGGATGGAAAGAAAGTGGATCATTGGAACATCCCTAGTCCCAGAAAAAGAAATAGTGCTATTTATATGCATACAAACACTTCAACCATAAACACCAGTTAAAAGTGTGTCAAGCTGTTGCCAAATACAGTATGGAGTTAGGAATATGTTTTAATTCTATCACTTTTCTAGGACTATCACCCCACTAGTCTATGCTCATTAGATCCCAGAGAGCGTTAGGAAACGAAATCAAATGTGTTGCCTAACTTCAAGTGGGCAGGTTATAGCCAGGGCCTGGGTGTCCTCAAAGACCCCAGTGACCCCAGTGCTCAAGAGCTTTCTACTATCAGTCACATAACCTTACTGTGCACATTTTAAACTTACATACTTAAACTTATTTACACTAAGAGAGCTCAACGTCTATGTCAAAATCTCAATGAGTGGGAATAAAAGTACAGGGTGATTGCTAAAAGCAAATGAGAGAGACAGAGACAGAGAGGGGGGGGAGGGAGGGAGGAGAGAGAGGAGAGAGAAAGAGAGAGGGAGGGAGAAAGGGGAAGAGAAGGGGGAGGGAGGGAGAGAGAAAAGATCTGCATGGAAGATAATTGTGCATGGAATTTAGGTTCTATTTCTGTGATGGGGAGGTAACTTTTTCTTAACAAATGTACAGTTAATGCTACACCAAAAACGAAATCCCATGAAATGTTTTACAAAAGTCATTTGATTGGATTTATACCTTTATCAGGAACACAGCTTTAAATAAGAGTCAGTCAATAAGTGTTTCTTCAGTGCCCACTCTGTGCCAGGCATTGGGCTAAATGTGCCGTGCTAAATAACAATTCAGAGCTTTTTGACATGCTGTAAAAATTTGGTTTCTTTTTCTGGTTCTATCATGAAGATGCTAAGGGATCTTTGCTGCGTCATTCCTCCCTTGTGGGCCTAGTTTTCTCCTCTAAGTAGTGCTGATTCATTATATCTAGCTGGCCTCAGACAACTTACAGAGTTATAGATTTAGAACTACAAAGAACCGTAAAGGCCATTGAGCCAAATCTCCGAAATTTATAAATGAGGAAACTGAGGCTTAGTGAGGTGAAATGACTTGTCTTGGGTCCCATGGGTGGTAAACATCTGAGGTGAGACTTGAACTCAAATCTTCCTGATTCCAAGTCCAGAATCCTATTCACTGTGCCACCTATATGTCTGTTCTCACCCCATACCCAGCTACTGAAATCCTTGAAGATCCAGTATAAAGGTCATCCCTGATGAACCCAGCATAAAATATTTTCCTCTGTTGCAAATAATTCCAACAAAAAGAAATCTAAAATAAAAGTAGTAAGATGGAGTGACAGAGAGCTAGTATTGAAGTCATGAAGACCTGAGTTCAGGTACTGCTTCTCCTTCTTGGTGGTGCTGTCAACAGGGGGAAATCACTAACATGCTATATTATAAATGGAAGAAACGTGAGAGATCATCTCGTATCATCTTTTCCCTTCATAGAGGAGGTTAGAGACTTGCTTAAGGTCATACAGGTTGTAAACAGCAGAGGCAGAGCTCAAACCCAAATTTTCTGCCTCCAAATACAACTTACTTTCCATTGCACCATGCTGCTGCCATTCCAGTTTCCCTTATCAATGAAATCACAGGTAAGGACTAACAACAACTCCCCAAATACATAATACGGGATTTGAATATGGTAGATGTTGAAGTTCATATTTGTTGGTTCTATTAATTCAGATCCAGCATCAGCATCTGGCTTTTTTTTCTCTTAGATAAATCAATAAATATTAAGTGCCTACCAACTTCAAAGCACTGTCCCAAGTGTTGGGGATACAAAAAGAGGCAAAACACAGTCCCTGCCCTCAAGGAGCTCACAGTCTAACAAACAAATATATACAAAAAGCTACATACAGGATAAACAGGATTTAATGAAAAGAGGGAAGGAACTGCAAAGAAGCTGGACTGGGAAAGGCTTCCTGTAGAAGATGGGATTTTAGCTGTGACTTAAAGGAAGCCAGAGATGAGGAAGGAGCATTCCAGGTATGGGAGACAGCCAGAGAAAATGTCAAGACACCAAGGTTTCTCTGAACTGGGACCTCAACTCTGGCTTGAGACCTCTCAAGGAGATCCCCTTGGCTTCTTCACTGCTACTATGCCTAAAATGTTGGTTCATTTAGAGTAGTTTCCTAGCATTGCTAATAGCATGCTACCAACTCCAAATGTTCTGAAAACACAATTCTGTGTCAACATCATTGGAGGATCATTAATCTAGAAATGAAAGGATCCTTCAAAGTCGTCTGGTTCAGCACAGTATGGTGAGCAGAGTGTTAGAGATAGTCAGGAAGATATGAGTCGGAATTCTGTCTAAGCCACTTCCTAGGCATATTACCTGGGTCAAGTTGCAACTACTCCGGGTCTAAGTTGCCACATATATAAAATGAGAGCACTGGACTCAATGATTTGGAGTCCTTTTTAATTCTAACTGTATAATTCCCATAATTCTATGATCACCTCATTTTACAGCTAAGGAAACTGAACTACGGGAATCATGTTTCCTTAAAGACATGGTTTCTGGATGAAGATAGGAGAAATGCCCTCTTTTCACAATACTTCTGCTTACTTTGAATTTTCAATGTCTAATACCTTGGCCCACATTACTCTGATCTCTAAGTGCATTACTGAGAACCAGAGAAATCTCAATCATGATTATTTCATGTCAAGAATATGGCAGCACTAACGTGTATGCTTACTACATTCCTATGGGGTAATTACCATCGATTGCAAGAACCATTATTTCTTCTTTATAGCTGGTGAATATGATGCAAAGCTGTGCCAAGTAATTTGTGTATATTGTATAATGTGACCCAGGCACAGCAAAGTGAAGAGTTGAGGCAATTATCTGGGTGAGTCAGGCCAATGAAAACAATGATTTCAGGGCCTCTCTCTCCCATGCTTACAAACAGACTCCCTAGCCTTCAGATCAGCTCTTCACATCAATAATTGTCTAAATATAGCTTTCTTTTGTTTTGGTGTAGGTACAAGCAATGATGGGATGGCACTGGCAGCAGAGAAACATCAAATCAAGTCATATTCTTGATTGCCAGGATTCTCCTTAGCACCACACTCCAAGTTTTGGATTGCTTGGCAAATAAAAATAGTTCTCTTATGTCTGCCTTAGGTAAGTATATCTAATAAGCCCATTCTACAAACAATTGCTGAATGCCTGTAGAGTCCAAAGCCCTATGTCTGAAAGGCTCTGAGGGAGGAAACACAAGTGATGAAGAAAGGAAAGTGCAAAGATAAGTACAACTAAATAAAATGCAAAGCATGAAAGGAGGATGGGATCACTAATCAAAGCAGGTTATACTGGGGCAATTGTGTCCTAATTGGTTTTCCTGACTCCAGTCTCTCCCCTCTACAACCTAACCTCAACAGAGAGCTGCTAACCTTTTCAAAACAGAAATATAACTAAGTCAGTACCTCACTCAAAAACTTTCAGCAGGATAAAAATATTAAGGGTAAGAATTTGGGTTTTTGCTGGTGGAAAGGAGGTGGGAAATCGCTCAACATGTGTATATGTTTTTTAATACACAGGAAGATGCCTCAGAATAAGAACTGGCATAAAAGCTGTTTCAAATAATGTGCTTTTTTGTTACTGTTAAAAAGCAGCTCATCATTTTACACCACACAGCACAATGAACTCAAAGAGGATATGTAATCTAAATAACAAAGTTCATACTATAAAAACCAGAATCATATGATGTATATATTTCATAGCTATTAATATGGCAAGTGTTCCTAACCAAACAAGAGACTGAGATGATCACAAAATATAAAACGAATAATTTCCATCAGTTGAAATCGAGAAACTTTCATAGGAACAAAGTCTATGCAACTAGAATAAGGAAGGAAGCTTTCAGATAGGAAAAAATATTTTTGCATCAAATATTCTGAAAAAGATCTAGAAGCCAAGATATGTAGAGAACTAACACAAATACATAAACCAAGAGCCATTCCCCAGGAAATAAATGGACAAATGATATAAATAAACAGTTCGCAAATGAAGATTGTAAACAATTGACAACTGTATGGAAAGATTGCTTCAAGTCAGTCAGAAGAGAAATAAAAACCAAAGCAACCCTGAGGCTTCATTATACACTCAGCAAATTGGCAGAGATGATAAAAGATGGGAACAGTTCATGTTGGAGGGGTTATAAAAGATAGGAGTGCTAATTGGTGGAACTGTGAATCTGTTCAACCATTCTGGACAACTATCTCCAATTATACTAAGTGACTAAAATGTCCATACCCTTTGACCCAAAGATCCCACTGCTAAGCATATATCCCAAAGAGGTCAAACACAGAAACAATGGTCATATACATATCAAAATACTGATAACTGCACTTTTAGGAGTAGCAAAGAACTGGAAACGTGGTAGATGCTCACTTATAAGGGAGATGAATAAGCAAATTGTGGTAAATAAATGAAACAAAATATTATTAACACACTAAAATGATAAATGAGAATTAAGAGAAGCATGGGAACACTTTCATGAATGAATACAGAATAAAGTAAGCAAACTGGTGTTAGTGGAAAAAAATACAAGGAAAAACTAGAAAAAGAATACTTTTTCCATTATAATGAAAAAAAAGTGCTTTCAATGAGGAAGGCAGAAAATGTACCTCCTTCCCTTCTATTGTTGAGATAAAGGACTATGGATGTAGAGCATTGCAAGTAAAATGTCACAGTCAGTTAATATGTTGACTAGTTTTCTGAAGCACTTTCCCCTCCTCTTTCTTTGTTACAAGAGATAGCTCTCTGGAGAACGGAGATGGGAAGAACATATTTGGAAAATAAGGTGATAGAAAAATAAAACCTATCAACAAAAATTATAAAAATTTAAATAGTTCACAATAGGGTCTGTTTTTTTGGAGTTTGCTATCAACATATGCTCTAATATGATTAGGGCATTTTCAAACAGCTGTAATAAACATTTGAAAAAAATCATTTTCAATAACAGCTCTTTTCTTATTATTTGGGAAAAGTTCTCCAGTGACTCTCAAGAATCTTCCAAGTGAAAATAAACAATTTAAAACACTGTCTATACTGGCCAGAAGCCAAGTAGAATGAAACACAAATCAATTCTTTGCTAAGGGACATGTATGACTGGCAGCACTGAGGCAAAGTGGTTAAGGATCATCTCCTTGTGTTTCCTGTTCACCCTCCCTCACCCACTTCACCAAAAACAAGAAATGTGAGATCTGCGGACTGTGAATATGAACAATGTTATCCCATCTTCTTGTAGGCAGGAAATGAAAATGGGTTCAGAAGGCAGCTGAGACATTGCTTTACTAAGAAACCGGTGCCGAGAAGACTACCACCTTGAGATTTGATTTTAAGTGTCCTAATGCATACTCAGACAGACAGTGAACAAGATCATATTATAAGATCAGTTTATTTGGAAGAAGTATGGCCTACCAAATTTTAAAGCTTCTAATGCAGAATCTAAAGAATGCCAGAATGATTTGGTCGCACCAGTGCTTACACACTCTCAGTGTCTCAATCTAACAACTCTTGGATTTCTCAACTTTTTTTATGTCAGTGTAACAAACAAAAGGGTAATCTTGCCCTTCTTCATGGCAACTTCATTAGCTGTTTCTCAATCCAGATGGACATTAAAGAGTTATGCTTCCATATGCAACCAGCTCCTATTCATTCTGTAGCCCTTTCCCTTTTTATATATTGTAACTTTTTTCCCTCCCATGATCTGACTACCTTTTTATAGCTCTCATCTGCATGAAGTACCACTGCCAACAACGGCCAAAAAAAATACTCAATTTATAATAGAGCTAGTGAGTCTTTGGTCAGAGAAGTGAGCAGCATCTGCTACAAACACATTTTGCAATGAGGATTTATGAGAGTTATGAAAAGATGCTATCCAAATACCAAGCTCTTTTATACTGAGCTTGAAAGTAGTTCCACCCAGAAGAAAAGTGAGAGAAGCTAGAATGGGAAATTCAGATGATTCAGGATGGAATGAAGCCTTCCCCTTTATCACCATATATTTTCATTTCTAAATGCCCTCATGTTCAAAACCAACGAAACACCTCTCATTTAAAAGAACGTCATTTAGCACTCAGGCCCTGGCCGCTAGGAAAGCCAATTCTTACAAGTTATATGGGGGAAGTTTCATGTGGACAACTGGCACCCAAGGGCTTATCTAAAACCCCCAACCTCATTTTGCTCTTGAATGACTCCAGCCAGGTCCCTAAAGGACTTTGGCCCATTTTGCTTCACAGCTGCTGTAGGGGTTATTTTTATAGGGCAATTTGTCTCCTGATTTACTACTGTTGTTAAATGGATTCTAAAATTTGCTAAACATTTAGGTTTGAAGTTGAGGGCAAAATAGCTCTATTACTGTTAGGTTGGGTCTAATAAAATGGAAAATAATGTTTCCCCACCCCTCCTCCTGACCCTCTCGCTCCTCCCTCCCTGAACTTACTAGCTATTAGCAGCTAAGCATCCTAGGAAACTCATTCCAAGTACTGAGAAAGGGGGCAGATTTGTATGTCATGCTCCAGTGAGGCTAATTACCAAGCTATTGTTAATTTTAAAATAAATAAATAAAAATGGCTACCAAAGAGTCATCTCTTCTACCTTCTAGCATCAGGCTTTGCAGTGGCTACACACTGCCTTTGCTGGAGCCTGGCAACCAGTGGGTTCCAAAGGCACCATTTTGAGAGTTAAGCCATATTCATCCTCCAGCAAATGGCCACATTCTGAGTGAGCAGTGGCAGCCAGGGTCCTGGACAGCACCCTGAGAGGGCAGAAATGCTGCCTTACAACTAAGATACTCTGTTCTGAAGGTTTCAAGTGACATGAGTGAAATAACTTTGGCTTACTTAAGTTCTTACAGCTGATCCCTTTTGGGGAAAAAGCCAATTACAGATCACAGCTGTCTAACCTAATCCCTTTAAATATCACAGAGACAGGAAATAATGTGAACGTGCAATAAAGGACAATTTGAATTGAGTGGGGGGGGGGAACTCTGCAGGAAAGCAAAACAAGGAAAGTGAGAAATGTTTCCAAAGTCAAACAAAGCCTAATGTTACGTCAGGAAATTAAAATTCCAAAAACAGCAACCAGCTCATAGTGAGCCAGATTTTCCCAGCATCCACTACTCCCACTTGAAAATGAAAGATCACTTTAGAAGCTGAATTAACTCTCTAGTTCCTCCGAGTAACATGAGAAAGAAGAGGAGAAAGAAGAGGAGGAAGAAGAGTTGGGGGCTTCAGGATGACCCAGGCATGTTTCCTGAAAACCAGAGGAAATCTGGAGCCTTTCAGATCCATCCTTGAGGTCTGGGCCAGGTCTGATACAGGGTGAGGGAGCCACAGTAGTTATCAGAGACCATACCTAGGTTCTCTAGCATTGTCATGGACCTTCAGACATCAAGTTGTGTAGGTGGTGATTCCATGGCTCCTTCATGCTCAATTCTGTTTAAATTAAGGGTGTCTTAGGTGGCAACCATGTGAGGGTGTTGAGATATAATGTTCTCTCCTCGCCCAGAAGAAGACTGTCTTCCAGAGCCTGATAAAAACCTTTTCTCTGGCAGACTGGGGTCATAAATCTTATGCCCTAGGAATTGTCTAAAGCCATTCCAAGGCTCCTCCCTGACCATGATGTCATTTTGCATTTAGCAAATGACTATTTCAATGTCTAAGCAATATGTCTATGTCTAGAAACAGTAGTTGCCAGAGCAATCGAACTTAACAGCTAGGAATCTGCTGAGGAGAGCGTGGTTCGTTTTCTGGTGAATATGTGGGAAAATATCTTTATGTTAAATTTGTTGGCCCTTCTGAAAACAAAAAGATAGACCTGTAGTCTGTATTCCTTCCTTTTACTTCTATCTTTGTCACTATTTTTTCCTCCCATTTTCTCCTCTTGCTCCCTTTCTGGCTTTCTACCACTGAGCTGAATAATGATTTCTAGAATGGAATTTAATCTTCCAGTGAATGGCTTAAAACATCAGATGCAAGTCCCTTCTCTACTCTTCTCCTGAAGCCAAACAGAAGGCCATCGTGACCCAAGGGGTTAGCAAATTGTTTTCAGCCTCCCTCATCCCTAGACAGGGATATGTCAAGAACCACACCCTCAGAGGAGGGATATGTCACATAACAACACTGGTTTCTCTTCTCACAACCTGTGTCGGCAGGCCCACTGCTGATCCAGGGCCAGCCACTCAGACACAGCATTCCTGGAGAATCTATCCCTCCAGGGCACCTTTAGCATATGACTGATAAGAATTGACTATGTAGAGCTCAGCAAATGACTTTACAAATTATATTCCATATATGCAAAGTCTTATTTAAATCATGTGCATTTTGGATTCATTCACTGCTCTTTAGTTTTCCCTTCTGTATGATGTATGCAGCCAGGTTTCTGTTTTATAGGAACAGGGAGGTAGTCTGGGAAGAACTGGTCAATGATACTAGTACCTTGGTATGTCTTTACCATGTATGTGTCTGATGACAATTATCACCACTATATAATTAACATATGCATGCCCTCCCCCATTTTTTTAATTTAGAGCATGCATACAGTTTTGATTATGGAACAATGAAGGACAGGTGACAGGCCCAGCTGGAAAAAAGTACTTTTTCATTTTCCTATGGCCACAAATCAGACATCTTGGGCTCACAGCAGGACAGGCTCCGCTGGCAGTAATTGGCACCATCTGTAGCTGTCAGAGCCCTGGCTGGCACTCCAGCATTTCATCTTTCCAGTCAAGGCATTCATCACTGGTCCAAAACTCAGCCAGCTGACACTGAAAGATTAACTTGCATTGATTTGCTTGGATAAACTCGCCTGAGCTGCACTTGGTACTGAACATTTCTGTTTAATCGCCAGCCCCATCACAGGATGTTTACAAGTTGATTGCCGACTTAAGTCTTTTCACCACCATCCCCTTCTTGTGTCTAATGTGCTCTCTATAATTATAACTTAGGGGAGAATGAATTAAATGAGAGCAAAATGAGCACAGCATATAGTCCCAGCCCAACACAGCATACACGAAAGAGATTTCACCATTCTCTCTGCCATTTGTCTTAACCTACAACATTTTTTTTGGAGAAGACAAAGATTATTTTTTTAAAAGAGTGATCTTTTTCTATGTGTATCTTTGCAAGCATAAATATGAAGGATAAATCTTCTCAGGGTCAATTCAAAAATGATTTAGATCAACCTAGCAAATAGGATCCAAAGCGGTGATATCCTTGAAAACTTGTATAGATCTATGATTTTGTTGGTGTGAGGGCTCCCTCAATTCAATCCAAAAAGCATTTACTAATAGCTTACTGTGTGTGACCTACCCAGCGAAACTGATCGTAATCTTTCAGAGGAAAAAGTGGGAATTTAATGAAAAAGAGGACTTTCAGATATTTGTGATGAAAAGACCTGAACTGAATGGCAAATTTGACTTTCAAATACAATATTAATCATGAAAAAGAGAAAAGGGGGGAAAATTGTACAAAAACCATTTATAACAACTCTTTGTGGTGGCTAAGAATTGAGAACCAGGGGAATGTTCATCAATTGAGGAATGACTGAAGAAGCTGTGGTATATGACTGGGGTGAAATGGTTTTCTCTTATAGGAAATGACAATCAGGATGATCCCATAAAAACCTGGGAAGACTCACGAACAGATGTGTAGTGAAGTGAGCAGAGCTGGGAGGACATTGTGCATAGTGACAGCAGTATTGTTCAATGAGCAATTGTGAATGACTTAACTACTCTCAGCAATGCAATGATCTAAGACAATCCTGAAGGACTAATGACGAAGCTTACTACCCACCCCCACAGAAAGTACTGATAAAAAGAGCACTTGTGGATTGCACATATATAACCTGGTTGCTGTCTTGTGGAGCAGTAGGAAAGGGAGGAGGGAGAAAAATTTGGAACTCTAAATCTTATGAAAATGAATGTTGAAAACTACCCTTACATGTAATTGGAAAAAATAAAATAAATGTTTGTTGCTAAAATAAAAAGAAGAAATGAACAAAAATAGCCTACTGTGTGCCAAGAATTATGCTAGGCTCTGAAAATACAGAGAAAAAATGAGAAAGCCTCTGTACTTGAAAATTTAAAAAAACACCAATGCAGGCTAGAACCCCTCCAAACTTTGGTTAATGGTCTTCATTAACCCTTTAGTTGAGATTCTCCAAATTTGGCTTGGTTGATCCCATATGAAAATATTTTCTAATGCCTACAGAATTCTCCAAATGCTCCAGTCAGACTGAACTATCTGTGGTCCATCAAAATTACCTTATGCCTTACCACTTTTGAACCTTTGCACATACTATTTACATCTCTGGAAATGCTCTATTTATTTCTGCCCAAGAAAATCCTACCCATCCTTTAAGGCTCAACTTAAATCCCACAGCCTTTGAGAAACCGTCCTTGACCACCTCAGGCTGAGATAGTCAATCCCCTCCTCTGCCACTAGCAATTGTGGTCTGTATTATTCCTAGGACAGCAATCACTCATGCATTGAAGTAATCACAATAATAGATAGAGCTTGAGAAATTGTATTGTGCTGTCAGTGAACCCTAGTTGTACATGCCACAAAACCCCATCTTTGTAAACCAAACATTTCCTCAGTGATTCTGCAGGGATGTGAATCGTGGAATACTAAATTCTCTTAATAGTAAGAATTGCAGGAGACCCAAAGTTTGGCCAAGCATGTGGACAGAGGGGAATATGAGAAGCTGAGAGCCCAAATGATATTTTATTTGTGATGAATATTCTGAATCTAGAAGAAGGTTTTGGTGGATCATCTACAGAAGGGCACTGATAAGAATCACAGTAGATGAGAATATGTGGGTGAATTGTGTTTTGCAATGGAAAGGGAGAGAACACAAATAGTAGAAAGATTATCAGATATCAGAGAGAACACAAATAGTAGAAAGATTCCATATAAGTCAACAAAAGTTACCATTCCTTCTATAGATTACCATCAAAATCCAAGAGGAAGAGATAAGAAAGGAAAAGTGCATCTAATATAAGTACACTAAATACTAAGACTTAAGCTAGGAAACATTAGCAAGACATGTAAAAACAATAGTACAACAATTTTTGCAGAAATAAAAGAAGACTTAGGTAATTAGAGAGTTAATGCTCCTGTTTTGATCATGCCAATATAGTAAAAATGATACTACCTAAATTATTTACAGATGTAGTGCAGCACTAATAAAATTACCAAAGGATCATATTTTAGAATTAGACCAAATAATAAGAAAAGACATTTGGAATAACAAAAGGTCAAGTGTATGAAGGGAAATCCTGAAAAAGTAGAAAAGGGGGACTTGATGGTCCTTCCCAGTGTACTAAATTCACTAAGCATCAAATTATATTGTAATGAATAAAAACTTGAAAAGTAATACTATGAAATCAGTAAGATAAACCAGATCTTGAACAAATGTGCACAGGAGGACAGGGCCTGAAAAGGCCAAGAGCACAAACTATGGGGGAAGGGATTGATTTATTCAACAAGGACTGCTTAAAAAACTGGAAAGCAGTTCAGTGAAAGTAAGTCAAAATCATCATTCTTAATCTCCAAATGTAAAAATGATCTAAATATAAAAAGTCACACCATAAAAATTGAGAACAGATGGCTATATCTCTCACAATTATGGATAGGAGGAATTTCCTAGCCAGACACAATACAGAAGAAAACATGAAAGACAAAATAGAGATCTCTTATATAAAATTTAAAAGCTTTCACAAAAACAAAATCAATGCAGCTAGAACCTGAATAAAAGATATAGCTTCAGGGATGGGACAGAAAATTCGTCATCTTTTACTTTATAAATAATAGTGATTTTTCAATATATCATTCTTGCCAAATCTTTTTAGGTATTTGGGGTGTTAATTTTTGCAACCTACAGTGGCAATCGTTCCTAGTTTCTAGCATTTCCTTGCAAAGTCAACATATCAGTAGTAGTATTTTTCCCATTCTTCTCAGCTTTGTCAATATAGTACAGATAGAAATGGTCTTAGGACAAGTCATAACCTTGCTATTATTCCTTTATAATATTCAATGTTCTGGTAATTATACTACAAATGGAAAAAAATCACTGCTTTTAGTGACTGCCTACAAGCTCCGGGATAGAAACGTATCTTCTGTCAGTTTCCTGAAAGCATTTTCATGACAACTCCAGTAGGACAGAGGATAATGGGGGATATATATACATATATATACACATATATATACATATACATATACATATATATATATATATATCACCCTCTTTCCACCTGGCTTTGATTTCTTCTGCTAGATCTCTTATTAGATTATTAGATATTAGAAAGTTTTTCATTCCACGTAGCTTGAAGATTTAAAGTATCTAATATTTCAGCATCTATTAAAAACATTGCTCTTACCAAATGAACCTAATGATGTATCTATTTTCTGCCACTACTATTGATAGGTAATGTGATGACTACTTGTTCCAAAAGTGTGCTCTCAGAATATCTGAGACTCTTTTTGCTCTGTTTTGGTAATAAAGTATTAATCATTCTATAGCTTCATTAGGATGATAGGCCCTGTGTTTTGTTAATACTGTATATTTTTTTCTTAAGGTACTTTCAAAATCTGTCATGGTCGATTGATATTTTTGAAGAGTTTACTAATACTGGCAATGCATAGATATTAATTGTTTTAAATACACACACATATACACATACACATACATATACATATATTTTTTTCTCCCCTCACTGAGGTTTGATTTCAGGATGCTAAGAAGTCTCTTAACATATTATGCTACTCTCTTTACCTTGATAGCTTTATGCTCTATGTATCTTGCCTATAAAATACCAAGGCAATTATAACTGTCACCTTAAGGTAATAATTCACAGTCATATGCAAAAATGTTCTCGATCACTACTGATCAGAGAAATGCAAATTAAAGCTACTCTGAGGTACCATCTCACACCTATGCAATTAGCTAATATGACAAAAAAGGCAAATTATAAATGTTGGAGAATATGTGAAAAAAATGGAACAATAAAACACTGTTGGTGGAGGTGTGAACTGATCCAACCATTCTAGAGAGCAATTTGGAACCATGCCCAAAAGGCTATAAAACTGTGCATTCCCTTTGACCTAGAAAAACCACTACTAGGTCTATACCCCAAAGAGATCATAAAAAGGTAAAAGGACCCACATGTACAAAAATATTTATAGCAGCTCTCTTTGTGATGGCAAAGAATTGGAAATTGAGGGGATGCCTATCAATTGGGTTATGGATAAACAAGTTGTGGTATATGAATATAATGGAATACTACTGTGCTGTAAGAAATTATGAATAGACAGATTTCAGAAAAATCTGGAAAGACATGTGAATTGATGCTGAGTGAAATGAGCAGAAGCAGGAGAACATTGTACATAGTATCAACAGTATTGTGTGATGATCAACTGTGATAGACTTAGTTGTTCTCAGAAATACAATGATCCAAGAAAATACCAAAAGACTCATGATGGAAAACGCTCTCTACATCCAGAAAAAGAACTATGGAGTCTGAATGCAGACTGAAGCATACTATTTTTATGGGTTTTTTTAGTTGTTGTTGTTTCTTATTTCTTGTTTTTTTCCCTTTTGTTCTGATTCTTCTCTCACATCATGACTAATGTGGAAATATGTTTAACATGGTTATAATGCATAACCTATATCAGATTGCTTACTGGTTTTGGGAGGGGGGAGAGAAGGGAGGGTGGGAGAAAAATTTGGAACTCAAAATCTTACAAAAATAAATGTGGAAAACTATCTTTACATGTAACTGGAAAAAATAAAATACTATTAAAATATAATATCCCAATGTAACTTTTGGATTCAATCTCATAAACCCCAGGTGAAGAACCCCTGCTCTAGGTATTAACATAATTAGCTATATAGCCTGAGTCCAATCTGCCAGAATTGCAGGATTCCTGCTAATCTTTCACAATTATTATAATAGTTTCAGGGTATATACATTTCTCATCATATATCACTGTAGCTGATGTTCCCCTACTTGGTCACTGCACATCTCATCTCCCCACAAACCACCACCATGAGTAGAATAGACAATGGATTTGACTTTTATTATTACAATCAGCATCTTTATATTTCTATCTCTTTAAGCAGATTCAAAATAGAAATCATTCTATTATTATTCTGTTATATTTCCTCCCAAACCCAACCCTCTTCCTAATTTCTCCACTCTTGATGAGGGTACCACCATCTTTCGAACAAGAAATGTTCATAATCTATTATTCTACACTCCTCACACTATCTCACCAAATATATTAAATCAGATGCCATTTTCTCATCAATAGAGTGATACAAGACAATTACAAAGGGCTTATGATGGAAAATGTGATCCACCTCCAGATAAAGAACTGATGGACTTTGAATGCAGATTGAAGCATGCTATTTTCACTTACTTTATTTTTTTGTGTGTTTTTTCCCTTTTGGTCTGTTTCTTCTTTCACAGCTGTGACTAATATGGAAATGTTTTACATGATTGCACATATATAACGTATATAAAATTGCTTACCATTTTAGGAAGAGAGGGGAAGGAGGGAGAAAATTATGGAACTCAAAATCTCATAAAAATTAATGTTAAAACTATCTTTACATATAATTGGAAAAATACTATTAAAAATCAGATGCCAGATACACAGGGCCAAGATGGCGGAGAGGAAGCAGCAAGCTGCCTGAGCTCTCCTTCTGTTCCCTCAAAACGAACATTAAATCAAGCCTCTGGACGGATTCTGAAACTACAGAACCTGCAAAGAGACAGAGAGACACAGTCCTCCAACCAGAGATAATTTAGAAGACTTCAGGAAAAGGTCGGTCTGACTCCGGCAAAAGGGAGGCCCAGCGCAGGGCAACAACCCTGCGCCGAGGGGGTCAGGGCAAGTCAGCAGGAGCTGCGGGCCACAGCCGGACAACTGAGGCTCCTGGAACCTGGTTCAAAAATCTGGTGGCCAAGAAGGACAGTGGAAAAACCTACCTGCACTGGCCGGGAGGGAGACGAACGGGTCAGGCGAGATCAGACGCCGGGGTCTGGCGCCTGGCTGGCCGAGCGCAATCAGACAGGAAGTGCAGGGCAGGGGATCTCCACACACCATAAAGGCCTCAGAGTAAAAGCCCAGTCACACAGCACCTATACCCCTGCACAAGAAGCCCAAAACAGGGACCCTGGTGCCCCCAGAGCAGACCTCAACTTAAAGAATAAATAAATAAGCTGCAATAATGAGTAAGAAGCAAAAAAGAGCCCTCTCCATTGAGAGCTTCTGTATCAATAGGGAAGAAGCCAACACAAACTCAGATGAGGACAATAGCCTCAAATTGTCTACATCTGAAGCCTCACAAGGGAAGGTGAATTGGTCGCAAGAACAAAAAGCCTTCCTGGAAGAGCTCAAAAAGGATTTTAAAAATCAATTGCAAGAGGTAGAAGAAAATATGGGGAGAGAAATGAAAGCAAAACAAGAAAACTATGAAAAAAGAATCAGCAGCTTGGAAAAGGAAACTGAAGAAAACAAAGCCTTAAAAAATTCATTTGGCCAAATGGAAAAAAAAGCTGCATAATCTCACTGAAGAAAACAATACCTTAAAAAATTCACTCAGCCAAATGGAAAAAAAAGTGCATAATCTCACTGAAGAAAACAATGCCTTAAAAATTAAAGTGGGACAGTTGGAAGATAAGGAATCCATGAGACACCAGGAATCAGTCAAGCAGAATAAAAAAAATGAAAAAATAGAAGAAAATGTGAAATACCTCATTGGAAAGACAACTGATCTGGAAAACAGATCGAGGAGAGACAATTTGAGAATCATTGGACTGCCTGAAAGCCATGACCAGAAAAAGAATGTAGACACCATATTCCAGGAAATTATTAAGGAGAACTGCCCTGATATCATAGAATCAGAGGATAAAATCATCATTGAAAGAATCCACCGATCACTTCCTGAAAGAGACCCCAAAAGGAAAACTCCAAGGAATATTGTAGCCAAATTCCAGAATTATCAGGTGAAGGAGAAAATACTCCAAGCAGCCAGAAAGAAGCAATTTCAATATCATGGAGCCACAGTCAGGATTGCTCAGGACCTGGCAGCTTCAACATTAAAGGACTGCAAGACTTGGAATATGATATTCCGGAAGGCAAAGGAGCTTGGATTGCAGCCGAGAATCTATTACCCAGCAAAAATGTGCATTTTCTTTCAGGGGAAAAGATGGACATTTAATGACATTGGGGACTTTCAATCTTTCCTGGTGAAAAGACCAGAACTGAATAGAAAATTTGATCTCAACATACAAGACTCAAGAGAAGTTTAAAAAGGTAAACAGAGGGGAAAAAAAAGTTACCCTATTAGGTTAAACTATTTATATCCCTACACAGGAAGATAATACTCATAACTCTTAAGAACTGTAAATGTATTGGGGCAGAGAGAAGGACTTTATATAGAGAGTATAAATATAAATTGTCTTTGATATGATGATACAAAAGAATTAAGGGGTTAAAAAGGGAGTCTATGGGGAGGAGAGGAAAGGGGAGGTAGAATGGGATGAATTATATCATATGAAGAGGTGGAAAAAAACCTATTACAATAGAGGGAAAGAAAGGAGGAGGGAACATTGTTTCAACCCTATTCTCATTAGATTTGATTCAAAGAGGGAATAACATATACGTTCATTGGGAAAAAGAAACTTAACTCATTCTTTAGGGAAACAAAAGGGGAAGGGAAAGGGGGGGACTGATAGAAGGGAGGACAAAAGCAAGGGAGAAAAGGGTAAAGAAAAGAGAGGGGGGTGATAAAAAGGGAGGGCAGATGGGGGAGGCAGGGGTAAGAAGTAAAACGTCGGTGAGGAGGAATAGGGTGAAAGAAGGGGGGAAAAGTACAAAGGGGGTAAATGGAATGGAGGGGAATAGACAGTCAGTAATAATAACTGTGAATGTGAATGGGATGAACTCTGCTATAAAATGGAAGCGAATTGCTGAGTGGATTAAAAACCAGAACCCTACAATATGCTGTTTACAAGAAACACATTTGAAGCAGAGAGATACACACAGAGTAAAGGTAAAAGGCTGGAGCAGAATATATTATGCCTCAGCTAAAGTAAAAAAGGCAGGGGTAGCAATCCTTATCTCAGACAAAGTGCAGGCAAAAACAGATCTCATTAAAAGAGATAAGGAAGGAAATTACATCTTACTTAAAGGTACTATAGATAATGAAGTAATATCAATATTAAATATGTATGCACCAAGTGGTATAGCATCCAAGTTCTTAGAGGAGAAGTTAAATGAGTTACAAGAGGAATTAGACAGTAATACTATACTAGTGGGGGATCTGAATCTCCCCCTCTCAGAATTAGATAAATCTAGCCAAAAAATAAATAAGAAAGAAATGAATAGATTACTAGAACAGTTAGACATGATAGATGTCTGGAGAAAACTGAATGGAGATAGAAAGGAATATACCTTTTTCTCAGCAGTACATGGCACATTTTCAAAAATTGACCATGTTTTAGGGCACAAAAACATCATAGTCAAATGTAGAAAGGCAGAAATAGTAAATGCATCCTTCTCAGATCATGATGCAATAAAAATTACATGTAAGAAAGAGCCAGGGAAAAGTAGAATGAAAATCAATTGGAAACTAAATAATTTCATTCTGAAGAATGAATGGGCCAAACAAGAAATCATAGAAACAATCAATAATTTTATCCAAGAGAATGACAATAATGAGACAACATACCAAAATCTATGGGATGCAGCCAAAGCAGTGCTTAGGGGAAAATTTATAGCTCTAAATGCTTACATGAATAAGAAAGAGAAAGAGGAGATTAATGAATTGGGCATGCAACTTAAAAAGCTAGAAAAAGAACAAATTAGAAATCCCCAATTAGACACTAAATTAGAGATCCTGAAAATTAAAGGAGAAATTAATAAGATTGAAAGCAAAAAAAACCATAGAATTAATCAATAAAACTAAGAGCTGGTTTTATGAAAAAACCAATAAAATAGACAAAATATTGGTTAATTTGATTAAAAAAAGAAAGAAGAAAACCAAATTACCAGTATCAAAAATGAAAAGGGTAATGTTACCACCAATGAAGTGGAAATTAAATCAATAATTAGGAATTATTTTGCCCAACTGTATGCCAATAAATTTGACAATCTAAATGAAATGGATGAATATTTACAAAAATACAAACTGCCCAGGTTAACTGAAGAGGAAATAAAATCCTTAAATAAACCCATATTAGAAAAAGAAATTGAACAAGCTATTAATGAACTCCGTAAGAAAAAATCCCCAGGGCCAGATGGGTTTACGGGTGAATTTTACCAAACATTTAAAGAACAATTAATTCCAATATTATACAAATTATTTGGAAAAATAGGTGAAGAAGGAGTTCTACCAAATTCATTTTATGACACAAATATGGTGGTGATACCCAAACCAGGCAAAGCAAAAACAGAGAAAGAAAATTATAGACCAATTTCCCTAATGAATGTTGATGCTAAAATCTTAAATAAGATATTAGCAAGGAGATTACAGCAAGTGATCAGCAGGATAATACACTATGACCAGGTGGTATTTATACCAGGAATGCTGGGCTGGTTCAACATTAGGAAAACTATTAACATAATCAACCACATCAATAAGAAAACCAACCAAAATCATATGATTATCTCAATAGATGCAGAGAAAGCTTTTGACAAAGTACAGCACCCATTCCTAATAAAAACACTAGAGAGTTTAGGAATACGGGGAGCTTTCCTTAGAATAATAAACAGTATCTACCTAAAGCCATCAGCAAATATTATATGCAATGGAGATAAATTAGAGTCCTTCCCAATAAGATCAGGGGTGAAACAGGGATGTCCATTATCACCCCTATTATTTAATATTGTTCTAGAAATGCTAGCTTTAGCAATCAGAGAAGAGAAAGCAATTAAAGGAATTAGAATAGGCAAGGAGGAAACAAAACTATCACTCTTTGCAGATGATATGATGGTATACTTAAGGAATCCTCGAGAATCAAGTCAAAAATTACTTGAAACAATTAACAACTTTAGCAAAGTAGCAGGATATAAAATAAATCCACATAAATCATCAGCATTTCTATACATGACCAACAAAGTCCAGCAGCAAGAGATAGAAAGAGAAATTCCATTTAAAGTAACGGTAGATAATATAAAATACCTGGGAGTCTACTTGCCAAGACAAACCCAGGAACTCTATGAACACAACTACCAAACGCTCTTCACACAAATCAAATCAGATCTAAATAATTGGAAAGATATCAATTGCTCATGGATAGGCAGAGCTAATATAGTAAAAATGACAATACTGCCTAAATTAATTTACTTATTCAGTGCCATACCAATCAGACTACCTAAAAATTATTTTATACAGCTAGAAAAATTAATAACAAAATTCATCTGGAAAAACAAAAAATCAAGAATATCCAGGGAAATAATGAAAAAAAATTCACAGGAAGGTGGGTTAGCGGTACCAAACCTGGAGCTTTACTATAAAGTGGCAGTCATCAAAATTATCTGGTACTGGCTAAAAAATAGAGTGGTAGATCAATGGAATAGGGTAGGCTCAGGAAATGCAGTAGTAAATGACACTAGTAATGTAGTGTTTGATAAACCGAAAGACTCCAGCTTCTGGGATAGGAACTCAGTATTTGACAAAAACTGCTAGGAAAACTGGAAGATAGTATGGCAGAAATTAGGCATAGACCAACATCTTACACCTTATACTAAAATAAGGTCAAAATGGATACATGATTTAGACATAAGAGGTGAAACCATAGGTAAATTAGGAGAGAAAGGAATAGTGTACCTATCAGATCTTTGGAAAGGAGAACAGTTTTTGACCAAAAAAGAGATAGAGTATATTATAAAATGCAAAATGGATGATTTTGATTATATTAAATTAAAAAATTTTTGTACAAACAGAAGCAATGCATCCAAAATTGGAAGGGAGGCAGAAAACTGGGAAACAATTTTTGAGGCCAGTGCTTCTTATAAAGGCCTCATCTCTAAAATATATAGGGAATTAAATCAAATTTATAAGAATCCAAGTCATTCCCCAATTAAGAAATGGTCAAAGGATATGAACAGTCAGTTTTCTGATGAAGAAACCAAAGCTATCTATTCCCATATGAAAAAATGCTCTAAATCTCTAATGATTAGAGAGATGCAAATTAAAACAACTCTGAGGTACCACCTGACACCTATCAGATTGGCTAAAATGACAAAAAAGGAAGATGATAAATGTTGGAGAGGCTGTGGGAAAATTGGAACACTAATGCATTGTTGGTGGAGCTGTGAGCTGATCCAACCATTCTGGAGAGCAATTTGGAATTATGTCCAAAGGGCGATAAAGCTGTGCATACCCTTTGACCCAGCAATTCCACTTTTAGGTCTTTTGCCCAAAGAAATCATGGAAGGGGGAAAGGGACCCACATGTACAAAAATATTTATAGCTGCTCTCTATGTGGTAGCAAGGAATTGGAAGTTGAGGGGGTGCCCATCAATTGGGGAATGGCTGGACAAGTTGTGGTATATGAATACAATGGAATACTATTGTGCTGTAAGAAATGATGAGCAGGAAGAGTTCAGAGAAACCTGGAGGGTCTTACGTGAGCTGATGATGAGTGAGATGAGCAGAACCAGAAGAACATTGTACACAGTATCATCAACATTGAGTGTTGACCTACTGTGATGGACTATATTCTTCTCACCAATGCAATGGTACAGAAGAGTTCCAGGGAACTCATGATAGAAGAGGATCTCCAAATCCAAGAAAAAAAAAAGAAAGAAAGAACTGTAGAGTATAGATGCTGATTGAACCATATTATTTCTTTTGTTTTGGGTGCTGTTGTTTTTTTTTTCTATTTTGAGGTTTTGCATCACTGCTCTGATTCTTTCTCTTGTAACAGGATTAATGCAGAAATAGGATTAATGTTATTATGTGTATATATATGTGTGTGTATATATCTATATCTATATGTATAGAGATATATAGATATAACCTATATCAGTTTTCCTGCTGTCTAGGGGAGGGGGGAGGGAGGAGGGGGGAGGGAGGAGAGGGAGGGAGAAAAATCTGAAATTGTAAAGCTTGTATAAACAAAAGTTGAGAACTATCTTTACATGTAACGGAAAAAATAAAATACCTCATACATTAAAAATAAAAAAAAAAGAATAAAAAAAAAATCAGATGCCAAATAGTTTATTCCTCCACAACATTTCTTGAGTACCCTCAACATACTGTTCTATTCAGCTACCACCCCTGTTCAGGCCTTCACTACTTCTCACCTAGAGTCAGTCACATAGATACCAGGCATTGTGCTAAGCACTGGGGATATAAAGCTAAACACACAGTTCCTGATCTCAAGAAAGCTCACATTCTTATGGAAAAGACAAAGTGCAAATAACTATGTCCATACAGTTGCATTACCTTCAATTTCCATGGTGTATCTCTGTATATAGTCTAAATGGAAGTTAGGCCTATAGTAGAGATTCTTAATCTTTATTGTGTCATGGACCCCTTTGGCAGTCTGATGAAGCTTATGGACATTACCAGAATGTTTTGTCTGTTTTACCTGTATTTATGTTTTAGTTTTGGTTTTGTGGGACAGTAAGGGTTAAGTGACTTGCCCAGGGTCACACAGCTAGTAAGTGTCAAGTGTCTGAGGCCGAATTTGAACTCAGGTCCTCCTGAATCCAGGGCCGGTGCTCTATCCACTGCACCACCTAGCTGCCCTTTACCTATATTTATAATGGAAAAAATGCTGAATTACAGTTAGAGGTTAATGAAAATAAAGACATATTTTTCCCATTCAAACACATGGAGCCCTTGAAATCTACTTACCGACCCCTCAGGAATCTGTGGCCCCCAGAATAAGAAGTCCTGTCTTAGAGAAAAGTGACCAACATCTGGGGTTTGTGGGG